>NC_081409.1:559553346-560213346 GCF_030272615.1 Cryptomeria japonica | reverse complement strand
TAATATGGATAAACAAATGTAAAGTACAAATGTTTATATGATGATTTCTAAATGAATGCATATGTATAATGTATATATAAAATGGTATGAACCAATGTTTGAGACAAATGGTTTTATGATTCTAAATGCCTAAATATGATGAAGTAAAATGATAATGTGATGATAATGCAACTTATGGTTAATAACTGCACCTTAATGCAATTAAAAAGGGATAATGAATGTAATGTAAATGAATCCTAAAATGAGTATAATAAGACACTAATAATGGATGAATGAATGTACTTTAACTAATGAAGAGATAAATGAATGTATGCAATTTATGGAAACCTAAACAAATGTATGATACATAAGTGTGGAAATGATGATAAATGATGATAATTAACGGATGTTTGAATGCATGTATAGTAATGAGTAATCATGGTAGGAAATGCAAATAAGGATAATTATTTGTGTAAGTGAATCTAAATGTCATGAGTGTAATAATGAAATCATATAATGATCCTAATGCAAGTAAATGAGAATGAACTATATGTGGCAAGTGCAACTAAATGATATTAAATGCACGCTAATGAATGGCTAAAGAATAATGCAAATGCAACTAAAAAAATGTAATGAAATGATGATGGGATGATGATAGATGAATGAAAGGTGTGTTAGACTTTGCATGATGCACGTGATGATGTATCAGAGTACTCTGTCGCGATTGTATCCAAAAACCAGCTCAATTGTCATAGAACTGCTCATTTTAACTTTGTTCACACTTGCACACAAAAAGCATATATATGAATGAGAAAATGGATGGGCGATATGCAACGGGATTCAATGTAAATAGATGAGATGAAATGATGATCCATAGTGCTTTATTTTTCATCATTGAGCTTTAAAATGTTGTAAGAAAATACAAGCAACTTGACATAATGATTCAAGATGACCAGAGTATTTCTTACATGGATTTGATATAGTAAGTTAATACAAACAACTTGATATAATGGGTCAAGTTGACCAGAGTATTGCTTACGGAATAGACAAGGATCATCTCCGTTCATGCATGACTTGGATCATCCTCCTTGATCTTGGGCTGATCATATCCTAAGACAAGTTTATACCGTAATAAGAGACAAAAACCTTTATCCAATTTGGATGAGGTAAGAGGAACCAAAGAAAGAGCATTGGACCGTTAAGTAAACAACATACATAAAGAATAAAGAATATGGATCCTTGGTAATGGTTCATGCTCATATGGTCGAGGTATACGCTGTAGTCAGCAAGCCGCAGTGATTTATGACTGTATTTTGCCTATGATCACGTAGCTTAGTGGACTTCCCCCGTAGACACCATTAGTACATGCCCCAGAACTTCGTCGAAATAATCCACAAAAGATACAAACAATGTTGTAGGAACCTGATATATATAAACAAATGAATAAATCATCCAAGTATTTGATAGCTTAAACATAATTTTCTTGTCAAAGAAAATGTCATTTATGTCTTTGGTGTGGTAAGGAAGGATGCATCCTTGTTGAAGACAGTTTGAGTGTTCATGTTGATTGTTTGGTTGATTTTGAGAAGTGATCATTGTGCGAGTATTTTTCAATGTTTGTTTGGTATCTGCTCGAATGAGTATGTACAATGTGTTGCCAAGTTTTTTTTTGTTTGATTTTTGATGTTTTCTGATGTTTTTAGATTTTGTGAGACATTTTGAATGTTTTTGGATGTTTGATGATTGTTTTGAATGATTTTGGATTTTGTGAGACGATTTTCCAATGAAGAACTCAATGAATCACAAAACAATGTAGAATCCACTTCCATCAATAGGTTAAAGGCATTGCCTCCAATTTAGACATGACTATGAAAAAGCGGGATGCCAAACACATGAAGTACTATCCTTGATTGTAGATCAATAACAAGCCATGACTTTGGATAGATGGATGAATGGATGTAATGAATGTGATCTCAACAAGTCTGAAAGACAATGGAGCCATAGCCTTTACGAGTGGTGCTTGTTTGCTAGATTTTCACCATCACACTTACCCAAGGTGCCACCAAAGTGGTTGTTCATCATTTGGATGCATGATTTTTCTTTACTATTTTGATGTTTTTGTATTTTTCCTCAGGACCTTTATCTGGAAGTTTTTGGTATTTTTGCCAGTATGTAGGGGAGCCTGATGCTCTGTGTAGCTTATGTATAAAACCATTTGAGGTGCATGCTATTGATCGGATCTGCTAGCAGTTCTCCTTTTGAAGTAGCCAACTGATATGCCCCGGACCCAAATACAACAGTGATAACATATGGACCCAACCAGTTTGATTCAAACTTTCCCTGATGTTCTCAGTTGGGTTGGTTATGAGGATTCTCTCGAAGAACAAGATCACCTACCTCGAATGTATGAGGTCTAACTCGATGATTATAGCTTTTGCTCATGCGCTGCTGATAGGCTTTGAGATAATTGTATGTAGCTTGTCATTTTTCATCAAGTAGCTCTAAGTCCTGAAGATGAGATACTCTGTATGCTTCATCATCTATGAGATTGTGTAAGGAAACCCGTAGTGATGGTATCTCGACCTCAATAGGTAAAATAGCTTCTGCACCATAGACCAATGAGTAGGGAGTTGCACCTATAGGGGTTCGAATGCTAGTTCGATATGCCCATAGTGCTAGATTCAATTGAACATGCCAATCATGACTGACATCATTGAATGTCTTCTTGAGGATTCTTAATATGTTCTTGTTTGATGCTTCGGCTTGACCATTTCCTTGTGGGTAATAGGGAGTCGAAAAGCGGTGTTGGATGTGAAATTTCTCACAGAGCTCACGAACATCCTGGTTTTTTAATGGAAGTTCGTTATCGATGATGATGGACATGGGTACACCATACCGACAGAGGATGTAATTGAGGATGAATGAGGCGATCTACTTGTTGGTGACTTGGGTAAGTGGAACAACTTCGATCCACTTGGTGAAGTACTCGGTAGCGGTAATAATGAATTTGTGGCCGTTGGATGAGGATGGATGGATTTTACCCACAAGGTCAAGGCCCCATTGACAAAAAGGCCATGGTGTTGTGATTGGTTGCAATTCCTATGCCGGTGCATGTATCAGGTCTCCATGAACTTGGCATTACTTGCACTTTCTGACAAATTAGTAGGAGTCTTTTTCCATAGATGGCCAATAGTATCCAGTGCGCAGGAGTTTCTTGGCTAGTGACGAACCGCTTGCATGAGTTCCATAAATTCCTTCATGTACCTCTTCCAAGGCCTTTGTTATCTCATCCTGTTCTAGACATCAAAGGATAGTACCATCAAGACTACGTTGGTATAGGGTTTCGACAATAATGGTATAGTGAACGATTTGGTGAATGAAGGTTTTACGTTGGTTATTCGATTGGTTAGGTGGAAGGGTGTGATCGTAGAGGTAAGTATAGAACTCACCGTACCATGGGGATTCAGAACCGATAAGGCAACATCATCTCGGATTTGGAAATATCATAAGCAGGGATCCAAAGCTATTCTACCAAGAACTCGTAGTGTGTTGAATTTTGTGGAAGATCTAGGAGAGATGCAATGGTAGCCATAGCGTCAGTAGCTCGATTCTGATCTCTTGGTATCTACTCAAAGGTGATAGTAGTAAATGATGCCTTTAATTTGTCCACCATTTGTTTGTACGACATGAGTTTGTCATCCTTGGTCTAATATTCATCAGTTGCTTGTTGAATGACCAGTTGGGAGTCACCATATACTTGTAGTTCTTGTAACTTCCATTGTATGGCTAGCCTGAGTCCTGTAATCAAGGCGTCATACTCTGCTATGTTGTTGGTACATGGAAATGTGAGCCTATAAGACTTCAGGATGCTGTCACCTTGAGGTGTGATAAACAGAATGCCTTCCCCCGAGCCATGCCTAGTGTACGAACCATCAAAGTATAGTTTCCCTGGTTGTGCTGTTGTGATCATGAATATCTCTTCATCTGGAAAATTGGAAATGAGAGGATGATCACCTATGAGTGGTGCATCGACCAACTGATCTGTAATGACTTGACCCTTAATAGCTTTACAGTCTACATACTTGATGTCAAATTCACTTAGAATCATCACCCATTTGGCCAAGCGACATGTTAATGCTGCTTTGCTGAGTAAGTACTTGAGTGGAGCAATCTTCGCAATGAGTTGTACCTTGTGTGTTAATAGATAGTGCCTTAGTTTAGTGGCTGACAAGATTACTGCTAGGCAAGATCGCTCAATAGGTGTGTAGTTGAGTTCATAACCAACCAATGTGCGAGAGATGTAGTAAACAACGCACTCTTTCCCTTTTGCATTGTGTTGTGCCAATAGTACACCCAATGCTGTATTTGTTGCTGATATATAGAGTAACAGAGATCTGCTTGGATCTAGTGGGATCAGCAATGGTGTATGTATGAGATAGTCTTTAAGCATCTGGAATGCTTGCTGGCATCTGGTATCCCACTGAAAGCGGATGTTTTTGTGTAGCAGATGTGTAAAAGGGTGACACTTATCTGCCAGTTGTGCAATGAATCTTTGATGGATTGTAGCTACCCTTGTAATGTCCTTAGTTGACTAATGTTCTTTGGAGGTGGCATGTCCATGATTGCTTTGACCTTTGCTGGATCGACCTTAATGCCTTTACTTGAGACAATGTATCCTAGAAGCTTTCCTAAGGTTACTCCAAAGACACACTTCTTTGGGTTGAGCCGAACATGATATTGTTCCAGTCTATCAAAGATTTTCTCTAATATTTCCAGATGACCTTCTCTTGTGAATGATTTTGCTAGTAAGTCATCAACACAATCTTCCATTATAGTATGCATCATGTCATGGAAGATGGTGGTCATTGCTTGTTGATAGGTTGCTCCTGCATTCTTGAGACCAAAAGGCATTACATTCCAGCAGTATGTGCCCCATGGACATGTGAAGGCTATCTTATGTTGATCTTCTGGTGCGATCTTTATCTGATTATATCTTGAAAAGACATCCATGAGTGAAAGCATGGCATGTCCTGCTGTTAGGTCCACTATGATGTAGATGTTTGGTAGGGGGAAGTCATCCTTAGGGCATGCCTTATTTAGATCTCTGAAGTCAATACAAATACAGATGCCTCCATTTGGTTTTTTGACAGGCACAATATTGGATATCCAATCTGCATAATTAATTGGTCTAATGAAACCAACATCTAGGAGTTTCTTGAGTTTTGCTTTGACTAGTACTGCAATCTGAGGATGCATCTTGTGAACCTTCTGCTTAACAGGTTTGGCTCCTTCTGCTATGGTGAGGTGATGCATGACTAAATCAGGATCAAGCCCGGGCATGTCTGCATATGACCATGCAAAGTTGATTTGATGCTTTTGAAAGAACTCTACAAATTTAGGCTATTCCTTTGGAGTTAGAAGAGATGCCAGATGTATGTGGTGAGGAGTTTCAAGAGTCCCCACGTTGTATTCTTTTGTTTCCTCAATGAGAATCATTGATCGTTCCTATTGGGTACTAGCAGGGAGAATGTCAAACCTTTCATCCACCGATGCCTCAGAGAGGTTTTCACCATTGGATAGGCTCTTTCTTTTTACTTTAGTTGGATCAAACAGTGCCATGGTGTGGTTTTCACTAGAAGATCTATGTTTTATTGTTATATTTTTGTAGCTGAAAGATTTGGCATCCGCCCCGAAGTATGCTGCGCTATTAAGTTCTATGGAGAATCCGGCTTTGTGATCCCCACTTGGTATGTTATCCCGTAGTTCCAAAAAGTCAATGATTGCCTCATCATTTTGGAAAAGGTCAAGACATGGGGGATTAGGTTGGTTCCATTCGATGAGTTCAGGATGGATAATAGGCATTACTTCATCGATAAGGTTAAGTTCATTAGATGTGTCAGTGAGGGTTAAGACATTGTGGTGAAGGTCATTGATGCTACTCTCCCTATTAGAATCAGACGTAGGATGTGATGTAGGGTCTTTGGAAGAAGTTTCCAGCTCAAGACCCCAAGAGGTCTTTATCTGTGCTTCTCCATAGATAGGGATGTCTTTGCGAGTTGGAGGTAGTGATGTGTCTTCCTCATCTGAAGTATTAAGCTGGATGGAATCAAATTCCCATTCATGTGAGTCATTCTTTAAGTCACTTTCCAGTATCTGATTACTATACCATATTGGGATGTCCTTTGAGTTAAACACTGTGGGTGTGACCAGTTGATGTACCATTGTAGATGAAATGATCGGTGTTGCAGGAAGGATGATGGGGATCAATGAATCTGATACGGAGAGTACCAATAGTGTGGACTCTGTTGCTTCTGCTAGAACTACTGGTGTCATAGATACTGTTGTGGGTTCTAATACAATTGTTGCTGCTAATGGTGCTATTGATGTTATCACCGCTGCTGATGGTGTTGCTAGTTTGATTAGTGGGATGATGGGTATTGTAGATGGTTGTGTTGGGATTCTTAGCCTCGCTAGGGGAGCTACTATGGTGTTTGATGCTACTTTTATAATCAAAAGTGTCCTCTTTGCAATAGGATGATATAGTGGTTTGCTAGGTTTTCCTTTGAATCTGAGCTTAGGAAGAATCTCTTTTGAAAGCCTAAGCTTGTATTATCCTTGGGTTTTAATTCCGGCTGCAATGGTTCATGTCTTCCTTGTTTGCAAGGTCCTAAAGCACTCTGACCATCTTAACCCATTCTTTTCATAATGAGAAGGCCTTTGCCATATTGATCTATGGGAAGCTTAGCTTGCGGCATATCAGTGGTGATGGGATCTTTATAGATCCATTCTGCTAAGTCCTCATCTTTGGTTTCTTCTTCTTGACTCTTCCCCAGGATGAAAGGTGTCAATGTGCATGCTGGCTTTGTTCAGTGGTGTTTGAAGTTATCATTGCCATGTGTTCTAGGAGAAGTGGGCATTTGTCCCACACAAAAGAGTTGACTCAAATTGTATTCCCCAGGACCTTCCTCTGCTATTTTCATCTTAATCTTTTCTTGCTTGGGTATAGTGGTGTTTGAACTGGCAAGAGAGGTTGGACTTATGTATGATGTGGAGGAGATGGCTTCTCTATTGTTAGGAATGGTAATCTCTGGTTGATGACTGATATTATGACAATATGCAAAGGGATTTGCATCGCCTAGGATTGTGATCTCTACACCGTTATGTGGGAACTTGATACACTGATGGTAGGTGGATGGAACAACTTGCATGGCATGTATCCAAGGTCTTCCTAACAATAGATTGTATGGCAGAGGAAGGTCCAAAACTTGATAGATGATGTGCTTCACCATAGGGCCCACTTAGATGGGTAGTACCACATCCCCTTTGGATGAACATTCTACATCGTCATAGGTTTTGATTGTGATTTTCTTGTGGGGATCCACTGATTCTATTGCATATCCCAAAGTTGTGACTAACTACAGTGTACAAATATTCAAGCCGACTCCATTATCGATCAAGACTCGCTTGATCCTATGCTAGTTGATAAATCCTTCAATGTGTAGTGAAGCATTATGAGGTTGCTGGAAGGAAGAGTTGTCACTTTCAGAAAAAGTGAGACAAGGTGATGACTTTATATTTCCAACCATGGCTTGGAACTGATCTGTATTTAGGTTTGCAGGGATTGACGCCTCTTGGAGAGCTTGATCCAAGATTGTTTTATGGGATGGAGATAGGCGCAATAACTCTAAGATAGATATTAGTGCGGGCATTTTGTCTAACTATTCCACAAGATTATACTACTTTGGGATAGATGGGGTGCCTTGTAGAGCTGCTTTTATGGTAATCTTGCTGTGACGTGTAACAACATTGCAAGTGGAGCTGGGATTTTTGATGGTTATAGTTGTAATTTGTTCCCTGGCATCGTATAGGTGATTCACAGTATAATTATACGCGACTTGCGTATACTTGGTGGTATTTGTGTTTCTCCCTGAAGTAGAAGGACCCCTTTGATCTTGTGATGGAAGTGGATTTTTAAACGTAAGATGATCATTGTTTGTTGTCTTTGGGTCATGTCCTTTGATTTCAATTTCACCTCGGTCAATAAGATCCCAAATAAGATCTTTCAATTTGTGATAATTGCTTGTCTTATGTCCTCTTCCTTGATGGAAATCATAATGTTCAGTATCCCTCCACCATGCAGGTTTGACTTGAGGTTCATAGTTTGATGTTTTGGGTAGGGTTACCAGGTTTTGAAAAACCAACTGTCATAACACTATTTCGATGGGTTCCCCTAAGGGAGTGTATGTTCGCTTTTGTTTTTGTTCACGCAGTCTGGGTTTATTGTGAGATGTGATGCAGCCTTGATTTGGAGGAGCAACTGTGTTAGTCTGAGGTGGGGGATTCTGTCCTACAAATCGTACTACAGGTTGTGCACTTTTGATAGTTCTCAACCCCATCGTTGAAAATATTTTTGTTTTTGTTCCAAAAGCTTGATTTGTCACTATTGAAGTGTGGGTGAGGGCCATCCTTTGGCTCATTATAGATTTTGATAAGTCCTTTCTTGATGAGAGCCCGCTCACATTTTAAGCCTTTGGTGATCATGTCATTGAAAGAGTCTTTGTCTTTGACATCCAGGTGAAACTCCATTTCTTTGTTTAAGTTAAATATTTCCACTAGTTCTTGTTCAGGTAACTGAAGAGAACGTCTGCTAAACATTTGACGCCATCGTTGCAGGAAGACTAAGAATAGTTCACGTGGTTTTTGTTTAGTATTACATAGATCAGCCATGGTGATATCACGTTCAATGTTATGTGAGTAATGTGCCAAGAACTTCTGAACTAGCTCTTCAAATGTCCTAATGCCACCTGGTAATTGGGAAAACCATAATGTGGTTGTTCCTCCCAAACTTTGGGGAAAAAGGTGCATGAGGTATGTATCTTCATATGCCACTTTGAGGCAAGCTGAATGGAATTCTCTGACATGATCACGAGGGTCTCCTTTTACTCTATACTTTTCAAACTTGGGTGTTTCAAACCCTCGTGGAAAAGGTGGCATATAAAGATTCCTATCAAAGGGATAGGGACAAATGTCATTGAGTGAAAATTGATTAGTCTTTATGCCACTACAAAGTTGTTGGGCAAGATTTGCAGCTTGTTGCTACAACATCTCTATGTCATTTGGAGGAGGAGGAGGTGGTGGGTTTCCTTGAGGAATGTTATACCTGATGCGATCTCTACCTCTTTCTTCCTCATTGCGACTTTGTTGTTTTGATTCTTGTCTTAGTTGTGCAAGATCAAAGTCAGAGGGGAGTTTGGCTCCTTCTTGAGCAAGTTTTAAAAAGTGAGCATCCGCATTGCTCCTGAGTATTTCATCAAAAAGTCTATTAAAGAGAGGGTTGTGTTGAGCCCTTTCTATTGTTGCAGGAGTAGGAGTACTTGGGTTTTCGTCATTTGCATTTCCTCCAAGTTCTTCTTGAAATTCATTGATATTTTCCTCCTCTTCTTCTTCAATTTCTATTTCTTGTTGCCTTGACTATGATCGGGTATGAGCCATTTTGTTTACAAGTTTTTGTTGAAGTTGGGTGAAAATGATGATGAGTTGTTGATGAAATGAAAGATTTATGGTTGGTGTGGTGTGTTACATATGAATCTCTAGCACCTAAAGGTAGATGTGACCAAAATTCTTTCTTTGAATTGCTTGTTGTGTTTTGATAAGGTTTGATGTGATAAGGTTTAGAGAAATCTGAGATGTGTTACAGACTTAACTACCTAGTAATGAGAGGATTCACTCATAAACTAGTTTGAACCTGCATAGATATGTCTCTTAGGATGAGCTTATCCTAGATGTAGAAACAATCTAAAAGTGATTTTTGTTTGATTCAAGCAATATCCAAAAGAGAACTTAGGACAAGAACCTCTTAATGTTTTGAGAGTTGAAAATGTAGTGACGAGGTGAAGGTGAGAAATGGATGTAATGTTTAACTTTAATAAAAGATTTGTGTCACAAATGGAAAAAATGCTACCTCTTCTCTTTCGGGTGTTGGTGGCATTTCTTGAGCTACATTGTATGTGATACATATGTCTGGGAAGAAGTTGGGATTGATCTTGCCTCCTTAGTTTTTGTGATAACTCAAAGCTCTATATTACATAAAAGCTCCGCGCTTCAATGACTCTGGATCAAATTCGTTTGATTTGCCTTAAAGGTATAGATGCATGTGACGTAGAAAAGCTCTATGAGAGACAAAGATTTGTCTATTTAGATAAAAGAATTTCCTCCTTTTTATCAAAGCCTTTGAGCTCAATGGTCTTCTTTTCAAGTTGATGTTTTGATGAAGATTCTTCTTTCTCAAAATGTGAAGAATGGTCATATAGTTTGATACTTTCCTCTTTGTTTTTTTGATCTATTGGTTGTTTTGAAAAATGTTTGGTTGGATGAATACTTGTTCTGATTTTTTGATTTTTATGATGTTTCTCTGACAAGAAAACAAAGCAAGCACACAAACACAAGAATGTTGCCTCAAAGGCACAAATGAGTATGGGTCTAGATCAACCCAATCCTTGGACTTTTTATGACCCTTTCCTTTAAGTGTATTTTAGGTGTTTTCTTTCCAAAGCCTGAAGTCGGCTTAATTTGCACTTGGTCTTGACTAAAACAAAAACACTTCAAACACTTTGTATCCCTAAGGTCAAATGGCCAGTTGCGATAAATTCAGCCCACATCTTGATATTTCTTCGACTTTGGTACTACATACCTTATGAATCTGACCATGGCAGGTAAGGATGTGATATACTAAGTCTTCCATGAGCATAACAAATAGATGATCCCTATGATGGGGGAGTCACCACTTTCATCAAGCCACAAGTGAATTTTCAAAAAGCTATGTTTCTACTCAAGGAAATATGTATGGTGAGTATCCTGGGAGCAAAACCATCTATGCTCTTGCACTGAATTATATCACAAATATCCTCAATCAATAGAATGGGTGGGCTACTACTTAAAGGTGTTTAGTAATTTTCAATGTCTCTGGACATAAGTTCATTCTGCAGTGACTCACTGAAGAGCCTTGTAACTTGTGGTAGGGCCCATTTGTCCTTTCGGCAAGTTACACTGTAGGAACAACTATACCCAAGGCTACAACTTTCGTTCCCACCTGATTTCTATAGCGGCTCGAAGGATTTACCGCACAAGGTCATTCCCAAGAGTGATGTGTCTCTTGGCAGACCTCTCTTAAAAAGATAAAAAATTTGAGTGTTACTAACACTTTTCTCTTGCACCTAGGACCACGAAAGCTAAGGGAGAGGATAATGTGTGTTAGAAGTAGGACCACTCGACCAACTTTTTGCACGTGTGCCAATCATGAAAAAAACTTGTTCTTTTTAACTGATTTTCATTGCAATGTGATCTAACTATTTGGAGATGTTGCTCCAACAATTATGGTGTTCTTTTTAACTTTCAAAGGCAAAATGTGTTGTAACTAGGAACTTGAAATCCTGGTCAACTGAATGAAAAACACGTTTTTTTGCTTGAAGTAAAATCGCTTGCAAAATGAGACAAATGGATTGTGAAATTTTATTTGCACCAAAATGGAAGTGTTGATTGTGAATCTTTAGTTTGATGCAAGAAATAAATTTGCCTTGTTGATTTTATGCACCAAAAGAAAAATTAAGTCTAACTTGCAAGAAAACAAAATTGTTTTTGTGAATTTTATAGCACCAAAAGGAAGTGATCCTAACTTGCGAGGAAATGAAAGTTTGTTTTTGTCCAATTTTATAGCACCAAAAACAAATTTGTCCTAACTTGCAAGAAATGAAAAATTGCTTTTGTTCAATTTTAGAGCACCAAAAACAAATTTTTGCTTTTTAAAGGAGTTAGTTTAGACCTGCACAAGAAACAAATAGTTAGTAAAATCCAAACCTAGGGGGGCTTCCACAAGCCTAAGAAAAAATCACTTTTTTGGTTACAAGGTCTTTTTTACAACATTTTGTTACAATAGCGCTAGTCTGTGTGAAAACAAAAGCGCTATTTAACACAAACACGCTAATAAGAAGACAACAACGCTAAAAGAAAAACTCTGACAACAAATGCAAAAGTGCCAGAACAAGCACAAAGGCGCTATTTAAGCTAAAAAAGCACTAAATAAAGGTCAAAAGCACCAAACTTGAGACAATAGCGCTATTGTAAAAACAATAGCGCTAGAATATCAAGTTGCAATAGCGCTACAACGCGATCAAAAGTGCTAAAGCGCGACCTATGTGTCAAGTTCAACATTCAAACATGTTTGTTGGTTTTTAAAAAAAAATTGTTTTGGGTGCTTGGATTCACATCGGGTTCACCAAATGATGCTTTGCAAAACTAACACGTTAGATGAAAACCTGTACGGTATTAACTATATCATTTGCCGGTATAGTATTAAATGATTCTTAACTATATCATTTGTTGGTACGGTATTCCTTTTTCCATCATCACCGATAATGAACGTCCCTTCAAGAACCAAGATGTTCGTGAACTTTGTGATCACTTCCATACTACCCCCAAGGTAATGGTCAAGTCGAGGTGTCTAATAAAACCATTCTTAAAATCCTAAAAAAGGCAATCGATGACGCTGGCTGAAATTGGCATATCTAGCTTAATCCCGCACTTTGGGCTTATCCCACAAGTGTTCGCACACCTACAAGAGCCACACCTTATTCACTTGTCTATGGCGCCAAAGCTATCCTTCATATTGAGGTCAAGTTATCATCTTTATGAGTCTCTTTGCACAACATTATCAGTGATGAAGACTACAGGGTATCTCGCTTACAAGAACTAGAACTATTGGATGAATAAGGACAAACTGCTTTTAATCACCTCAAGGCTTATCAAAAATGAATGAGTCACAATTACAATCATAAGGTAAAACCTCACACATTTGAGGTAGGTGACTTAGCTCTCAAGGAAAATCCCAAAAATCAACAAGACAGAGAGAAGAAGGGCAAGTTTGAACCGAATTGGCTTGGTCCTTACATCATCACATCAGTCTATGGATTTGGTGCATATCAACTTTCAACACCAGATGGTGAACCTTTGGAAGATCCAATCAACAACATGCACCTTCGTAGGTTTTACACATAGCTCTTCAAAATATCCTAATTAAAAAATACAAAAAATCATAAAAATAAAAAATCGTTACTTGGTGAAAACCTGGCAAAAACCTTGTGACACAAAAAAAAATTTTAAAATCGAAAAAGTAAAAAAAATAAAATAAAATCGTCCAACGGTGAAAACCACTTTGGTGGCACCCTGGGCAAGTACCATGGTGAAAACCAGGTTACCAGCACCATGTGTAGAGAGATTCCTCCTCCCTCCTTCAGGATTCAATCTCATCCTTTCACTTTGCATACACTCACAACCTATCCATTCCATAATAAACTTACCCATTCCCATCATGGCTTGTTATTGATCTACCTAAGATTGGTTAGCCATTCATAATAATCCTTCCTTTTCACCCATTTCCATCCATAATAAATCAACTCCTATCTGTGGCTAAGGCAAATCCTAAGTCTAGTGATGGGTTTGGAAGTAAGAGCATCACACATCCCAAGGAGTTATGTTTCTTCTAGTTTTCTTCAGTCTATTCGCGTGCCATCCACAATAAAGCAACATTTGCATCACAGATCCACAATAAAGTTCCATCTTCTTCGCAATAAAGTATCAGTTTCATGGATTCAGTTAGTTTCAGATGAGACACAACAATAATGGGCTTCAACAAATCAAATCTTTTAATAGACTCAGATAACATTATGGTTCAGTGTTATTTATCCTTTTGTGAATGAAAACATTGTGACCACAATCAAATAGACTTATACAAGTGACAAGAGACACTAAAATTGAGGACTACAATGAATGTTGGTGTTGAGTCTTGGTTTTCTTTTGATTTTTTCTTTTGGTGACATGTCTTTTAGCTTTTCTAAGATGTCTCTGACTAAAGATTTTATCTCCAGGATGTCTTTGACTAGATAGGCGAGGATGGGGTATCGTCACTTATTTTTTCTTTGATGTATGTGGATTGTCTATTAGTAATGCTATGACTTGTTCAAGGATACGAGGACATTGTGAATCTAGTATGAATTTGGGCATTCCTTGTTTGCAACTGTCTGATCTCCATTGAAATGGGTACAATGAATTTCTGGGTCAAAAATATACCTAGATTGTCATAACCTATTTGTCATAATAAAGCTCAATGATGATAAAGCACAAGAAGCTCTTTCACTTCCATATCTTCTTCTTCCATCCCCCTTTCTTGATTGACCTCCATTGTCCTTCCTAAGTCCGTGTAGCCTACTATCACGTGACTGAGTATACTGACATGCCAAAAATATTTGCATTTCATGTAGTCTGCACCTGCATTATCACATGTTAGCACTTTATACATACATATAGATATCACAATTGCACCATATCCTGCGCACCACATGTTAGCACATTTTACATTCTCATCATGTAAATAGTTATTTGCATTATCATACTCATCTGCATTTTATACATTCACATTTGCATCATGCATAACATATTAAAAACATAAAAGAACAAAAATATTGCATTTCATCATGTACATATTTGCATCCATATCATAAGCATCACATAGAAACATGTATCACATAGAAGCAACATCACATCGGTACACATGCATATATCTAACACAAGGATGAATCATCTGATATATATATATATCTCAAAATAATAAGTGTCATGATACAATGATGTCAAAATACATATGGCTACAATCACCCGAAGGTGTCCACATCATCATACAAAAGTGGTACAAAAACTAACACATAGGGAGCCCTCTAAGGCTATGATGAACTCCCTCCCCTAGAGCCAGCTGGCCTTGACGAAGTCTGAGCCCTGGAAGTCCCTGCCCTATGATCATATCTCTTTCCCCCTCTATCTGGTGGTAGTGGAGGACCCATGACCCCACCACTAGATACCTATCTCCCGTCTCTCCCTCCAATGGTCGTCGTAGTCCGCGATGGTCTCTAGATGCTCCTAGCTCACTGATTTGGTGGCACAACTCCATAATACAGGTCTCTCCAGTAGGATATCTCCTCCCTTGCCCATAGAAGATAGGTGTATCTAACCCTTGTTTCCTCTACTTCCTACCTGCATGCCCTCAGTGTTGTCTCAGCCTCCATGTAGCGCTGGATAGCCTGATCTCTCTCTCGCTCAGTATCCCTCAGCTGTCTCCTGAGCCTAGCCCCATCTATCTCCAAATCCTAGATCTCATTTGCTTGTCCCTGATAGATCTCTATCAATGATAGTATCTCATCCTCCTCCTCTCTTCCCTCCTCCCCCTATCCTTGTGGCTGCTCCTATGGCTGTCCCTATCCCCGTCCCTATCCTTGTACCTGTCTGGGAACCTCTATTGCTGGGACCTATAAAGGAAATCCACCTCTACCCCAGATACATGCACTTTCCTATCCTCTCCTCCATATCTCCTCTGAGCCACTCTCCTCTCTGCTACTACGCCTCGCCTCCGCCATCAGCCTCTGCCTCCACCATCCCCACTATCATCCCCACCATCACCCTCTATTGGCTCCCCTGGATCCGTTAGTCATGGAAATGGATGCTCTGCCCAATATGCACTATACTCCGCATCCATCCCCGCGTCCTCCACATCTGCCCAAATATCCCAAGGCATGGGAACCATCTCCTGCATTTGTTTCATTACCTGATCATAAGACAATAATGGCCCTAAATGCACCTGATCCCTCATTTTCCATGTATACATCCTTGAACCCCATAGCATCCGTTGTATCCTACCAAATTGCCTGCATACTCTATCAATTAACTGCCACTCAATAACATATGGTGTCTACCCAATCAGATACCTACTCCTGAACACATATGGCAGCTCCACTATGTCATCCTCCCACTCCTCACAATCTAGATAAGGCCTCCATACCACACTGTATACCTCATCAAACACTCGGTGCCAATACTCTAGCCTACCAATCCGTGGTTGGGAAGTAATCATATCATACAAACGCACATAATTGCGCCCATGTCCCCTGCTTCTAAAGTGTATCAGTCATGTAACTAGAAGATGCTCATATGCCTATACCTATAGTAATGACACTTTGCATCCCAATCCTATTGCTCCATGATACACAAACTGATGTAGCTCATAATACAAGTGTGCCAACAGACATGACCCCCATGCAAACCTGGTGTGCTCAGTCACCAATGTCTCTAGAGTCCTCCCCCATCCCACAAACAATCCTTGTGTCGCCCCATCTAGACAGAGGAACCCACTGATAACTCCTACCAGCATCGTCGGTAGCACCAATCTTGTAGCTATCATAGTATCCCAAGCCAGATGTCCTACCCTCATCTCCAGTCTTGGATCCTGAAACACTCATCTTAGTGCATCCCTATCTCCCTCTCGATTGTAAGGAACCAACTCCCCATCGATCAGTATCTGCAGTATCTTGTACACATCCTCTAAGGTGACTGTCATCTCACCCATCGACAAATGAAAAGTGCATGATTCTGAGTGCCATGTCTCAGCTAATGCAGTCAGCAACACCATGTTCACCCAAAACTTAGGCATATACATAATATATTGTAAGCCCATGGCCTCAACTACTGCTCTATCCTTCAGTGTCAGCTCTGGTTGTAATCTCTAAGTCAAAGGGTATCTCTCACATGACTCCAGCATAGGTAGGTCCTTCTGCAGTCAAGTAAATCAACTGTGTCAATCCTAGTGGTACTCCCTGTTCATCATAAAGTGCTGCTTTTTTATCCTAATGCTTATATCTATCATATGTCACTCTATCCTAGTGGTACTCCCTATTCATCACAAAGTGATGCTTTTATCCTATCTTTTAGGGAACCTACTTGAGTGTATCCTCTTGAGTAGCTTATCCAATTGACAACGTATGATCTATCACAGAATTGTCAATTTCAACCTAATCCAATTGACAATGTATGTTCTATCACAAAATTGTCAATTTCTATGGTAGTCCCTGTTCATCACAAAGTGCCTTGCTCTATCCTATCCTAGGGCCTCTTCTTAAGTGTATCCTCTTGAGTAGTTTCCTGATTGGCAACGTATGTTCTATCACAAAATTGGCAATCCTATCCCTATTTGTTATCCTAGTCTTCTCTAGAGAACCTGCTTGAGTGTATCTTCTCAGCAGCTTATCCAATTGACAACATATGTTTATCATAGAACTGTCAATTCAACCTTGAAGAGATAAACACACATTCATGACACAAATGCACTTGCATGCTTCACTGACATTTTTACACTTCACAGATGCACCTGAAACACACAGACGCACCTATGTTCTGTACAGATTCGCTTGCCCTGCATAGACGCTCTTGTACTTCACAAACGTGCTCACATTTGACATAGACGCTTTTAAAATCATAGACGCGCTTAGACTCTACACAGACGCGCCTTCTCATCTTTTGATCCGCTTGACATTTTTTGCAATATACCTAATGTGCATTTATTGACCTACCTAACATGCATTTATGACAACAATTAGTGCAACAAAGGTACAAGGAGGTTTTGTGGTACTCATCAGCTCTCCTGCATCTATTGGCCTCTGATATCGGCGAACACAATTGAATCTTTGCACCAATACCATCACTGTTGACTGCTCTCTTCTCTCTCTGCACTTTGATCTCTTAGGTGTGTGGATGATAATGAGTATGTTTTCCCTCGTAGTCTATCTTATAGACTACCCTAGCTTTAGTCTCCCGTGTCAATCTTCTTTATCCCGTGACTCTGTCACTCTATCCTATCCAGTCAGTCCATTCTAGCCTTTCTTTCTTATCAAGAGATTGACTATGATCTTTTCAGACATTTTCATCCACTCTCTCAAGGGGGCATACCATTCCAGTCTTGGGGCAACTTTGTATCAGTTTACCTTATCTTCTTTGAGCCAATACAACAAACTAGATTGTCTCAAAGAGAGGCAAAATGTAGAAACCTAAAATTGTCCTATCTAATTAAATAAATATTTTTATTTACTTAATTACTTTATCCTAATTCTTCTATTAATTAAATAAATCTTTATTTATTTAATTTATTCTTTTATCCTTTTCTATCCTTTTTCCTCATTTAAATAAATACTTTTATTTATTTAAATTGTCCTTTATGTAATTTAAATAAATACTTTTATTTATTTAATTGATCCCATTTCTTCTATTAATTAAATAAATCTTTATTTAATTTAATTAATTCATTAGCCTTTTCTACCTATGACACATGTCATTCATCTCTTAATTCCTACACCACCTACCCTCTCATTATTTTCTTATTTCTTCTACCTACCCTCTAATCCTAGCCAACTATCTCTCTTTTACACCTCTTAATCTTATCCCTCCATTTCCTAAAGTGTCTTTTATATAAGGAGATTCTTCCTTCATTATCAATCCTCCTATGCATTCTAAGCCCTCCCAGGCATTCTAGCATTCGAACTTTCATAAGTGATCAAGCCTACTTGCAACCACATTTCTGTTCTTTGTTGAGCTCTTGTGCACACATAAAATCTGAGAGCAAATATATCAAGCAAGATCAATGGAGATAGGAAGAATGGAGATTCAAACCCTAGTGGACATGTGATGATATAATCTTTGTGTTTTTTGTTGATTTACATTGTCTTAGGTAATCTTCATATGTTATGGTGGATCTTTGTTGTTGTTAGGATAGGGTTTTGTGGTTGAATCTATTTTAGTCTTTCAATATTGTTGTTTCCATTTTTACCATAAACAAAATTTAGCAACAAATTCCTGCATGGGCTCCTACGGTTTCTTCTTCATTTGAGTCAATTGTGCCAAGAGTGCATGCTCATCTTATGTAGGTTTTAACCTTGCCTCAAACCTTGTTTTGAGAGTAGCCTAATTGGTGATAGAGGTATCGGGCAAATGATAAAACCAATAAGCAGCTGCACCTTGTAAGGTTTCAATAAATAACCTCAGAGATACATCTTCATGCTCAACTCCTAAAACACCACATGCAATATAAAAAGCAGCAATGTGTTCATCAGGATGCTGAGTACCATCACCCAAAAACTTGGGAAAAATTTTCCGTGAACCATCAGGAATAACATGTAAGGTTAGAGTCAGGTTCAACAGACCAAAAGCATTCCCCCAAGGACCTTAAGCGGCCATTTTACATATTCTTGGTGAAGGTTTGATAAATTATAAGGAAATGAATTACAATGAATCAGATACCGGTATACTTCAACCAAAAGCATGAGGATTTTGAAGGGGTATCATATCCCTAGCAGAGTCGCCAAAAAATTGTTGGGTGAATATTTTGTCACTAATGTACCAATGACAAAATATATGTTTCACACACAACTATGTTGAGAAATTAATCTCTCCTCTCATCAAGGGGAGGTTCCCTTTGAAATTTATTCTCTAATTAACAAGAAACTAAAATTTGTGGGTAAGTTTCGGGCATACAACTCTCTTTTTTTAGAGTCAATGTATTCTCCATCCACTTTGTTACAATTCTCTATCACTTTTGATACATAAAGAAATGAACAAACTAATCCAAAAAACTATACCAAAACTTACAATCAAGAAGCACAAAGTCTTTCTTGAATGAATTCTAACTAAGCTAATTATCACAAATGGTAAGAAATCCAACTTGTAGCTCAAAGTCTTCAAGTGTACTTCCCCAATCCTTTAAACTACAAGTAATATCACCAATACAAAGCCCACCACTAATCACTTAACATAAAAAAAATCCCAAATATGTAAGGAGCACAAAGTCTACTTCCACAATTAGAGAGCTCTCTTATTCACATAAACATTATCACCAATACCAAGGAATTAAAGAACATATATAAGAAATGAACATAGGAACATTAACTCATATAAACAATCTTTGACACAACACAAAGTTTGAAATCAAATAGAATTGCTTTCTTTATTTGCTTGATTGAATCTCCACAACAAAAAGCTCAAAGTCTTAGTTGAGGCAAAATTTCGGCAGAGTCTTGCTTAGCATAATAAAAGATAAATATTTACAAATGAGGGTCCTCCTTATATAGGACAAGAGTGGAGAAAAATGTAGGCACAGTTGACTAATTCAACTACACAGTCCCACTTGACTATAATTACAATAGAAAGAAAATATGCAGCTGCGAGAAAACTTGCAGCATCCAACAATGCAATGACATGAAAAGAAAATGTCAAAAAGGGGACACTTTATTCATCTTTCTCCTCCTCATTGGATTTCTAAAATTCCTTGAACTTGACCAAGATGGATTCCATCTTGGCTTTGTCCGACATTGGGGTAGAGTAGGTGATGATGTGAACACGAGAAACTGCATCTTCAACCATTATGTATTTCTTTTTCCCATCTTTCAACATCGATTCAAGGAGCTCAAAACTGACTTGTATTTCCAGTAATTTATCAAATGCATTCAATGAGAAATATTGTTTTGTACAGTGATCCATTAGGGAAATAAATTCTTGTATGATGGTGTCACTGGTTTGCTCACCCCAATCTATCTTGGCAGCTCCTATCCTGATTATATTCATATAGGAACACATCCATTTTTGAAAATAGTGAGAATCTTTTAGGCCTTTTACTCATTCCAACATGGTAACCATATCATTATATTCCTCATTTAAGTCACTTCTATGAAAATACTTTGACCATCTTGAAGTGGTGGAATTTCTAGTAGTAGAGAGAAAAACTGTATTAATTATTTTCTTACACTTCGTGTCATTTTTCTCAAAATATTCTTGAGCACTTTCCTGAGTAATGTCGGCTACTTCCTCAACTGGAGAGTCCTTGAATACATTGTTGAAGAAAACAATGTCTAACGTCATAACCACATTCTAGTCAGCATCTTTTACTTGTCTTGTATTTGGATCCAAATGATCCGCCACTGCAAGTATAAAGTTTGGATCATGAGTTGGTACTGGGAAGGAAGCATACTTGTGCAACTCTGATTTGATCAAGTTTGACAAGTGTGAAGGATCTTTCTCAACTCGATCAATGAACTCATGCATACTCACATGACCATTTTCTGTATCCTTTATCTCCTTGATATTGGAGTCAAATGAGCTTTCTGGATACAAATTCAAGTATTTATCATACTTGTACTTTATTTTTTTTGTTGATGGTTTGTTTGGTGAGGATCTAATTGACTTGAGGAAGGCTCTGATTTGTCTTGAGAGATATTTCACATTTGCAAAGTACTACATCCAACACTGAGGATTAGCTTTTTTGATAATCATCATCATCAGAAAACTGAATTTTATCAAATGGACCAAGAATTCAAAGCTAAAATGGACTTGAGAATAAAATTGTCAAAAACTGGCAGGTAAATTTGCACATTGAACTTTAAAGTCCGATGTGCAAGGCAACAGGAAAAAAAATATGCACATCAAACTTTAAATTTTGATGTGCAGGGGGAAGAGGAATGGTCGACATGTCAGATTTTAAAAAACCTGACATGTTGATAGAATAAAACTGGCCTACATATCAGACTTTAAAGTCCGATATGTAGGAGGAACAAAACCCACCTGCTTACATGTTAGATTTTAAAACCTGACTTGTTAGCAGGGAAGAATGTCTCTCGCATATCGGACTTTAAAGTTTGATATGTAGGAGGAGGGAAAAAAATCAACACCTTGCATGTCGAGGTTTGAAACCCGACATGCAGGTGTAGAATGAAAGTGAGGAAGAAATTATGGCATTGGATTTTAAAATTCAATGTGCCCTAATTTCGATGATGAACCTAGAAGAAAAGAAAAAGGCAAATTGAAACAAAAAAGAAGAAGCAGAAATATAAGAAAACCGAAAAAAATAATAAACCCCTACCTCAACAATGTTGATAGGCGGGAAGGAGAAGTTGGCAACACAATTAGGAGAAAAATTGTGGGAGGAGAGCCAAAGAGCATGTGAGAAGCAAATTGATTAGTATGAAAATGAGATTAAATAACCAAAAAATCAATAAATAAACCCCTAATCAAAGAAATTAATGACAACATTAGTGCAAAGCGCACCGCACATGTCAAAATTTAAAGTTTGACATGTGGGAAAAGACTCCTTGCAAGTCAAACTTTAAAGTCCGACATGCATCTCCCTTTATGCAAAACTGCACATCGGACTTTTAAAGTTTGATGTGCAAGGGAAAATTCCCTACAGGTTGGACTTTAAAGTCCAATCTGTAGAGAAGACTGACAAAACATTGCACATCAAACTTTAAAGTCCAATGTGCAATTCTATCTAAGAAACACCCTGCAGATTGGACTTTAAAGTCCGACCTGCAGGCAAAACTGCAAAATCTAAAAAACGTAAAAGTGAGAAAAAAACAAAAGACAAAAAGCAAAAAGAGGCCAACTAACGAAGTAGATCAACCTTTCCCAGAGGACGTGACGTACGAAATGGACCAGTTTCATATGGTTGCCTCACGATTTAGCCACGCTGAAATCAAAGACAACAACACTAAATTCTAATTGTTTACTAATAATTCAAATTCACAATTAAAAATATGAAATAAGTATCCGTTTTGATTGACAAATTCAAGGAATACAATATAAAAAACCATCAATGACAACTATAGTATTGCAAATTGTAATATGACTCAAGAACTGTAGTATAAATACCTATAAACTGACTACTAATTGACTTCAGTGACTTAGTTTGAGGCTTCTATATCCCAAATGGACTCAAGATCCTGAAACTAACTAGTACTAACAAGTTCATCTTCATTCTGAGTCGGGTATTCAAAAATTTCTTCTTCATCATGCTGCCTCTGAGTCTGCAATCCATCATTTGTCTTGGTACTAGCAATAGCACCACCAACTTTTAAAGTGTTGCACAACCCTCGTCTTTCACGCATGGAATTCCAGATTGCTAGTGCCCTATCATATGAAAAATCTCTAACATTACACTGAGTTACAAACAATCTCAAGCAAGTTTCCAAAATTTTGTCTAATTTATTTCTGATCTTTGATTTCAAAAGCCCTAATGCACTTAAAACTATCTCATCTTCCACCAACCTCAATATCATTGTTTGACATAAATCAACAAGTTTGAAATATTCTGCTATTGCATTATGCAATACTTCACTCTAATATATCCTTTTCCAAAGCCTTGTGATTGGTCCAGGTTCAAATGGATTCTCTAAGTTATCCAATTGTTGATTCATACACAATGCAAAGAGTTTACAGTGTTTTTTAAGATGATCTGAATTTAAAATTCCTTCTATTGGTTGTCCATTGAAATATGCATCTTTTGAAAATGTCAATATCAATTCCTCTAGTTTTTTTATGAAAGACCTTTGCGTCATTTGGATTATCTCCAATTGAATGACAAAATTGAGGATACACACAACCCATGGCTTCAAGTATTTCTTCTCAAGGAATCTTTCATGAATCTCAGTTGAAAGTTCGTATGCAATAGACTTCAAATTATCACTAACAGATTTAACAATCCTGCCAAAATCTTCTTTTTTAACCGGTGGTGCTCTGCCTCACTTTCCCATCTTAGATTGGTGCATTGGTATCTGAAATCCTTTTACAAAGACACATAACTCATTTTTTGCATTGAAATGTAAAAAAATTTCAGCATGATTCAAATCTGTAATTATCTGCCACCATAAAAAATTTGGGCTTCGCCCTGTTAGATTTGAATATAGATCATCCAGGCCCAAGCATGTCATTTTATGTAGAGTCTTATAGTCATTGATATACATAGTTATGTCTTGGGCTTTCTTAACAATTTTTTTCATTGAATCCAGCATGCGGAGAACACTAGTTAAAGTTAACAGAGTCTCTATATCACTTAACTTATGTAAGAGATTGGGAGTTTTGTCTACTATGAGGTGTTGCTCATACATTAGTCTGATCAAGGATTGATATTCTGTTAGAACTTGTTCTGCTGGTCCATGCAAGGAGATCCATCTGGTCTCAACATCCCTAATAATTTTGTTTCATGTTGTTACTCCCTCAACAAAAGTCTGAAATTTTGTAAAACATTTAGGACTTCGGTAGAAGTATGAGTGGAGCTCATGGACCAGATCTTCAAATTTTGACACTGTAGGGAAATTGCTTACAATTCTATATGCTAAATTCATTTGATGGGCCATGCAGTGAATGCCAAGCATGTATGGTGCAATACTAGTTTGTAATCTTGTGCAAAGACCGGTCCTTTGACCTTGCATTATTGCAACTCCAACACACACCAACTTCTTAGCAATTGCCAAGTCATCCATACCAGTAATTTCATTCAAAGATTTCTTAACTTCCAAATATAAATTTTCTGTTGTTGAATTTGTTAGTCCCAACCGGTGCTGAGAGGGGAGGGGTGAATCGACACTTTACCAGTTTTACACAATTAAACTTTTAACTCAAAACTGCACTATCTTTATAATCATCAATACACGTAATTACTGCATAAGAATATGCATGCATGAAAAGATATATAGTGACACCAAGATTTATCCCGTGGAAACCCAAATGGGAAAAAACCATGGTGTGAGTAGGAACTCACAAAATTTGCACTCTTCTAGAGTACGCTCGTTGAAGAGCCATCCCTATTAGGAGATACAAAGACATTGTTAGGTACCACCCAGTTAAGGGATTTTGTTTAAGGCCTGTTAGTGCCTTTACCCTGTTAAAGGTAGTCTGGTTAAAGGACTTAGGAACATCAAATAAGATGTCACCCAGTTAAGGGATTTTACAAAGGGACCTGTTAAAGTCAGCCCAGTTAAGGGATTTAAGTTGCAATGGTTAGAAAGCAACAAAAAGATGATCTGCTGAAGTAGCTACTGATAGATTGATCATATCACAATATAAATCATGCTCTATCCACACCGGTTGTGTCTGCTCTGCACAACACCAGTTTTTTGTTTATACCTTCGGCTCTGCACTCTGTCGGTCCTCTTATCCTTGGCTCTACACTCTACCAGACTACCTCATACACTCTCTACTCTACTAAATCTTTTAGCACTTCTTCACACTCTACTCTGCACTTTTTGGATCGCCTTGCACATGACCTGTACTTTGCAAATTTTGTGATCAAGAATATTTTGAATGAACTCAAAATACTTTATACATTATTTGTCGTCACCTTCAGGTGTTTCCTTAATCAATGCAATCACAAATTTTTGGTAGATTTAGAATTCAAATCTTCTCACTCTTGCTCTGCACACCATGCAACAATTCCGCCAACTACTCAAGAAATTCTGCCACCGCATCCCCCCAAAATAGTGACTTTTGGGTGGGGTTTAGTCTTATAAATGTGAACCAAAAAATCTACAAGTAATCATGGCTTAATTGCATGATGACTTAAGTTGACTTCACCAACCTTTAGTTTGGCATAGACACAGGATCACCAACTCATCTTTTTCCACCGCAACTAAATAACCGATCACCGCTCTAAGATTTATGGTGATCACCTATCTTCCTTCTGCCTCACCAGTGTACCGGTATACTATTGTGCTATATTGCCAGTTCACCCTTTGATTGTCAGTTTGTTGTGCTAGCATCAAGTCTCTTTCCCTATTTGCTAATGAGGTTCCGGTTTGCATACAACCTCAAGTCTTTTTGCCTAAGTCACCTTTTGTGACTTCATCATCATCAAACTGACCAACCTAAAGATCTGACCTCAACACCGATCTTCTTGAGTGATAGACTGATTAGCTTAGTTTGTCTTCCCTTGAGCTAATTGAACCTTGGCCATTTGTCTCTTATGTTGTTTCCATGTGTTTACAAGTCATCACTTTTACTACTGAGATACACCACTCCATTGATACCACTCCACCGGTCAGTGTTAGACATCAATGATAAATCTTAGCTCATATACCGATTATGTGGATTAACTGGTTTTACCAATGCCAACAATATCCCCCTTTGGCATTGATGACAACACTTCAAAATTTGTCCTATCAGTTGCATGTACTTTCTTCATTTCTTTCTTTATTTTTGCACCGGTCATTACTTTTGCTCTAAGTAATGAATATCCCACCCTAACATTGGTAATACTCTGTTTCAGCAACTTCAGCTTAATCACTACTTACCAATGCTTAAACACTATAATCATATCTCCCCCTTTGACAACAATGCCAAAGATACATTTCAGTACACTTACAAGACTGCTCCCCCTAACCGGAGTAGTCCACACTTATCAATCTGGTCTTAAAGATTATTTTTTTATATAGAAATCATACCAGATTGATATAGAGCCCTTTTTACTTACTTTACTGCAAGTAGGGGCATCACCCCTAGCTTACCTATGAGCTATTCAAAGGTATCCTTCTATAGTGGCTTGGTGAAGATATCAACCACCTGCTCTTTTGTTGGTATATACTCCAACACCACTTCCTTTTCTTGAACATGTTCCCTTAGATAGTGATATTTGATAGCTATATGCTTTGTCTTGGAATGCATCACCGGATTCTTGGATATGTCTATGGCACTGGTGTTGTCACAGTGAATCACTACCAATATAGTCACCTTTTCTTGGATACCTTCCAATAATTGCTTGATCCAAACTATCTGTGTGCAGTTGATTTCAGCAGCCACATACTCAGCCTCAGTTGTTTATTGAAATATGCAATTTTGTTTCTTGCTTGTCCAAGACACAATCCTATCTCCAAGAAAGAATGCACCTCCACTAGTGCTCTTTCTGTCGTCAATGTTCCTTGCCCAATCTGAATTAGTGAAGATACTTAAGCTAAAGTCTCCCTTATGTGGATACCAGAGACCATACTCATTAGTCCCCTTTAGGTATCTAAATATTCTCTTGACTGCCACCATATGAGTCTCTTTCGGATTTGCAGAAAATCTGGCAACCAAGCCAACAACTTGTTCTATGTCCGATCTATTGTGTACTGCATACTGCAACTTACCGATCATGGACTGGTAAAGTGTCATTTACTTCATGAGCCTCATCATATTTAGAGAGCTTGCAACCTGTAACCATTGGGGTTCCAACAGGTTTAAAATCTTCCATTCCAAAAGTTTTCAGAATTTTCCCTTATGTACTTAGTCTGGCTAATGAATATGTCATTATTTAGCTGTGAGACTTACAAGCCAATGAATAATTTTATCTCAACAATCATGGACATCTCAAATTCTTGCTTCATTTTTTTTGCAAAACCTCTGCTCATCTCATCATCACCTCCAAAAATGATGTCATCTACAAAGATCTCAGCAATTAGATGTTTTCTTTCATCTCCAGTCTTCAGATATAGGTTACTATTATCACTAGTTCTTTTGAACCCTATGTTGGCAATATTACAAGGATATTGAGAAGGTTGTTGATGATTATGGACATAATTGATTAAAGATGTTTTACTATCTTGATATTATTATTTTGTCATTGATGTCAAGAAATTGATTTTCTAATTCAGTATGATGTTGCCATATCTTAAGAAATATGATATGAAGATTATAAAGAAGTCGGTAAAGACACAAGAAAGAATATGATGAATAAGGGGATAAGTTATTCAATGGGCAACTCTACCGAGTAAGACAATGATGAGATCTTGATGTTTTAGATTGTTTTAACATCATACATATGTTGTAAAATGTAAAGGTTAATACTATACTATGTTATCAAGAAAAGAACCTAGTCGGTAAACCCTAAGGTTATCACAGTCGGTTAATGAAGACAGAATGTCTACCGAGTGAAGTTTAGTATTCACCAAGTTGTAAGCGAGCTATAACATAATGCATTAAATGTTTACATGTGATATTTAATGAAAGATGCCGATGAGCTAGAGCAGATCAATGATTGGCAAGCCGTAAAAGAAGTTTGTTAAATGAATCCAAGGCAATGGAAAGTTGGCAAGAAGATCTAACCGCATTACTCTAACACAAGTTCCAAGGTGATTGTGCAAGTTCCAATGCGGGGTAAAATGTTTTCAGATCGAAAGATACAATGAACCTAGACAAGATTGAAGATCTGATGGCTATGATTGATCATGGGAAATGTGATCAAGGAGATTAAGCGGTTAGAAGATTGTTTATAAATAAGGAACTATTGATAAACAATGTATGCGATCAAGTGTATGCACAGAGATGATACATAGTGATTACCGAGTATAGAAGCTTGAAGACCTGTTAGAATAATAGAGTATTGATGCCCAACAGATAGACAAGATTAGTTCTATGTCTAGATTGTATTGAACAAATAGGAATCTGCTTTAGCATTTCAGATGTGAAGTTGCAGATAGATTGTATTACTGTTATTTTGTGAAAGTGGCAGGCAATCTCTTAACTGAGTGGACTTAATAGTCTTATATGTAAATCCTCTAACAAGGTGACATTCCAATTGAGTGTTTGAAATCCTTTGACAAGGTCACTTCTAACAAAGTGAAGATCCTAACAGATATGAGGGAAATCCCTTAACCAAGTCACATCTAGCAATGTGTTTGTAATCTTTAACAGGATTTGCTTTTAACTGAGCATACTCTAGAAGAGTATATTTCTTAGTGGGTCCAAAATCCCACAGTGGTTTTTCCCTATTTTGGTTTCCACGTTAAATCTAGTGTTATGAGGTTTATATTGTTCATATGCTTTTGAGTTTGCATGTTTGATAGTTTTTGATTATATGACTGATATATGTTACCGAGGTTGAATCTGATGTTTTTATGGATGATTAAGTTTGTATGATTCATCCCCCCCCTCTCATCTTGTTGGCTATTGGATCTATACTTATATTAAGTATCAGAACTATCAATCGGTATCAGAGCTTTGGACTCCGAAAGGAAAGTTTAAAGGCAATTGAGTTAAATATCCAAAGATGTATAAGAGGGATGCACCTAAGCTGAATAAGTCAAGTTTCTCTACATGGCAGAAAAGGATGAAGCTACATCTATCAAGAGTTGGAGAATATGCTATATACTATCTGGAGAATGATTTTGTTGCACCGAGCACCTATCCATTGACTATGGAAGAGATAAAGGCAAAGCAAGAACTTATTCAAGCAATGATTGAAGTAACATCTGCATTGACTGATTCTGAGTTTAATGATCTAGAAGGCTGCAATGATGCAAAGGCAATGTGGACTAAGCTCATATTTATATATGGAGGAGATGAACATGTTCAAAGAGAAAAAGTTGATAGTCTAAGAGGACAACTTGAATCTATGAGGATGAATGAAGGTGAGAACATAACCCAGTATAGTACAAGACTAAAGGAGATTGTAAATCAAATGAAAGGAGCAGGAGGAACTATTGAAGAAAAGGATGTGACAAGTAAGTTGTTAAGAACCCTTTTACCTGCCTATGTAATCTGAGTCTCTACGATCAATTAATTGAGGTTTGTACCTAATATGCCAGTTTCCTTGGATGCTACTATTGGTAAGCTACATGCATTTGAGTTAAGTAATTTTGATAACAGTGGGTCATCGGTAAATAAAGTTGAATCTACATTTAGTTCTTTTCATCTGAATGAATCCAATGATTACAATGAAAGAAAGTATAAGTACTCTGAAGGAGATCATAGTGGAGCAAGTGAAAGATTTCGGAAGAACATGGAGGAGGTACACAAATTGTATGAAGAAATCAGAAAGCAAGAAGAGTTTGAAGCACTATTGGCCAAAAGGTTACCAAGAGGCAAAGGTAAGTATAAAGGAAAACTACCTTTGAAATGTTTCAATTGTGATAAGATTGGACATATGGCTTCTAACTATCTTGACAAATATTTCACTGAAAAGAGAGATTACCGAGATGACAGACAGAAAGATAATCATTACAGAGGACACCGAGACTTCAAAAGAAGAAAGACATGCTTAATTGCTGATGAGGAATCTGAAGATGATAAATTAGATGAGACTGATACAGAGGAAGTTGTTTATGTGGCTATCAAGGATGGATCAGATGAAGAAAGGTATGAAGAAAAAGCCCTAATATCTCACATAAACACTAATGATTCTTGGATTATAGATAGTGGATGTTCACATCATATGATAGGAGATAAACACAAATTTGTTATGTTAGAAGATTATGATGGAGGCTATGTTAGATTTGGTAATGATGCACCATGTTTGGTAAGAGGTAAAGGATCCATAACACTTCTTGATAAAGCAAGATGCAATGATGTTTATTGGGTTGAAGGTTTGAAATATAATTTGTTGAGTGTAGCATAGCTAAACAACACAGGTTACCGAATAGAATTTCAGAAAGAAATTGTCAAAGTTCATGACAAGAATGGAAAGTTAGCTACTACCGGGACACAAACAAAAGGTAATACATTTCACCTTCACTCAACTCATAATAAGTGTTTGCATGCAAAATTTGATAATACCTGGTTATGGCATAAAAGGTTTTGTCATGTTAATTTTGATAATTTGATCAAGATAAGCAAGAAGCACAGAGTAAGAGGTCTACCAAGTCTTGAAAAACCTGAGAATGCTATGTGCCAAGGATGCCAGATGGGTAAGATGACAAGATCCAGCTTTACAAGTAAGTCCTACACTTCTAAGGGGATTTTATATCTTGTGCACACTGATCTTTGTGGTCCTATGAAAGTTCAAAGTTATTGTGGTGATAAGTATTTCATATTATTTGTGGATGACTATTCAAGGATGATGTCAGTAATGTTTTTAAAAGAAAAATCAGAAGCTTTTCAAATGTTTAAGTGGTACAAGGCTAGAATTGAAAATGAAACAAGAAGACAACTGAAATGTCTTAGATCAGATAGAGGAGGATAGTTCACATCTGATGAGTTCAACCTATTTTGCAATGATCATGGTATTAAAAGACAAGTCTCTACACCAAGAACTCCATAGCAGAATGGAATAGCTGAAAGAAGAAATAGATCTATTGTGGATTGTGCTAGAACACTGATGATTGAGAAGAAGGTTCCACAAACATTTTGGAGAGAAGCAATAAGCATAGCTGTTTACACCTTGAACCGAGTTCAATTGAAAAAAGATACTTTGAAGACACCTTATGAAATCTGGTATGGTAAGAAACCTAATGTAAGTTATTTTAAGATCTTTGGAAGTAAATGCTATGTTCATAAAGATGATAGAAATGGCAAGTTTGATCAGAAAAGTGAAGAAGGAACATTTCTAGGATATTTTCTAGAAGCAAAGCATTTAAATGTCTGATCAAATCATCTAACAAAATAGTAGAAAGTGCAAATGTGAAAATTGATGAATTTGCAGAAAGAACTGATGAAAGGAATTCCAAAGAACCGGAAGACTATGATGAATTTGTCTATGTGCAATTGAGAATTCCTACCGAGATAACTGTTGAAGAAAATGAAGAAAATGTCTAGTTACCGTGTGATGAAGAAGATCATACAGAGCCTACCGAGCCTGTATTAGCCAAGTATGTCAGAAGACACCATGCACCAACTTAGATTATAGGAGATAAGGATGATCCAGTGATGACAAGGAACAAACTGAGATAGAACACATGTTTGATATCTAAATTTGAACCGAGAATAGTGAAAGAGGCGTTTAACAGTGAAGATTGGATAAATGCTATGACTGAAGAGATTGATCAAATCAAGAAGAATGACACATGGACACTGGTCCCAAGACTGAAGGACAAAAATGTAATCGGTACAAAGTGGATCTTCAGAAACAAGCTAAATGAGAAAGGTGAGGTCATTCAGAACAAAGAAAGATTGGTTTGCAAAGGTTATGCCCAAGAAGAAGGAATTGATTATGGTGAGACTTTTGCACCTGTTGCTAGACTTGAAGGAGTTAGAACATTGTTGGCATATGCTGCTTTTAAGAACTTCAAGGTATATCAAATGGATGTCAAATCTGCATTTCTGAATGGAATATTAGAAGAAGAAGTTTTCATTGAACAACCTGAAGGATTTTTTGATGACAATAATAAAGATCAGGTATGTAAATTGAACAAAGCTTTATATGGTTTGAAACAAGCACCTAGAGCATGGTATGAAAGATTGCACTCTTATTTGATTAAGATTGGTTTTATAAGGACAAGTGAGAACATCAACATGTACATGAAGAATGATGAAAATGGAATACTAATCTCAGCCATATTTGTTGATGATATTATATTTTGTGGAAATGACTCTTTATGCAAGAACTTTGGAAATGAAATGAGCAAAGAGTTTGAGATGTCATTAATCGGTGAGATAAAGTATTTTATAGGCTTATAGATACTGCAAATGAAAAATGAGATTTTCATTACTCAATCCAAATACATAAAGGAAATCTTGAAGAAATTTGGAATGGAGGATTCAAAGCCAGTAAGTACTCCCATGACTACCAACTGTAAACTATCAAAGAATGATGAATCTGCATCTATTGATGAGACACTCTACTGATCCATGATTGGAAAACTACAATATGTTGTTCACAATAGGCCAGATATAGCACATGTAGTAGGTATTGTTGCAAGATTCTCTGCAGATCCTAAGGAAATACACATGACAACAATCAAAAGGATTTTCAGATACTTGAAAGGCATTGGAGATTATGGCTTAGTATATCAGAAAGGAAATGATTTTGATCTAAAAGTTTATACTGATGCTGATTGGGCAGGCAACATTGATGACAGAAAAAGCACAAGTGGAGGATCTTTCTTCTTAGGAGAAAGACTGGTGAGTTGGCTTAGCAAGAAACAAGGATGTGTTTCTCAGTCAACAGTCAAAGCTGAATATGTTGCAGCAGCACTGAATTGTACCAACATTGCATAGATCAAACAACTGTTGGAAGGTATAAATGAGAAAGTTACCGAGCCAGTAACTATATTCTGTGACAATACTAGTGCCATTAATATTTCAAAGAACCCTATTATGCACTCTAAGACAAAGCACATCTCTATCAAATATCATTATCTTAGAGAAGAAGCTCAAGAGAAGAAAGTGGTGTTGGAATATGTCAACACAAAGGAGCAAATAGCTGATATCTTCACCAAGCCACTACCAAAGGACACTTTTGAATATCTCAGAAGTAAGTTAGGGATCCTACCCCTATCTTTTACTCACTGACCGAGTTCGGTGAAAGCATCACTTCGATGACTCTATTGAATATCTTTTGGGGAGCTGATGTTGGAGTGATACACTTTAGAATGTTTTTCTGAAAGTGTACTGGAAATAATACTGGGATAATATAGAAAATGATATAGGGAATGGGAATTGTAAACAAATGCTCTGACTGAGACTCAGTTGATACACAACAGCAGGAAATAACTTCTTACAGAAAGAAATTATGTTTTAGTTCTATTCTTTTTGGCATTGTTGTCAAAGGGGGAGAAGACCAAGAAGGAGAAGACCTACCCAGGGGGAGAAGAACAAGAAGGAGAAGATCTACCAAAAGGGGAGAAGACCTGAGAAGATTGAGAGAAGACTACAGATTGAAATAAAGACTGAAAACAGAAGAGAAGTCTAATGTATGGGGGAGAGCATTTCAACATTTTAGAATCACAGCAATCCAAATTTTTTAAAGGTCAAATCAATTGGTTTTGCCATCAATGCCAAAGGGGGAGATTGTTGGCAATATTACCAGGATATTGAGAAGGTTGTTGATGATTATGGACATAACTGATTAAAGATGTTTTACTATCTTGATATTATTATTTTGTCATTGATGTCAAGAAATTGATTTTCTAATTCAGTATGATGTTGCCATATCTTAAGAAATATGATATGAAGATTATAAAGAAGTTGGTAAAGACACAGGAAAGAATATGATGAATAAGGGGATAAGTTATTCAATGGGCAACTCTACCGAGTCAGACAATGATGAGATCTTGATGTTTTAGATTGTTTTAACATCATATATATGTTGTAAAATGTAAAGGTTAATACTATACTATGTTATCAAGCAAAGAACCTAGTCGGTAAACCCTAAGGTTATCACAGTCGGTTAATGAAGACAGAATGTCTACCAAGTGAATTTTAGTATTCACCGAGTTGTAACCAAGCTATAACAGAATGCATTAAATGTTTACATGTGATATTTAATGAAAGATGTTGATGAGCTAGAGCGGATCAATGATTGACAAGCCATAAAAGAAGTTTGTTAAATGAATCTAAGGCAATGGAAAGTCGGCAAGAAGATCTACAGCTCAGATTGAACCGCATTACCCTAACACAAGTTCCAAGGTGATTGTGCAAGTTCCAAGGTGGGGTAAAACATTTTCAGATCAAAAGATACAATGAACCTGGACAAGATTGAAGATCTGATGGCTATGATTGATCATGGGAAATGTGATCAAGGAGATTAAGTGGTTAGAAGATTGTTTATAAATAAGGAACTGTTGATAAACAATGTATGCGGGCAAGTGTATGCACAGGGATGCTACATAGTGATTACCGAGCATAGAAGCTTGAAGACTTGTTAGAATAATAGAGTATTGATCCCCAGCAAATAGACAAGATTAGTTCTATGTCTAGATTGTATTGAACAAATAGGAATCTGCTTTAGCATTTCATATGTGAAGTTGCAGATAGATTATATTACTGTTATTTTGTGAAAGTGACAAGAAATCTCTTAACCGAGTGGACTTGACAGTCTTATATGTAAATCCTCTAACAAGGTGACATTCTGATTGAGTGTTTGAAATCCTTTGACAAGGTCACTTCTATTAAAGTGAAGATCCTAACAGATCTGAGGGAAATCCCTTAACCGGGTCACATCTAGCAATGTGTTTGTAATCTTTAACAGAATTTGCTTTTAACCGAGCATACTCTAGAAGAGTATATTTCTTAGTGGGTCCAAAATCCCATAGTGGTTTTTCCCTATTTGGGTTTCCACGTTAAATCTGGTGTTATGAGGTTTATATTGTTCATATGCTTTTGAGTTTGCATGTTTGACAGTTTTTTATTATATGACTGATATATGTTACCGAGGTTGAATCTGATGTTTTTATGGATGATTAAGTTTGTATGATTCACCCCCCCCCCTCTCATCTTGTTGGTTATTGGATTTGTACTTATATTAAGTATCAGAACTATCACCCTATCCTTAGTAGATATGAGTGCAGTCTCTCATACCAAGCTCTTGGTGCTTGTTTTAGCCCATATAGAGCCTTTTGCAACCTGCATATCATATTTCTTTCATCTTTTCATGCAAACCCTTCTGGTTGCTCTATGCATACTTCTTCCTCTAAAACACTATTTAAGAATGCCCATTTGACATCCATTTGGTAAACTTAAAAAAATTTGTAAGCAACATGGGCCAGCAAAATTCTGACCCCTTCCTGCCTAGCCACCGGTGCGAAGGTTTCTCCATAGTCCAAACCTTCTTCCTGAGCATAGTCTTTGCAGACTAATATTGTTTTGTTTCTTATCACTTTGTCGGTTTCATCCATTTTGTTTCTAAACACCCATTTAGTGCCTATCACATTTTTATTTTCCGGTCTGGGCACTAGAGTCCACAATTCATTTTTCTCAATCTACTCCAGTTCTTCTTCTATGGCTTTGATTCAATCATCATCTTTTAGAGCTTCCTTTTTCTGGTTTGGGCTCAATTATGGAGAGAAGACATGCATTCTCTCTTGCTCTTCTTCTGGTTAGTACTCCTACATCTTTGTCACCAATGATATTTTCAGCAGAGTGAATGTTTTGACATACTTTGCTAATATTGATTCATTTCTTGGAGCTTCTTCTACCGGTTGTGCAGGTTCTACTTCACAAGATTCTTCATTTTCCATTTCAATAGGATCCTCTTCAGTAGGTTCCATCGGTACAGTGTACTCAAACCCTTTATAGTCCTCTGGTTCACTCTTGCTATCATGTTTATTTTTCTTAGACTACTCATCTACTCTAACATTTGCACTCTCCACAATCTTACCAGTCCTTTTGTTCAAACACTGGTATGCCTTACTCTTTTTGAATTAACCTAAGAAGGTTCCTTCATCACTCTTGGGATCGAATTTTTCTATAGTACTCATCCCTCTTGATATAGCACCTGCTTCCAAATACTTTGAAATAACAGACATTAGGTGAGTATCCACACCATAATTCATTAGGGAGTTTTATTTGTCCCTTTCTTTACCTATATCTAGTTCAAGGTGTACACATCAGTGCTCACTGCTTCTCTCTAGAAAATATGTGGATTATCCTTCTATATCTTTGGAGTCCTAACACAATCAATAAAAGTTTTGTTCCTTCTTTCAGTAACCCCATTCTGTTGAGGTGTTCTGGGTGCAGACATTTGTCTCATAATCCCCTGTTCTTCATAGTAATTCATGAACTCTTGAGAGGTGAACTCTCGTCCTTTATCTAATCTCAGACATTTCATATTCTTACTGGTTTCTCTCTCTACTTGAGCCTTGAAAAATTTAAACATGTGAAAGGCTTCAAATTTTTCTTTCAAGAATATAGCCCACATCGTTCTTGAGAAGTCATCCACAAACAACATGAAATACCAATCTCCATAGAAACTCTTGGTTCTCATAGGACCACACAGATTTGTGTGAGCTAAGTCCAACACATTTTTCAGATGAAAATTTTTTGCTGCTAAAGCTAGACCCGGTCAACTTTCCTAGTTGTCATTGTTTACACATAGCATTTTCAGGTTTCACTATATTAGGCATACCTCTGACAGACTTCATCTTACTAAATTTTTTTATGCTATCAAAGTTGACAAGACATAGTTTTTTGTGCCACAACCAACTATATTCTACCTTTGCCATTAGACAACTACCTATGGTGGTGTCTAGGTGAAACAAATTGCTTGACTGTTTACCGGTAGCAATCAGACTTCTTGATTTGTCATTTATTTTGCATATTCCTTCATTGAATTCTAACCGGTAACCCTTATTGTTAAGTTCTGAAACACTTAACAGACTATATTTGAACCCTTCTACCCAATAAACATCTTCAGAATTTGTTTTATCATTTAGGGCTATAGATCCCTTACCTTTTACTGCACAAGGAGCATCATTTCCAAATCTCACAATTCCTCCATTTCAATCCTCCATGCTGAGGAATTTGTTTCTATCACCGGTCATATGGTGAGTGCAACCACTGTCAATTACCCAATCTCCACGCCAATTTGAACTAGAAATTAGTGCCATATCACCTTCCTTTGTGTTATCTTCCTTAACTACCACAAATGCAATTCCATCTCCATTAGATCCTTTTGATTCTTCATCAGTAACTCCTTCTTCTACAAGATAGCACTCCTTCTTGCTCTTGTCTTTGTAGCTTCTAAAATTATCCTTCGTATCTCTATCATTGTCAGGACATCTAGATGCAATATGACCTATCTTATTACAAGAGAAGCACTTTAAGGGTAATTCACCTTTATACTTTATTTTTCCTCTTGGAAATCTTCTTGCCAATAGAGCTTCAATCTCATCTTGTTCATGTTCTTCAGATAACAAATTGTCACTTTCATGAGAGTGACCAGTTCTTGTAGTATAACTACTTCTGTATTCTTTTCTTCTCCTTGTCGGTGCATGCATCATGGAAGTTTTGAAAGCACCATCAATATTTGGTACACTGTTGTCATAGTTGCTCAATTCAAAAGCAGTCAACTTACCGATCAGTGAGTCAAGCAATACATTAACTGTTCCCAAGGATCTATGTTTCTGGATTAAAGAAACCCTTATCACATATTGTGGTAGCAAGGTTCTCAGGATTTTGCTGACCACATCATCCTCTTCAAGCTTTCCTCCAACACTTTTAATGGAGTTTACTACATCCTTTATTCTTTTTCTATACTGCTCTATATTTTCTCTTTCCTACATTCTCATTTCATCATATTTTCCTCTCAAGTTGTTTACTTTAGCCTTTTGAACATGATGACCTCCTCCATAGCATGTCTTCATCTTATTCCACATCCGAAAAGATATTTTCAAATCTTGAACCTTATCATACTCATTATTATAAAGAGTGCTAGCAATTAGATCCATAGCAGTAGTATTGTCTTTCTTTTCCTTGATCTGATCTGGAGTGAGAACCCCTGAAGGTTCATTGTACTCCATGATTCCATTAATTTTCTCCTAGGGTTCTTAGATAAATCTTCATTCTACCACACCATAAGGTGTAATTCTCCTTAGAGAACTTAGGACCCTCCTTTCGCATCATCTTGGATATTTCCTTAAGTTGTTAAGCTTCTTCTGAATCTAAGGATCTATGCTCTGATACCAATTGTTAGTCCCAACTGGTGCTAAGAGGGGAGGGGTGAATCAACACTTTACCAGTTTTACACAATTAAACTTTTAATTCAAAATTGCACTATCTTAATAATCATCAATACACATAATTACTGCAGAAGAATATGCATGCATGAAAAGATATATAGTGACACCAAGATTTATCTCGTGGAAACCCAAATGGGAGAAAACCACAGTGTGAGTAGGAACTCACAAAATTTGTACTCTTCTGGAGTACACCCGGTAAAGAGCCATCCCTATTAGGAGATTACAAAGACACTGTTAGGTGCCACCCAGTTAAGGGATTTTGTTTAAGGCCTGTTAGTTCCTTTACCCTATTAAAGGTAGCCTGGTTAAAGGACTTAGGATCATCAAATAAGATGTCACACGGTTAAGGGATTTAAGTTGAAATGGTTAAAAAGCAACATAAATATGATCTGCTGAAGTAGCTACTAATAGCTTGATCAGATCACAATGTAAATCATGCTCTATCCACACCGGTTGTGTCTGCTATGCACAACACCGATTTTCTGTTTATACCTTCGTCTCTACACTCTGTCGGTCCTCTTATCCTTGGCTCTACACTTTGTCGGTCCTCTTATCCTCAGCTCTACACTATGTCGGTCCTCTTATCCTTGACTATGTACTCTGACGGTCCTCTTATCCTCGAGTCTGCACTCTGTTGGTCTACCTCATACACTCTTTTCTCTGCTAAATCTTTGAGCACTTCCTCACACTCTACTCTGCACTTTTTGGATTGCCTTACACATGATTTGTACTTTGCAAATTTTGTGATCAAGAATATTTTAAATGAACTCAAAATACTTTATACATTCTTTGTCGTCACCTTCAGGTGTTTCCTTAATCAATGCAATCACAAATTTTCAGTAGATTTAAAATTAAACTTTTGACACTGTAGGGAAATTGCTTAAAATTATATATGCTAAATTCATTCGATGAGCCATGCAGTGAATGCCAAACATGTATGATGCAATACTAGTTTATAATCTTGTGCAAAGACTGGTCCTTTGACCTAGCATTATTGCAACTCCATCAACTCCAACACACGCCAACTTCTTGCCAATTGTCAAGTCATCCATACCAGCAATTTCATTCAAAGCTTTCTTAATTACCAAATATAAATTATCTGCTGTTGAATTGCCCCTCATTTTATGAACATAGAGTAGATGAGCTTGATAGACATGTTCTTTTATTGTATACACATGCATACAGATCCAAGCAGTGTTATCTACCACAGTAACTTCATCTATGGATAATGAAATGAATTTTGACTCTTTTACACTCTCCTGTAAATTTTGTTTTTCCACCTTGGTGAGATAGTTTGCCATTTCCCATCCAGTGTTTATTGACCAGTGTGACATAGGATAGTGAGGAACATTCAAAAAAGATAATAAATTACTATATTTTGGGAAATCTTTCATAGGATGCCCTCTCGACGAAATATGAAAAATAACAATCATTTAAGCAGTCTTTGCCAGGTTTGCATCTTTCGCTACATGTTCAAGCCCAGCCTTGATTGTATTTCTACTATTACCAATCAATGTCATTTTGTGGTTATGCTCTTCATATTCCGTGGCATACTTAACATGAAGACATTCTTTCCTGTGATTTTCATCTTACTACTGGTGTTTCCTTTCCATCTATGATCTGTTTTTCATAAACCTTACCAATATGCTTTTATATGGTGTCAAGATTTAGCTGCATCTTCTTCTCTATTTCAGTTTTCCAGCTACAAATCTTACACCTGCATTCTATTGGTTGTTCATCATTGTTTGGGACTGGTTCAATGAATGGGTACTTTTCTACCCAATCAATCTTAAAACTCCTTGTCATTTCCCACTCCCGCCCCATTTTTACTTTCCTTTTTCTTTTCTTCCTACCAACATCATCTTCAGTACTAGCATTTTCATTCGAGTGAATTATCTCATTATGTGTATCCCTTAGAACATCTTCTATTGTGTTGGTATTCTCATCGTCATTTGATGCATTTAACTCAATGACAATCCCACCTTGTGGTGGTGGTGAGCTACTGTGAATAGCTTCTGCAACTGCAGAAGTTGATGGACCAAAAACTTTGCCAATTCCAAAGTAAGACTTTATGGTAGTATCTTTAAGTTTTGGGCATTTTGATAGCCTCCCAATCTCTTCAGCTTCACCACCTTGAGGAGTCTTACCTTGTCTAACATCCCAATCCCTTTACCACCCCGAGGAGTCTCAGTCTCACCCTTGTCTGACATCTCAATCCCTTCACCACCCTAAGGAGTCTCACCCATGTTTGACATCTTGAGTCTTGACCTCTCACTAAGAATTTAAACTAATACTATCAAGTATGAAGAAATGATTACTCACCTTTATGCCTTCTCAATTCTTTGAATCAGGAATTGGGAATGCCTAGGCCTATGTTGCAGGATTGTAACTCTGGCCCTCTGCCCTACAATCAACTTCGACGTTCCAACTCAAATTGTGGAATGCAAATCGAGAGCTCCCAAATTTACTAATCAGACACAAATAAATTGTAAGATAGAGTGTTTCAAACTTTCAATTATATTTATATCAATCCATGATTGCATTTTTGGCGAATTTCGCGGGCGTTTCAAAATGCATCTTGATTTAAGCGGGGTGAAATGGGTCCTCGAATGCTTATAATGTTTTAGTTGATATTGGTGAATTGGGCCTCATTATGCTTAATGTGAAATTTAACAATAGGCGAAATGGACTGATGCGTGCATTGAAGATTTAATTTACCATTGGCGAAATAGGTCTTGGGTACACGGTCGTTTTACTATTTATGGTGAATTACGGAGGTGATCTAATACTCATGTCCAAGTGATTCCAGGAGAATATTACAGGCATCCATGTGGAACAGTATATGGTCAATGGCAAAGCCAGAATACAGTGGACTATTAACCCTGAAATTCTGGGCGATTTGACCACTATGTTGCCCCAGACTATTTGCCATTTCTTGAAAAAATGAAATCACGGAATTCACCAATTGGCAAAGATTCGCCACTAAAAAACTCTCTGGCAGCTCCTAAGGAAACTTTATGATACATTTGTTCAACCTCCATGATTCAATATTAAAAAAAGTATCACTTTGATTTGGGTCTCCCTCCAAAGATGCCAAAACTGCATTTATTGCTTCTTGAAAGCCCTTCTTCCATTCCTCTAGGCTTTTGATCTAGCCCTCATCTGTCAAAATTTTAGGAATATGCCACTTTTGGAATCCTTTGAAAGAATCAATCATTCCCATTAGTGATTTTCTTTCCTCTTCTATGTTGGGAAACTCTTCAATCAATAAATTATAACTCTTCCAGGTTGCCCCTACAATCTAAGGTGGTTGGACCACATTCTTTACTGCCAACATGACCTCCTTCAGGCTTTGACTCCTTGGCAACCACATAGCTCTAATTGGTTGAAAGAATGAAATAAATTCACCAAGATTACTCAATATCTTAGATGTCAAAGAATATGAAGTATGAACTTCATTTAATTTATCAATGATTTTATTTGAAATCCTCAAAATTGAATCTTTCCTGATTTCAAAATAATTGTTTTTAGCCTCATCTTTGACCCTTTGCATTTCTTTATTCATTTTTTCAAGATCCTCGAGTCTAATCCCTCCATAAGAATCAACTGATAACTTCTTTATTTGTTCCTTTAATGCAATGTTCTCAATAAATAATTCATTATACTTTGCATTCAAATCAACATGCATATCCTTTAACTGTACATGTTTTTGCTCCAGATCCTTTACTGCAGGCTGAGAAAACTGGACTGTGTGCTTGGAAATCGCCACAGCCTCTGAAACAATATTATCCTCAAGAGTCCTTAAAATAGCATCCCCTATTTTTTTTGTATCCCCTACAAAACTATGGGCTTTTGAGTGCTAGGAGCCTTTGACCATACATCAAAAGCCTTTGAGCTTATGTTAACCCCAAAGCCATGTTATCCAAACTCTCTTGAAAAATTGGGATCCTTCTGTCACATGATCTAATCTAGCAAAAACATTCTTTCAAAATTATACCTTGGGACCAAGAGTATTCTGCTACTCATCACCATCTCTTTGCCCTGTTGAGGGGTGCAATTAAAGTTATCCTTGTCAAAATTGTTGATTTCTTCATCAGACATACTCTTCAATTTCTCTCTTAGCCAAAATGATCTGAACTCAGGGGTGTTAACAAAATTATCATCTGCCATAAATTTATTTGAAGCAACAATCCTTTCATCATTCGCTTCCTTTATAGGGATTGTGCTTGGGATGATAGCCCTGTCCAGATCGTTAAAGGCTTCAACATTTGCATCATCCTAGAATGTATCTCTTGGAGGAGAAGGTGGCGACACATAATTATCAAAATCTTCTTGAACATCTACAAAATCAGGTATCTTGGCTTTTCCCTTTTCAATCGTCCTAACCCACTCAGAAGCTACCTTCTTATCCTTTTGCACACCTCCTTTAGAGGACTCTGCAAATGATTCCTCGACTGTCTGAGCCTTGGGAGATGGATCAATTGGTTTTTCTTTATATTCCACTCATTTATCCCTGGATTCTCTTCGTTGTAATTCATCCTTAATTATGTCATCTATCTTTCTTAGCATAAAAGGCATTCTAGCAAAATCATCTTGAAAATGCCCGAAGGAACCTAGAAAATTGGGGTTCTCTTGTTTCCTCTCTCTTTCAAATTTGTTTATTAGGTCCCACTTCTTCCTTCTCTACTCAACTTCACGAGGAAGGGCATTTTTTATTAATTCTTTCATTTCTACAAAAGAATGAAAATACCCTCTCTTTCAATTTGTTTACTCTGGTATCATTTATACACCCCTTAAGGTCATAATGCCTAGCCTAGGCAACTCTTAATCTATGATTTTTTACCAAAAAGTTATGCACCTTTTCTAATGCATCACAACCCATAGTGAATTCATTGAATACCATTACCTTGGGGAGGAACTTTCCCTTTCTATTTGTTTTGATTTTCTCCTTTTCCATCCACATCATTTGCCAAATTAATTCTAGGAAAGACAACCTTGGGGAGACAAAATTTGGCAGAACATGGGGCCCTTGCTCACATCCAGAAATTATGATAATCGTACAATTTCTATAGAAGAATAAATCCCCAAAATTGTGGGTGAATGCACCCTCAGGGTATACCAATCTATCTTTCCTGCAACTCCTTATTCTCAATATCTTAATAATTTCTTTAGGTAGCCTTGGCAACACTACCCCAAGCCTTGTAAAAAATTTCATCACAAAGTGATCAAAGAATACACAATAGTCTCCAAATTTGGACCCCTTGTCTTATACATGAGTCCATCTTTGCACTAGCCATGAGAGACTTGTGTAGGGATCATTGGTCCTTATTCTCAGCTCCGGGTCCCAGTATGCTCTATTCTGATAAAGAATCAAATGACAAACCAAAGAACAATGCATGAAATGCAATTTCACATCTTTATTTTTAGCCTTCATCAACCCCTCATGAATCCTATCATGAATAACACTTGAAAAATCATACAATTGATTTATTTAAGAGTGTTTAATATTAATATCCATCATCATAAAATCAACAGGAAATTTTGTGAGCCTGCAATCAACTCCAAGGACCTTCCCCAGTACATAATAAGTTTTAACAAAGTATGGCTCAAAGAAATCAAGCATGAAGGGCTCCCTTTTAGATGGCAGGACATAATTGCGTGAATCCTTGTAGAGTTTCCTCATGAAATGAGGAACAAGGTCTTTCATGTACCTATCCTTATTCTCATTATCTCTCTTCAAGTTGTCCCTGTTTATGCTTGTGAGGGAAGACTTATCTAGCCCAAAACATTCAATGATGGACCCAAGAGAGATGTCTAGTAGGACACAACCTTCTGCAATCCTAATGGTTTGGCTTGGAATATCATACGCAATTGCCAATTCCCTTATAAGAATTGGTTGCACAAAAATATTGGGCACCACCAATTTGCCCAGATTTGACAGCATCCAAGGGTTGCACTAGGATGGCCTTATCTCTGTTACCATAGAAAGAATGGAAAATGTCTCAGCCCCTTTCGTTGATTATGGAATCCCTACACGCCGCTGCATTGTCAGTGAAAACATTTCTCAGATGATCCTACATTGTGGATCCTTCAATCAATTCAAGTAGGTCCTAGTGCAGGCTTCTGATATGTCTGGTTGGCCTCTTTGCACTCTCCTCCAATTTCTGCTTGACCTCATATTACAATTCTTCAGTGGTCATAGAGGGAACAAGAGGAGTGGGGGGTGTGTTGATGGTTGTTCCTCCTGGGCTGATGACTCTCCCTTGGATTGTTTCTTGGATCGCTTTGCAGGCTTGGGGGTCTTTTCCTTAATTTGAGCAGCCTCCTTGGCTAGCTCTTAAGGGTTTTCTCCCTGCGGGATTGGGGCTTCCTTGGCAGATGGGTTAACTGTAGCAAAGGGTGGGGTTTCAATAGAGGTCACTTCAGTTGAATCCTTTTCTATGCTCTTCCTCCTCTTTGGAGTGGGTTTTCTTGGTTTAGGAGCAGGAGAAGGATCATCTAAAGACTCACTATCAGAAGCAATAGTGGCGGTCTTTTAGACTATTTTTCTCTTTCTCTTTGCGGATTTCTCCTTCGGAGGGGAGCTAGCTTTGACCTCTCCATATTTTTGTGGGACATTTCTAGGTCTTGGTTGCACAGAGGGGGCATTTACAATTTATTGCATGGGGGCAACCATACCCGTAGGCATAGCCTCTGTAACAAGGATTGATGAGCTTGCTTTCGCATGGAAAACAAATTTCTCAATAGGGGAGGCCATTTTTAACACTTGAGATTGAGAAACGGTTCGAAAATCAAATACAAGAGTAAAACCTACCAACCCCTAGGGTACACACACAAATAGCTCATAATACCACTGCAGCAATTTGATAATGTGCACAAGAAGGACAAAATCACTTACTGGTTTGTTTTTTTACTTAAATTGCTTGGAAGGCATGCTGGAATGCTAGAAATCACTTTTCTTCTTGCTCTAGAATGCTCTGAATTCTCTCTGTATGCAAGGTATGAAAATTCCATTGAATTCTCATTTTATTACGACGCCATTAATTCATTTATGTTGGACAAAGGTAGTCGTTGGCACCAATTTTAAATTTAATCAATTGATCTTTCAATAGAAGGTCAGGATTTCTCATTAACCTTCCCTGAATAGTGATGTGGCATCCCCTTAAAGTCCCCTTTGTCACTTTAGAAATTCATATTCTTTGAAGCTCCTTCAGCCATCTCAGTTATCTCCATGGGATAATCCTCTATTGTAAATTTCCCTTTTTTTATTTATCTCGTGATGTCATTTACCCCTTCTATCCTTGTAGGATAAGCTTTTATGTGTTTTACCTTGGAATCTTTATCCTGTGTTGCTCCTAGCCTTCCGTCTTCAAGCCCTTTTCCATTATGTTTTTACCATCTGCGGGATAAGCCTTTGAATTAGCTTTGTCTTATCCCGCGGTACTCCTTTTATCTTTGTAGGAACGCATGGGATAAGATTTCCCTTATATCTAGTTTATAACTCTTATCCCATGGCCATCTCTAAACAAGAGGAACACATTGCGGGATGAGACTTCTTTTTCTTTCCTTTAACACTCTTACCTGCGATGCACCTTTGAGTCTTACCCGTTGATCTTTCATTCACCTTTATTGTGGATCTCTTCTCCCTGTGGGATAAGCCCTTTTACCCTTTTCTTAGTTATTTTCTTATCCCACGACTCTTTTCTTATCCCTATAGGAATGCGAGGGATAAGAAAATCATAGCATCCTTCTTTGTTGACTTGTCTTGAATTGCCCTGTAATGCTATAATGGTAACTTGGAGACCATGTGGGATAAGATATCCCCTCTGTGCCTAAGAAAACCCTTATCCCATGGGCCTCTCATAGTGTTCCTAGATCATTGCAGGATAGGCCTCTACTACTTGTTTCTTTTAGCTACTCCTTATCCTACATTGCTTCTTTGCTTGCCTTGCAGTTGTCGCAGGGTAAGGATTCATTTGTAATTATTTTCTTCTTCTTATCTCGCGGTGCCAAATCATTGATGCAAATGTGTCACAAAATAAGATGCACTCTTTGGAAACTATCATTTCCTTATCCCTCGATGTTGAAAATCACATTGAAACTCCCAGCGGGATACGGGACAAGGGGCACTTTCTTTGTAAATCTTATCCCGCGTGACCGAGTCACTTGGGGTCGACACTTAGGTGACCATTTAGAACATGTGGAAAACCTTATGGGTTAAGTTATCATGTGCAGGGCCTTCCTAGGGAAATAAATGACTCAAAGTGGTATATACCTTACCCATTGATCTTCCATTCACCTTTGTTGTGGATCTTTGCTCCCCGTGGGATAAGCCCTTATACCCTTTTCTTAGTTATTTTTGTATCTCGTGACTCTTTTTTTATCCCCACGGGAATGCACGTGATAAGAAAAGCATGGCATCCTTCTTTGTTGACTTGTCACATGTTTCCCTATAATGCTATTATGGTAACTTGGAGACCCTGCAGGATAAGATGTACTCTTTGGAAACTATCATTTCCTTATCCCACGAGGTTGAAAATCACATTGAAACACCCAATAGGATAAGGGACAAGGGGTGCTTTCTTTATAAATCTTATCCCGCACGACTGAGTCACTTGGGGTCAGCACTTAGGTGATCATTTAGAGCCCGTGGAAAACCTTATGGGTTAAGTTATCATGTGCAAGGCCTTACTAGGGAAATAAATGACTCAAGACACGGGGTTTTAACAATACTTAGGAGTATTTTGCATATTAAAATAACCTTTACGAATGGTAATTCCTAACGCAAGGGGTCAGTAATCAAACAACAAAGAACCCTTTCAATCATCACTTAAGATATGGAAACCTGCTACCATAAGTCAATAACAAGAAATAACATAGCCCAGGAGAAGTAAAAGAAGAACCTAAGACATAGAACCCTAAAACCCTAACTCTCAGGTGACAGGCACTACATAAAACAAAAATTTTACCATATCCAACACACTATATTTCATGCTTCTGGTGTTTATCTCAAAGTGGCATATACCTTTGGGATAAAATATAATATTGTTTAAATTACTTGATTTCTTCTACTTTCCTGATTATCCTTTTACTTCTTGTATTGAGTTAAAGAAAACTTATGTATTTCACCCTTTCACTTATGCCAAATACAAAAGCTTGGTGATGAATGACATGCTAGGGGTATTAGGTATTGTTACTAGATTTTGGGGTATCAATAGTAGGATAGAAAAATGAGGATGATGCCCCTCTAGAGGGTACTCGAGAAAAAAATAACATCATCAACCACCAATTTGGAGAGTTGATTGGTGAGTAGGTACACCCGCCTAGGTTCTGTAGAGCCTAAAGTGAGGGAGTTAGCAACCTTGAAAGGTTAACTCTATTAGTTGGCCAAATAAATTGGAGAGTATCTAATTGAATGAATCCTAATTGAAGGAAATACCTAGGACATTTTTCTATTCTTTTCAAAATAATTCAATGAAACCTAATGCATATAATTAACTAAATGTATCTAAATGAGCTTATCTAATATGAATGGATGAATCTAAGCTAGAGAGAGAGAGAGAGAGAGAGAGAGAGAGAGAGAGAGAGAGAGAGAGAGAGAGAGAGAGAGAGAGAGAGAGAGAGACTTGAGAGAGAAAGATAGTAATAGGTGTGTGCTGGAAATGTGGTATCAGCCTACAAGATGGGAAAACATCTCAAACATACACATGAAACATTGCATTAGAGGTTAGAAATAAACAAAACAAGTTAGTGAATCTAAAACTCTCAAAATCATTCCATGCTCCTCTATATCTAAAGATCCTCAAGATTCAAGGTGGCCCTCACTTGGAAGAGCACTTGATCTCTTGGATGACAACCTAGAGAATGAGATTTAGAGGATTTTAGGATCAAAATGGATTCAACTATGATTCTAATGAATGATTTAGATATGGAACTAGATGATGATATGGTGCAAGATATTGATATGAAGCTAAAGCTAATATCAAAATGGTATTAAAATGATATTAAGATAGTATGGAAATGAAGCTAACATGATATGCAAAATATGATGAATCTAAGATATGATGCTACTAAATGATCTAAAAATGCTATTATCAAAGAGAGGCTAACAAAGCTTGATGAAATGATACTATAAATTAGATGCACACAATAATTGGATATTTGAAGAAGGAATGGGCTCTATTTATAGGGAAAATAGGGCAATTGATGGTTGAGATTGAATAATCTCAACAAGGGCTAGTATTGAAAGTTATCAATCCATGTGAGGGATTCAATCCAATCCCAATTTGACAAATGTCACCCTGAGAGGGCTTGAGAGGAGAGGCAAGAGGCATTAAATTCCTAAGGAGACATGGTGCTTACCTTAGGAGGTAAGGTTATGGTTAGGTTAGTGAATAACCAATGGATAAAGCCTTTACCCAAAGGATAAACTCTTGTGCAAGGGTTAATAAGATAACAAGGGTCAAAGCCATGAGTGCTTGATGAGACCCTTGGGTCAGATGAAGGTTGAGTAAATATTGATTTATTTAAATGCAAATTTTTGAATTTTTACAAGTGGGAGGATTTAATTAAATGTAAATTTAATTAAATGGCTTAGATAGAAGAAGGGGAATATTAATCAAATCTTTAATTTGATTAATAGGCTAGTTAGAAGAATAGGGATATTAATTAAACCTTAATTTAATTAATTGAAAGAATTAGGGATAATTAAATGAATAAAATTCACTTAATTCATTGTGCAACTTTTAGGTGTCTACAATAGGCAAAGAGAGAGAGATGTGAGAGAAAAATAGAAAGGGAGGACAGGGAGAGAATGGCCCAAATGGGATGGTCTACAAGTCATCCACCAGTTAGTTTATCAATCACAATGTCTAGTCAACTAGGTCCTAAAACACACATGTTACTCCAAGAGTGGGGACATGAACTACATGTCACCCAACCCACACTATACTTGGTCCAATGAACATCCACACACTTTGTCTAGCTAGTGCATAGCACAATACTCTAGTGCATTTATTTGGAACACCTTGGAACAAACTATGAACTAGCATAGTGAGCATAATGTCAACCTTAACTTTCCTTCTTGATCACCCCCTATAAAATTTGAATAGATTTGTCTTTATGTTCAGCCTTACTTATTTTTCAAACTAAAATCCTCAAAACAATATAGTGACGTAGAAGGTGGTACAAAATATTGCATCAATGTACTAATAGGTTGTGAGCAATAGACCTTTGAAAAATATCATAAATAATTTTTAATATAGAAATGTTTAATATCCCATAGGTCAATTTTGATTTTTACATATAATTACATATAGAAATGTATAATATCCCATATAATATCCCATTTAATTATAATTACCCATATAATATCCCATTTAATATCCCATTTAATTATGTAATTGAAATATCACATTTACATATAATTATAATATCCCATAGGTCAATTCGAATTTCAAATTACTCTGCAAAGAAAAATACTTCGAAAAACTTCATTCCCGCAAGGCAAAGTAAGAGAGGATCAAATTCGTAAACAGTGGTGAATGAAGAGTTCATTTGCATGTAGGAGAGGAGATTCGCAGGCAAAGGAAATTAGTTTACAGGTGAGCAATCACTTAGCTTCATCTTATGTGCATTTCAAACATAATCAAAATTATTTGTTTCATTTTCAATGATCATCTAGGGTTTTTTAGGGACTTGTTATTGGTATTGCAAGGGTTTGTATGCTTTATGAAGGCTTTGAAGGATGTTATTTGAATGTTGGGATTGTGTCAAGTACTTCTTTTGTATATGGATAGTAAATTGAATGTTAGGGGAAGACATCATATGTGATGTGCAAGGCGACCAACGCGTCTTGTCACTAGGAACCTTAAGTGTATTGGAAGATCAGAACTCAGACATGTATTTTTTTCAATGGTAAGTATTATTCTTTGATGGGGATAGTTCCCTATATTACTTCCAAAAGAAAATACATATCTATAAATACATTACACACCTGGACTAATGATCCAAACTTCACAAAAAATGGAGCACAAACACTACCTTATGACCTACCTACCAACACAACAATCTCGAACAACATTGCATGAGAAAATGCAATAGTTGAGACACCAACTCTCCTAAGTTGAATAGGGTAGATGAGGATTCCTCTTTCAACCACCAATCAATAGAGTTCTTGAGCTGTCTAAATCCAGTAAGATCTGCATTCAACACCCCTTGTCTAAAAATAGGCCATGCTTCCACGACGAACCTCCTCCTCCTCCTCTTCTCTGCCTTTCTCTCCCTTTCCTCCATGTCCTCTAAGTCTGTCTCATTTCTTTCCTCTCCCTGCACATCTATCTCCTCCTGGTCATCTTCTATTTCAGACTCCTCTTCTGAGTTTGAGGAGTAGTAAGTGGTTGGATTGAAATAAATCCTCAAAATACTTTCCCTGTTACCATTTTGCAGACCCCATAGAGCATCTGCCACTGCATCCCCATTCATTGCTTTCATAAAACCCCCAAGTAACACGATACACCTCTCCTTTGACTCCAAAACATCAAACAGAGGTACAAGAACCACCTCATAAATAAGTCTGTCACACCAATGTCATCCTCTGTGTTAAACAAGCTCAGACACTATCTCTCAATAGTTTCTTCACAATTCATACAACTCAATAGAAAATGATGCCATCCAACAACAATGCTTGTATCCATGCCACCCTTAGAGTTCCATAGCCCGCACACTACAATGTATTTTTTCCACCCTAAATAGAGCTTATAGATCTCTAGAACAAGTTGGTATCCAAAAAATCTCCCAATCTCTTTGTCCAAAGCACTGCCCATCTGAATCCAAATCTGTGGTACTCAATTGCGATCTCTGATTACCGTCAATTGAAAAACAAGACAAATACCAACTCCTACTAACACCCTCGTACTAACAAACCAACCGAGGATCACACTCTCTCATAAACATGCCAGTTGATCACGTTTCTCTTCATGTACCTCACCCTACAGTTCAAACACCTAGTACCTACTATAGCTAGAAAAGAGGAAAATATCATCACCCTATTCCTTCACGGGGGGTCATGCCTATCAATCTGGATAATCTTATCAAGAGCCTCCAAAATGTCATGAGGACAGATCATCTTAATAGTCTCCTCGATTTTGATTCCCAAATTAGCCAAAAAATCTGCCACTTTATTGCCTTCTCTGAGGGTATGAACTAGGCTATAATTCCCAATACTTTCTAGAAGATGATTTATCTTGGGAAGCCACCTACTCATCTTCCAATTGAGGAACTTTCAGTTAGAAAATCCATTAAGGACAATCTATGAATCTCCTTCAATGATCACTTTTGAAAGACCTTTGTCCACACATTGTTCCAATCCAGCTTCTATCACTCTTATTTCGGCTTCATTGTTGGTAATATCTCCAAGATTACCATAGACTCCTTGAATAAAGGACTTGTTCTCATTTCTTAGTACGACCCCAAATCTTGCCTTACCCGAGTTACCTTTACAAGCACCATCAAAATTGAGTTTAGTCCATCCTTTTTCGGGAACCTTCCATCTGACCTTCTGCCTGTCCATCTTTTTGACATTAAGTTGAAAATTACCTATCTCTTTGAATGACCATTTAGACTCCACCACCTTGTCCCATTTCATGAATCTTCTCACATGTTTTTTCTTGAAATTTCAACTTACTACTTCCTCTATGGCTCCTTTAATCTTTAGGATTAATTTGTCATTGGATAGGTTGATCTCCTTAAAGATTCTTCAGTTCCTTTCTTTCCACATGTGCCAAACTAACAATGTCGATCCTACTAGCCAAAGATCCCCCCACTTGGAGTTGAACGAATTAGGCCATGAAGAGAGGAACTCCTTCATCTCTGCATTTCTGCCAGTTTTCAACTCCACCATACCACACAACCATTCCCAACAATAACTTGCCATTGGACAAGTGTACAAAAGATGGTTAGCAGATTCCTCATCCCACATACACATGACACACCAACTCGGTCCTGCTATACCAATTGTTTTAAGCCTATCTCCCATCAACACTCTACCAAGTAAAGCAATCCACAGATATCCACCATCTTTAGGTAAAATTCTCTTGTGCCATCATAATTTATATGACCAACCTGGACTTCTTGACCCACTCCTTTGCACTTCATATCCCCATTTAACCTTATATTCTCCTGATTTAGAGGCACATCACGAAATTCTATCCTTTGCCAATGTGTTCAACATCGATCTTTTCTTCAATAAGGATTCCAATTTGGAACCAAGCTCCTTATTACCTATATCTATTCTCTTCCATACTATTCTATCTTCCTCCTGACCATGACCATCGATGTAGCTGGCTACCTTCTCCCCATAACTCTCCTGAACTTGTGCTACCCAACCATGGTCTTCAAAATCATTTATTAAGGGTCGCTCTCCTCCCCATGAATCATACCAAAAATTGGCTTTCTTCTCATTCCCAATTTTCTAGGATAGATGATCAGTAATGAGGTTCCTACATTCCCATAGGAAATTCTAGAATCTTGAACCTTTCTCTACATTGGCCACTGTAAAAAAATTGTTTGCCTCCTCTCAATCCAATTATTTGCACCCCATAATTCTGCACCAAATTTTCTTCGGGCATTTGTACATTTTCTAGGACAATTTTGCACCCAGGGCCACATTATGGAGATGCATCTTCCTAAGCCCAACTCCACCTTCCTCCTTTAAAAGACATATTGTGTCCCAATTGATTAGAGATATTTTACTATCCTCCTTTGCTCCTTCCACAAAAATCTCTTTAATAGACCGTCTAGTTTGTTGTTGGCGCTACTCAACATCCTGAAGCAAGCCATACTATATATTAGCACAACCAATAGAACAGACCTAATCATCTAAATCCTACCCACTTGAGATAGCCATTTGTTATTCCACAAGACTGTTTTTTCTTTGCACTTGCTAATCACTTCTTCCCAAATTTGATTTTTCCTTGCTCCCACATTAATGGGGATTCCCATATATTTAAGAGGAAAAGAGACAATCTGATATTTAAGAGGAAAAGAGATGATCTGATTATCATGGCATTCCATCACCATGAGAACACATTTCTTTGAGATATTTTTTCAAACTGTTCACTACCTTGTCTATGCAAGGTAGTGAACCATTTGATTGACCTTCATATAAGATGTAAGCTAACATAAGATAAATGAATTACGTATGCAGGAACTTGAACCCCTTTGAGGAGGATCCTGCACAGTCTACATAAAGGCAAGGCAATGATTCTTCTCATGGATCGACAGGTATAAGTCAATACACCCTATAGAAACCATTTATTATTTGATTGCTTTCTCTTTACAACCATCTTGGAGTGGTTTAATAATAAGCCAAGTTTTAGCAGCTATATTTTGTCAAAACTTTGATTTTTTTCTCACCTAAACAACCTTGACATCCATATGGTATATCTCATTCCACTTTCTCGACCCTCCTATATGATTTAAGTGACAAGGAAGACTATTTTTATGAGTTTTTGAAACTCCAAAATTACCAGGAAAACAAACTTGCTCAGTTTTTGAAACCTCCACATTAGCAGCAACTCTAATACAATTATCAACACTTGAGGCCCTAGTTGGCCTTATTCGAATTTAAATCTTTACATCAACTTTAGGGATGACTTCTTCATCAACATTACCCTCAATGATGAATATGGGGACAAAGCATGAGCCATTCTTATCAATCCATGCAATGGACCTTTGATAACCCGCCCTCAAATCTATTTGAAGAATTTGCAAAAAATCAACAAGATATGGTGAACCATATATTACAAATTCTTGTCCTCTCTCTCCATGGAATCCCAAATTTGTTTCCTCTCACAATAACAATCGACCCTCTCCCAACTATCTCTCTCATTTGATGGAGTGTAGGTACCACCAAATAGGTATTTGTTAGATGTGTCTTCCTCGAGTGAGGAAAATTCAGGAAGAGAAGATTAGGAAAGCGAGACATGTAGTAGATCTAAAAGAGAGAGATCAACTAGAGGTCAAAAGATTAGAAGAAAATTCCATAAACACATGGAATTGTTTCTTGCTCAAGGGGGGTCATGTTCTTATGATGATGAGAGCATAGGCGATATCGAGGTATCGTTGAGGTACAAACATCTACAGAAATAATGGGTACCCAATGAACTTCCTCCAATAAACACTAATTTTTGTGTTAACGGAAAGATATATCGCATAGCACCAGCATCATTACATGGTTTGGGCCTATTTTCCATGGACAACATAAAGGTCTATTACAACAATTTTTCTGAATTGATGGAGTATGTCGAACTTTGTTACAGTTACAAAAAATGGATGTAGCTGGTTTGATATACATGAAGTATGCATAGGTATGCACTATCAGCAAGTTATATACAGCTAAAAGATAATGATCAAAGAAAAAGAGTGGCTATGTACATTGATGGAAGGCCAAAAGAAACAAGGAATATTGTAGGTTTTATAAACAGTATATGACTTGGGTCAACTTATAGGCAACCCAATTGCATATTCGAGGCGCATGAGGGAAACCATGTATTTGTCTGTGCGATAAAATCAATAAGTGCAGGGGAAGAGATACTAATCAATTATAATTTGAATCACATAGATACAAACAAAGTTGCTATCATGGGGGTGGTGCGTACTTATATATATCATTTAAACCAACCTCCAATTAATGACTCTAATATACCATTTTATTATTAAGTTTTATTGGTAAGTCTATTAGTTTCATTTCGGTAATGTTTTTTAATATTTAATTTTTGTCACAGCGCAACATTGATCTGACACATATCACAAACTGGGATGTAGCTCCGGGACTTCTACTGATCAGGTAAACCTCATTGTAATTGTACAAATTAGATATAAGAAACATGTTATATTATTATGTTCTTTTCTTTAGGGTTTTGGATTAATTTTGATAATATTACTAATAATCTTGTCATAGATAGATGTTTGAGGAAAGGCACCTGTAGTAGCTGAGAACATCGATACAGAGGTGGACTCACTATTATGCGATGATGATATTGCATATTCCACAAACCCTGTTGAAATGATAAGAAAGACGCAAAAAAATTAATAAATAAATTCTTAAATTGTTATTCATAGTCCCTGAAACTTATGAGATACAAGAGAGGGTGAAACAATTGACAAAGAGCACAAAACTTGCAAGTAATCAGTCATGAAATCTTTAATTATAACATAAGTTCATTCATGGTTTATATTTTATACTCTTTTATGTCATGAACTAAAACATGTATGTGTTGTTTTTACAGGAATTTTTGCATCCTCATGAAGTTGGTGGCCATGATCAGGGTACTCCATGTAGTTCAAGTGATGACCATGTTTTGTGCATACACCAACTCATATTTTTACATGTTCCTATCCTTCTGTTAATGTGTTATTGCTCTTATATATATTATATTATATATTTAGTGTATTAATCTTTAGGTGTTATCCATGTTCCCGTGCATTCACCATCTCATCTGACCCCATCATTGACACCTATATTGTCGACTACAATGTTGGTAACACGCAACATGCAGTCATTGCATATGACACCGACCTGTGCAGCAAGAATGCACTTGGGGATGCAGATGCTACTAGTGGTGATATTTTAGTAGTATTTCTTGGATCTTCATGTATTACTAGTACGGGAATGTTGCTGGTCACATTTGTGGTGACCGATGATCTTGTTCCTATAAAGATAGAGAAGGTTCCAGGTACTTTAAAATAATTATTATATATAGTCCAATTGTAATTTACTTATTGATCACTCATTTTGGACTAATGATCCCATGATTTTTTTGCAGTCAATGATGTTTTTTATAAACATCTAAATGAAATTACATTGGAGATCTTTGGGCCCACCATACATACATGGTGGAATACCCAAAATCAATAATTAAAAGATGAACTCATAAACTGTTTGGTTGTGTTGTTCGGAAATGACACATTCAACAAAACCAAGGTCTTTCAGAAAGCTAGCACATATCTAAAGTATGTGAGGGACTAATATAGGACATATTTAGAGAAGAACAGAAAGTATGAGCGACCCCCCATGATTCTAGAGAGGGAGTGGAAGGACTTGGTTTCAGATGGAAAGGAGAAAGCTGAAAAGAGAAAAGGACATACACCACCGGGAAAAGGAAGGTATGTGATACTATTAACAATGTAATTATGTATTAATTACTCTTTATATTTACATAATCTAACATATTTAAAACTTTTCATATGTTGCCCGACACATCGAAGGCAACCAAGGAAAGACTATAAAAGTACGAGAAACACAAACTTGGCTCTGGTGGTTATATGAAAGTTGTCACACGAATTGTAAGTATCAATAATGAAATATCACATCGAAATAATAAATTGCAAACAATTTTTTTTTAATCAAACAATAGAAGCAAAAATGCAGGGCTCTAAATTCAATAGAGCGCCCACAAAAGATGACATGAAAATTGCCTTCCAACAAGGCTATGGAGCCGTGGCTAAACACCTAAGAGAATTGAGGGGGAAAACACAAGATTCTGATGCATCCGTCACACAGGTAAATAAGCTAAATGAAAATTATTTAAAATTGAATACTTGCGCAATAATCTATTTGATGTTAATGTCCAACATAAAGTGACTTTATTTGGTTTAAATAAGCAAGCAATGATAACAATGCACATGGCATTGGAATGTAACCTGCTAAGGGTGGAACACAACCTTCACATGGTGAAGGTTGTGGTGTGCATCTTGGTACTAGAGGTATTCATGTTCTATACACATTTTTATATGTAATTATTAATACAATTAAACATCTTTAATTGAAATTGGTGTAGTAATTAATGTAACCTTTTTTGTTTTTATTTTAGAGCATGTAGAGTGTGGTGAACAAGTGGAGCATGATCAGGGTAGACAACATTAGGAACGTGATGTTCCCCCATCAAGTAAAGAGAACCACTATTATTACTTTAAACAAATTTAATTGCAATTGTTGTATTGATTAATGTAACCTTTCGTGTGTGTTTCAACTCTAGAGGATTTAGAGGGTGTTCAAAATGTTGAGGATAAGGCTAGAAAAAATGATCAAGAAGATGATGTGGCTCCATCAGGTAAAGGGAAACCATTTAATGTTCTTTTAATTAATGAAAAACTTGTAACAATATGAATTTAACCCATTTCTTTGTTATTGCAGCGGACCCCCCTTTGCCTAGGCATCCTCATCGTGAGTATAGGACTAGACATACAGTAAGATCATGAGCAGAGGGCACAACAACTGAAGAGGGAAAAATGATGAAGAAAATGATGCTCCACTTAGTTTTTACTTAGCTTCAAAAAAAAGTAAAAAAAAACAAATGATTGTAATCATATTATTTGTTAATGAATGAATTTTATGTGTTAATGAATGTTAATGAATGATATGTGCTAATGAATGTTGATGAATGTTACGTGTTAATGAATGTTAATGAATGAATGTTATATTTTATTAATAGATGAAAGAATGAATGTTATATTTTATTAATGGATGAAAGAATGAATGAATGTTATATGTTAACGGGGAATTTAGAGTGATGTTAGGGGGGGGGGAGGGCCAAACGAGCTTCCACCTTCACGTGGTTGGCCCTGTTAAGTAGAGAATATTAAACTATTCTTGAAACAAAGAGAAGCTCAATAAGGTAACACACCTTTCAATATTTCATTATGCTCCACTGTTAATCTTATTGAATAATATGTACTCAATCTTAATTGCAGGGTCCAATAGAGCCAACACAAACAACATCACAAGAAGTTACTTAGTGGAGACCATCAAAGGTAAGGTCCTTAATTAAGATTTTGTTGTTTATATTCATATTGCTGATTATTGAAAATAGATTTTGTTGTTTATATTCATATTGCTGATTACATAGGAAAATATTCATTTAAATTTTTTAAAGGGAAGTCACCAAATACACCAAATAGTTGTCTAAACAAGGGCTAGAACCCACTATGAAATATAGTTTACACTTGTCCTTGAACTGAGAACTTCAACATTTTAATGGACTACATAGGGCACTGCCTTAAAAAATGAGCCGACTTCACATGAAATTGGTCTAAGGAAGAAATAATGGTAAAAGGAACATCTAAGCTTTTAAATTCAACTTTGACTTGAGGGTGATGGAACCAATGGTGGGATGAGTGAAACCATCATGCACCTTAATCAAGACTTCAAATTTATTATAATTGTCTTGATATAATGCATATGTGAAAAGATATTCTTTTGTATTCATATTAACCATATGTATTGAATCAATAGGCATCCTACATGTGGGTTTGTCATTAGTTATAGCAGTAATGTATATTGGTCCATCGGGCGTATGCTTTGAGTTACCACTTTAGGTAAAGGTGATATTAGGCTCAATCTTAGGTTTTAGTCTATCTTGTTTAGGAACTGGTTCCATCACGTTCACTAGATGTTCAACTCAGTTGGTAACTCCAAGGGTCACCTTTTCATCCTAGTGACTACTTTCAATCTTATGAATATCATTGTCCCTTGATAAGGCATTTTCTTCATTGGCGTTGAAATCTTCCCCTAATGCCTTTATCATATGACTCGATTCTATGATGTTATACATTGTCTTGTGTTTTTTTCTTTCCTAACTACCATAGTTTCTAATACACCTCTTAATTACTTTAATGCTTATCTTGGTTCTATGTTGAGGCTTTGAACTATCAAAGTAGCTTGATCTTTGACATTTTGTGATAATGGTTGTATTATGTTGTGACTAATACTCTTGATAGTCAATATAACTGTGAATTGTCCTTTTGTTTAAATCATGTTACTATTTTGACTATGTATTGTAGGTCTATCAAAGTTTGGTACTATCAAAGATTTATTCATATTGCTGCTACGATACTACTGTGTTCTCATTCATCTAAACCTTATACCCCTTTAACCCTAAATCATTGTAATTGCCTTTGGCACTTTTGGAATTGGATCAAATCCTTGCTTGGGGGAAGTTGTTAATTGCTTCTACTCTCTGTCATTAACTTGCTACAATTTTTTCTGATCCAATCCTTGTATATGAACATCTTTTCTTATGGACTGTGAGAGGTCACTTTGTGGTTTGAGATCTTTATAATCTTAGTGTGTTGTTATGATTGTAATCTTTGCATCCTTTAACCCTTCATGACTTTGTACCTCATCTCTGACCTATAACTAATCATTGTATTGTAGTAGAATGCATAATGGCTACCTATCTTCATCAGGGCTTTGCATGTTACTTCTATCATTTTCCTCACTCTCATATCCATGCTTTATCAAGGTCTTCATTACCCAAATAGTCCCTCTTGGTTGTGTTTGTATATTGTTAGAATATATGGGATTGTTGATTTTGTATATTGTTAGAATATATAGTTTACCATAGTTAGTTAGTCATTGAGGTAAGGAGTTATATAGGGGTGGTTCAATATTTGAGAAATATTATCAAATCATATTCCATATTTGCAATGCTCTATATTCCCTGATGGTAATTTTTTTTTTAAAATATAGCCTGTTCGTCGGATTTCCGATAGACATGCCCAACATAGGCCTCGACGAGAGTGTTGTATGTGCGACAAAATATTTTGTCACAGAAAAAACACTCTCGTCAAAGCTTCCTTGCATTTGTTGTCAGAATTCCAACAAAAAGTGACACTATATTTTGACAGGAATATTGTACCTATTCCCATTGAAGCTTCCTTGCATTTGTTGTCAGAATTCTGACAAAAAAGGGCACTATGCTCCAACGAGAATGTTGTACCTGCAACACATTTTTTTTTTGCAGGTGCACCATTCTCATCGGAGCATAATGACCTTTTTTGTCGAAATTCTGACAAAAAACCCAGTACATGGTTCGTCAGAAGGTTGGCGACTTCATCAAAATTCCAACGAATTAGACCACCACATTATGTATCAACTTCCGACAAAGAAGGCATCAGAATTTCGATGAACATCTCTCCGTCAAATAACCCGACAAAATTTTAGCAATGAAAAACTTTTCGCCATTTCGTCGGATCTACGACAATAATATGTCAGAATTACAATGATAGTTCATTAGAAAATGACCCCAAATGTGTTATCTGGGGCTTCATATCGACAATTTTGATGACAACACCATAACAAAAAATTTTGGCGGCATATCGAGCGTTTTTCTTTGAATCAACATGTGGTCACACGTCACTTCAAAGAGGGGCAAAATGTAGACACCTAAAACTTGCACAACTAAGTAAAAGAATTTAATTCATGTAATCATCATTTATTCATCTACTAATTAGACTAAGGTTTAATTAATATCCCTATTAGCCTATTAATCAAATTATACACTTGATTAAAATCCATTTCTTCTAGCCTAACCTATTAATTAAACTAAGGTTTGATTGAATCCCCCCTAGCCATTTAATTGAATAAATCTTATTTATTTAATTAAAACCCCTTTTCCCTTTTAACTGAATTTACATTTGATTAAAAATCCCTTTGCATTTAAATAAATCATTATTTATCTATGAATAGTTCCCCCCACTTGCAAAATACTACAAATGCAAGTTGCATCCCTTTTGGCTAAAATAAATCTTTTTATTTTATCTAAAATGCCTATTTTCCTCCACTTGCATTCTCCTACACTTTTCATTAGCATGCTAATATTATTCTAGAACCTCTCTAACCCCTTATCAATCAGCCTAATTCTTCTAATCATGTCACATCCCTAAATTTGGGGGAGTCACTTCTCCAAATTTGGAAGAAAGTCTTCTAAATGTGTTTAAGACTTTACCTTCTCCAACAAGTTAACTTGTTGAGTCTTCCAGACTTGTAAATTTATCTAACTTTCAACAAGTTAACCTCCAAAGTCTTCAAAGAGAATTTAATGCCTCTTACAAGACATCATCCTAGTCCATGATGGTTGTCCCTTTGGCCATCCCTCAACTTTGCACAACAGTTTACCTCTTGGACAATAGCATGTTCCCTTGGATAATGGCATTATCCAATGATGTCATCTCTTGAGGTTACCCCTAATGCTTACTTAGCATCTAATGCTTTCTTAACATCCTCTTAAGCCATCTCAAGATGACATTTATCAACTTGGGATTGGATTGAATCCACCTCATGGATTGATAAATTTGAATCCTAGCCCTTGTTGAGATTACTCAATCTCAACCATCAATTTCTCTATTTTCTCTATAAATAGGGCCCATTTCTTCAATCTATCATATGAATCCACTTTATGCATCCTTATTATAGTTGTTTTTACAGCTTATCAAGGAGCTCTCATTGTACCTCTCTCAAGCATTTAGGCCATCCTGATTGCATCATGTTTAGATTATATCATGTGTTAGATTAATCATTTATCTTAACTGCATATAATTTCCATGGCATTTTCATCTTCATCTTAGCTTAATTAGATCATTTAATCCTTCAATTTGGAAACACACCTCCATTTTGCATATCATCTTCATATCAATAGTTTTGATCATCTAATCAACTAGGATCTTAGTTGCATCCATTTAGATTCTAGTTCATCATTCAAATCTCGTTCTTTAGGTTATCATTTTAAAGATCAACTGGTCTTCCAAGTGAAGGCCACCTTGAATCTTGAAGATCCTTGGAGATAAAGGACAATGAGACGATTTTCAAAGGTTTATATTAACTAACATGCTTTGTTGATTTTGATCTCTAATGCAATGTCCCATTGGTGTGTTTGTGTTGTTTTTGTCTCTTGTGTAGGTGCAAATATCTTAGCATACAAATATAATTTTAAATGAAAAATAAAAGTAAATAACACAAATAATTTTTATTTTTTTTAATCTAAATTAAAACAGAATAACTATTTTATAATAAATTAATTATAACAAATAAAATAACCTTTTTAGTAAAATCTGATAATTTTTAACAAATAAACTAACTCTTACATAACAAATTAATTATCGCATTTTAAATAACATCTATAACATTTCTAGTAAAATGAGATAATTCTTGAACAAATAAAACAATTTTAAGTAGAAATATAGTTATTCATGCTATATTAATACTAGCATACCTATATTTTAAAAAATCTAAGCAAACTACATCGAGAGATATCAAATTTAAAGCATTCATAAATAACATTAAAGAGTCGATTGTAATAAAATCAAATTTAAAGCATTCATAAATAATATTAAAGAGTTGATTGTAATAAAATTGACATGAAATGGTTGAATAAATCACTTAGACTACTTGAAGGAAAATTCAAAATATAAATATTTAACATTTGATTTATAATGATATACTTATAAATAAATATTAAGTTTTATATATGTGATATTTATTGAAACCTAACCCTAATCATATATCTAATTCTAAGTCTAACCCTAACCTTAACCCTTATCTAATATTAAATCTAACCCCAATTGAATCTAGAGACTAACCCTATTTAAACAATAATGTAACATTGATCTTAATGCTAATTCATCTGTAATGCTAATCCTATCTTTAATTATAATTCTAAACCTAACCTTAAACCTAATTGTAGACACCTAAAATTGTCATGTCTAATTAAATAAATATTTTATTTATTTAATTATCTAAGCTTAATTCTTCTATTAATTAAATAAATCTTTATTTATTTAATTAATTCATTTATCCTCTTCTAGCCTTATTTCTCATTTAAATAAATACATTTGTTTATTTAAATTACCCTTTCCTAAATTAAATAAATATTTTATTTATTTAATTGTCCTATTTCTTCTATTAATTAAATAAATCTTTATTTATTTAATTAATTCATTAGCCTTTTCTACCCATGACACATGTCATTCATCTCTTAATTCATACACTACCTACCCCTTTCATTATTTTATTATTTCTTCTACCTACCCTCTAATCTTAGCCGACCTCCTTTTACACCTCTCAATCTTATCCCTCCATTTCATATTGTGTCTTCTATTTAAGGAGATGCCTTCTTCATTATCAAACCCTAATCAAGCATTCTAATGACCTAATCGACAATTTGGAGGACTTGACTACACTACGATCCTACTTGCAACCACATTCTGTTCTTTGTTGAGCTCTTGTGCATATAAAATCTGAGAGCAAATATATCAAGCAAGATCAATGGAGATAGGAAGAATGGAGATCAAAACCCTATTGGACATGTGATGGTATTATCTTTGTGATTTTGAGTTATTTGCATTGTCTTAGGTAATCTTCATATGTTATGGTGGATCTTCGTTGATTGTTAGGCTAGGGTTTAGTGGTTGGATTCATTTAGCCTTTCAATATTGTTATTATTGTTATCCATTTTCACCATAAACACTAATCTAACATTAAATCTAACCATCATTGACCCCTAATGCTAAACCTATTTAAACCTAATCTAACATTAACCCTAACCATAACTAATCTCTAACCTTAAGCCTATTTAAACCCTAACCATATATTAATCCCACCTAAAATATTTTTCTTATAGCTATAATTTTACCCTACCCCTAATCGAGCCCTAGCCTTTAACTCTTATTCAACCCTAATCTAACATTAACCCTAACCTTAACCTTACTAGCCTAATATTAACCCTAATAATATTCAAACCATAATCAAAATTAAACCTTAATCCTAACCTTTTTTTAAACCTAGCCCTAACTTGAAGATTTCTCTTAAAACCCTAATTGAACACTAACCCTAATTAAATATCTTATTTCTAATTCTAATTCTAACCTTAACAATTATTGAACTATAACATCAACTCGTTTTGAACCCTAACCATAATTTTACTCTAACCCTAAGTAAATCCTAACTTAACTGAATCATAGCCCTAATTCTAACACTAAGTAAATCCTAACTTTAACACTTCTTAAGCCACAACTCAAGTTGAACACTAACCTTAAGTAATCTTAGCCCTAACCCATTGAAACCTCACCCTAATTTAACAATAATCCAAAACATATCTCTAATTCTTATTCTAACCATTTTTACATTGAATCTAACCCCAATTTAACCATAATGCTAACATTATTTAAACCCTAGATTGACATTAATCCTAACCCCAATTTAACCCTAACTCTAATTTTAGCTATAGCCCAAATTAAACCCGAACCATATTCTTAATTCAAACTTTATCACAAATAAAAAAATTTCCCCTTATTGAATCCTAATCTAACATTAACCTTAATCCCAATTGATTCCTAACATTAACCTTACCCTAATCTAATATTCACCCTAATCCTATTGAAACTTTATTCGTAACATAACCCTAGAACCCTAATCCTAACCCTAATTCAAAGATTTCTTCTATAATCCTAATTGATACCTAATTTTGTTTAACACTAGCGTAACCTAATCTTAACCCTAACACTAACCCTGATTGTAATGGCAATCCATATTCTATATTTAATCTTAATTAAACCCGAACTTAATCCTAGTGCAACCTTAATTCTAATTGTAACCTTGATACCAATGTTTATTCTATAACTTTAACACTAACCCTAACCCTAACCCTAACCCTAACCTAATGATGTAAGGCATTAATTATAATAAGTTATAACAAATGTATTGCTAACCATAACCCTAATTGAACCCTAATGTTAACCTTAACTCTAAATGAACCACCACATGAACCCAATGTCTAAACTTGACCCTGACCCCTGAAGCTTTCTCCTAGAATCTTAATCCTAACCCTAACTAAACCCCAACCACAACCTTGACCTTGACTTCAAGATTTATCCTAGAACCCTAACACTAACTCAACACTAACCATTAGCTTTATCAAAACCCCTAGTTAAACCCTATCTCTAACTTAAACCCTAACCCTAACCCTAATTTAACTCAAACTCTAATCCTAACCCAACACATGCAAGACTTTAAAATAATGAGGGTTTGAGTTAGTATTAGGATAGGGGATATAACATTATGCTTAAGGCCATAACTCTAATTTTTTTTTATCCTAACCTTAACAGTAACCCTAATTCTAATAGGTTAAATATGACCCTAATATTATCAACCCTAATACTAACAAGGTAACCTTAATTAAAATCCAACCTTGATCTTAACTCTAACTCTGATCAACCTTAATTTATTTTGTTTTAAACAAAACACATTTTTATTTATATTAATTTAATTAGTAACATATAAATGGTTTTTAATTTGTCTAAATTTTTAATTAAAAATTCTATATTATATTTAAAATATTTGCACGTATACATTTAACTTGATTTTTTGAATTTAATATTTATAAGAAACATCAAAGTTATTGATTTTTCTCAATATAAAGAAAGAAAATGTGATTTAAAATACTATATTATTTCTAAAATATCTATGTATGCATGTAACATTCATTGGCATAACCCTCTTTCTTTATCTTGTTAAAACTTGCTACTATTATCATTTTTTATTTTTATAGGTAATAGGCCGAAGCCGATAAGGTGTGCATACCCTACCCCCTTGTGGGAGTTGAACTTGTGACGTCTCTTTCAAGAGCACAAGTTCTCCACCACTAGGCCAACTCGGGTTGTACTGCTACTATTATCATTATTATTATCATTTTATGATTTTAACTAGTTAGAAATGATTTATGAAATATGGATGTAAGTTATTATGATAAAAATAATTAAATAATTGACACACACACACACACTTGAGTTCATAATTCAATGAGGAAATTATATAATTACCCAATTTCTATTTGAGCACACATCATTGTAGAAATTGGAAGCTTCTAGAGGGAATATTCATCCTCCATTTAGTGATCAATCAATTTTGCATGAGGATAATTTAGGAAAAAGAATCTCATTTTCAATTAATTCTCTTGATAGTGGAATTGAGAGATCTTTTCTATATAATGTATGCAAGTTTTCGAAAGGAGGGGGTTGATTTATTTTTTGAAGAAATTTCTCATGTTTCATGTTGATAGAAATAGGGTTTCTTTTGTAGTCATGTATTATTGGTAGAATTGTTAAGCTTGTTTGAAGAAAATTCACCACATTGCAAGGAAGGGTCTAAGAAGGATAACCAAAAGATTGGAGGGGATTCAACATAGGCTTCGACAACCAGGTTCTCTTCTTTTAAATTCCCTTAATTACATATGAAAGAAAATTGTATAATAAAAAAAAATAGTTTCTATCATTTCTTTTAGATCTTCAAATACATAAAAAAATTAGATTGTTCTTAAATCAAATTTTGGATAATTATTGATAAAAGTACTTTTTTTTATAATAAATTCATCTCTTTGTGATTTATCAAATAATGCATGCGTATGAATTATTGAAAAATTGTTTGCATATGAATCTTGGTCCTTCTTCTGTGAAATTAGGAATGTAAATTTTATTACTTAAATTATTTGATTATTCTTTGTGATTTTATGATGATCACTTGTGTATCTTGTTTTGTATTTGATTATTCTCTATAAATTAAACTTATCTCCCTCTCGGGATGTGAGTTTGATCATTCATGTGTAAATCCTTAATTCCTTTCATTCTTCTCTGTGAGTTATCTTAAGAGAGAAATTTATTTGTGTTTCTTATTCTCCGTTAGAAAAATATAAAAATTTCCCCTCCTTGTGATAACAACAGTTTTTATATTAATAGTTGCTTCCATACACCCTCTCTGGGAAAAAAAATTATTTGCCTCAAAACCCCAAGTGTATTCATTCCTATTTCCAATAACCTTGTGTCAAAAGAGGAAGACAATATACCTCTGCAATCAACTTGCAATTGTTCTTCTCTGTCTCTGGGAAATCTTATTCACAAAATACATATAATTTCATCTCAAAAATATAAATATTAATATATCTCTGTGATAAATTAATTCTTTGTGTAATCAAAGTATATATCTCTGTGGCAATATAATTTCTTGTTGAAAACTATCATTATGAAATCAAAATAAATATATTTGAGATAATTTATTTTCCAGTGGAAATCTATCACTGTGAAACTCTACCCTTTGTTTTTCAAGCACTATGTGCAAGTTTATTTTCTGTGGAATTATATTCCTCTAAAATTTATTTCTCTTTTCCCGAAACCCCCTCCTGAGAAATTAAAAAAAAAAACTAATCTCTCGAGAAGACCAACTATTTTCCTTTGTGAATTATAATTTGGATTGGATGATTTATTTATAATTTATATGAAGATTTAAATAAGGTTTGTTTATAAATTTCATTGATTAAGTTATAATTTGGCTTTAGTAACCTTAATAAATTATAATATGAAATTTATTTGACTATTTATATAGAAGATATTGTTAACAAATAAACATACTTGTTTATGAGGGTTTATATTCCAGAACCTATACTTTCAATTAAAATTTTATAATTTGGAGTTATCGATAAATAATATTTTCAATTTATTTTAAAACTACCTATTAATTAATAATTTGAAAACTTTACTTGCTAAGAAAATTTTGGTCAGTAAACCTTTATTTGATTACAATCCACTCATAATTTGGAATCATTCGGTTAGATTAGTTTTAATGGGGTTGCTAGCTGGCATTTCAAATTATATATATATATATATATATATATATATATATATATATATATATATATATATATCGCTATGAGTGTCAATCTAAATTTGATATGCTCATGCATAGTCCTCGACCAATTGACTACTTCAAGCATCGTGCAAGTTACATAATTGATGTATCATACAAATTACAAGAAGCTAGATATAAAGGCCATTCTCAAATTTGGATAGTAGTCTCTTAGTAGTAGTAGATTGAATTTTTAAATAACCAAGTCATTTAAATTAGTCAAATCTAATAGTAGTCAAATTTATCTCCTAACTCTAAGGGAACATAAGACTAGTAAAAAGGAAGAGCTACATTTAAGGAAGAGGCGAATTTCTTAGTTGAACTTCATAGTAAAATCTATTTTGTTAGAACATTATTAATTGGGTAGTGGAGAAACTTTATTTGGAAACCAAAAGTTTTATCAATCTGGAGTCATTTAACTAAGATTTTGACTTATCTCGTGAACCTCAAATCGAATACTCAACTTCTATTGTAAGTTTAATCAAACTTATCTTCAAAGATTAAATGAGTTATGATTGTTATTAGCGAATCCTTACCTTAATATGTGCTTGAGAAACCTATTCCATGATCACTTAGTAGATTATACAACTATTTTAATTGAGATAACCTAGGAGCAAATCTTAACTCTCTTCTAAGAGTTTGTGATTAATAATTTATTATTTGTAGAAAATGTCCAAGGGATAAATGGCTTCAAGTGGATAATTATCTCCTTATAATATTGCATTAGTTCAAGAACCCCTAGAAGAAGATTTCATTTATTTAGGAACTTTTGTACATCAGTGCATTGCTTAATTTAAAAGATTAATTGGGGTTATTTAGGAACCATAATCATATTGGTTAATTAAAAGTAGATTGTTGGGATCATCTAAAAGTCATGTTCATATTGGTTAAATGAAAATGGACTGGTTGGAATTAGAAAGGAGTCATATTCATAACGATTGATTGAAGGTATATTTATTTGAATTATTTAGGAGTCTTATTCACATTGGTTAATAAGCAGTTGGTTGATTTGGGATTAGTCATATTGGATTCTCTTATTTTCAACATTGGTAATTAAAAAAAGTGTGGATATCAAGGTTATTATTAATAGCTTTCTATCAAACATGTTAGTAATAATTTTATTTCCAAAGTATTATTATTTGATGATTTAAATTTCTTCAAACAATTATTAGGACTCGTATTTAAAGCAAGGATTATCATTTGTAGAAAATTTTTAAAGAATAATTTTTTATGTTACTCTAATTGGAAGAATTAGTTGATTTAATGATGATGCAGTTATTATTAAGCTTATCATTAAATAGTTATTTTTGTTCCTTCAACAAATAATTGATAAATTCATTTCCAAAGTTTCGCTTCTTAATCATTTTCCTTAAGCAATCTAATACCTTTAAAATATTAAAAGTTGTACTCAAGAGTAATGGATGTTCCAAAACAATTATATATTACAATTGAATTCAGGTTCTTTTCATAAGTTATCTTTTACAAGTATTAAGCAATTAGTACTTCATGTATTTAGTCTAGCCTTAAAGTTTTCATCATGGTTTCTTTTCAAGAAAATGCTATTCCAAATAGTTGATTTGTTTATGCTCCTTTAAATTACTAAGTTCAAGCATGAAATAGTTCATTTCCATTATTATTGCTTCTCTTGATATTCACAAATTCAAGATTTAATTTTAAGTTAGATAACTAAACAAGAGGCGATGGAAACAAAAACCTAGCAGCGTTCGATATTCATGGTGCCTCTGGGTCATGCTTACGGGTAATGTCATTGTGTTGAACTACTGCACCTAACGCCTAATAAAGCCACATCAACAGTGTATGTGGCATCATCCCTATAAATCATCAGGGAGTACTAAGGGAAACTTGGAAGTTAAGATCCAATGAGCGGGAAATCCCCTTTGGTTCGATAATCTAATAAGATAATCTTTAAATGAATTTACATCCGCTACTTAAACCTTAGTAAACCCCTTTAGGGTTGATTGAGTGAAATGCTTTTATAAACTTGGCTTAATCTCAAAGAATTGTTGACGATTGATAATTGGGTCAAGGGTGACACTTATGATAGGAATTAGGATCTAGTTGTTTTAGGCCACACACATTAGGCCACCTTGAGCCCTATGCTTAAAGCTACCATCATGGGTAGCAACCATAGAGAAACTGTATGGGACATTGACCCTAGAAAGGGTTGCGTACCCACCAAAATAGTTTACATTAAACCATAGATTAAAAAATAGAACTACATACTTTACGCCTTGATCCCATGCCGAAACGGGTATGTAGATAGTCTAGGGATGAAGTTGTCCCTAGTACTTAGGTGTTCGGGGATGAGGTCTAGGGTTTTGGTTAAGGCAAGTAGATGGATTGCAAAGTCTCCTAATTGAAGGATAAGGGTAATAAAGGAAAATTAATTCAACACATACTCAAAAGGAATCTTGTATGGATTCGCTTGAATTCCTGAGGCCTTAGGCCAAATTCTGAGGCGGAATTCAAGCTTGCATTATGTTATTTTATTTTCTCCTAAGGATGGTGACCTTGGTGCACTCCTATTAGAGGAGTGTAGTACTTAGTGAGTGACTCAGGACCCTGATGGTCCCAATGAGTCTAAGTCTCTGGACATAGCACCTCCTATCCCAAGTTGGATAGATGCCTACCTTGTTTGGGTAGATGCCTATCTCGTATTGTATAGATGAAACCTCATGTCCCGTATGGATAGATGCCTAACATGTATGGTTAGATGCTCACCTAGATGGATGAATGCCTAATCCAATAGGATAGATTCCCAAAGTATATGATTGAATCAAACACAAATGATTAAATAAATAAATTTAAAAAAAAAATAAAAAATTCTTAGGTTAGTAGTTTGGGTTGTTACATTCATTATTTGAATTTAGAAACATGATAATTTTATTTTTAAATTTAAAAAACATATAAATGGTTTTTGATTTGTCTAAATTGGAAATTAAAAGATATATGATATTTCAAATATTTGTCTATGCATTTAACTTGATTTTTTGAATTTAGAAACTTTATGTTTTTATATTTATAATTTTGAAACATCAAAGTTGTTATTGATTTTTCTAAATTGGAAGTTAAGCTTTTTTTGTTTATCACGGCAATGGTCCAGAACTATGTTGTAGTATATGGAGACTAAATATTGAGTATTATGTTAATATTATATAAGCAATCTTAACATAAACTTATGTTTTTTTTTTTAATTCCAAAAAACCATTCTAATTGCATGAAAACATTCTAAATTTAAAAACCTATAAAAGATAGCCTTTAGAGGTCATAGTTTAACCAAAATAAATTCTAAAAGAAATTTATTTATCTAATTGACATAAAATATTCATTTTTTTAATTTGTAATTGAAAAAAACATTAGATTTTAAGAATTAAATGCATTATGACAAAAATCAATTGAAAGTAAAAAAAAAAATTATAAAATTGAAAAACACATTCTATTTTATTAGTCTTTATTTAATTAAAAAAATATTATATTTTAAGAATTAAATGTATTACATGTTAGATTTTTATATACAATATTAAAAAACTATATAGTAAAAGAAAGAAAAAAATATCTGTACAACTAATTACAAATATATGTGACCTTCGACCATTCAATAACATCCTTAGATATTTTTAATAATTAATATAGAACTCCCCCAAATGGCAGAGAATGGATTGATTTTTAAACAAATTAGATGCAAACAATATCTTCCCTCAATAAAATCATCATTTTTTCTTTATCTCTATTCAAATGAATACATTGCACATTTTGTTGAAAAAATTCATATCCAAATGTTTTAGGTAAAGATTTTAAGCATTTTACAATATGAACAACTATTTCTGGCAACCATTTTGTAGCTGATATTCCTCAATCCATGTTACTTTTTGTATCTCATTCTTCCATTTGGATTCAAGAAGCTGATCAAGCCCTCTTTCTTGCAATTGTTCTTCTAGAGAGAAGAGTCTTTGATGCAACACTATATCAATTATATTTCTATCAATAGCCTTTTTCTTCCCCACAATCTGAAACAATTTTCTCCACATAGTAAGGTCAGAGAATCCCAAGTCTGAATCGAAGATAGGTGCTTATTCAGAGTCTTAGTAACATAAGTAGTAGTTTTAACAACCCCCAAGGAATCATCATCATTAATAACTTGGACACATTCAACTTGAAAATCCTAGCCTTGAGAGCCTCCATGGGAGGAGAGAAGGTATCCCAAGTCAAGTTGATAGCTATAGGTGAGTTCAATCAGACATTGAGGAAGGGATGATAGAGATAATATTACCATCGTTGAGGTGGGTAAAAGAGAAGACAAATTTATTAGCATACACTCTATCAAGTCTACATCATATCCTATTGAGCAAGAATTGATTATTGCACTAGTTAAACCAGATGAAGGAAGAGTTGTTAGAGTATTCGGGTCTTTAGTTGATTAATTAAACAACATTTGTTTAACTACTTAAGTTCCCTTTATCTCTTTTACACTCAAGCTAACTTTAGGTGCATAATAATTAATTCTTTTATTAATTATTATGTCCAAGCCTAGGTTTTCCTTTTTAGGGTTTCTTGACCTATTAGAGGTTAATTATTTTCTTTGTATCATTGATTGATTGATTGATGGATTATCACATTACACATTTTGTGAATATTGAGCTCTCATCTTTTTTAGCATATTTTTTGTGTATTTGTTTTGTTTGTTATTTGCTTCCTTGCTTCTCTGTGTAACGGGTTATTCAGCTTGCAGAGAACATTTGGGCTCCTGTGGTGTTGTGTTTCTCAACTCTCACATGGATCAAAGCCTACATCTATTGCTACTTGTTCCTAAATTTTCAGAAGATTTTTTGGAGGAGGGTTTCAAGCTTTTCCAGAGTTTTTTTATTGGATCTACGGTAGCTATTTTATTTTTTTATCATTTTGGGCTCAAACAGACCTCACCGTTGAGCTCAAAACACCCAAAAACCCCCCATTTCCACATAAAAATTGTCAAATTTTTGGACATTTTTTTTGGCACGAATTTTGAGAAATTCATTTGAAAAATCATTAAAAAAATTTAGAGCAGTTTGAGCCAAAAAAGACCTCACCGTTGGCTTCCGAAGGGCATTTCTAGTCATTTTGATATATAATTCGGCCTATTTCGATGACAAGGGCATCTGGGCCATGATTTTTTCATTGGCACATTTTACGAGGCAAAAAAATCCATACGGCTGTACCTGCAAATGCGTCAAAAAATTTTCGTCAAAAAAATAAAATAAAAAAATTTAACCTTCTTTATGCCCTACAAGAAGGGTTTTTTCCTTTTGGTCGTAACTTGGGCAAATGGAGTCAGTTTTTCAAAAACGAATAAGAGTTGGAAAGCTCTTTTCGAGCTCTACTCGGATCTGGAGGTTTGAACTTTTGATTTTTCTTTTTTGATGGCATTTTTTTCTGTCCAAGCCAAAGGTTCTTTCTTGCACTCTAGGAGACATAACTTGAGCATCCGAACTCCATTTTTCGAAAACTTTATATAGTTGGAAAGCTTGTTCTATGTACTTTCCAGCCATATGAGTTTTCTTTCCAGATTCTTCTCCAAGAATATTTTATTCAATTTTTTTCGTTTTAGCACTCTGGTAGATATCTTGGTTGTTTCAGGTCCTGAGATCTCTTCTCTGAGTAGGATGTCTCGGTTTTGGTTGTTCTTTCTATTTCCAATATTCTTATCATTGTAGCTTCTTTTATACAAATGCACTAAGATAAAGTACCATCATGCATTGTTTACTTGGGATCTTTCACATCTTATACCTTATTGTACATGCACTACTTATAAAGTGTCATGAGGGGGTTGATGTTTGCCTTTTGTTTTCTATCTACCTTTGTCCAGTGAGTGTTCCTTCCACGATATTCACCTCATAATGTGTGTCAAGTGAGTGTTCCTTCCATGACACTATGTACTTTCTCTGCGCCTTCGATGTTCATATTTCTTCGTCGTGCAGTTCTTGTTGGCCATTCTTTTTAGTGTACATGTCCCTCTCCCTTTTCAGCATTATGGGGAGTTTTGTCCAGTTGGTTCTAATGCTTTCGTGGTTCGATTGATCAGCTCTTCAAGCTTTGGTTTCTCATGCCATCTGTATCTTCAAGTTCTGTTGTTTGCCTTTGTTTGCCTTCTGATTCGAGTAGTGTCATTTGAGGGCACTCATACAAATTATAGTCTTCTCTACTTGGTCATATTCTATTTCAGTGGAGGTTCTTCAAATTAGCAGTTATTCTTCGATAGTGTTTGCAGGTTCTTCATGCTTCAGTGATTCTTTTGATCTTCTCTTGTTCCTATCTTTTTGGAACATTCTTGTTTGGAGGCTTTTTCAGTCCTTCTTCTTGCCTTTTCCATCTCTGTTTGGAGTAGATTTTTTTTCCCACGTGGTTTTCTCTATTTCTCCAGTTCATAGAGATTTGGTTGTATTTGGGTACCTGATCAGGCCTTGTTGTCGAGACCTATCTTTCTTGCTTTCAGTAGTTGTTCTAGGGTTTAGCTTCTCCCTAAGTCTAGCTTAAGGGGGGGTGTTAGAGTATTCAGGTCTTTACTTGATTAATTAAACAACATTTGTTTAATTACTTAAGTTCCCTTTATCTCTTTTACACTCAAGCTAACTTTAGGTACATAATAATTAATTCTTTTATTAATTATTATGTGCAAGCCTAGGTTTTCCATTTTAGGGTTTCTTGACCTATTAGAGGTTAATTATTTTCTTTGTATCATTGATTGATTGATTGATGGATTATCACATTACACATTTTGTGAATATTGAGCTCTCATCTTTTTGAGCATATTTTCTGTGTATATGTTTTAGTTGTTATTTGCTTCCTTGCTTCTCCTTGTAACAGGTTATTTAGCTTGCAAAGATCATTTGGGCTCCTATGATGTTTTGTTTCTCAACTCTCACAAGAGTGACATTTTTTCTTGGCTAAAGAGTCCAAGAGGTTGAGAGATCTCTTAAATTTCACCCAAAAGAACATTTAATCTCCATTCCATAAGACCCATTTCCCCCTTTTCTTATCTACTTTTAATTATATCATATTGAAGTTGCCAATGCAAATACATGAGACTTTGGTGAGATTGGAAGCCAGCTAGTTTTAGAGGGAAGCTCTCTCCTTGTAATCATCGAAAGCATATAGAGAGTAGATCCCAAAAAGACACTAGTACATTCGAGGCTGATTTCCAATAGCCTATCGTCGGAATTTCGACTACTATTCGTCGGAATGCCAACAAATGAAGCCGTAAAAAACTCGTCGTCAGACATTCCGACAATGCCATCTAACGTCAGAATTCCGATGACATCTTGAAATCTTCCGATGACGGCCATGATCGCTCCTCCGGCCAAAAATATCATCGGATGGACATTGAAATTCTGACACTCACCACAAATATGCATCGACGATCGTCCAACAAGAAAGTGTCATCGAACATACAACATCCTCATCGGATGTTTCTTCAATTGGTGTCACAATTCCGACGGCTTCCAGAAACTTTGCACCGACAAGGATGTTGTTGGTCTAACGGTTTGGCCGTCGGTGCAAAGTTGTGTTGTCATCAAAATTCCGATAGATATTTATTTAAAAAATATATATATATATGCATATGAGGGGCACTGGTTTCAAGCTAATATGAGGGGCACCATGGTTGAGATGGTCCAACTCCTAAGAGGACTGTATCAACCACCAAGTACTGGTAAACCTATAGAAAATGGGATCAAAGGGAGCAACTCTGGTGTTGATAGGGAATTAGCTAACCCAAATACAAGAGCCTTTAAAGCCAATTTTCTGGAAAAGGAAGGGACAACACCAATGGAAGAAGAGCAACCCAATCAGGGAGATGAAATGACAAGACTTCATGATAAATACAATGCCCTAAGTGTTGCCATATGAAGAGACACTTCCTTTACAAAATACTATGAGATGAAGACAAGGAATGGGCATAAGAGGAGAAGATGTGATGAGCAACCCCAAAAGGACATTCAACACTACTTTAGAAAGATCACCATTCCCACCTTTATTGTATCTGATAGCTCTTCAGCAAGAGCTTGGTTGTAAAAATTGGACGCATGTTTCCTTTTGAATCCTAAGTTTGAAGAAGAGGCCATCAAGTTTGCCAACTTGCATCTTGAGGGAATGACTCACAAATGAAGGTATCATGGCATGATGGCCCAAGGGCAAGATTCAATCACTACCTTAGAAGATTTTAGTGAGACATTGATAAAGCGATTTGATAGAAAGGATAGAGATATTCATTTCAAAAAGCTAGCACAACTGAATCAAGAGGGCATAGTGGAAAACTATGTAGCATAATTCTAGAGGCTTTTGATGATGGTTCCAAACATGATAAAAGGAGGCTCATAGTCATTTTTGTAGAGGGCCTATCTGAACCCCTCAAAGGATTGGTAAGGGCATTTGATCCAAGTACATTGCAAGAAGCCATCAAGAGAGCTCTAAACTTGTAGAATTCAGTGGCTAAGGATAAATTCTATTCCAAGAAGGCACCTACTATTGTGCCAAAAACATTTCATCAGAAAAGTATGCCTCCACCTAATGCATTACCCCCCAAGCCAAACCAAATTGAGGTATCTAAGACTGAACTCCGAAGAAAAAAGCTATGTTTCACATGTAGAGAGCTATGGCAACCTAGAAATAGGTGTTTGGGAAAGGGACAAATGCACTACATAGAGGTGGTCTCCAATCAAGATATAGAGGATGATGAGCCTAAGCCTAAGATAGTTCTAGTGGAGGCTAAGAATGATGACCAAGGAGGAGAGCATCCAAGAGGCACACTTGTAGTACTATCAGGGGCACCTAGATATCATGCTTTCCGTGTCAAAGGAATTTCGCGAGGACAAAGGGTGATAATTCTTATTGATACCGGAGCCACAATTTCATTGACAAAGGGCTAGCGACTAAATGAGATTGAAGACAAAAGACTTCAAAATAAAGTGGTAGAGGTGCATTAACAAAGTAAACGACACAATGTAAATATTAAAAAAAAAGTGATTTAACCTAATTAAACTAATAAGATCCATGTATTAATAAAGAATCAAACATTAAAATTGCAACCATGCAAATTCCATATATACATGGAGATACTCTTATAGTAAAAAAACTCCACCAACAAAGAGATCCAAGCTTGTATTAATTACAATAATATTTGTATGCCAATACAATCAATTATTCTCTTGACAATAATCCAACAACATAAGAGCACCTATGAAAGGAGATTACAAACCTTTATCACATGCATCCAATGTATAAAAAATGAAACTAAAAAATAAGTGGTATCCAAAACTAAGTCCAAACCATGAACCATATCAAAGTTCCAACATCCCAATACTCATGGTCAAGCACACTGGATGCTCTCTTATAAGTCACATTCCATCATAGTAGTCAAATTGACCACATTCCTAAATCTAGACACTACTTTTTAGAACATGCCAACTTTTTACTCCTTAATAAAGAACTCTCCACCTCACTTGTACTCCAATAACCTGGATGCAAAGAGCAGTTCATTCTTCAAAGAGTGATATTAAATTATTTGAAGTCCTTTCAGAAATCTTATTAATTGTGAAGCAAGCAAACACAAATTAGCACACCCATAAATATGAAAAGGATTACCCTTTAGATGTAATGTGTAGAGTTTAAATGTTAGGGAAAAAGAAACTAAAAAGCAATAATAGTAAACTTGAGATGCAATGGTACTACATTGAAGACAATTCTAAACCAATAGACCATTCTGCTGCAAGGTTGACTAGATAGTCAAACTATGTCAATATTCAAACATGGTATGAGTTAAAATTATTTTATAACTGAACAAAAAAGTTGATTGAATGATGAGTTTCAAAACATGTTAACTAAATTCTAGAAAGACAAGCATAGAAAATTTGTTTAAGAATTCACAAGTTCCCTTTTTGGATAAAGAAAAACATATTATATGATGGGTATAAAGCTATAAACTGAGATCACAAAATCTCATTTTTGCATAGTCAAAAAGGTAGCAAATATGTGTCATACAAAATACAAAGCCTAGACCCCTTTGACCTTGGATCGTTTGAAGACCTATGTCTTTTATTCACACAAATTCCCAAATACAACTCCAGCAATACTTCAATACCCATTCTTATGACCTATAGTAGTGTTGGCCCATGGTTTATCATCTACTGTATTGCTAAGCACCCTCCAAAAGTCTCCATTATCTTCAAGATCATCAAATCTATCTTTCACCACATGTTGCATGCACATTTGCAGTGGTACAAGACAATCTAAGTAAATCAGATGTGGCAACTTCCATGGATGCACCAAATTTATGAGGTCTTCCTCATTGATGGTTCCAGAAATCTACAAACTATACCACCAAATTTAGGAATTGATGGTTCCATAAATACATGAATATATTTAAGGCATGATTTAAATAAGGATCATACATGTGAATATATGTATCTTCTAAAGCATGGGATGTTCATTGTAACACGTAGAGTGTCCATGAATTCACTTAAGCACACATGTTGTGCATGGAGCATGAAGAATACACTCAAAACATGAGGAATACAAATGAATACACATGAGTCATAATACATACATTAAATGAATACCTTGAAGCATGAAGTGTACAATGAGCACTTAAAGCATGAAGCATACAAACGAATACACTTGAATTATGAAACATACAATGAATACTTAAATCATGAAGCATACTCATGAATATACTTAACACATAAAGCAGGAAGAATACATAAAGCATGAGGCATCCGGATGAATCCACTGAAGTCATAAAGCATACACTTGAATATATGTAGAGCATGAATTCTCCTAAGTCATGAAACATACATATTGTTACATGCAAGGCAGGAGCATGAAGCATCCACGCAAGACATGAAGTGATACACACAGATACCCCCTAAGGTACAATGCATATATGAAAAAGTACACGTATAAATCATACAATGAGGAAATCATGTTGAAGACACAACATACACATTAATATCCACAATTTATCAGGTATATATACATAAAACATGCATTTAAGAGAAATATGCATGAGGCACATGGATGCACTTAAAGCATGAAGTGTGTACATAAAACATAAAGAATACATATAGAGCATGCACATGAATATACTTGGGGCAATAAGCATTCATGCAAAACATAGAGTGTACACATAAGGCACAAATACATGTAAAGCATGAAGTGTATGCATGAATTCACTTAAGGCATGCAGCATACATGTAGCATAAAGTATACATAAATACCATAAGATGCATACACGTATCATAAAGTATACATAAATACCATAAGATGTGAAGTGTACACATAAGGCATAAGATAATGGATACATGTAAGCAAAGAATCGGCATACATGAATATATGCAAGGCATGAAGTAATTCTCATAAGGCATGAAGGATCTACATAAAGCACAAACCATACATATGAATACATGCAAGGCATGAATCATACATGTAAATGATGAAGTAATACATAAATACACATAAGGTACAAGCATATATGAGAAAGGTTCTCATGGAGTGGACATGCTAAAGACACATCGATCATGAAGCATACAAGAGAGAGGTATTCATGGAATAGACATTTGAAAACATCTCATTTATGAAGTAACACAAATACACGTACGATATAAAATAGATATGCCAGACACATGACAGACATGGTGCAAGCACAAGGTATACACGAGGGAAGTGTACATATAAAACACCCATGGAGTAGGCATGCTCAAAACATATTAGACACTTAGCAGTTAAAGGCATACTCATAAGAATGCAATGCTGGCCAGATCAATTTAATTTTTGATTTATTTAAGAAGAGGGTTGAATCATTAGTTCTAATTGAGTAGTTGTTAAAGAAGGTCTGTCCAACAGGCTAGCAGAATCATGCTCTGAATATTGTCAATTACATTTGACAATATAATTTTCATGCTCTGCATCACAATGCTCCAATGTTGACCTTACCTAATTCTTTGTTTCTCATTGAAGCTTACACAAATGCTACTGAGTATGTCATGGGAGCCATCTTGTTATAAGATGGTAAAATAGTATGCTACTATTCAAAGTTTTCTTTTCAACAATGAGGGACTATCTAGCTTGTGATAGAAATTAATGCATTAGTCTAGGCGATGAGAAAGCGTATAAAAAATAGTATGAGAAAAACTCAAATTATGGGGAATACAAATAGAAAGAAAATACATGATCATCGAGGTAAAATCTAAGATCGGTTGACAAATATAAGATAGCAACCATGAAGATCATACAAAAGTGATAAGGAGAATGCCTAAATAATAGTCCATATGAATCACCAAGTAATAGCAGCATATAGTCATAATAATCCTCACATAGAGCAACCATGGAGTCAAGTAATAAAAACTAGAACAATAAATTCCATATAAAAGTGGTTAGACTTAAAATGAGAAGGAAAATTTAAAAATGCTAAAGAAAATGTTAAGTAATAAAAAAACTTACAAGGATGAGGCATATTCATAACTTTTGCAGTCTCGCCATGGATATCAACACTAGAAGCAACTCATACTGTTAGTGTACATACAAGACAATATGGGAGTTCATTATACCCAACAAATTTTGGTGTTGTTGTTCATGTTGGCTCTATTGGACTCTACAATCAAGATTCAATATACATTATTCAATAAGATTAACTATGCAACATAATGAAATATTGAAAAGTGTGTTATCTTATTGAGCTTCGCTTGGTTTCAAGAATAGTTTAATATTCTCTACTTAATAGGGCCAACCACGTGAAGGTGGAAGCTCATTTGGCCCCTCCCCCCCCAACATCACTCTAAATTCTCCATTAACATCTAACATTCATTCTTTCTACCATTAATAAAATATAACATTCATTCATTAATATCACATAACGTTCATTAACACATAACATTGATTAACATTAATTAACATGCAACATTCATCAATATTAATTAACACATATCATGCATAACCATTCATTAGCACATAATTACATTCATTAACACATAAAAATCAGTCATTATCAAATAAGGTAGATTACAATCATTTCTTTTTCTATTTTTTCTTTGAAGCTATGAAAAGACTAAGTGGAACATCATTTTCTTCATCATTTCCCCCCTCTTCAGTTGTTCTTTCCTCTACTCGTGATCTTGATGTATGCCTAGTCCTATACTAAGGACGAGGACAAAGAAGCGAAGGGGGGTCCTCTGCAATAAAAAAGAAATGGGTTAAATTGAAAACATTTTTTATTATTGTTACAAGTATTTCATTAATTTAGAGAACATAACTGTTGTGCTCTTTACCTGATGGGGCCACATCATTTTGTCTAGCCTCAACCTCAACATGTTGAACACCCTCTAGATCCTCTCGAGTTGAAATACTAAAGGTTACATTAATGTTGAACACCAATTGCAATTAAATTTGTTTAAAGGAATAACAGTGGTCCTCTTTACCTAATTGGGGAACATTAGGTTCCTGATGTTGTGTACCCGGATCATGCTCCACTTGGTCACCACCGACTACATGCTCTAAAATATTAACAAAAAAGGTTACATTAATTACTACTCTAATTACAAATTAATATGTTTAATTGTATTAATAATTACATAAATAAATTTGAATAGAAAATGAATACCTCCACTACTGGGATGCACATCCGGACCTTCATGTGTAGGTGGTGTTTCACAATTAGCAGGTTGCATTCCAATGCCATGCACATTGTTATAATTGCTTGCTTATTTAAAACAAATATAGTCACTTTATATTGGAACTCAACATCAATTAGATTATTGCAAGTAAAGTATTCAATTTGAAACAATTTTCATTTAGCTTATTTACCTCTATGATGGATGCACCAGAATCTTGTGTTTTCCTACTCAATTCTCGTAGCTGATCAGCCACGACTGTATAGCCTTGCTGGTAGGAAATTATCTTGTCATCTTTAGTGGGCACTCTATTGAATTCAAAGCCCTGCATTTTTTCTTTGTATCGTGGATTTTTCTTGCATTGTTTGATAAAAAATAAAAATCATTTGCAATTTATAAATATTTTGATGTGATATTTCATTTACAGATACTTACAATTCGTGCGACAAGTTTCATATAACCACCAGAGCCGATTTTGTGTTGCCCGTGCTTTTCTTGTCTTGCCTTGGTTGCCTTTAACGTGTCACTCAATCTATGAAAAGTTTGAAATATGTTAGATTATATAAATATAAAGAGTAATTAATTAGTAGATAATTACATTCTTAATAGTATCCCATACCTTCTTTTGGCGTCTGGTGGTGTATTTCCTTTTTTCCTCTCAATTTTTTCCTTGGCATCCAAAATTAGGTCCTTCCACTCCCTCTCTAGAATCATGGGGAGACGCTCGTACTTTACATTCTTCTCTAAATGGGTCTTGTATTGGTCTCTCACATACTTTAGATATGTGCAAACTTTTTCAAGGAGCTTGGTTTTGTCAAAGGTGTCATTTCCAAACCACTCAACCATACGGTTTGTCAATTCATCTTTTAACCTTTATTCTTGGTCATTCCACCTTTTAAAGAAAAAACAAACTGGTTAGATTTAGAAATGAACTGAAGCTACATTTATTATAGTTCAAGAAATGGATCAAAGGAAAACTATTCTAGCAATGATATGAAATCAAAATAGTGGATTAGGGTTAGCTCACAAATAATGTTCCATCTTTTATGTATGGTGGGCCCAAATATCTACAATGCAATGTCATTAAGATTTTTATAAAAAATATCATTTCCTGCAAAAAAAATCATGGGATCATTAGTCCAAAACGAGTGATCAGAAAGTAAATTACAATTAGACTATATATAATAATAATTTTAAGTACCTGGAACCTTTTGTATCTTTAAGGGAATCATTTCTTTGTCGCTCACCACCAATGTGGCCTGCAATGTTCCTATACTAGCAATACGAGAAGATCTAGGAAATGATGGTATGTTATCAGTAGTAGTCACCTCTGGCGCATCCTCATGTGCATCTCCTACTACGAAAAATGAATCAACTATGAAATGCCCCTAAGAAAGAACGCTTGAAGGGAAATAAACACATAACAAAAGATAGAGCAAAAGAGGGATCTACCAACAGTGGGCGGGCCAATATGATGTGCAGTAGAGGATGTCTGCATGTTGCGTGTTGCCGACATTGCAATCAACAATATAGGTGGGGCTAACCTCTGATGAGGTGTCGACGGTATTTGCACAGGAACATTGATAGCACCTGAAGAATAATACATTAAATATATAAAACATTAAATAAATGAAAAGTGCAATAATTGTAAACAAGGATGAACCTTTATTATGAACATTGGTAGTATCAAGTATGATGTATTTTGGGTAATCAAAGTGATAAGCCAAGCAAGTGATAAGCCAAGAAAATCATCATCACCTGAACTACCTACAACACCCTGATCATGGCCACCAGTTTCATGAGGACGCATAAATTGTTGTAAAAACAACATGTACATATTTTAGTTAATGACATAAAAGAGTATAAAATATAAACCATTATTGAACTTTTGTTATAATTAAAGTTTTCATTACTACTTGCAATTTTTTTGTTGTTCGAATCAATTTTTGCACCCTCTCTCGTATCTCATCAGTTGGAGGCTCCATGGATGCCAAAGAAACAATCTCTCTACTAATTTTTCTAATAGACTTTTTTATCAATTCCATAGGGTTTGTGGAATTTCCAGGGTCATCATCACTTAATCCTATTGAGTCCACATCCCTAGAGAGGTGCTCAGGTACTGCAGCTCCCTTTCCCTTTCCCCGAACATCCATCTGTGACAAGAATATAATTAACAATTACAAAATTAGTCTAAAACACTCAAAAAAAGAACATAATAATGTAACAGTTTGCTTCTATCTAATTTGTACAATTACAATGAGGTTTACCTGCTCGGTAGAAGTGTCGCGACCTACACCCCTGTCTGCACTATGGGATGGATCCATGTCACCCTGTGATAAAGAAAAAATATAAAAATGTTAGCGAAATTAAACCAATAGACTTAGCAAAAACACTTCATAATAAAATGGTATATTGGAGTCATTAATTGGAGGTTGGTTAATTTAAATGGTATATAGTATGTACCACCCCCATGATAGTAACTTTGTTTGTAGCTATACGATTCAAATTGTAATCGATTAGCAGCTCTTCTCCTACACTTATTGGTTTTATCGCACATACGAATACATGATTTCCCTCGCGCGCCTCAAATATGCAATTGGGTTGTTTATTAGTTGACCCAAGTCGCGTACTATTTATAAAACCTGCAATATTCCCTATTGCTTTTGGCCTTCCATCAATGTATACAGCCACTCGTTTACTTTGATCATTATTTTTCTGTTGTATATAATTTGTTGACAGTGCATACCTACGCATACTTTTTTAATATCAAACAATATGCATCCAATTATTGTAATTGTAACAATGTCCAATAAACTCCATCAATTCAGCAACTTTGTTGTAACAGACCGTTATGTCGTCCATGGAGAATAGGCTCAAACCATGTAACGATGAAGGTGCTATGTGATATATCCTATCGTTAACAAAAAAATTGGTGTTTATTGGAGGAAGTTCCTTGGGTACCCATTGTTTCTCTAGATGTTTGTACCTCAAGGGCACGTCAATGTCACCTTTGGTCTCATCATCATAAGAACATGAGCCCCCTTGAGCAAGGAAAAATTTCATACATTTATTGAATTTTCTTCTAATCTTTTGACCTCTAGTTGATCTCCCTATTGTAGACCTACTACATGTCTCACTTTTGTTTTCTATTCATGCATTTCCCTCACTCGAGGAAGACACATTTGACAAATACCTATTTGGTGGAACCTGCACTCCATCAAATGAGAGAGTTAGTTGGTAATGAGAGAGATATTTTTCAAATGAGGGTAATGTTGATGAAGAAGTCGGCCCTAAAGTTGATGTTGAGATTAAAATTTGAATAAGTCCAATTGGGGCCTCAAGTGTTGATAACTGTATTAGATTTTTTGCTAATGTCAAGGTTTGAAACGCTGAGGAAGTTTGTTTTCCAAGTAATTTTTTAAAAATAAACTATTTCTATAGGGTGTATTGAATTATACCTTTCGATCCATGAGACTGTGTAGGATCCTCGTCAAAGGGGTTCAGGTTCCTACACATGTAATTCAATTATGTTATGTTAGCTAAAAATTACATAGAACACAACATGAACAACATGAACTTTGTAGACAAAAAGAGTATTAAATAAAAAAAAGATGTTGTCATCATAATCATTGTAAATTTTTTAATTCCTTACCTTTACTTTATGTAGAATATGCAGGATCCTCAACTAAAGGGTTGAAAATGTCTGTAGTCAATGGCATGTTCCCACCAAGGGTGACAACATCACACAAGGACTATACATGAAATCACCACCATCAATTGAGCATCATAAGCATTACATTTGTAAGTTGATAAACAATAAATACATGTATCATAAGCATCATAAGCATCACATGATGTATCATCATATATATAATTAGGCATCATAATTAGCATCACATATGTGTCATCATAAACATGTAATCCATCACATATGTATCATAAATCACCATCCATCACATAGGTAATAAACAATCCACATTCTATAAATAAACACAAAGCTCAAAAAATGTCACATGTATCATCATAAACATGTAATCCATCACATATGTATTGTAAATCAACATCCATCACATAGCTAATAAACAATCCAAATTCCATAAATAAACACAAAGTTTAAAAAATGTCATATAAATAGTCACTCTCGCTATCTCCATCTCCTAGGGGTGGCATAGTTCTACTATAAGGACCTGCTAGAGGTCATGGAACATGAATTAAAAACATTAAGAGGTGCATCATGAATTAATTATGTAATGGCATTAAAATTCAAAACATAATGAGTTAATTATGTAACCATATAAGTCAAATAAATTTCTATCAAGAAATCAATATTAAATAGATAATATACTAATCGCATACCTCATACATTTCATTCATCATCATGACCATCATCATCATCATCACCATCATCATCATCATCATCATCATCATCATCACAACCACCACCACCACTACCACCATCATCATCTTCATCTTCATCATCGTCATCACCATCACCATCACCATCACCATCACCATCACCATCACCACCACCATCACCATCACCATCATCAGCTTCTTCTTCTGTGTCATCATTGAGTAATTGTCGATCGTGATCATCATCTACATCATCTTCTACTTCTTTGGTATCTTCTTCTTCCATCACATTATACTTTATCGGCCTTCCTCTTGGATCATGTTGAACAACAAATGACCAACCCGGTTTATGTGGAACCTCTGAGTAAAATACCCGCTCACATTGGCTTGAAAGAATATAGGGCTCATCCCCAACTGGTTTAAATGACCTTGTACTAACCATTGTAAAACTATTATCATGTTCAATAATAGTTCTATCAAGATCATTTTTATTCAATCGTAGTGTGTACCATTTGATGACAAACAAAACTGATTTGAAGGAATTAAAGCTGTCACACTCAAGTATATCATCCAAAATGCCATAGTATCAATTTTGAGACTCTTGAGGATGTATGTCATTTCTCGATGAAATATTTGTCACCTCAAAGACTGTAGTTATCCCAGAATCACAAGTTTTCTTCATGTCATCCAACTTTTTGATGCAAAATTTATGACCATTGCAGCACATAGCATTGTGGTGTTTGACCTGCGATATGTCAAACATGTAAAAATTATTGCATCGTGAGTTTTTTTTGTTTTTTTTAAGGTAAGTGCTATCATTACAGGGGATAGCTCCCTATATTGCAGAAAATAAAAAATTACATAATGTTTCAAGCATCTGCCACACTAGCCTTGTCTACCATATACTACTTATAGACACACCTATGAACACCCAAGCCCGACAACCAAACAACCAGTGATCAACACAGACATAAAGCATAATCCCATTACCCATAGACCCGTTATATTTGTCCACTAATTGCATTATATATCACAGCTGCAAATTCACCAATATTGATAGCATTGTGGGTAGAGTTCTCAGGGAGCCACCAGTCATCAGATTTCGTTATCCTTCTAAATGGTTCCATGTTACCATTAAACACAGCACATCTGAACACTTATCACGCATTCTCCCCAAAATCCTTGATACACTTGCGCTCCTCCATCCAAACCTCCCTTCTAGCCATTTCACGTATGGTGTCACTGTCAACAGAGCCACCATTGCCCGCATCATCAGTATCCTCTGAATCCTCCTCCAACTCAGAAGATAGGTAATTTTCAAATTGAAAATATACCTTGAAAATCCTTACTTTGATACCCTCATCCAGACTTAAAATGGCATTGGCAACATTGTCCGCAATGAATGGCTTAACAAATCCATTCAGTCTTTCGACCACACGTTCCCCAGAGTCAATGACATCGACCAGGGGCAAGAGGAGCACCTCCAGCACTACAACATCACACCAGTGTCTCTTAAAATTGAGAGCAATGCCCATAAGCCCATGGATAGCATCATAAATATGCTCTTCGGTGATGAACAGGTTGTGTAGTTGTGTTCCTAGTGCCTGTTCACAGTTAACACAACTCACTGCACCAAAACAAGCCATCCGCCACAATCTTCTCTCTGTGTATTTTACAAAGATAGCACAATTGTTAGCAAGAAAATATGTCTTCTGAAGAGTCTTTATAGAAAGGTGCACATTGTAGATCACCATCATTCCTTCACCGCCAAAATCTATTAGAATCTAACATTGGACAGAAGCACACCCGAAGTGATGGTGTGTTCTAAACAACAAATAGTATAGTCCAGGGGCAGACCTCGGTATTTCATATGGTGAGTCTTTTCACCACCAAATTGGATATAGGTATCAAAGTGGATACATAAGCAGTCAATGACGTACGATTCTTTAATCAACCAAGGCATTTATCAGAATCACCAATCAACCCAAGTGGGCATGCAAATCCATATGAAGCCAACATATTACCCGATACCTTGATGTGGCAATCTACTGAAATCCTTCAAGCGCTACTTGTAATATCCTCCGTAGTTGAGGCTTGACTAAAATAGACAGGATCATCATTTCGTCCAACCCCAAGATTCGCAAGGATGTTTGCCATTTTATTGCCTTCTCTAAAAACATGCATAATTTCGTAGCACTTGATTGATTTGAGGTGATCTTTTATCGGGGGTAACCATTTATTAAGCTTCTAATTATGAAACCTTGACTTAGTAATCCCATTTATAATAACCTGCGAATCTCCTTCAATTATGACATGGGTGATTCCATGCAAAGTACAAAGGCATAATCCTGCCTCAAGTGCACGGATCTCAGCTTCATTGTTTGTGGCAACTCCAATGCCACCAAATAGACCATTTAAGATATTACCCTGCACATCGCAGATTATGGCACCAATACCGGATTCCCCAGGATTCCCCTTACTAGCTCTGTCGAAATTGAGTTTAGTCCAATCCTTTGGGGGGGCCTTCCATCTGACAAGGTTTTGATCAATAAACTTTGAAGGGGGAGTGTAAGTGTCAGGTTCTTTAAGAGCCCACCATGTTTCCATTAAGGCGTCCCAGTTATTGTATACTTTAGGGCCACCTTTTAGTGTCTTACCATTTACTTCCTCGATTGCAACTTTTATTTTGTCCACCAGCATTATATTTGGCAGTGATGTTTCTTTGAAAATTCTTCTATTCCTTTCCTTCCGAATGTGCCATACAATCATGGATGGACCAATCAACCATAAATCACTCCATTTTGACTTCTGTCTGATTGGCTAGGAAATAAGGAAGTCCAAGAGCCTTTCATTTTTAACCGTAGCCCAATTGATCTGATCAAGGAACTAGTTCCAACAAAATTCAGCCACTGGACAACTAAGTAGTAGATGGGTGGCAATTTCTCCATTTGCACAACATATAACACACTGATTGGGACCCAAGATGCCAATAGTTTTAAGTCTGTCACCAGTGAGGATCCTACTATGTAAAGAAATCCACAAAAAATCCCCTGCTTTTGGAAGTATTTTATGGCTCCAACATAATTTATGCGGCCAGGTCTCACAGGAACCCCTATGTCTTTGAAATTCATATCTGAGTTTGGTGTTGTACTCCCTAGATTTTGAGGCACACCAAAAAATGCTACCATCTTCACAAGAGGCCGAAATTTTCCTGTCTTTCAATGCTTTCCAAAGTTTTTCACATAATGAAGGATTGCCAATATTAATTTTCTTCCATGTTCTCAGACCATTTATGTCCACGTGATTTTCCATGTAATTGCATACATGTTGCCCTATGCAATTTTTAACTAAATTAATCCACCCCATATCTTCAAATGATTCAGTGAGAGATGGAAACCCATCCCATGAATCTCTCCAAAACAACATAGTTCTCCCATTACCAATCTGCCATGAGATATGCTCTGTGATAATGTGTCTGTTGTCCCATAAGAAATTCCACATAGCCGAGCCCCTTTCAGTATTGGCCATTGTGAGAATTTTGTTAGGGTCCTCTGAGTCTAGATATTTCTTTTGGAACAACCTCCACCACATTTTTTGATTTTCTTTACACATCTTCCATGAGAGCTTAGCACCAAGGGCCGAGTTTTGTAGCTCCATTTTCCTTAAGCCAACACCCCCATTTTCCTTAAATTGGCATAATGTATCCCAATTGATAAGTGGAATTTTCTTGCTGTCTTTTGCTCCATCCCACACAAATTTCTTGAGTAAATTGTTCAGGCTTTTTCCAGCAGCAAACGACATTTTGAAATAGGACATACTGTATATAGGTAATGGCAGACAGAACTGATTTGATCATGGTAAGTCTACCAGCTTGGGACAACCATATGTTTTTCCAATTTTTTGATTTAGATTGGCAAGATTTAATTACATCTTCCCAGATATGAGATTGTCTGCAACCTTTGCTAATGCAAATCCTGTTGATATGTGGTGGCTCGGATGCTTAAGGCATTGTAAGGTTGATGTACTATTTTTTCTTGATAATAAGAAAGATTGGACGACTGTGTATGGTGGACGTAACCCATTCTGGGTGAGCCACATTAAATCTCTGTGTTATCTATGTCCTGTTTTATTCCTTTATCGTTTGTATTTAAATCTGCATATAATTGTTAGTTCATATTTGCTTCAGATCTGCTTGAAACCCTAACAATTGGTATCAGAGCGAGGTTTTTTGTAAATTGGTAGGACTCTCAAATTTGAGTGGGAGCAATGGAGGATTCCAAATTCAAGGTCAAAAATTTTAACGGTCAGAATTATCAGTTATGGAAAATGCTGATGGAGGATTACCTGTATCAAAAGGATTTGTAGCGGCCATTGGAAGGAAAGGCAAAGAAAGCGACCACAATGTCAGATGAAGAGTGGGACATTTTAGATAGAAAGGCACTAGGATCCATTCAATTGTGCCTTGCACCATCTATAGCATTCAATATAACAGAAGCAAAAATGACTTGTTAGTCTCAAATTCTGATTCCCTCTTATCCCATGTAAGAAAATGAATAACTCTGTCTGCAAATTAAGAGATCAAGGAAAAAGAATCTTAGAGTAACATATGACAAGGTTTCGAGAACCTTCTACACTTTGAACTTATACAAAGTTCGGGCAGGTATACCTTTTGTGAATAATTTCACACTTTAAAATGAGATCCACAGTAAACCAGTGTCCAAAAACCAGTGGATTTTATAGCCTCAACATAAACTGAAATAATAAAGGAAAACTTATGCTCATTTTCAGTATTGATCCTCAAGAGATGTAGAAAGAAAACTACAACTGATACCAGTGCCTTATCCAGGCTACAGAGTCATCTAAATTAAGCAAGGATTTCACAATTAAACATCCCCATACATCCCATCACTTTAGTCTCTATTAGCCCCATACATGCCTGACATATATAAGAGTTCTTTCTTGTTAAACTAAATAGTGTTTATCAAATTCAAAGCTTCAAACAAAGTAACCTACTAACAAATATATTTCATGCGTATTTAATTCCTCTCTTGAAGAGAAAAGCTAAGAAACATATCCATAAACATTGCATTACAATCCAATTTTAGTTGAATAACACTAGATTACTCATATGAAACCAGTAAATTACTAAAATCACACCAGAAGACAACACAGGTTTAGGCTCGAAAGTTTCTACTCTATATATTGATATTCATTTTGAAAAAAATCTTGCATAACTCAAAGTATTCTCTGTAATAACTAGAAAAACCTAGATATATTTCTGAAGAGTTTCTTTACAAAATTCTTGTGATCCTTTTTTCCTTAGTCCTGATATCCATTTATAACATTATGGATGCTTACAAGCTTTGGACATTCCTAAGAAAAGTTGTTACAAACCGCGATACTCTCCAATAAACAGTTCCAAGTCCTTCTCAATATCAACGACCTCTTCTGTTTGTTGTTCTATTGCAACCTCTTCTACCTGCTCTGGAGCATCTTCCTTTTGTCCGACATATTTGCCCTTCCACTCCTAGAACATGTCATCACTTGGCCAAGCAAAGTTAACTATCTTCTGTTTTATTCCTTCTAGCCTCTTCCAAGTGACCCTTAACTGCCCAATTTATGTTTCTATGAAACCATAATGTGATTTCACCTTTTCAATTTCTTCAACTGTTTGGACAAATAGGGATGCGTCATCGGTGTTAATAATTTCATTAACCCTTAAGGACAATTTGTGGTCTAGCTCTTCTAGCCAGGTCTTCTCCTCTTTCAACTGAATTGGACCAACAAATCCCCCTAGAAACAATTCAAATTTATGATTTGAATATTCTTTTCTATATAATAGGGCTTTTCTTTTTACACCTTCCCTTTCCTTTGAGAGTATATTCATCTCTTTTATGAACTCACTGGTGGACCTTAGATTGTCATTCTCCTCTACATCTCCATGGGATGAACACATGAGCTCTAACTCCTTACCTCTAGGCATCCACTTATTAAGGATTGGCTCCAAAGTGGCTTCATCCTCTCTGAATTTGATCAAAACATCCAGAAGCCTCTTCATATTAATGTATACAATGGAGGCCTTGACTGAATTAGCAAACATCAAGATTGTGGCTTTCACCTTTTCTTCATACTTGTTTGCAAACAAGGCTTGAGCTTGTTTCAACTTTTCCAACTCATGTTGGACAGTTTCAGCTGACTGGAAACTAGAAGGCATAGGAGAAGGGGGATATTCTATCATGGGGCTAGTAGGTGGAGGTCTTGCTAGAGAGGAAGCTATCATGAGTGTAGAGGATTCACCTGGATGGTGCTGACCTACCAACTGACTCTAAAGTCTAGTGATAATGTTGTCCTTGTTGGCTATTCCCTCTTTGGCATCATTGTAAGCCTTTAAGATGGTCTCCAATTTCAATTGGAGATTAGCTCTTTCTTTTGCCTCTTTCTCTGCTTCCGCCACACTGAACTTTGCAGTTTCTAAAACTATGCTTGCAGCTTCCACTACCCCTGTATCTTGGACTCTCTTAACAATCATGCCTCCTAAGAGACTAGAATCTGATACACTTTTCCTCCTTTTGTTCTCATCCTTCTTTAGTGACCACATGACTAGAGCAGCATTATCCTTGTTGAAGGTCACTCCTTCCATTGGCTTTGTTTCCTTCCTCACTGCTTCAAGAACTAGAGCATCAGCTATATCCCATTTAGGGAGGATTAACACACCAGCTTTAGACACCATCTCTCTTCCTTTCTCAAGGGTAATAGTCTTAAACTCTTCCATCATTTCTTGCTTTATTTCTTCTTCCACCTGAGTTGCATCTCTGAGAGGCTGTTCACTCTTCCTCTGCTCATATCTGACCTTGAATTGTTCCATGTTTTGCTTTCACACAAATTGCATGAAAGCCCCTGTTGTAACAAAATTACTGTCAGCCAGGAATTCCTCATTGGCTTGCTTAACAGTAAGGTCTAATTCTTTGCCCTTTAACTCACCATCAGTCAAGTTCATTTCAGCACTAGGTGGCTCTTCTGGCATACCCTCTTGGGTCTCCTCATAGGTATAGGAAACCTCACCAAGACTCCCGAACTGCAATAATTGTTCAGCTACTGCTTTCTCATCTCCTATGTGGATAGGGGACTGAGATAGAGAGTACTAAGGCTCATCAGTTTCAACTTCCTTCCCCACTCTTTGCCTTTTAGGGGAATCTTGGATGTCAATAACATCCTTAATTGCTTTTTTCCCTCTTGAAGTGCAAGGCTCACCTGTCACTAACATCATCACAGTGTACTTTGATTTCTTATGCATTACATAGTCACCAGGTGGGATAGCCTTAGCAAAGGCAAGCTTAGCTAGGACCAATTTAACCCTATCAGGATCATTTTGCATTATAGCCTCTATTTTTTCTTTTAAGGTTTGCATGAGGTCTTCAAAATAAAGAATCAAGAATATTACTTTCTCCTCAAAGGGGTTGAAGCTAGAAAGAGGGTCATAGCTACTATAAAATTGATGAATAAAATCAAGTGCCCTTTTATATGCAACCCACTTCTCCTTCCTCGGTTCCTGCTCATCTAAGCTGAATTCATTCCTAATTAAATATTCAGAGAACTAAAATTGGTGAGGCCTACCTTTACACATTGCCCTCTTTCTGAACATGCCATTGAATAAGTTCTCATAGTCTGCACAACTTGAAACTGCAATTGATAGCCTATATGGCTTAAAGAATTCTTCAAAATATTTCAAGCCACCTTTAGTGATTACAAAATGATGGGCGATGGTAATGGTTGGGAAAATAGTACATTTACCCCTATTGGTTAGCTTTGCCTCTTGTACTCCTCCAATTTGTCTCAATACTTTCGCAATTCCTATCTTCAATGGGACCTAATAGGGCAGTAAATAGGGAGTACCTATAAAACCATATACTCTAAAAATGGTAGAAATAGGGTACAAATACATGTCTCCCAAATTGTGAACAATCTTAATACCCTCTGCAAACTCTTTAGGTCTGAGGAATTCCAAAATAGCTTTAGGAATCCTAGGGTTTTCTGTGCATAAAAGAATTCTAATCTTAGATGCAAAGCATCTATCAAACTTCAAAAAACTAGCATCTTCTCTATCCCAGGATAAAACAGTGCTCCAAAGTTGGACAGGCATCTCTTCCTTATCCTTTACCTTGACCAAGTCCATTTCCTTTGCAAAATAGTCAGCACCTTTAAACAAAAACATGTGCATTAACAGGGAGTACCATCCAAACGGCCTATCCACCTTACCATTTTTTATTCCTACTAGCCATGCATGAATTGCATTAGTAAGGTATGGTACATAATCAAATTTTATTACCAGAGAGGGGTTCAAAATTTGTGCAATCATTAGCATGTAATGGGTTGGCATGTTTCTCTCAGCATCTTCTCGAAAGATCTGACATAGTGCCCAATACATACCCTTAGCTCTCAGAGTAAATAAATCAAGGGAGAATGGTTCCATTGTGCTGGGGCCTACAACTGTTAACCCCCCTATCTTAACAAAAAACTCTTTCAATGGGCCACTCCTAAGATGATCCCTTTGTGCATTGTAGATCTGGGCTAATGACTCAAAGTCAATAGGTTCTAACAAATTGGAAGCCTCACTGAGTTTAAACACATTTCTGAATTCATCATCTTTTATTTCAATCAGGGCTGATCCCTTCACACTCCTGATACATCTTGCTATAGGGTCATAATTCTGTGCAATCAAGGTCAACAAATCTACATCCATGAATACACCAGGGACCACAAGCTTCCCTACATCTAGTTCCCATATGCTATTCAAAGGGACGAGGGAATGTCTTTGACCAAAACCTATTTGAATAGTCCTAAACCTGACATCCCTATTTCTGGGTACCTTAACCAATTGCCTTTATCATACAGGCCATCCCGAATTCTCAGATGAGGGTTCTTTGGTACTAATTCTTTGGCCTTAGCCCTGACATTGGTAGACATGGTTAACTGTTCTAAAAAATCATCACAAATGTTCCTGTCCTGGTAATTCACTTTTCCTGTCAACTCCCTTCTTGGTGCCATCTTGAATATGCAACTATACCAATTGAAACTAGCACAGACCTCTAATGAAACAATTCACACAGCAAGAACTGAAATTAGACCAGAATTATCAAGAAACGGCACAAAAAGTTGTTATTCGCCTAAAGAAAACCACTCTACACCAATTACTTTGCAATAGACTTCAATGAAATGATATTAACATTCAAGTTGATGTGGACTTCTAATACGACAATTGGCATTGAATTTCAGGAATTAACCCCGCATGCTTTGGCCATCACCTCAAAATTGAATTCACAAACCGAATTCAAAAACAGGCTCCAACGGGTCATAACTTCTCTGAGTATTTTTCTCTGGTTCGCTATTTCGTAGAACATAAAACCTTTGCACTTTTATTTTGCGAAGCAACGCTGGCCGTTGGATTACAATAACTTACACTGCCTTTATCTCCTTCTGATCTCTCTGTGTTAGTGTCGGGCCCTGCCTTCTTTTCGCTATTTCACAGGCTTTAATACTCGTGCACTTTTCCTTCACGAAGCCATGCCATCCATTAGTTCAAGCTCTAACTGCCCGGTCTTTAACTCCAACAACGACCGTCAGTTTCACTAACTAACTGTGCCTTACCTTGATGGCTAATGGTTTTTGCCATTTCGTAGAGACTAAGCTGCATGTATCTTCGGGCCATGAAACAACGATGTCCATTGGATCGACCACGAGATGAATATCTTTTAACAAGCTTCAAACCTTTCAAGTGGGCCCTTTATTCTCGGAGATCACTTGCATCACCTCATCATCGATTAACAAACACCACGTGGAAGTCTGTCATTTGCCCAAGAAGTTCCATCGGGTTCCATTCTGAAACTGCCACATGCTTTACTCCACTATTTCCCACATAAATGTCGGTTGAAATCAAGGCAGGCCCTCAACTACCCTTCAGAGCCATGTGTACTAGACATGTCACTATTATGCTCTACAAAACACACCATCTATCCTGCCACATCATACCTTCATGTGATTGCCACCTGTCTTTCGCCATTTTACAATGACTAACTTGAGATCATCTTGTCTTCACGAATCCACGTAGGCCGTTAGATCTCAGGAACTTGTCTGTCGCTTATCCTTTCTATGACCACCTCGCCTGGGCCCACCACCTTTTCACTACTTCACGAAAGGTAGAACATGTGCATCTTTTGGCCATGAATCAACGCGAGTCATTGATCTTTTCTAAATTGATCATTCTTTAACCAAAGAAGTCGCTCACCTCTGGGACCTGCCATGTGTTTTTGTTGTTTCATAGAACTTATACCATGTGCATCTCAGGCTAGTGAATCAACGTGAGCCATTGGATCATAATGAAGTTGCAATTCTTTTATCCGACGGTCAATCCACCTAGTCGGGCCCACCAAGGCTTTTCGCTACTTCGCAAAACTTAACTTGTCGGCATCTCTGCTTAACAAAACAATGACAACCGTAGGATTAACAAAGAGTTGCACAATACTTATGGGGCCCGACAAACATTAGAACAAGGTAAAGTAAAGGCGCATAAATTTAAAAATTTAAGGGACCGCCTAGGGAAATAACTAATGGGGGGACACTTCTCACGATAGACCGGCCCTTCTTTAAGTGATAAAAGTAACACGGAATTAGAACATAAGGGTTTTTCTCAAAAACTGAAAGGGTTAGAACTCAAACCTTAAACCCTCTTTTGACCTGAGACAATCAAAGGCAAAAAGGCCATACCAGACTCAATTTTTTGCAGACTTTTAGCCAATTATGGAACAAGAATATCCATTTTTAAGACAGTAATAACAGCGGCTCTGACTGGGGATGGTTGATCGCAAGATCAACACAAGAATTCAGAAACTCTCTGGAGAATAGACCAAAACAAGCCCAAAAACAACAAAAACAAACCTAAATATGTACAGACTAAGACCTACTGTGCATGGACATTAAGAGAAGTAATGTTTCAGGAATTGTCCATGTACTAGAAATTCCTATACTTCATCATTCATATTCTGCAAAAAATATGAATCATTTCCATTAAGATCACAAACCACAGAGGGGCCTATCCATGGTGACTCAAATTTTTTGTGTTTTCCCTTATCTTGTCCTTTCGCATTCCACTGAAGAACCATATCACCAATTTGAAATTTTCTCAACGAGGTCCTTTTGTCAAATAGATATTTTGATTGCAATTGGATCTTCAAATTCCTCTTCTGAGCCAAAGTTCTAATTTCTTCTATCTCCACCATCTGAATCATCCGGTCTTCCATAGGTTTAGATAACTCCATGTCTTCATCTTGTAGGAACTTATACACTAGAAGAAGATTATTGACTAGCACCCTAGATTGCATACCATAGATCAACTCAAAAGGTGAGACACCAATTGCTCTCTTAACAGTAACCCTATCTGCCCAAAGGGCTAATTTCAACTTCTGGTCCCAAGACCTTTTATTTTCCTCCAGGATTTTCTTAATAATGTTCAAGAGGCTTTTATTACTTGATTCAGCTTGCCCATTACCCTGAGGATGGTAAGGTGAAGAGTAGGACATAACTATTCCATGGCTAGTGCAAAATTCAACAAACTCTTCTGACCTGAAACTCATGGCATTGTCCATCACTAGTTTGACAGGGACTCAGAATCTAGTTATGACATTATCCATCAATAAATCAATAACCTTACTTGTGGCTCTCCTAGTGGGTATAGCTTCAATCCATTTGGTAAAATAATCAGTAGCTACTATAATCCACCTATGGCCTCTTCTTGATTTCTCAATTATTTCTCTGATAAAATCAATGCCCCATTGGGCAAAAGGTGCTTCCACTGTGACTGGGTTGAGGGGTAAAGCTCCCTCATACTTCAATTTTGATGAAAACTTCTGGCATGGGTCACATCTTTGGACATGCTCATGAGCATCTTTAAATAGAGTAGGCCAATAATACCCAGCCCGAACTATCTTACCAGCAATTGTCTAGGCAAAGTAATGACCTCCACACACTCCATCATGCATTTCAGTTAACACTCTCTTAGCCTGGGATTTATCCAATCACATTAGCAATGCCCCATCTCTATTCTGCCAAAACAGATCACCTTGAATGAGGACATATTTCTGTGACTTCAACTTTAGAGTTCTTCTCTGGTTAGGGGTCATTCCTTATGAAAATGTTGCATCTCTTAAAAAATGTACTACTTCTGAGTACTAGGGTTGTGTCTCAATACTGGTGACCAGGATGTTCTCAACTTCAACATTATTCACTTCAACATCAAGAAGGTTTGATTCAGCCATAATCTTTGTAAGGCCTAAACCTCTCACCAATTTAGTGATCTTAATTTCTAAATCAAACTCTTGGATTCTGGTTATCCATCTGCATCTTTTACCTATGACCTCAGACTGGGATAGAATATCTTTGGTAGCCGCATGTGGGACATAAGCAATTACTCATCCATTTACAAGATATGGCCTAAAAGCTTTAACAACCTTGATCAAAGCATATGCTTGCTTTTCCATAATTTCATACTTTAGCTCTGCAGCCTGTAAAGATTTGCTATAAAAAGCTATAGGATGTTCATATCCTTCATTATCCTTTTGTAAAAGAACTGCAGCCACTGTGTGATATGAAGCAAAAGAAAACAAAGAGAAAGGCTTACTATAGTCAAGGGACTTCAACACTGGTGCCTCCTAAATAGCCTTTTTTATTTCATCAAAAGCCTTTGAAGCTTCTTGATTCCAGCAGAACTTTGTATCCTTTTTAAGCAGTTTAACAATGGGCTTGACTATCTCTGCAAAATTTGCAATAAATCTCCTAACAAAATTTACTTTGCCCAAAAAGGATTGGATACCTTTAACATTCTTCAGTTCAAGCACATTATTTATAGCCTCAATTCTTTCAGGGTCTATTCTTACCCCTTCTTTGGAGACAATATGCCCTAGCAGCTTCCCTTCAGTAACAACAAAATGGCACTTTTTAGGATTTAAGGATACTCCAAATTCTAGAGCTTTATTGAAAACCTACTCTAAGTGTCCACAGTGGTCATCCGTCCTTTTGGAGAAGCATGTCAAATCATCTTGATATACTACCATGATAATATTGATGAATTCCTTGAAAGCTACATCCATTGCCCTCTGAAAAAGTAGCTCCGATATTCTTCAAACCAAAAGGCATTTTGACATACACGTATGTTCCCCAAGGGGTGGTGAAAGCAGTTTTGAATTGCTCAAATTCCTTTACTAACACCTAGTTATACCCTGAGAACCCATCCATCATAGACAATAGGTCACAACCAGTTACTCTTTGCAACATCACCTCCATATTAGGAGAAGAGTAATTATCTTTCAAGGAGGCAACATTTAGGTTCCTAAAGTCCACACAGAGTCTAATGTCCCCATTCTTCTTTCTGACTGGGACCAAATTTGAGACCCATGATGAATGTCTTATTGGCTTAATAATTCCCCCTTCCCTTAACTTGGTCAGTTCTTGCTGCATTTTAGATTCTAACAGGGGGTTGATAGGTCTTTGTTTTTGTCTGAAAGGCTTAGCATCTGGAAGCAAAGGGACTTCATGCTGAAAAAGATCTTGTCTATATGCCTTCAGATCTTCATAAGACCAAGCAAAGACATGCTTATATTTCTTTAATAAATTAATAAGATTTATTCTAACATGAGGAAGCAAATTTTTTCCAATATATACCAACTTAGGGGATGATTTTGTCCCCAAGTTTACTTCCTCTAGTTCCTCTAACTTAGTGGTTGATTGCTGGTGCAGATGACTGTCACTGTAACTAAACATACCTTCCAGTTCTACCAACCCTTTAGGTATTTCATTAGTTTCTAACTGAACTAAGTCATTTCCAAACACAGTTTCTCTATTTTCAACCACTTCCACCAAGGCATTGCAATCAATTTTTTGTCCATCATAGTCATCAATGCATTCTATAAATCTGAGAATATCTTCTTCATCAGCAAACACTTGCCAATTATATACATTGTCAGGAATGGCAGGCCTAGCTTTTACCTCAACTATGGATATATCGGTTAGTGTTGCATCATCATTCTTTTTTGCAACATTTGCTAAGAAATCTGCCATGATATTTTTAGATCTTTCTATCCAATTTATAGAGAATGCACTAAAATGCTCAATGACATCCCATACTGCATGCTTGTATCTTTTCAATCTATCATTCTTAGATGCATACTTAGCTCTAACTTGAGAAACAACCAATTCTGAGTCTCCTAACACTTTTAATAATTTAATCCCATGCCTTTTTGCAACCTCAAGCCCTAATAGCAAGGCTTCATATTTAGCAATATTATTTGTACACTGAAAGGCTAACAAGAAGGAATACTTGAAAGTTATACCTGATGGGGATACAAAGAGAACTCCTGCTCCAAATCCTTCTTTTGAACAAGCACCATCAAAATACATATGCCACAAATCATGTTGTTGGGATTCCAATTCAGTTACAATAGAATTAGTATTCTTCAATTGAGGCAAGATTGGTTGTATTCTAAAATTGTCTAGATCCACATCAATCATACAATTCAACATACTAGGGTCTACTTTCTCAATCACCCTAGGGGCATGTGGTTCTCTATACAATTTAACATGGCTTCCATTAATAGGGATAGTAGTGTATGAGAAATCTAAATGAACATTTCCACCCACTGTTGCAGCCCACTACCTAGACAGCAACATGCCATAGTGAGGTTTAGTGTCAGTTACAATGACATCCATCTTGTATGTTGCTTCAGGGAAGGCTTCTATTTTTACCTCAACATCTTTCATTGTACCTATCACTGGCACTTCTCTATTATCCATAGCATAAAATTTCTCGTACAGTGTACTCACTGACAATCTGAATTCTTTCATGACACCATAGGGCATTACATTTGCAGCTACACCAGAGTCTATCATGTAGTTTTTAATTAACCGATTATTTACTAATAAAGTAACATAGAAAGGATCAACCTGTGAGGGTTCTTGTGTGATATTTGTTCCAACATATACCTCTGGGGTTTGCAGCTACTGATCCTTTTCATCCTTAGTTGAACCGGAAGGTAAAGATGTGTTACTATCAGGAATCTTATAAAACAAAGATAGAGCAGCTTCTCTATGTTCCTTTATTTTCAATAATTCTATCAATGGGATAGTAACTTTCATCTCGGTGAGAACCTAAGTCATATCAAATGTAGAATTACTAATCAACTCAATAGTAGCTTTAGCTTTCTCTGTTTTAGGCTGACTTGCCTTCTTTATTGCAGCAATTCCTTGTATATCACCAACCTTATCATCCATAGTTTTAGATGTATCCTTTAATTTGTCATTCCCCTTTTGACTATCTTGGGGCAAGGTATCTTTGCTTGCTGCTTTCTTCTGAGATATGTCTTTTATTAACATTGAACCAGGTTCACCTTGGTCCCCATCCTTCTTAGTACATCTCAAATTGTAGTTGTGCTTGGCTTTGGCTATGGCAGCCTTAGTGAGATTTCTTACTTCTTCATCACTAGGTCTTCTAAGATGAACTTCTTCATCTTCAATTGTTACCACATTCAAAGTGGGATGCCAATCAAGTGACAATTGTCCTTGGTAAGACCTTTTACTATTCAACATATCACATTCACTAAGTTCACTTTGTAATGACTCATCATCACTTTCTATAATAGTTTCAAACATATTTATGTCAGGCTCAGCCTCTTGTCTCATGGATTCTTCAAGGGCTTGAGCTACAGCACATTAGTGAGGAGAATGTGGTCCATCACAAGCCATGCACCAAGGAGTATTTTCCAAGTTATGAACATTTCCTCCTTTTAAAGGATCAGGGGTATCTTGGCTCTGAGTATCCTTTGGCTTCTCAGATTGAGGCTTGCCATCCTTCCAAGTAGTGTTGTAAGGCATGTCATGCAACCTAGGAGGTCTGTCTTGCCATTTGTAATGTAGTTTATCATTTTTACTCACCTTGGCAGTAAGATCCTTCATGGCAGTCACTAATTTCTCTATTATGTCTTCTTCTTTAGCAACTTTATTAGGTTGTTGTTTTTATTCTTGCCACATCCTACCATCAGTTCCTCTCCCTAGTTTCCTAGATGCTTTTCTATTGCTCTCTACATTGATGGGAATTCTAAATGCATCTCTTAGGTTATGTGGATTTTTATCCCTCAGAATATAGGCCATTTTAGAATCAAAGGCATTGTAATAAGTATTCATGCACATATTATCATCTAACCTCATTACCTGATATAGCCTATGCATTGCTTTCTAAAATCTGGCATTAAAATCTGTGACAATTTCATTGTCAGACTTTCTGATATTGTTGAACTCATTGAGCATGAAGCCCACATTAGTCGTTTCACCATATTGTTCTTGAAAGAAATTTTTAAAATCTTCCCAAGACCCAATACTATTCACAGGAAGACCCATATACCAGTCTCTTGCATCATCTACCAAAGACTGTACAAATAATTTCATGATGATATCTTCATCCACAATTTCATAATCATTTATCAAGTCACCAAAATATTTTAAGTGCTCTTCTGCACTGATTGCATTATTCCCAGCAAATTTGTGAAGTCTATCTCTCAATTCAATAGGAACATGGTTAGGGTACCCTGGGATTCCATCAAAAAAGAGTTGCCTATAAAGTTCTAGGTTAATAGGTCTTCTTTGGAATTGGTTGGCAGCATGGTTATTTCCCATGTTCTTTCTTACATTGGGGCTTTGAGTCATAGAGATCTGATTACTTTGGTTAGTAACAAGGGCTTGATTGGCTGTGGTAGTGCTAATAGGTAGAGTTGGCTGAATTTTAACAGGAGGGAGTGAAGCTTGCTGAGGAGCAGGTTTATTTAGATCTACTGAAGGAAACATGATAGGAGGAGCCTTTAGATAACTAATCTTTCTCTTAACTTCTTGATTAGCTGCTTCTGATTCAGCTTTCTCTAATTCCATTTGCAAATATTCTTTCTCTTTCCTCATCCTTTCCATCTCTCTTTCATCTGCAGATAACATGTAAGAGATCACAGTTGTAGACTTAGATCCAGACCCACCTTTCATGCATTTCTGCTTTCCTTTGTCAATATCATTTCTAACATGTTGTGGGTCACTAAGAACTTCCCTACTTGGTTGCACTACTGACTTGTATGCAGGTTTGGTCTGGGGAACTAAAATTTCCCTAATCACTGGACCTTCATCCTCACTCTTGGCCTTTTCTTGGGCAAGTAACTCAAGGTCAACAATTTGTCTTAGAAGCCTGTCTCTCTCCATCAATTTTACCTTTACTTCTCTCTTTATCTGCTTCCTTTTGTGCTCTTAAGGAAATTAAATGATGGACTCTTCTATTCAGGACTTCAATTTCTTGGGATACCTTATCATCCTCAGGGAAGATTTCTTGGTCAATATCAATTAAACTGATGTTTCCATCAATTGTCCTAGGTACAGAATCTCTCTTAATGTTTGAACTACTTTTGTCCTTGCTAGAAAAACTAGCATGGGATATCCCCTGATTTGAAACCTGGACATCTTCTATATTCCCAAACAAACCAGAATGGAAACCTAAAATATCATGTTCAGATTCGCGGGAAGAAGAATTAAAATTTGCATAAACTGGTCTCTGAGATGACTTACCTGTATTGATGCTTTTTTGTACCCAAGCAGCATTAGATGGCTCATGTACAACTGATCTTTTCTGACCTCTCCATGACTGTTCAGGTAGTCCCTCTTGCAATGTCTCGTAAGGATGCTTTTTCATGAAAGACCTGGTGTTCCTTCCTCTCTGCATTATGCTTGTTTTCTTAAATAATTTCACTTATTTCAAAAGGATTGGTTATGATTGTCAGATTTGCCACCCACAAAGACTATGGGAAATAAGAAAACAAGCATTACAAAGGATACTTGCCGATTTTTTTTAAACAAAAATCATGAAGATTTTTCAGAGAGAGAGAGAGACAACACAAATCAAAGATCATGCAAAAAAATTTCATCACAGATATCCAAACAACATTCTGAACCAATTCAAATGTCAATATGCAACATAGATACACGCTATGACTCTCCCCAGCAGATTCGCCACTTTTGTTAGTCTAAAATTCTGATTCCCTCTTATCCCCTATAAGAAAATGAATAACTCTGCCTACAAATGAAGAGATAAAGGAAAAAGAATCTTAGAGTAAAATATGACAAGGTTTCGAGAACCTTCTACACTTTGAACTTATCCAAAGTTCAGGCGGGTATACCTTTTGTGAATAATTTCACACTTTTAAACGAGATCCATAGTAAACCAGTGTCCAAAAACCAGAGGATTTTATCACCTCAACATAAACTGAAATAATAAAGGAAAACTTATGCTCATTTTCAATAATGATCCTCAAGAGATGTAGAAAGAAAACTACAACTGATACCAGTGCCTTATCCAGGCTACAAAGTCATCTAAAGTAAGCAAGGATTTCACAATTAAACATCCCCATACATCCCATCACTTCGGCCTCTATTAGCCCCATACATGCCTGACATATATAAGAGTTCTTTCTTGTTAAACTAAACAGTGTTTATCAAATTCAAAGCTTCAAACAAAGTAACATGTTGACAAAGATATTTCATGCGTATTTAATTCCTCTCTTGAAGAGAAAAGCTAAGAAACATATCCATAAAGATTGCATTACAATCCATTTTCAGTTGAATAACCCTAGATTACTCAAATGAAACCAGTAAATTACTGAAATCACACTAGAAGACAACACAGATTTAGGCTCGAAATTTTTTGATCTGTATATTGATATTCATTTTGAAAAAATCTTACATAACTCAGAGTATTCTCTGTAATAACTAGAAAAACCCAGATATATTTCTGTAGAGTTTCTTTAAAAAATTCTTGTGATCCTTTTTTCCTTAGTCCTGATATCCATTTATAATATTATGGATGCTTACAAGCTTCAGACATTCCTAAGAAAAGTTGTTACAAACCATGATACTCTCAAATAAACAGTTACAAGTCCTTCTCAAAATCAACGGTCTCTTATGTTTGTTGTTCTATTGTGACCTCTTCTACCTACTCTAGAGCATTTTCTTTTTGTCCGACATATTTGCCCTTCCACTCCTGGAACACGTCATCACTTGGCCAAGCAAAGTTAACTATCTTCTATTTTATTCCTTCTAGCGTCTTCCAAGTGACGCTTAATTGCCCAATTTCTGTTTCTATGAAACCATAATGTGATTTCACCTTTTCAATTTCTTCAACTGTTTGGACAAATAGGGATGTGTCATCAGGGTTAATAATTTCATTAACCATTAAGATCAATTTGTGGTCAAGCTCTTCTAGCTAGGTCTTCTCCTCTTTCAACTAAATTGGACCAACAAATCCCCCTAGAAACAATTCAAATTTGTGATCTGAATATTATTTTCTATATAATTGGTCTTTTCTTTTTACACCTTCCCTTTCCTCTGAGAGTATATTCATCTCTTTTATGAACTCACTGGTGGACCTTAGATTATCACTCTCCTCTGCATCTCCATGGGATGAACACGTGAGCTCTAACTCCTTACCTCTAGGCATCCACTTATTAAGGATTGGTTCCAAAGTGGCTTCATCCTCTCTGAATTTGATCAAAACATCCAGAATCCTCTTCATATTAATGCATACAATGGAGGCCTTGACTGAATCAGCAAACTTCAAGATTGTGGCTTTCACCTTTTCTTCATACTTGTTTGCAAACAACGCTTGAGCTTGTTTCAACTTTTCAAACTCATGTTGGATAGTTTCAGCTGACTAGAAACCAGAAGGCATATGAGAAGGAGGATATTCTATAATGGGGCTAGTAGGTGGAGGTCTTGTTGGAGAGGAAGCTATCATGAGTGTAGAGGATTCACCTAGATGGTGTTGACCTACCAACTGACTCTAAAGTCTAGTGATAATGTTGTCCCTATTGGGTATTCCCTCTTTGGCCTCATTGTAAGCCTTTAAGATGGTCTCCAATTTCAATTGGAGATTAGCTCTTTCTTTTGCCTCTTTCTTTGCTACTACCACATTGAACTTTTCAGTTTCCAAAATTGTGCTTGCAGCTTCCACTACCCCTATATCTTGGACTCTCTTAGAAATCATGCCTCCTAAGAGACTAGAATCGATGCACTTTTCCTCTTTTTGTTCTCATCCTTCTTCAGTGACCACATGACTAGAGCAGCATTATCCTTGCTGAAGGTCACTCCTTCCATTGGCTTTGTTTCCTTCCTCACTGCTTCAAGAACTAGAGCATCAGCTATATCCCATTCAGGGAGGATTAACACACCAGCTTTAGACACCATCTCTCTTCCTTTCTCAAGGGTAATAGTCTTAAACTCTTCCATCATTTCTTGCTTTATTTCTTCTTCCACCTGAGTTGCATCTCTGAGAAGCTGTTCACTCTTCCTTTGCTCACATTTGACCTTGAATTGTTCCATGTTTTTCTTCCACACAAATTGTGTCAAAGCCCCTGTTGTAACAAAATTACTGTCAGCCAGGAATTCCTCACTGGCTTGCTTAATAGTAAGGTCTAATTCTTTGCCCTTTATCTCACCATCGGTCAAGTTCATTTCAGCACTAGGTGGCTCTTCTGGCATCCCCTCTTGGGTCTCCTCATAGGTATAGGCAATCTCACTGAGACTCCCTAACTGTAATAATTATTCAGCCACCACTTGCTCATCTCCTATGTGGATAGGGGACTAAGATGGAGAATACTAAGGCTCATCAATTTCAACTTCCTTCCCCACTCTTTGCCTTTTAGGGGAATCTTGGATGTCAATGACATCCTCAATTGCTCTTTTCCCTCTTGAAGTGGAAGGCTCACCTGTCACTGGCATCATCACATTGTCCTTTGATTTCTTATGCATTACATAGTCACTAGGTGGGATAGCCTTAGCAAAGACAGGCTTAGCTAGGACTAATTTAACCCTATTAGGATCATTTTGCATTATAGCCTCTCTTTTTTGTTTTAAGGTCTCCATGAGGTCTTCAAAATAAAGAATCAAGAATTTTACTTTCTCCTCAAGGGGGTTGAAGCTAGAAAGAGGGTCATAGCTACTATCAAACTGATGAATAAAATCAAGTGCCCTTTTATATTCGACCCACTTCTCCTTCCTCAGTTCCTGCTCATCTAAGCTAAATTCATTCCTAATTAAATCTTTAGGGAACTGAAATTTGTGAGGCCTACCTTTACACAATGCCCTCTTTCTGAACATGCCATTGAAAAAGTCCTCAGGGTCTGCACATCTTGAAACTGCAGTTGACAGCCTATATGGCTTAAAGAATTCTTCAAAATATTCCATTCATTTCTAGTGATTACAAAATGATGGGCCATGGTAATGGTTGGGAAAATAATCCCTTTACCCCTATTGGTTAGCTCTGCCTCTTGTACTCCTCCAATTTGTCTCAATACTTTTGCAATTCCTATCTTCAATGGGACCTGATAGGGCAGTAAATAGGGAGTACCTCTAAAACCATACACTCTAAAAATGGTAGAAATAGGGTACAAATGCATGTCTCCCCAATTGTGAATAATCTTAATACCCTCTGCAAACTCTTTAGGTCTGAGGAATTCCAAAAGAGCCTTAGGAATCCTAGGGTTTTCTGTGCATAAAAGAATTCTAATCTTAGATGCAAAGCATCTATCAAACTTTAGAAAACTAGCATCTTCTCTATCCCAGGATAAAATAGTGCTCCAAAGTTGGACAGGCATCTCTTCCTTATCCTTTACCTTGACCAAGTCCATTTCCTTGGCAAAATAGTCAGCACCTTTGAACAAAAACATGTGCATTAACAGGGAGTACCATCCAAACGGCCTATCCACCTTACCATTTTTTATTCCTACTAGCCCTGTATGAATTGCATTAGTAAGTATAGCGCATAATCAAATGTTATTGCCAAAGAGGGGTTCAGAATTTGTGCAATCATTAGCATGTAATGGGTTGGCATGTTTCTCTCAGCATGTTCTGCAAAGATTTGACATAGTGCCCAATACATACCCTTAGCTCTCAGAGTAAACAAATTGAGGGAGAATGGTTTCATTGTGCTGGGGCCTACAACTGTTAACCCCCCTATCTTAACAAAAAACTCTTTCAATGGGACACTCCTAAGATGATCTCTTTGTGCATTGTAGATCTGGGCTAATGACTCAAAGTCAATAGGTTCTAACAAATTGGAAGCCTCACTGAGTTTAAGCACATTTATGAATTCATCATCTTTTATTTCAATCAGGGTTGATCCCTTCACACTCCTAATACATCTTTCTATAGGGTCATAATTATGTGCAATCAGGGTCAACAAATCTACATCCATGAATACACCAGGGACCACAAGCTTCCCTATATCCAGTTCCCATATGCTATTCAAAGGGGCGAGGGAACGTCTTTGACCAAAACCTACTTTGAACAGTTCTAAACCTAACATCCCTATTTCTAGGTCCCTTAACCAATTGCCATTATCATACAGGCCATCCCCAGTTCTCAGATGAGGGTTCTTTGGTACTAATTCTTTGGCCTTAGCCCCAACATTGGTAGACATGGTTAATTGTTCTAAAAAATCATCACAAATGTTCTTGTCCTGGTAATTCACTTTTCCTGTCAACTCCCTTCTTGGTGCCATCTTGAATATGCAACTATACCAATTGAAACTAGCATAGACCTCTAATGAAACAATTCACACAACAAGAACTGAAATCAAACCAGGATTATCAAGAAACGGCACAAAAACTTGTTATTCGCCTGAAGAAAACCGCTCCACACCAATTACTCTGCAACAGACTTCGATTAAATGATATTAACATTCAAGTTGACATGGACTTCTAATACGGCAAGTTGGCATTGAATTTCAGGAATTAACCCCGCATGCTTCTGCCATCACCTCAAAATTGAATTCACAAACCGAAATCAAAAACAGGCTCCAACGGGTCATAACTTCTTTGAGTATTTTTCTCTATTTCGCTCTTTCGCTATTTCGCAGAACATAAAACCTTTGCACTTTTCTTTCATGAAGCAACGTTGGCCATTGGATTACAAGAACTTACACTACCTTTATCTCCGTCTAATCTCTCTGTGTTAGGGATAGACCCTACCTTCTTTTCGCTATTTCGCGAGCTTTAACACTCGTGCACTTTTCCTTCACGAAGCCATGCCAGCCATTAGATCAAGCTCTAACTGCCTGATCTTTAACTCCAACAATGACCATCAGTTTCACTAACTAATCACGCCTTACCTTGACAGCTAACTATTTTCGCCATTTTGTAGAGACTAAGTTGCAGGTATCTTCAGGCCACGAAACAACGATGACCATTGGATCGACCACGAGATCAATATCTTTTAATAGGCTTCAAACCTTTCAAGTGGGCCCTTTATTCTCGGAGATCACTTGCATCACCTCGTCACCGGTTAATGAATGCCACGTGGCAGTTGGCCATTTGCCCAAGAAGTTCCATCGGGTTCCATTCTGAAACCACCACGTGCTTTACTCCACTATTTCCCACATAACTACCAGTTGAAATCAAGGCGGGCCCTCAACTACCCTTCAGAGCCACATGTACTGGACATGTCACTATTACACTCTACGAAACACACCATATGTCCTGCCACATCATGCCTTCGTGTGATTACCACCTGTCTTTTGCCATTTCACGATGACTAACTTGTGATCATCTTGTCTTTGCAAATCCACGTAGGCCGTTAGATCTCAGGAACTTGCCTGTCGTTTATCCTTTTTATGACCACCTCACCTGGGCCCACCACCTTTTTGCTACTTCGCAAAAGGTAGAACACATGCATCTTTTGGCCATCAATCAATGTGAGCCATTGATCTTTTCTAAACTGATCATCCTTTAACCGAAGAAGTCGCTCACCTCTGGGACCCACCACATGTTTTCATTGTTTCGCATAACTTATACCATGTGCATCTTTGGCTAGCAAATCAACATTAGCCGTTGGATCATAATCAAGATGCAATTCTTTTATCCAACGGTCAATCCACCTGGTTGGGCCCACCAAGGCTTTTTGCTACTTCATGAAACTTAACTTGTTGGCATCTTTGCTTAATGGAACAACGACAACTGTAGGATTAACAAAGAGTTGCACAATACTTATGGGGCCCAACAAACATTAGAACAAGGTAAAGTAAAGGCACATAAATTTAAAAATTTAAGGGACCGCCTAAGGAAATAACTAATGGGGGGACACTTCTCATGATAGACCAACCCTTCTTTAAGTGATAAAAGTATCGCGGAATTAGAACATAAAGGTTTTTCTAGAAAACTGAAAGGGTTAGAACTCAAACCTTAAACCCTCTTCTGACCTGAGACAGTCAGAGGCAACAAGGCCATACCAGACTCAATTTTTTACAGACTTTTAGCCAATTATGGAACAAGAACATCCATTTTTAAGATAGTGATAACACGACTGTAGATTTGATGGCAACATTGGCTAAGTTGTATGAGAAACCCTCAGCTTTGAATAAGGTATTTTTTATGAAGTGTTTGTTTAATTTGAAAATGAGTGAGGGAGGATCTGTAGCGGAGCACTTAAATGAATATAATACAATTACCAGTCAATTGTCTTTGAAAAATTACCTTTTCAAAAGAGGTTAGGGCTCTCTTGATTTTATGTTCTTTGCCAGAAAGTTGGAATAGCTTGGTTATGGCTGTAAGTAACTCTTGTCTTTGGTAAAAATACTTTGATATTTGATGATATTGTTGGTGTTATCCTAAGCGAGGAAATGTGAAGGAAAAGCACAGGTGAGACTTCAACATCATCAAGTAGTGTTTTGAATATGGAGAACAGAGGAAAATCAAAGGAAAGAGGAAAAGGCCCTGGGAATGAGAAGTCACAAGGGAAGTCAAAGAAAAGACGCTCTCAATCTAGAGGAAAGAAAGATTGTTGGTATTGTGGAAAGCCTAGTCATCTAAAGAAAGACTGTTGGTCTCAGAAAAACAAAGAAGGAGCCAAAAATGAAAATGACAGTAAGGAAGCTAATATTGCAAGTAATACTTTATAAGATGCTTTACTCTTATGTTTGGATAATATTAATGATTCCTGGGTAATAGATTTTGGGGCTTCATTTCATGCTACACCCCATAGAAAATATTTTCTAGATTATGTTCAAGGTGATTTTGGACAGGTATATTTGGGTGATGATGAGCCCTATCAAATTGTTGGAAAAGGAAAGATAAAGATCAAGTTGCAGAATGGAAATGACTGGTTTCTGCAGGAGGTAAGACATGTTCCTAATTTAAGAAGAAATTTAATTTCTGCAGGGCAACTAGGTAGTGAAGGTTGCATAGTTACCTTCTCAGACAGTATCTGGAAGGTCACTAAAGGATCATTAGTAGTAGCTAAAGGTGCGAAGGTAGGCACATTATATCTGTGTACTGGTAACACTTACTCTACCTTAGCTGCTACATATAAAGTTAGTACAGGGACAACAACAATAGATGTTGCAAGAACAAATTCGATAATGTGGCACCATAGGCTTGGGCACATGAGTGAGAAAGGGATGAAAATCCTTCACTCCAAAAATCTATTGCCAGGACTAAACAAGATTGATTTAGAATTCTGTGAAAACTGTGTTTATGGTAAACAGAAAAGAGTCAGATTTCTCAGGGTTGGGAAAGAGAAGAAGAGTGAGAAGTTAGAGCTTGTGCATTCAGATGTATGGGGACTGACTCAGGTATCATCTCTTGGTGGCTCTTGTTATTATGTTATTTTTATTGATGACTCAACCAGAAAAACATGGGTATATTTCCTAAAACAAAAATTAGATGTTTTTGAAACTTTTAAGAAATGGAAAGCTTTGGTTGAGAATGAGACAGGAAAAAAGTTGAAGTGTCTCAGATCGGATAATGGAGGTGAGTATTGCAAAAAATCATTTGAAGATTACTGCTCCTTAAATGGGATTCAAAAGTAGAAGATAGTTCCAAGAACTCCACAGGAAAATGGTGTGTCAGAGAGAATGAATAGGACTATCATGGAACGCGCGAGGAGCATGAGATTGCATGTTGGATTGCCCTTACATTTTTGGGTAGATGTTGTACATACTGTTGTCTATTTGATAAATAGAGGACCTTCAACCCCTTTGGATGGTGGTATTCCAGAGGAGGCTTGGACTGGAAAAAAGGTAAATTATTCCTTTCTGAAAACCTTTGGTTGTATAGCTTTTGTCCATGTTGATAAAGAAAACAGAACCAAGCTTGATACTAAATCTCAAAAATTTACCTTCATTGGATATGGGATAAATGAATATGGCTATCGGTTATGGGATTTTGAAAATAAGAAAATGATTAAAAGTAGAGATGTTATATTCAATGAGAAGGTCATGTATAAAGAACATATGCAGGAAAAGAAGCATGAACAGGACAAACAAGAATATGTGGTGTTGGATGAGATTCCTAAAAATGAAATGCCACAGGTACCTGATGCTCAGCAATAACAGATTGTTCCACAAACTCCTGCAAGTGTTAGACGTTCTACAAGGTTAAGTAGACCCCCTGAAAGATTTTCTCCTTCTTTGTATTCTATCTTATTAACTAATTATGGTGAACTTGAAGAATATGAAGAAGCACTGCAGGTGGAAGCCAAACAACAGTGGGAGCTAGGCATGAAAGAGGAGATGGACTCTTTGATGAAAAATAAGACTTGGGACTTAGTCCCTTTACCTGTAGAAAAAAGAGCTTTGCCTAACAAATGGGTTTATAGGCTAAAGGAGGAGGAAGGAGGTCAGAAAAGATATAAGGCCAGACTTGTGGTAAAAGTTTTTGCACAGAAAAAGGGTATAGATTATGATGAGATATTTTCTCCAGTTGTAAAAATGACTTCAATTAGAACTGTACTTAGTCTTGTGGCTGCAGATGATTTACATCTTGAACAATTAGATGTCAAAACAGCTTTTCTCCATGGAGATTTGGAGGAGGAAATTTACATGTTACAACCACAGGGATATGAGGTTAAAGGTAAGGAGAACTTGGTGTGTAGGTTGAAGAAAAGTTTGTATGGCCTAAAGCAAGCAACCCGACAATGGTATTTAAAATTTGATAGTTTCATGGCTAAACACGGTTATCATAGATGTCATTCTCATCATTGTGTATATTTTAAGAGATTGGATAATGGCAGTTATATTATCCTGTTGCTTTATGTTGATGACATGCTTGTTGCTCGGTCTAACATGCAACATATAAATGATCTTAAACAGAAATTAGCCAATTCATTTGCTATGAAGGATTTGGATGCATCTAAGAAAATTCTCGGTATGAGGATTACACGGGACAGGAAAAATAGAACCTTGAATTTGTCCCAAAGTGAGTATATAAAGAAGGTGTTGAAAAGATTTAACATGCAAGATGCAAAAGCAATTAGTACACCTTTGGCTAGTCATTTCAAATTGACTAAGGAGATGTGCCCAAAGGCACAGGAAGAGGTAAATAAAATTTCTAACATCTTGTATTCATCAACTATTGGCAGTCTGATGTATGCAATGGTATGCACAAGGCTAGATATTGCACATGCAGTGGGAGTTGTGAGAAGGTTTATGAGTAATCCGGGTATGGAACATTGGAATGTTGTGAAATGGATTCTTCGGTATTTGAAAGGAACTACTACGAAGGCATTATGTTTCAAAGGATCTAATGCTGCTCTGAGTGGATTTGTTGACTCTGATCTGGTAGGTGATATTGATTCATGAAGGAGTACTATAGGGTATATTTTTACTATAGGGGGAACTGCAGTTAGTTGGATTTCTAGGCTGAAAAAGGTTGTTGCACTTCCAACCACTGAAGCTGAGTATGTTGCTACTATAGAAGCCAGCAAGGAGATGATTTGGTTACAATGTTTTCTGGAGGAATTGGGTCAGACACAAGAGGATCGCCCATTGTATACTGATAGCCAGAGTGTCATTCATCTTGCGAAGAACTCTGCTTTTCCTTCAAGGAAAAAGCACATTCTTCTCAGGTACCACTTCATCCGAACTATTTTGGAGGAGGGTCAGTTACGACTTGATAAGATTCACACAAGTGAGAATCCTGCTGATATGTTCATGAAGGCAGTTCCATAGGAGAAGTTGATTTCCTCATCAATTTCTGTTGGTCTTCTTGACTGATAATTGTGGAATTTATACCAGTCGAGTCCAAGTGTTTTATCCAGCGGATGCTGTTAGTTCATATTTGATTTGGATCTGCTTGAAACCCTAACAAATCCCTAAGTACTTGAGCAGGAGCTCAGCAACATCCAAGTGTTGTGCAATTCTGTACTAGGTCTTCTTATTAGCGTTAAAGAAGAACAACTGAGATTTTTCTTTATTCACGACTTGACCCAAGGCCATTGTGTACTCCTCAAGTGTGCACTTAATGCCAACTGCTTCGCTGGTGGACCAAAAATGATGGTATCATCAACAAATTGGGAATGTGTAATTTCTTCAAATTGCTCCTGAATTTTGATTCCTTTCCAAATGCCTTCATTATGCCTCTTTCTTATAAGCCTCCCTGGGACTTCTTCCATGAGAACAAATAGAGATGGAGACAGTAGATCCCCTTGTCGGAGTCCATTTGTGGCTCCAAAAAAGCCACATAGATTACCATTGACAAGAATAGAAAATTTAACTGAGCTAATGCAAAATTTTATGCATTCAATTCATTTCCCTAGAAACCCAAATCTGGCAAGGACTTGCAAAAGAAAATTCCAAATCACTTTGTCATATGCTTTGGCTACATCAAGTTTAATAACCATACCTTTTACTTTTTCTTTATGGAGTGAGTGTACGACTTCCGATACCAAGATGATGCTATCAACAATTTCCCTACCCAGAGTAAATCTATTCTGATTTTCAGATACAAGCTTTGGTAGTAACATCTTCAATCTTTCAGCCATTGCCTTAGATATAATTTTGTAGATGGTGTTGCATAAATATATTGGGCAATAATCAAACATGGAATCACAATCCAATTTTTTGGGAATAAGACTGATAATGGTGTGGTTGATTTCCTTCACAAACCTATGCTTTTTCCGGAACTCTTCAACCACATTCCAAATATCCTTACCCATGAAATCCCAACATTTTTGAAAAAGCTCAACCGTAATGCCATCAGGTCCAGGTGCCTTATGGGGATGGAGAGAGAATATGGCATGTTTAATTTCCTCCAAAGAATAAGGAGCAAGTAGCATATCTCAATCTGATCCAGTAATCAGGGGGTTAATGACTTCCTCAACAATTGGTATTGCGCCCAAATTCTCTTCCTCTGAATTACCCAATATTTCCACAAAGTAATTGAGAGCAACTTGCTCCATATCAGAAGTCGGGGTTATCAAAAGCCCATTCTCATCCTTAATCGAGCATATCTTATTATTGATCCTTCTAGCTTTGGAAGAAGCATGAAAAAATTTTGTGTTGAGATCCCCTTCAGCAATCCAAAGTTCCCTAGATTTATCTTTCCAATATAGTTCCTCCCTTTTCAAAATTTCCAAATACTGGGCTTTCAGTGATTTCTCTAATTCGAACTCCACATTGGTCATGCCAAATTGCATTACCTGATTTCCAATCTCTTCAAGTTTTTCCTCGATTCTACACTTCTCAGTGAAAACATTTTTGAATGACAACTTATTCCAATCCTTAATTTTGTTTTTCAGGAACTGAATTCTTTTGACAAATTTGAAGCTAGGGGAGCCAGAGTAAATGTTGCCTTCTTGCCACCAGTTTTTCAGATTGGCAAGGAAATCCTTATCCCTCTACCACATGCTTAGGAGTTTGAAGTAGTTCTTATGACTACATGTATCCTGAGTAATGGATAAAGAAAGTGGTAGATGATCCGAACCAGTTTGGGGTACAATTTCGATTTCTAGAGAGTAGTTACCGTTTATCCACCATTCCCCCACAAGGAACCGGTCCAGTATTTTTGATATATTGGCAAATTTTAGTCTTCTATTAGTCTAGGTGAATCTTCCATTCTTCAGTATGATATCTACCAATTTGCATTTAGATACAAATTCTCTAAAATCATCCATCACTTTGGACGGTTTCCGGAGACCACTCTCTTTCTCATCAATGTCCAAAAGAGTGTTGAAGTCTCCAGCAGCAATGACCATGCCACTAGCTAATTGACTAACTAGATTAGAGACCTTATTCCAAACTCGTAGTTTTTCCTCAGTTTTAATGCATCCATAGATGTTCAATAACAGGTAGGAGATATTGGATTGCTTGCAGACAATGAAGCATGTCATCCAGTGATCAAATGAGGCAATGGGATGCACATCAATTTTGGAGGGGTTCCACAGTATTCCCAAGCCCCCTGTCGAGCCTCTGGCTTCTTGAAAAATTCCTTCCCACTTATAACAATATTTGATGAACTCCACCACCTTATCCTTACTTAATTTTGTTTCTTATAGAATAAAGACTTCTGAATCAAGCTTGGCCAAAGTTCTTTTGACCGGGCAGTTTTTGTTAAGGGCCGAAAGACCCCTGACATTCCATGTGGTAACCCTCATCTACCCCCAAGGGAGGACATACCTCCCTTGGCAGGATTCAAGAATTTCAACATACTTACTATGCCCTTCTCATTTGCCCTTTGCTCTCTAACCATCTTGTGACTTTTCCTCCCTCTTGTGTTGTTCGCTCTTCCAAGGATGATATTTGCAGACTGGCTTATGCATCTAGGATCCACTGTATCCAGATCGTAACCATCTTTAACCGACTCAGAAGTTTCAAAAACTGACTTTTGCAAAACCTCCACCACTTGGGGGATTCAATTGGATACATTATTATGTCATTGCTTGGGATGAAGTTACAATCCAAAGGGATGTCATGTGTGGTAATCACCGAGCCAACATCCTAGTTTGCTTCACTTTTGGGGATTTAGGGCCTTCGAATAGTAGGGTCTCAGGTTCCCGAGTATTCTCTTTTTCCCTCCATACCTGTTTAGGATTTTTGTTTGGGTGATTAAAGGCCTTTCTTACAAACATTCTGCACTTGTCAGAATTGTGAAATTTACTTCCACATCAAGAGAAAGCACCAATTTCTTTTTCAAATTCTATGTGTTGCTTCCAATCGCCATCTACAGTGAGTAACATAACCGAAGAGGGGATTGTCTTTACGGCTGCTAATTTGAGTCTAGCATATGTGTATAAATCACCTTCCACGATTTCTTCATCAATTTCCAATAAGGTACCAAGGGATCTTCCAATCGTCTGCAAACACACCTCACTCCAATATTCTATCAAAAGGTTGTATAATCGGATCCATACAGGTTTATCATACATCGCCAATGAAGTAGGGTCAAATTTTGGAGCCCAGGACTGAATATACAGTGGGTGCTCATCCAGGAACCAGTTTTGAAGGCTAATGATGTGATCTCTTTCTTCTTCTTTGGGAAAAACAACAACAAAGAAGCCCTTGGGTAGGAATTTTATCATTATGTGCTTCCCGCAATGATTTACTACCTAGGCGTGAATATCTTTTCTTGAAAATTTTGGCCCAACAATTTTTGCGATAATCGTGTGTCGATCAAAGATCAGTTTTTCACATTCAGTGTTTTCGGTTAGGTCAATTTCTATACCGCCAAAAGAGGCAACCTTCCCTATAATTTGTTGACATTTTAAATTCCCACTGATGTTGTTGAAGCTTTCTTCAGACTCTGCCTGCATACCTCCATGTTCATCCCAATCAACTTCCAAAATTCACCATTTAACAGGCTTCTTCGGACTCGCGTCCTTTGCAACTTCCTTATGTTTTTTTCTTGCGGACCTTTGCGTTTGGCTCTGCGTTTCACTCTCCATTTTTATTTTTTATTTCATCATGAGTTGATAAACATATTGGTGATTAATAAATTTATACGTACTTGTTTATCTCTTAAACCATATGCTAAATCAATTTCCCTTTGTGTAACATTGGAATCTCCATTACAATGAGATTCTTTAACCAATGAAGCCACACCTTCCCATGTTAATGTGGAAGAAGAATGTTGACAACATTCAATCCATACCGTCATTCAATCAAGATTGTTTGCAATATACAAATGTAGTGCATCCCACTCTCGACCAACTGTACAAAAAATAAATAGACGTCGTACAACCAATTTATTTTGAAGATTAATAATTAATTAACTACAATAACATCTTATAATAACCTCTCACTTTTCTCAATCTACCTTTCCCCATCAAATACTCCCCTTCGAATTTGTTAATGGGGTTGGTATCCCAAATGTGATCCACGTGGATCTTTGCTACAAACTTAGGAAGTTATTAAAAAATGTACACCATAGTTTGGTATACCATATATCCCTCCACCATAGAACCCTCAGGATGTGCTCTCTATCAAACCAAAGCCTTAAAAAATTTCAAGTGGCTCTCAACCATCCACATTGACCTAGTGTGTACAGGTCCACACAATTCAATCTCCTCAACTTGGTGTATGTGGTAGTGTTTTTGTACATTGAAAAAAGTTGAAGGTAGACACTTTTGCATTTCGCACACATTAGATGAGGAATTTTTCTCTTCCAATATTTTATCTTTTTTATGGATTTCTTTACATGACAACCACCTACAAGATATTGAAGACACAAAAAAATATATTACATAGCAAGTAAAACAAATCGCAAATATAATATCTATACAATGAATTGAACAAATATCACTACTTACCTCATGTATTTTCCAAGATCATATATGACTTGCTTGACATTATTGTCGAAGTCGTCTGGGAGAGATAGAGGTAGAACGTACTGCAACAATTATAAAATTATCTTTTCATTTTTTTCTAACATGATACAATAAAAAGTACATGCGCAATATACAAATATATAGTAAAAACACAAGAACATGAATTACCTTAATGAAGGTATGCCAATCATACATTTTCATCCTTGGCCCAAATTCACTTTTCTTTGATATGAGATTGTTTATGTTCGCAGCAAATCCTATGGGAGATCGAATTTTTCGTATGACTTCTTTTATAGCATTGCTTTGTTGGCTCATTAATAACCAAGGAAGGTCACTTATATTAATCTAGTCTCCATGGCTATTTGATTGAATGACATTTTTCATTGCATGACTAGAATCCTGAATGTCACTACAAATTTTGACATTTTTTTCTTTGTCGCGTCTTCCATCCAATATTTTCCATAATGTCTCTCTTATATTCTTTCTAACATACATAGTATCAAACAAATGTACAATTTGTAACTGCTCGTAGTAGGGCTACCTACTAAATTGTCAAGGATAAATTTTTAGTCCCTTAGGAAGGTGGTCATTAATGCCTTGACGACCTTCATGATCATCAATCACATCATCTGTAAACAAAACACAATAGAAAAGATGTTTTATGACATAAACCTTTAGATGGAATGATATTACCTTGACGATTAATTCTATTATATTCCAACTTCCACAAGTAAGGTGTCATTCTTCGTGGCTTTGATGTATTATCTTATTTCACATTGAAAAGATGTTTTTTTAGTTTTTCGATACTTATGATTTTTGTGGAGAAAGTGCCTATACTCATCAAACACCTGCTTTCCTAAACTTTTTGAATGACGAGATTTCATCTTTGGACCACAAACTAGACATGCAAATTTTCCCTTTGTTTTAAGACCTACAAGATAATGTATAATTGGATTAAATATGTTAATTTTTTTAATTGTAATTATCATGCGCAACTTGAACACTATAACATACCACAAAAATATGTTAGCCCTAGTGCATTGTGTATTGTCCATACAAGCATCACATGGAATTGAAATTGTCTTTGTCCTATTGGTCTAGAGACGTTATACATAGTGACACCATTTCATAACTCCAGCAACTCGTCGATAAGAGGCTCGATATATACATTCATATCTTTAACTTGGTACTTACCTAATCGAATGAACAAATTAAAACATTAAATAATTATTATGACCATTTTACTACAATATTTATAATTAAATGTAGACGACTATTAAATGATAAAATACCTGGAACAATCATTGCCAATATTATGTGCTCCCTCTTTATTGACATCCATGGAGGAACGTTATTGTTGATAACAAAAACAGGCCACACTAAGTAAACAGATCTCAGCTCTCCAAATGGATTGACACCGTTTGTTGCCAATGAAAGCCTGAGATTACGAGGTTCTTCTTTAAAGTGTGGCCACTTTTCCTCTATGTCCATAAATTTTGAACCATCTGCAGGCATTCGAATAATGTCATCTTGACTTCTATTGCGTGCATGGTAATCCATAAATTGTGCCAAGCTAGTACACTTGAATAATCATTGCATACGTGGAATAATGGGAATATAATGGAGAACCTTGCAAGGCACCATTTTTGTTATTTGATATGTTCGATATCTACTGATATGACATTTAGGGCAGTCAGTTCAAAATTCATGTTGTTTGCGATATATAATATGATCATTGGGACAAGCATTTATTGCTTGATACTCCATTCCAATATCTTTCATAATGGCGGATAATTCTCAGTATGAGCGAGGTAGAATATTTGATGGTGGTAACAAAAACTCACCTATCAATCTACAACAAAAAAATATAATTTGTTAATATAAAGAATATTAATGGTACATGATTCAACATTTATTAACTATAATGACATATATGACATACCTTAACATACGTGAGATTGTTATGTTGGATAAACCATTCATAACCTTCAAGCTCACCAACAACAATACAGCAGAGAGAAGAGTTGTCTGGGAGCCTTCATAAAGGGCCTCAGATGCCTTCTCAAATAGAGGACATCATGAACAACATCAAGGTCATCTTCATCATCATGATCAGCTACACCAGTACTAAATGTGTCATGGATCAATGTATTTGTACCATCATCTTCAATTGTGTTTTGTGGCTCATGATCATCTTCTTCCATGGGATCATTATCTTCAACTTCGATATTCACACCTCCATGTTCCTCCACTTTGAAAACCATATTCTTCAGGTTGTGTTGATCCATATCATGTGCTCTGGGGTGCTCGACCTATATAAAATTGATAAACATAAATAAACCATGATCATGATCTCATCATCAAGTCATTTCTTATGTATATAAATTATTAAAATGATATAATGAAAAACTTACCAATGGATGATAATCATGTCCCCCTTCAATGTGACCATGCAACCTACAATGTTTCTTAGCTATTTTGATTAGAAGTCTTCTATTCTTTAACCCCTTACAAATTTTGCAGGGACAATATTATTTTCCATCACCTTTTCTTTTCAAGTTAGACCACAATCTAGCAATTGTCTCCTTATTTTGTTGTTCGTTGATATTGTCTAACATGATCTTTCTTCACAGGCAAAAAAATCAGGCTATAGAACTAGTTATATAAAAGTTGAAATGTTAGTTATGAAATCATGTTTCAGTATAATATACCAGATTAAATTACTTGAACATAGAAATTATGCAGATTGAATCAAAACCATTTAACTTTTCTTTTTCATCTCAAAACATATCTAATGGCTTTGTGGTGATTTAGAGCAAGTGATATGCTAATGGCTTTGTGGTATGCAATCCTTGTATTATATCTTAAGTTGACTAATGTTTGATTGGGGTAATCCATGAGTGTCTAATGTGAATTCATTATCAATGTTGTGAAGTCATCGAGAGTATGCTGACAAGTAAGACAAAATTCCTAGTCACACCTTGGGTGCAAGTGAATGGTATTACATATACTTTTGGGATGAACACCATTGAGAGTCATAAACCCAAGTTAGTCTAAAAGGAAAGTAACTATCCATTTCCATGCTCATGCATACTTACATGACTAATGTTGCCCTTGTGTATCCTAAACATTGGAGAGACCTTATTTGACTTGCCTAATCAATGTGGTTGTTGTCCTAATATGAAATACTGAGTTCTACCCTTGCCTCTGCATCAAACTTCTCACATCATATTTCTTCACCAAAACACACTATTCCCAATCTTCCTCAATACCCTCAATGGAGGGGCATGTATAATGGTTTCAACATACAAAGACAATGATCATACACTCCATTCTTCTAGACACCCTTGGATACATTACTTGGCTTCTAGACTTGGGAAAACTGATACAAATTGAGCTAACACCATGAGGATAGGGTCAAGTTTCATGGCAACTGATCATAATTTGTGAAGATAGGGTTCACACCTAAGTGTTGGCTCTCAACAATGCCACACTTCCAAAATTGTCAGTCTCAAGACATCTCCTATTGGGTCAACACTCATTGATGGCCACAAGGCCAAATCAATGTATCTACGCTTCAAACTCCTTACTCTAGGCTTGGAGGACCCTACAACAGGTCTATTAATTTTACCATTATAATTATTTTTTAATGGATGGGGATCTATATTATCATTTCCAAAATAGTGTTATGCATATTCACAAAAAGAAAGGTAAGTGGAAAGAGTGACATCCTGTTGTGATGTATTCACACATCGCCCCATTGCATGAAATGGGGACCCCCACTTTTTCTCTTTCTAGGTTAATTGTCTTAGCTTAGTTGGTTGTTCTTGACTCTTTGTTATTAACCTTTTGTTCGTAGTTTCTCAGGAGTTGGCCAAGTCTTTCTCTTTGAAATGAAGTGAGGTTTAACATTCCCTTTGCCCAACCAAGGCATAATCCCTTCCACTTTTGTCGATCCTGTTAGTGGGTGCCCAAAACCAATCACTCCCATTTCTATTTCCTCCCATTTCCACCTCCCCTAACACTCTTCACTTCCATTTACCATACCTTCTAACTCACCTACCTTCCTATCCTCTATCCTCCATCCACCTTTCATACCCCACGCCTTAGCCTCCTTCACATCTTAACTTAAACCTACCCTTCCATCTTACACCCTCACCTCCCTCCACTAACTTCCTTTCCACCTTACCCCTGCCCCTATTCTATCCTAGCATCTCCCTTCCCCTCATACCTTCTATCTCACACTCCCCTCCACAATACCTACCCCTTTACCCCTTCATTCCCCTAAAATCACCTATTCTAACCCACATCCCATAAGTCTTACTTCCTTTATTTCCCTAATCTTACCTCTACCACACACCTATTAACCTACCCTTTCCATCTTATCGCCTACCCCCATCCTAGCCTACCCATATCCTATCCCTATCCTAACCTACCACCCTACCCCCTTACCCTTTTTCCTTGCCCCTTATAACTCCCATTATAACCTACATCCCCTTTAACCTTTCATTACCCCCTTATACCTCCCACTCCACTTTATTCCCCAACATATCCTAACTCCAACCCCTTCTACCTCCCACATCCTAAACCTCTTTCCCCCCACATATCTCCTTCTTCCATCATTTATATCCCTTATGTCCCCCTTTCCCCACACATCCCATTCCCTCCTCGTTTTCCACATAGCAGCTACCCTTAACATTTCCTACCACTCCCCCTCATATTTCTCTCCATCGTATCATATCATCCTTTTGGGCCTCACGCACTCAAAAATGGAGAATCAAACAAGATTTTTTAAGGACACAATGTAAGGTGTGGCACTTAGGACCTTTGAAGGGAAAGATGTGTCACATGAACAAAACCATTTGGGGGATTTAAATTCAAAATCAGATCATAAGGAGAGCATAAGTAAATGACAAGGCAAAGATACGAATTTATATTTGAATTGAGGTAATCAGATTTTTAAGGAGAATTCAAGAGGTGAAGACTTAAGTGAATAATCTGACAGACATGGATTTCAATCTACAATGGATTCTGGAAACAAGTATATGCAGTGTTGATATGAATTCAAGCAAATATTAATGCAATCTAGTGAAGAAGATCAAACTTAAGCCAAATCAGAGAAGAAGGGAAGTAATTCTTGAAGACAAACAAGTTGTTCATATTCAAATCCAGGTGTTTTCCTTCATTTCTTGTGTCACAACTTACCTAGGCTCTGAAGGGAGTCCAATTGCCAAATGGCCTTTCCAATGGGGCTCACTGCTTATTTTGGTTACTTTGAAGCATCAACACAAATCAGTTCATTATCCTTGATCTTTATTTTCCTCAAGCCACCTAGATCAACAACTTGAAGGAATTCGAGGAGTTAGTAGCTAGTTCTTCAATATCAATATAGCTGAACAAAATAAAACACAAAATTGATAATTACAATATAGATGAACAAAATGATCTTTATTTTAATCGAGTGTGTTTACAAAATGGGTAAACTTTGTAGTAGAGATGAATGCCTTCTATTCTTGTTACATGATTCAAATTCAGCCACTATATAGCTTTCAAAAAAAGGAAAACTTACTAAAAGTAGTATATTAGGGATCTTGGTGGAACCAAAGAATCATCACACCTAGTACTAACTAGTGTCCTTGGAAGTTGAAATGAGCATTTAAATAAGGACAAACCTAATGGAAAATAGAAAATGTTTGTTGGAAAATTATTTATTTGGCACCCCCATTTGTCAAGGCCATAACTCTTGTCTATAACTTCCATTAAGATGATATTCTCAACAATTGATTGAATCTCTTGAGCTTGGTGAGTAAGACACTAGTGATCCAAAATCGAGAATAGGGTCAAGGAATTGTTATGGTATTGAATATAATTTTGAGTCAAGGAAGTTCTCTTAACTATTCCATAGATCAATGACAATGAGTGTGTCGATTTAGAAACAAACTTTGAGATGCACACTCTAATTAGTAAGCTCCTTTTTAGTAACATCATGTAGAAAAGTCTATAGGTGCTTTGTGTAAACCTTTCCTTGTAGTATTTATCTTTGTGTTATCCAAAATCTATTATTCAACATGTGCCATATCCTTGATAATGGAATTTAATAATATGTTGAGCTCATTACTATTTTCTTAGACAAATGTGTATTCATTTTTTTTTTTAGCAATGCTTTCTATTTGAGTTGAAACCATAAAATTATTCAAATAATATTTGAATTTTATATTATTGGAATGTTTATTAATCAAATTCTTGTGTCCTATCCATATAGGATGTTTGCACGCCACACTATCATCCTTGACTCATGTGTGTGATGCAAAGGTAGGGGCATGTATAATGGTTTCAACATACAAAGTCAATGATCATACAGTCCATTCTTCTAGACACCCTTGGATACATTAATTGGCTTCTAGGCTTGGGAAAACTAATATGAAAGAGGTAGAAACTAAAGGTATTCAAGACCTCCCAAGGTCTCTTTGTTGTGTCGCAACGATGCAAGATAACTAAGTGTTCATGTTGTTTGGACAACTAAGATAACTACGGTTTTTATTCACCAAATGGACCATGATAAATTGGGATGTTGTTTGGACAATGGGTGTTGATTGTGAAGATGAATATGGGGCGGTCATTTTCCTTTATTTTCTTTGGATCTAGTGATGAGTCCAAGCTCTAATAATTTTCCTTTGTTGGGAGTTAATCTTAGAACCCTCTTGAACTTCTCAAGAGAGAACAATGGAATGTGCTCCAGCTTGTTCTTTCCCTCCCTCTAGAGCCAATTTTGTTGATGGGTCTTTTCACACACTCAACATAGACTAAGTATCGCCACTTAATCTCTCTTATAAAATAGTAGAAACTAAAGGTATTTCAGACCTCCCAAGGTAACATTGATACAAGATAACAAAGTGTTCATGTGGCCAATTTGTTCAAGGGGAAAATATCACTAATCAAGTTGAAATATCGATTCCTCAATCTACCTAAGCTAAAAGGTTAAAATAAATTGCAAAAGATAGAACAAGGCTATGATAAAATGAATCATTAGTATTACCTAAACCCACATTATCAACAAAATCTAGAAATAACCTTGTATTTAAATAAATTATCATGCCAAAATTGCCAATTCTAACATGAAAATGAGACCAAGGAAAGCTCTAGAACAACTACTACTATTCATTCACATGTTCATTATTAACCTCAATCACCACGAAAGATGCATAAATTGATTATAACAAAGAAGATGTTTCATAAATGTAAATATTAATTCAAGACTAAGGAAAATGAAAGAAATAGAAGAATACCAAGCAATAAAAAAAGACTACCAATACCATTGCAAACTATGAACTTCATTTCCATTAATTCTTCAAAATATACCAGCAAAGCACAAGTACTCAATCTACAACCTCTTGGTAAATTCCTTTTAAAAGAAAACAAACTAAGTAGTGTTACTAAACTTGGACCTTAAATAATCAATTCTTAGACCCTCAAAATGAATTTTGAAATTACATTTATATGGAAACTTTTTCCTCAAAATTAGTGATGAAAATCCACCCAAAACCTTATCAAACTAAGAGGAACAATCAACACACAAGATACTAGCCTATAACTGAATTAAGAACTATAAGTTGACTCATGAAAATGAAATATAAGTCAGAAGGAACTTAGAATATGGAGTTGTCAAGCGTTGGAAATTGATAGTTGTAACTTAAACTATTGAGAATGAGCACTTTGGACCCTTAGTTGAATTGAGAATGATCAAACTATTGAGAATGATCATATAGTCCATTCTTCTAGACACCCTTGGATACATTAATTGGCTTCTAGGCTTGGGAAAACTAATATGAATTGAGCCAACAACATGAGGATAGGGTCAAGTATCATGGCAACTGATCATAATTTGTGAAGACGAGGTTCACACTCATTGGTGGTCATTTTGCAACTCACCTTGAGTCTACATGAGTTGCAAAAGCTTGTGATAAGTATGGATGATTGTCTCCTTCCAATATGTAGTCCTTTCATATTTTAGGTGCCTACACACTATGTTGTTGTTAAGTATTGATGTAGTCTTAAGACATCTCATGACTCCATTACATGTCCACACTTGGGTTTACAAACACAACTTTATCAAAACAAAAACAATATCACTAGTAAAAGTATGACTGTGACAATTAATACCCTTAGGACAGTCATAGAAATTTAATCTATTTCATTTGGTTTTAATCCACAAACCCTTTTGAAGGTTGTATAGGGTCCCCTTACCCCTCTCTCTATCATCAACCACTTTAAAATACCAATTGCTTGGTCTTCCCACCAAATTCTTCACTCTTACTACCTTTTACTGTCTGATACATAGAGATATCAAACTGTCATCATGCCTTTTACTACTGAGACTATAAAGGTAAGGATGCAAAAATGATACCAATCTAAACAAGAAAGGAAGGATATTTAGTATCATAGTACATGAACAACTCTTTAAATATCTTGATGCCCCTTTAGCTTCTCAAGTTTCAGGGATACTGATGCCTAAGTTTCAGGGTTTCATGCATTTTCATTCATTTTTTACAAAGTTAGAGAAGATTTAGTAAAAACTGCCAATACCCTAAACTAGGGTAACTCGAGACATTAAGAAAATGGTTTTGGGGTCATATAGACTCGCTTTATGTTGTATGTTAATTACAAATTGTGACCCCAACACCAAGATTTATAAGAGATTGGAAATTCTTAAATGCCAAACAAACCCATTGACCTAGAGAAAATATGAATCCATCCGCCTAGCTATTGCCCACCTAGAAATTGCAACCGCCTTCAACAATTAATCACTAATGTTGTAGTGTGCTATTTTACTCTAATTATATCTTTCATGATGAAAATGTGGTTAATACTTTTTGGCATGCGATGTGCTATTAATCGCATCATTATGGGCTACTGAATGGATGCTTATATATTCCCTTAGGACAATTAAGGGCACCCACTTACCCAAGTTTGTATTCCAAACATCTAAATCTCTATCCTCACTTGAAGAAGCCACTAATCACTGAATACTGCTAAAGGATGATCTCAAGATAAAACCAAACATGGCATCCTTTCCAAAGCTTTTACAACATTTTGTAACTTAATTCCCTCCTTGAAAAGCCACTTCGGAACAACCTAAGCTTGATGAGTGGGTTTGCATTGTTGAGTTAGCAAAACTACCTAGTGAAATACAATTCCTCTAAATCATGAGTACCTCAATTGAACATTATAATAAATTCATGAAGATTCTTTTTGGAATGAACATCCTTAATCCTTCTTCATTGGACCTAGAGGCTCGTCTTCATTGCTTTGATGAAAACATTTAGCAACAATATGACAAACTTAGACCAAATAATGGACCAATCCTTATCAAATAACTTCCTCCTAGAATGTATGAAACCTAATGAGATCGTATTTAGAGTCTATGGTTGACCTCTATTGCTCACTAAAATCCAACATTCATGTTGAGTAAGGGTTCATAGGTGAAGATGTAAAAAATTGTGTAGTCTCCCTAATATTTAATTAAAATCCTTAGATACCTCATTGACAAGCTTTAAAGCACTTTCTAGGCTTGCCAAATTTATTATTGAAGGGAACAACCTTGCCTTTGAATCATTTGGCATCCATCATTTTACCTCTTAAAATTGTAAGTGTGAAGATGTGATCCTCAAATTTTCTATAAAATTTTATCGAGTCACTTATAGACCCATTGTATGAGAGCCATGCTCCTTTTGCTTTCCAATGTGCTAATTTTTCTGAGCTTAAATCCATTTATAAGTTAGAAGGTGATACCAAGAATGGAACTTTGGACAAAAACAACAACATACAAAATCCTCACTTTTAATGCATTATTGTTTATCGTCTTTTTTTATGCCTACACCATCAAACTCAAAACAACATCTTATGAAGACCTACATGGGATTGCAAATCCAAAATTAAGGTGAAGAATCTACCTCTTACACAGGATTGCAATGCACAAATGACTTCAACGCGGGTTTGATCTTGTCAAGGGTTGAAGTCGATGCGGATGCTTGTGTGGGATTGCAATGTACAAATGACTTGCCCTCTTTTTTTCTTTTTTTTTTAAGTAATGTCCCCTGTCATCGGAATTTTGACGAACGCGGGCAATTTTTTGAATGAAAAAAACAAATTTCATTACTAATGCCTTATCCATCAAAACCAAATGTGAAATTACCATAAGAATTCCAATGAACGCGGGCATTTTTTCAAAAAAAAAATCAAATTTTGTCACAATATACCTTCTCTGTCGGAAATCTAGACCAAATGTATTAGTGAGATATTTCTCTACTTTGAGAACAATCCACATCACTCTATTAAAAGGAGAGGATCCAAATTGAACAAAAAACTTAATCCATTTAGGATTTATAAGAATAGAAATACCTCCTTTACCCCTACCATGATCATAATTAAAAGCCTTTGCATTATGCTAAATGAACTTTATTACAAATTGAGCTTGAAAACTAGTGAATTTAATTTCTTGAAGACGAAAAAAATTATATTTGGTCGAGCACTACAAAAGGCCCTACCAACATATTTCCTATCTCCACTCTCCAACCCCCTCACATTCCAACTACAAATGTCTAGATTCATATAGGGTTTGAGGGGAAGGTTTTTCTAGTTTTGATACAATTTGTCAAAGCTATTTGGGATACCTTTTTCTTTTTACTAGGCTTCTTTTATGAGCTAGACACAAAATTAGTTTATTTGTCTTTAAGTTTTCTCTTCTTCTTTTCTTCATTGGGGGGATAGGGGATTGAACCACCATTTCACTATTCAAACCATCTCTTTCATTTATCATTCTATTTATAAATTCATTATATGATTTATAGATACTTTTGAAGTACTTTATGTTATAAGTCTAGTGTGCTTGATGTGCGAGCACTTGTCTAATTTTCTTTGTCTTTGTTGACCAGTCAATATTCTATGTGGGTACACTATTTTTTATCAATTTGAAAGGGTTCTTGGTTGGATTATGGATTTAGCCTCCTTCCTTTGTTATATTGAATCAATCATATTGAAAAGATTAAATCTAAAATATAATTGTTTAATATAAAATGAATATTTGTTGTAGATTTTTGAAAGGGTAATTTCATTTAAAAATTTACCAAGGTTTCCTTTTGGAAGGAACTATGTTGAATTTATCTGGGGATTTTTATATTTTCATCCAGATTATGGTTGGTAAGGTTGCACCAATTGGACTCTTGGTCATTTTCTTACTATTAAGTGCTTGCATGGAGTGTAAGGCCATTTTCGGAGTGTTTTATTGAGGGTATTTAGTGTATTTAATTCCATGAAGTGGATGAGGGCATGATAATCCTTGAAAATTTTTACTTCCATTTCTTTCTTTGAAGGATGAATAAAGAGATTTATAGGAGAAAAATGCCTTTCAGAGAAATTATTTTTTGGGGAAAAATTCATTGCATTTTGGAGAGTTGTTGTTGGAGAGGCTAAGGAGGAGAATCTAGTGGAAGAACATGGTATTTTGAGCCACTATTTCATGGTTATGTGCTTATAATTTTTGTTTTTTTCATAAATTTTCCAAAACCACTTTTGTAATGCCCTACCAAGGAACCTTGTAGGATGTGAGGAATAAATGCAAGAATACATGAAAATATATATATTTTTTAAAAATATTAAGTGAGAATCATACATAACATATCCATGAACTTAGTTCACACATCAAGATTAGGTTAACTATTTGTCAACCAACCATGCAATGTGAAAGACTAAATACTTAACCCTAAAGAGATCCTCTAAGGGTTCCCCAACGTCGTTACCTTCGTAATGCTTCTAGAATGGTTCATGGTCTCATGGACAATTAGGATTTGTCTCATCAATATTGTAAACAACACAATACTCATCTAAGTTCATTTTAAAGAACCAAACAAAGTCAAGTGATAAGCATGCATAATCAAGTATGGTGGTTGGTTCCAACACCAATCCACTATCATCTAATCTAAGCATATCAATATATATTTCATTATATAATTTTACACTTAGCGTGTTCACAATAGAAAATTATCAAGGATTAAAATGCTTGAATAAAATTATATTTACTTTACATCTTGCAATGAAGAAGGAAGAAGAAGATCAATAGAAGATGAAGTGAAGAAGCTCCCTGAGGTGCTCACGAACTAGGTCCACCAGTCCCCAATTATGGTTTTCAATTACACTTGACCATGTGGTACTCGTAGGTTTACTCTACCGTGCTCATGGAGATAGTCGCAAGTCCCATACAAAGACACAATAGGCTTACACTCACACCAAACATGAAGCATACATGACACATCAATGCAAACAAGTGATACAAGGTTGCAATTTAATAATAAGGATGTAGGTAGAGTCAAGTCATTAAACCACATATGGTCACTACTCAATCTACATGGGGTTGGATACTAGAGACCAAGAAGTGGGAGTGTCATCATGTAGATTTAAGGGATGATTCATGTGGAACCGAGTAGTCATTTTGTGAAGACAAGGAGACTCGATCATGTCAGATAAACACCCCCATGGATGACCAGGCCTTCCTAAAACATCCTTAGCCTTTCCAATAACTTAAGGAATTCAATGGGGAATCCATAATTATCTTATTAGTGTTTTTACCCATTTTTTTAGTTATGTTGTCACGTATTAACTCAACTCTCCAATGAGTTACCCTGGCAGCCACTTTGGGCCCCAACCCCCATTCAGAGCCACACCCCTTTTTGACTCTAGGTTCCCACACCTTAGACTCATCCCATTCATGTGAATGTATAACAACTCATAAACAATAACAATCTCATATATCATCCTCTTGAGTCACATTAAAAAATGCATTTTAGTATCACTAATCAAGAAGTAATCATATGACCACAATAACAAGAAGATGAACCCAAAATGATACTAAATAAAGTATACAAGTACAATTATTCATACTACAACCTTGTTTCATGCCAAGAACATCATAATTCACACTCATCAGAATCAATTAGGCCTCAAAAATCAACCTACAAATCAAACATCCCAAACGAAGATTACAGACTGAAACCAATCAAAGGTGTTAGGCTACTAATAAAATGCACTATTTTGGACATGTGCCACTCTATTCATCAAATGCATCACTCTAAGCATCAGATGTGCCACACTACTTTGTAGATGCACGCCAACATGGCAAATGCACAATTTTGGGCCATATGCACCATTCAACCTTGTTGGGCTCTTGGAAGCATCAAATGTGGAAAAGAACCATTTGAAGAATACCTCTAGAATTTATAAAAATTAAATCAAAATTCCCCTAGTATCATTCATAAAAATTTAGGTAGCACAACCCCTTGTAAAAGCCATTTTCCCCCAAAAACTCAATATACCAATCAACAATCAATCAAGGGATTGATTTCAAATGAACAATAGCTTCCAATTCAATTTCAAAGACATTGAACATAGAAAGGAAAATAAACTAGAAGAATCAAGAATTGGAGTAAGAATCCCTACCTCAAGCTTGAGATAAAACTACAAATGCAAAGAGAGAGCCACACACTCCACACGAGGCCACCAAAATTAAAGAGCGTGACAAACTCCACAATCTAATCCTTCCAATGTAATGCCCACAAAATTTCACCCACAAAGGCTCAAAATCCAAACAAATCCATTCTTTCCCATAGGGTTTGAGAGAAAGAAAGAAAAATGGTCAAGTGTTGTATCAAAAACAAGTTCAAGACAACACTATATGCTTACTTTTTAAAAATAGGGTATAAAATAATAAAATTCAGATTTAAATTCACAAGACAACTAAAACTCCTAAAATCTCCCAAAAATTAATCATTTAAATCACTTTAAATCCAATATAAATAAGACATAATTCACATTAAAATACTACATTATCACATTAAGGATCAAATATCATTATTATTCATATTATAATAACAGTAATGGGTGACTTACTGACTATGCACATACACTCCTTAATGGTCATTCACAATGATGTATACAGGTAACTAGACATTATTAGAATGGTAACTAGAGGTGTGATCATATAAACTAAGGAATAATTTCATCCAAATTAGGAATGATGACTAGGGCTAGGTGACAATTTAGACATTGTGCTATCTCTTGTAACTACCGCTAGGGATATAGGAATGCTTAGATCTATGAAGCCAAGTGGAGTCAATGACCTCTACCTGCACCAACCAAAACATAAAAAACACCTATGCATACATATGTATATAATATAATAAAACTGGAACATCATTAATTATTCCCTAATTAGGGTCACATAGTAAACATGGTTAGGAAAATCATATCTCATCTAAAAATTACATCATCATCAAAGCATCATCAAAAGTCGCATCATAATCAATATAATCAAAACATTCTCATATAATAATCTAGACATCATCATATAACATCATGTCACATCATTGTAGAGTCACTGTGCATATATAATCATCACTCAACTATAGGTATAACCTACTAACCATATCAATAGTGATATAATCATATGAACAATAGAATGCAACTCTAAGTAGGACACACCACGTGGGTGCCAATACAAAAGAATAATATATGTACAATCATGGAATAAATCATATACAAAGTCTAGCTTGAGTGAAGACAATCAAATGGTAGCATGCAAACACAAGAGGCATCACAACTTTTGCTTAATAGGAAAATGATACTATATTAATTTTAGTGTAAGGTTTCTTATGTGATTAGGTATTATTAATTATATTTTTATTCAACTAACTACATATTCCAAATGTTGATATATTTTTAGTAACTAGTGAATTGATTTTATTTATATAATTTTCTATTACTATTTATAAATATATAGAAATATGCTTGCACATAGTGTATTGGTAAGTAAGTGGGGTGTGTAAATAACTATCGGATTTGTTTGAATAGTGCTTAATTATGTTGTGTAAATAGTTTAGGTGATTGAATCCTGTTTATCCAACATTTGATCAAAACCTTATTAAGTGTATAGATATTTGTTTAGGCATAAGTGTATATGGGATAAATTATTGTTTGAAGTGAACAGGTGAATTTGATTTATTTTCAACCATAAGCCAATATTAATCATATAGTTGACTAATAAAAAGAGGGCATTGTTAATTTGAATAATGTGGGAAAGAGAGATAACATTAATTATAGACTTGTCATTGATAATAACACACATAATATGATAATCATAAACTTGAAATCAAGCATTCCTTATTTGTTGTGAGTTTCCTTGTTATTTCATTCTTATTCCACCTTCTATATTATGTCTTTTATATATTGGTTTATTTCTTTCATATGTTGTGTTATGTATATCTACTTAAGGGTTCCCCCTCCATATCGTTTATCTTAGTATTCCATTTTGTCAGTCATCTATTATTTATTCTCATTTGGTTCATTTACTTAAATCCATTCTTCTATGTGAATCTTAATGTTAATCATCATTGCCATGTTCCTTTTTGTGCTATTATGGTATTCTAATTTTCTAAAATATAAGTGTTTACATGGATTCTTTTAATTTATTACACTTTTAAGTTGTGCTTCATTTTTTTTTGTTATTAGTAGTCATAACCTATTTTAGAGACCATCTAGAGTAGATAAAACTAGTGTTAAATCCATGGTGCCACTTAAAAAAATGTATCATTCTTGTTATTTATTGTACATTATCAAAATTGATATATAAGGTGTAGTTGAAGATACTATTTTAATGGTGGAGAATCATTAATGGTTTATAATATTATGAGGTCTCTTTCCAATCATGAGATACAAAATACTTAAAGGGTTGAAAGAAAATATAAAGTGGTTGTAGAGAAATACCACTAGGAGGTCCTTGATATTACATATTGAATTATCCACAATGACCAAAGCTAATATTATCTTGAGTTTTTTTATGAATGATAACAACAACCTAAGAATATTTATACAAGTGCAAGTAGAGGGGGTACTTTCAATACCTAGTTTTTGTAATTTTGTTACTGTTAACATAATGAAAGATACCAAATAGAGTGGATATATTTTAAAAGTATGCTAGAGTGGTATACATGTCAAGAACCTCTAAGTTTTTAGAGAATATTTTAAAAACGAGTTAGGATACTATTATAATACCCTAGAGAGATCTAGGAGTTGTTTATTTTTTATTTATCTTGCCTCATTTAAAACTCATTAAACATATTCAAAATGATCACCAAAACCGAGATCAATGAATAAATTAATATTACCAAATGAAACACTATCATCAATTGCAAAACACTTACAACAGTCATGGGATAATCATAAAAACTCATGATTAAAGTGAATAAGAAAAAATTTAAACTTAATATTTTTTAGTTTCCTAGGGTATTCCAAACTGAGACCTACCTAGGTGGTGTCATTGGGTCACAAGAAATGAGAAAAATGGATCAAATATACAATCAAAGCGATGGTTGTCCTTAATCTAGAAATTAATACTAAGTTGAGATTGGAGCATTAGAATCATATCAATTTAGATCTTTGAAGTATACAGCCATTTGAGAATGAAATCACCATAATATATATATATATATAGGATGCAAAAAGGATTTTGTGCAAGTCAGCTTGATGATATGGAACCCCTCTTAATGCATTTGTTTTGAGTTACTTGTACATCTATGAGTTTACCTTTTTCTATTACAAGGTGTTTTACTTGAAATAGGAATTTAAGTCAATATTTTGATTAAGTAGGCACATGATGAAATGATTCATAATGTGGAACTTCGATCACCTATTTTCTTCTTCATGGCTATGCATTTCAGGTTAGCAATTGGGCTTCAAGGAAGTAAATTAACACTATTTAATATGTAGCACACAAACTATGTTGACAAGGTGGCATGGCCAAAAGGTAGAAAGATAAAGACAACATATCTTAAAATCTTATATTCGATGTCACCAATTGCAATGTTGTCTAGTTCATTTTTGGCTTCACGGTCCTCCAAAATTTGAGCTTTTTTCCAACTTCCTTGGTATTTAATGTTTATTATATATTAATCTAATAGAATTAATAAAAAATGTGAAAACTATTGGAGCACCTAGTGAACAACTTGCAAGCCAAAGACACTACACAATGCTAAGAGAAGTAACACAAAGAGATACTATTTCACTAAATGTAAATAATGAATTGAGATGATGAGGTATCTTGCAATGATCAAACATCCCAAATATTTAACGAATGCATGATGAGGTGTATGAGCTACTAGCTAGCTACCTACCTACAACAAATATTAAATTCACTATGAATTATATTAAATACTATGCAACTAATATCTACTAATGCGATATGTTAGCCACCTAAATAAACTTAAGCTTATGTGACTAGAATAAAACCACTTTTACACCAACATCCCTTCTTAAGTGCAACTTAGGGAGTGAAACTCCTATGCAATATGGGTCTTGATAACTAAGCCATGTTAGGTACCCATGAAGAACTACAATGCAATGCAATCTCTCACAAATGGAGAAAAAGGAGAAAAAACCTATGGGAAAAAATTCCTCTCTGAAAGAGAGAGCTTGAAGGACTAAAAACCCTCCAAAACAATGTCCTAAAAGCAAGAACATGAAGGATAAATTACTAAAGCATGAATTAGTATTTACAACTATCAAAAGAAAATTGATATGGTGCTATAATTGAAGAATCTCCTCTAAAAATGATGATGACTAGGATCAAGACAACAACAATCTACATGAGTGCCTCAAATGACACTATTCCAGCAATAAAAAATACACAGACCACATAAAAATTCATGAGTGGTACCAACAATGTGATTCAACCAACAAAGTAAAGTATGAGTGATCTTATCATCACTACTCAACCAACGAAGTAAAAAATATAGGTCAAATAGTCTAAATAACCATGATCAACTGAGGATAGAAGGTTGCCTCCACAAAATAGGAATGCAAGAGTGTCTCAAATCACACCAAGCAAAACCAAGGAAGAATTAACACAAACAATATAATACCCCCCATAATATTTACTGGGGAGATTTGTGTCAATTCCCCTAAAACTATGTGTCACAAAGAAATTCATAAAGGAGATGATACAACATCTAAACTGACCAAGAGAGTACCTACAACTGAAAAAGTGTGTGCACCAAAACTACACACACACATGGGGCAAGAAACCTGAAGATCGTATTGGTGTCATGGAAGGAAATTCACTTGACAAAGTTGTAATTAACAAATAAAAAAGGCACTAGACAACCCCCCATGGCACTTTATAGTGCGAGTACAATAATATGGGACAACATTTGTGCAAAATTTCCAAAATACATGAAGAAGATGTGACATGCTATCTCAATGTGTCTACACAAGAAAGCACTTACAAAATATGCTCAAACTAATAAAAAAAGGACAAAAAAACCATATATACATATGATGCAACCAAAATGAAGCAAATGCATACAAACAAAACATTCCCAAGTACCAAAACAACCAAGCAATAAACCAAAGTTTCAAAACATAAAATCTTGAATTAATTGTACTTGGGGCAAAATATCTACAAAAATGTGCACATATAGACTGAAAGTGATTTAAATGACCTTTCCAACACTACAAGAATCATGATAAATGAAGAATTTGGTCAAAAGCTATGAGCTTGGGGAACCAAAATGTACTACTAACTTCGACATGCTACAAAATGCACTAGAAATAAAAATGATAAAAATTAACTACACCACTGGATAGCACATAGAACCACATATTTTATGATACCTCGTTTGCCAAAAAATGATGTTTTACGCCCAAGTTATGCCTAATGAAAAAATTGCCTATATGGAGCCCAAAAGTGGTTAGAAAAGGATCCATCAAACAAAGAGTTGATGGTGCTTGAGAAAGGAAGGTTTTTCTTTTGTAGAAAAAAATACCCACTAAAAATGTCTGCAATAATGTTTATTGATCCCAACAAAAAATGACAAGAAAACATGTTATATATGAGCCAATGCAACACAAACTTGTACAAACTGACACATGCTATTGGTGGAACTCGAGCCTCTACAAGCTAATGTGCCAAATGCAATGGGGCGTATATCACCAAACGAAATTGATCACACCAACTTGGACCTCAAAAAAACATAATGGTGACTCTCAGATAGGAAGGGTATGCATAACTGGTTGCTTTGATACCATGTTGGAGCACCCAAGAGAACAACCTGGAAACCAAAGACACTTTACAGTGCAAAGAGAAGTAATGTGAAGAAATGTTATTTCACCAAATATGAATAACTAAATTGAGATGATGAAGTATACATTACAATGATCAAACACCCTAAATATGTAATGAAGGTGTGATGAGGTATGAGCTATCATCTACTTGACTAACTACAATAAAAACTAAATTCACTATAGTCAATATTAAATGCTATGCAACTAATATCTAATAATGCATATGTCGGCCACCTAAGTAAAATTAAGCCTATGTGAGTGGAATAAAATCACTTTCACACCAACAAAAATAACATTTGTATATTATCAAGTTCAAATAAAATACATGGTAATTATCATTCCAACACCAGAACCATGAAAACCATAGAATCAAATTGTCTTAAAAAATGCATTTTAGTTCTTCTATATTGACAAAAACAAAAAATGTGGTGAATTTTTTACACAGTAATTGATATTTTGTCAAAATCATGAAGAGTGTGTTTCTATGCTAGATAAAGCACATATTACACACACAAGAAAGAGCATGTGGGTCCTGAATCATGGGATACCCATGCCTTTTTACCATTTTTTATGATTCCAACAAATGTGTTCGCATTATAACCTACTTTCAAAATTGTAATAACGAGTTAGGGGAGAATTAGAGAGAGATGGTCATGGATAGAGAAATAGGCATAATGAGGGACATAGAAAGTGAGAGAGGAGGGAGAGATAACTCAATATATAAAGAAGGAAAGTGGAGATAAACTGATATAAAGAGATATCTAGAGAAATATGTAAGAGAGAGAGCTAATAGAGAGGGAAGAAGGGAGGGAGGGAGAGAGAGAGAGAGAGAGAGAGGAGAGAGATGGTTTTCTCTTCATACAAAGGTGAGCATATTACAACATGAGATTGTTGTAATAGACTTGCAATACTATCTTCTTTATATATTTCCAACCCTTAGGATTGGATTTATCTTGTGAATCAAACCCAAAGGGTTGGACTTACATGACAATGCCCATAGTTGTATTTTTTGCAAACTCAAAAAAATGACACAATCTCAAGTGTTCTGTAGTACCCCTGCCCTAATCAATTTCTAATCTCGGTTTGACCTGAGTTAGTTTAACATAATATAATGATTATAGTCGGATGTTTTGATTTTTGTGCATAGTTGTTGAAGTGGTTTTCGCACCAATTTGTATGCAAGTTATTAATTCTCCTTTTTCATGTTATTATCTAGAGCTAACGCTTTCATTAAGTTTATATATTTATGCATGTATGACTCTTGGTTGCAGGAGATTTTAGGTACAGTGTCGCATGGGTGCGAGCTTTGTCTCCGCCTGAATTCGCAGGTTTGAGTGTACCTCTTTAATCCTTAGAGTTGGATTAGGTGGTCGTGAGACCCTCGTTTGACCATAGTCGTGCTCAAGTGAGCATCGTCAGTCGTCGTCGGTATTCCCTTTGGTTGGGTTTGCGGGTTGTCTGTCTGTGTGGCTTGCTTCGATTGCGTGTTTGGTGTGTGTGGTTAAATTGAGTAATTAGTCCTTAGTATTTAATTTGATTAAATATGTGTTTGTGCATTAAAGATTAATGGACTTAATTAAACAGGATTTCTTTATGCAATTATCATTAAATTGAATTGCTCGATTTAAATTGGGAGCAAGTTCAATTAAATAGTTAATTTTAATGTTAAATTTATTATGTTTATGTTGTTGGAAAAGAAAGATTTAAATTTAATTGCAATAGAATTAATTTTATCTTCTTGGCATTTTGGAAATAGAAAGGTTAAATTCAGTTATTTGGAAAAATCAATTTTAAATTGAAAAGCAAATTTAATTTATTGATATAGTTTAAAAGAATGATTTTTGTGATTTACTTTAAATCCAAAAATAAAATTTTTGATCAAACTTTTCCCATTTAACCTAGACTTTTGGAAAAATATGGGAGATGGATATTTTTAGAAAAATATTCTTGGATGGAAAATTTGGGGGTTTTGAGAAGAAAGGGGAATTTCTTGAGCTGGAGAATGGGGCTCTTCTTCAATCTTGCCAGGATTGTTGAGCCAGGTAGGCCTCTGGTTAATTTCATTGATTTCCTTGTTCTAAAGAAATTGTTTTGGATTTTTAAGAAATTTGTGTGTGAAGAGGGAAAAATCTCATTTATTTGGGGAAAATGAATTAGATGCAAGTTTATTTCTGATCTAAACCCCTTCTTGTTGTTTCCATTCCAAGTTTAGTTTTTGGTTACTCTGATTGTTTTTAAAATCAAAAATAAAATTGAGACTGACTGTTTGCAATGGAAATTGGGTTAGATTCCAAATTTATGCTTTCAAATTCAAACTTTAATCAGATAAATCTGTTTGGGTTTGAATAATGGATGTTAAACCTTATTGTTTTGCCAGTATGGTGTTGTTTTGGAGAGTTTTTCCTTCCTAAATCTGGGTATTTGAAAATATTGGAAACCCATGCTTTTTGGAAATAAAATAAAAAATTTATTTAAAATCACTGGGACTGTATTTTTTTATTAACTGTGTGTTTAATAGTAATTTTGTTAAAAAAAATAAAATAAAACAAAAACGAAAAAAAAAAAAAAAAAAGAATTAATGCCTAACCCCAACCATGTGGGAGAGTTTCCCCACCACATGGAAGGGGGTGTTGCGTATCCCCTTTGGGGCAGCAGCGCTCCCCAAGGGGTGTTGCGTGCTCCCTTTGGGGGCAACAACGCTCCCCATGGGGTGTTGCGTGCTCCCATTGGGAAGCAGTGCTTCCCCAAGGGGTAGTGTGAGCTCCCAAAGGGGGGGGCCCATGTGGGTGGGTCCACGTGGGTACCCTCCCCTATTTTGTGATTTTTTTATTATTATTAAATGAAAAAGAAACATTTTTTTTATATATATTTTTTTATTATAAAAAATATATATAATATTTTATATGCTTTAATGTTAAATTTTAATTTTCTTTAATTATGATTTAAATGTTTATTATGTAATAAATTATTATTAATTTGTTATTAATTATTTGTATAAGGGAAAACATACATTAATTAATATTCAAATTTTTATTTTATTATTAATGAATATTTTTCTAATTAATTACTTGATTGGTTAATAGTGTTATTAATTATTAATTTGTTATATTTTATTAATCATGGATTAATAAATGCGTATATTAATTAATAGTTGATTCTAGCATTTTCTGTATGCGGAAGGAAATAATTGTTAATTAGGAATGGACTATCTTTAATTGGATTCCTTATATGTTCATGTTTCCTTGATCTGTATAGTTTAACTTGGTTCTGAAAAGACGAATTTGGAGGAATTATTTTTGAACCAGTATGACAATGATGTTTTAATTGAAGATTAAATATCATATTTAGTTGGTTAATGGTTGTTTAATTATATTCACGAGAAATTGGTTTAAGAACTCATAAAGGCGTATTTATGTATGTTCGATGCAATGAACCTTAGAGAGTTAGAAAACCAAGAATGACCTGTACTTAGATGAAGTAGATAACTGCAATCTAACTTAGATCATTTAGAGAACTTGATCGACATTTAATGTTTAAATCATTTCGGAAAAGATTGTACCTATTGGTTATTGCCTATGCGAGTTTAATTTATGTATTCGCTTTTGCTTAAGTAATGGCAAGTCGTGCTTTGTTTGATTGGACCCTGTCGTATGGTTGATTTGGGTACCTGTTTTTGTCCTCAGTTTCGAGTTGACTGTTATTTTGTTGTGGTGTTGTATTGGTCATATCCGTTATGTGGGTGTTGAATGATGATTCGTGGTTGACCATAGTTGGTCAGGTCTTTGGTTAGAGTACCATCGGTAAGTGTACCTCTTTTGAGTTGTGTTTGACCAGATGGTTGTTCCCTCCCTTTTGAACTCTGTTTGCTTGACCATGTGTATTCCTTGGTTTTTGAGTTCGCTTGAGTATAGTCTAGTGTCGTATGGGAAGTGGCTTTCGATTGGGGGTTGCACCCAAAGTGGCTATTGGGTAACCCATCGAAAGTGAGTCTAATAAGTGGTAACCTAACAGTAGATTAGAATGTTAATCTCTAAGTAAGATAATTGTGCCTCACACATGGGACGAGTGCTAACACAGACTCGACATGTTGTGAGAAGGCCTGAAATGGCAAACCATCATTCTTGTCTTCACGAAAGGATGTGTGGGTCCACATGAGGCTTGGATGGGCTGGAGGTTCGGATTAGGTTGCCAGGGTAACCCAGTGTATGGGGCCAGAACCTATGAAGACCTGCCATGGTAACCATACCAGGTCGTGTGATGACACTTGTCCCTACGTTCGCTAGTGTGTTGTTGTATTGTCGTGATAGGAGCTCGTTTGTGGAGTCGTCCTGTTGTCTATGCCCTTGTGAGTACCTGGTTTCATGTTAGACCTTGGGTGGTGATGACTTAGTTTTGTTCAGCTGGATCCTTTCCTTTTCAGGGATTGTTTATGTAGTTATTGACCGATGTGCTCGTTTGTATATTGATTATGTTTCGCCTTGATGGCAGGATTGTAAATAATGGGAACCTCATGTATTCTTAACTTTATTAATTATCAAAGGGGTCTTGCAGTTGAGCAGACCCAGAGATGTAGCCCCTTAGGGGTGAACTCTGAGATCATCTTGGTGTTATGTGATACTTTTGTCCTTATGTTTCATGTTTAGTGTTAGCATGTATGAATGACACTTTGATAGAATGTATAAGTGGATAAGATGAAATTAATTTTAAATGCATGTATGCAGTCCTCCCTTAGATGCAGTAAATTGGATCATGAATGAATGTAGCTTAGTATAATGGAATATATTCAGTTGTTGTTAAGGAAATTAAGTATGCATGGAAAGATCTCATAAGTTTATGATGAAATTCTTGTGTGTTAGGATATTAGATGCATGGCTTATATTTTTAATGAAAAGCTTGTATGTAAGGTATGAATGAATCATAATGGATAAACATTAGCATGTGATTTATATTTTCATCTTCTGAAAGAAATTATCCTTGTTTAAGAATTATCTCGTTTTTAAGATAATCAGCTTATTGATTTTTTAGTGTGAGTTAAGTTAAATGTGTAATTAAGTAATCACGTTGGGAAACTCTTTAGGTGTTAGTTGTTGTCCTCCGCTATGTAATCTGAATCTTTGATATCTTGTTGTATCTTAATGTTGTGTAACTTTAAAAAAAAATTATTGCACTCTATTCTTGTGTTATGGCTTAATCCCTTCGGGGTTTCCTGGCGGGGCATTACATGTTCTCTCCATTAAGTTTTCATGTCTTTCAATGTCAAGTTAAAAAAACAACATAATAAATTTGACCTCTCTCTTAGCTTTCTAACCATGCAATTTTTTTATGATTCAATTGTACAACAATTTTTACCTTTAATTTCTTTTGCTAGTGTCTCCATTTTTTATGAAGAACTTATATATGATATTTTTGGCTTCATTTTTTACCCATTCATCGAATTTGAAACAAATTATATTTTTACAAACTAGATTATATTCTATACAAAATTAATTTTTTTGATTAGTTTCCAAAAAAATTAGGAGGGCACATGCTTAAATATTTATCTTAAGGACGTGTCCACTCTACAAAATTAATAAACAAAATATATTCACTTTAATTTAGTAGGAAAGTCAAGCATAAACTACACGATGTTACCTAAGTTTTCAAATACTGAAAAAGGTTAACATTTTAGGGGGAGCACTCTAGATGCTATGTTAATTTTTTTTATATAGAAATAAGAACACTTCGTGTGTACTACCAATTTAAATCCATTAATCTCCATTTTTTTTTTAAAGTTGTTTAAAAAATAGATTTAGAGCACTACAACTATTTTTCTTGTTGTGTCTTCAAATTTTGAGTGTAACTATCTTCAATTTCTCATCCAAGATTAGTCTTTTTCCAATTTCAAAAAATATAGCCACTTAAGGCCCTCTTCTTGTTCTTCTATTTATATGCACTTACCATTGATTGATAAAAAAGTACGAATAAAATCTCAAAATAGATACTAACTTTATATCAATGTCTTTGTTTCAATGAAAATATTTCGATTTGGGTATATGCATAGAAAACACAAAGCAATTACTATTAATTAAAAAATTAAGGTACATGATATGGACAACTGTTAGTCATTAAAAATATATATATATCTACACTTTGTGAACATGATAAGAATTGTTTGCTAATTCTTGTATAAAATTATTTAAAAAGATTGTACATAGAAAATACCATAAATTATTAGATAATGTTGTATTTAGATTCTTGACAACTTTTGCTTGCTATCCTTAATATAATGTGGTGAATTTTGAAAAGTGTTGATTTTGATGCACCTCAAAGGTCAAAAGTGAGATTTACAATATTGTGTTAAAGTATACTATATGAAATAAAAAATCAAGAATAAAACTAATTTGATTCTAGACCATCAAAAGCTAGCTCTTACATTTAGGCAATCCGTCACTTCACTAATACATTAGATTTGCATCTACATTGCATGCTTGTTTCTATCTACACTGACTTTTTCTTCTTTAAAGGTTTATATGTTATCAAGGCAAGCCAAGGGCCATCCCTCGGTCTTGGAACAAGTGCCACTATGTTTATAAGCACAACTGGGTTTAGAAATACATACAAGAGAAGCATCTAAATTTAGTGAGGATCACAATAGCAAAGGACTAGGTTACATCACTCAAATTACATTGCACAACACAAACCAATCTAGGATCATGGTATAATGTAATCCAATTTAAAATTAGGGGCACACAGTGTGACCAAATCAACAATAGTATAATTCTCTACACAACTGTCACAATAGTATAATTCTCTACACAACTTTATCATGCATTTTTTATATCACTATCATGCATCCTAATTCTAGATTTGAATTCTCTATTGTAAAATTTTAACCAAAATAAAATATATAGAAACATCTATTTCATATACAACAAAATATGTTGGCATTTCAATAGAAAGATTGTTGATATTCATTAAGGATATTGAGAAGGTTGTTGAAGATTATTGATATAACTGGAAAAAAGGATGATAACTATCTTTATAATATTATTTTGTCATTGATGTCAAGAAATTGATTTTTTGATTTAGTATGATGTTGCCATATCTTAAGAAGATTGATTTGAAGAGAATTAAGTATTCGGTAAAAGACACAGAAATAATGTGATAAGAAAGGGGAGAAATAAGTTATTCAATGGGAAACTATTACCGAGTTAGACAATGATGAGATCATGATGTTTAGATTGTTTTGATATCCTACATATGTTGTTGATTGTAAGGTTAATACTATATTATGTTACCGAGCAAAGAACCTAGTCGGTAAAACCCTAAGGCACCTAGTCGGTAAACCCTAAGGTTATCGATATCGGTTAATGAAGGCGGAATGTCTACCGAGTAAAGTTTAGTATTTATCGAGTTGCAACTGAGTTATGGCAGAGCACATTGGATGAATAAAAGCATTATTTAATGAAGGACAATGATGAGCTGGAGATGCATAAATGATTGGTATGTCGTGCATGAAGTTTGTTAAGGATCTATGGCAATAGAAGATCGACAAGAAGATCTACAGTGAAAATTGAACCGCAATAACCTTGTGTAAGTTCCAAGAAAGGAATGCAAGTCCCAAGGCAAGGTAAAACGTTTTCAGATCGAAGGATGCATTGAACCTAGTCAAGATTGAAGATCTGATGGCTAAGATTGATCATGGGAAATGTGATCAAGGAGATTCAGCGGTTAGCAAATTGTTTATAAATAAGAAATTATTGATGAACAATGTATGTGGGCAAGTGTAAGCACAAGGATGCTACATAGTGATTACTGAGCACAGAAGCTTGAAGACCTGTTTGAATAACAGAGTAAGGAGCCCAGTAGAGGGACAAGATAAATCCTATGACAAGATTGTTTTGAGCAAAATAAGAATCTGCTTTAGCATTTTAGATGTAAAATTGCAGATATATTTATTACTGTTGTTTATTTTGTAAGTGACAGAAAACTTCTTAATCGAGTGGACTTAACAGTCTTATCTGTAAACCCTCTAGCAAGGTGACATTCTAAATGAGTGTTTGAAATCCTTTGACAAGGTCACTTCTAACAAAGTGAAGATCCTAACAGATCTAAGGGAAATCCCTTAACCGGGTCACATCTAGCAATGTGTTTGTAATCTTTAACATGATTTGCTTTTAACCAAGCATACTCTAGAAAGGTATATTTCTTAGTGGGTCCGAAATCCCACAGTGGTTTTTTCCTATTTGGGTTTCCACGTTAAATCAAGTGTTGTATGTGTTATGATGATTATGTGTTTATGAGTTTGCAAGTTTAGCATTTTTTGGTTATATTGCTGAAGTATTAGTTACCGAAGTTGAATCTGTTGATTTTATGGGAGATTAAGTTTTTATGAATCACACCCCCCCCCCTCTCATCTTGTTAGCTATTGGCATTAGTTATTTACATTTAGTATCAGAACTTAAAAATTGGTATTAGAGCATTGGACTCGGGAAGAAAAGTTTAAAGGTACTTGAGGCAAAGATCCGAAGATGTATAAAAGGGATGCATCAAAGTTGAACAAGTCAAGTTTCTCCACATGGTAGAAAAGGATGAAGCTGCATTTATCAGGAATTGGAGAATATGCAACATATTATTTGGAGAATGATTACATACCACCAAGCACCAACCCAATGACCTTGGAAGAGATAAAGGCAAAGCAAGAACACATTCAAGCTATGATTGAAATAACATCAGCATTGACCGACTCAGAGTTTAATGACCTAGAAGGCTGTAATGATGCAAAAGCAATGTGGACTAAGCTCATATCTATATATGGTGGTGATGAACATGTTCAAAGAGCAAAAGTAGATAGTCTAAGAGGACAACTTGAATCCATGAGAATGAATGAAGGTGAGAACATAACCCAATACAGTATAAGGTTAAAGGAGACTATCAATTAAATTAAAGGAGTAGGAGGAACTATTGAAGAAAAGGATATAACAAGTAAGTTGTTGAGAACTCTTCTACCTGCTAATGCCATTCGAATCTCTACAATCAATGAATTGAGGTCTGTACCTAACATGCCAGTTTCTTTGGATGCTACTATTGGTAAGCTACATGCATTTGAGTTAAGTAAATTTGATAACAGTGGGTCTTCGGTAAATAAAGTTGAATTTGCATTTAGTTCTTTTCATATTGGTGAATCTGATGATTACAATGATAGAATGAGTAAGTACTCTGAAGGGAATCACAGTGGAACAAGTGAAAATTTTTGCAAGAACATGGAAGAAGTGCACAAACTGTATGAGGAAATCAAGAAGCAAGAAGAGTTTGAAGCATTATTAGCCAGAAGGTTACTGAGAGGAAAAGGTAAGTATAAAGGAAAGCTACCTTTAAAATATTTCAATTGTGATAAAATAGGACATATGGCTTCTAACTGTCCTGACAAAGAATCTAGTGAAAAGAGAGAATACCGAGATAACAGGCATAAAGACAACCAATACAGAGGACACCGAGACTTCAGAAGGAGAGACAGAAAGACATGCCTAATAGCTGATGAGGAATCCAACGATGATAAATCAGATGAAATTGATACTGAGGAAGTTGTTTATGTGGCTATTAAAGATGGATTAGATGAAGAAAGGTATGAAGAAAAAGCCCTAATATCTCACATAAATAATAATGATTCTTGGATCATAGACAGTGGATGCTCACATCATATGACAGGTGATAAACACAAGTTTGTTAAATTAGAAGACTATGATGGAGGCTATGTAAGATTTGGTAATGATGCACCATGTCTAGTGAAAGGTAAAGGATCTATAACACTTCTTGACAATGCTAAATGTGATGATGTATACTGGGTTGAAGGATTGAAATACAATTTGTTGAGTGTAGCACAGCTAAACAATACAGGATACCGAATAGAATTTTAGAAAGGAATTGTCAAAGTTCATGACAAGCATGGAAAGTTAGCTGCTACCGAGACACAAACAAAAGGTAATACACTTCTTCTTGACTCAAATCGGAACAAGTGTCTTTATGCAAAGACAGATGATACATGGTTATGGCATAAAAGGTTTTGTCATGTAAATTTTGATAATCTGATCAAAATAAGCAAGAAGCACCAAGTAAGAGGTCTACCGAGTCTTGAAAAACCTGAGAATGCTATATGCCAAGGATGCCAGATGGGTAAGATGACAAAATCAAGCTTTACAAGTAAGTCCTACACTTCTAAAGGAATTTTAGATCTAGTACACACTGATCTTTGTGGTCCTATGAAAGTTCAAAGTTATTATGGTGATAAGTATTTCATATTATTTGTGGATGATTACTCAATGATGATGTCAATTATATTTTTAAAAGAAAAATCAGAAGCTTTTCAAATGTTTAAATAATACAAGGCAAGAGTTGAAAATGAAACAGGAAGACAACTGAAATGTCTTAGATCTAATAGAGGAGGAGAGTTCACTTATGATGAATTTAACTTATTCTGCAATGATCATGGTATAAAAAGACAAGTATCTGCACCGAGAACACCTCAGCAAAATGGGATAACCGAAAGAAGAAACAATTCAATTGTAGATTGTGCCAGAACCCTGATGATAGAAAAGAGGGTACCTCAAACATTTTGGAGAGAAGCAATCAGCACTGCAGTTTACACCCTGAACCGAGTTCAACTAAAGAAAGGAACTATGAAGACACCATATGAGATCTGGTATGACAAGAAACCTAATGTAAGTTATTTTAAAATCTTTGGAAGTAAATGCTATGTTCACAAAGATGACAGAAATAGAAAGTTTGATCAGAAAAGTGAAGAAGGAACATTTCTTGGTTATTCTTCTAGAAGTAAAGCATTTAAATGTCTGATCAAATCATCTAACAAAATAGTAGAAAGTGCAAATGTAAAAATTGATGAATTTGTAGAAAGAAATGATGAAGGAAACTCCAAAGAACCAGAAGATTATGAAGAATTTGTTTATGTTCAACCGAGAAGTCCTACCGAGAAAGCTGTAGAAGAAAATGAAGATAATGTCTAGTTACCGAGTAATGAAGAAGATCATACATAGCCTACCGAGCCTATATTAGCCAAATATGTCAGAAGACATCTGCATCAAGCCAGATTATAGGAGATAAGGATGATCCAGTGATGACAAGGAACAAACTGAGACAAAACACATGTCTGATATCTGAATTTGAACCGAGAACAATAAAAGAAGCATTTAACAGTGAAGATTGGCTAAATTCTATGACGGAAGAGATTGATCAAATCAAGAAGAATGACACACAGACACTGATCCCAAGACCGAAGGACAAAAATGTAATCGGTACAAAGTGGATTTTCAGAAACAAGCTAAATGAAAAAGGTGAGGTCATTCGGAACAAAGAAAGACTAGTTTGCAAAGGTTATGCTCAAGAAGAAGGAATAGATTATGGTGAGACCTTTGCACCTGTGGCTAGACTTGAGGGAGTAAGAACATTGTTGGCATATGCTGCTTTCAAAAATTTCAAGATATATCAAATGGATGTTAAATCTGCATTTTTGAATGGTATACTAGAAGAAGAAGTTTACATTGAACAACCTGAAGGATTTGTTGAAGAGTAAAGATCAGGTATGCAAACTAAACAAAGCTTTATATGGTCTGAAACAAGCACCTAGAGCATGGTATGAGAGACTGCACTCTTACTTAATCAAGATTGGTTTTATAAGGACAAGTGAAAACAACAATATGTACATGAAGAATGATAAGAACAATGGTATACTGATCTCAGCCATATTTGTTGATGATATTATTTTTTGTGGTGATGACTCCTTCTGCAAGAATTTTGGAAATGAAATGTGCAAAGAATTTGAGATGTCATTAATCGGTGAGATAAAGTATTTTATAGGTTTACAGATACTGCAAATGAAAGATGAGATTTTCATTACTCAATCCAAGTACATAAAGGAAATCTTGAAGAAATTTGGAATGGAGGATTCTAAACCAATAAGTACTCCTATAACTACTAACTGTAAATTATCAAAGAATGATGAATCTGCATTTGTTGATGAGACACTTTACCGATCTATGATTGGGAAGTTGCAATATGTTGTGCATAGTAGACCGGATATAGCACATGCAGTAGGTATTGTTGCAAGATTCTCTGCAGATCCCAAGGAAACCCATATGACAGCAATCAAAAGAATTTTCAGATAGCTGAGAGGCACTGAAGATTATAGCTTAGTATATGAAAAGAGAAATGATTTTGATTTAAAAGTTTATACTGATGCTGATTGGGCAGGCAACATAGATGACAGGAAAAGCACAAGTGGTGGAGCTTTCTTTTTAGGAGAAAGACTAGTGAGTTGGCTTAGCAAAAAACAAGGATGTATTTCACAGTCAACAACAAAAGCTGAATATGTTGTTGTAGCATTGAATTGTATCAATATAGCATGGATCAAATAACTGTTGGAAGGTATAAATGAGAAAGATACCGAGCCAGTAACTATATTCTATGATAATACGAGTGTCATTAACATTTCAAAGAATCAGGTAATGCACTCTAAGACAAAGCATATATCTATAAAGTATCATTATCTCAGAGAAGAAGTTCAAGAGAAGAAAGTTGTGCTGGAATATATCAGTTCAAAGGAGCAATTAGCAGACACCTTCACAAAGCCACTGCCAAGGGACACTTTTGAGTATCTCAGAAGCAAGTTAGGGGTCCTACCCCTATCTTCTACTTACTGACAGAGTTCGGTGAAAGCATCAATTCGATGAATCTACAGAATATTATGTGTGGATTGATGATGATTTACGCACTTTAGAAGGTTTTCTAAAGGTGTGCAAGAAATAGTGAATAGAGACAAGTTGCTCTGACTGAGACTGAGATGATACACAACAAGGCAAATCACTTCATAGAGGAAGAAATCATGATTTAGTTCTTTTACTTTTTGGCATTGTTGTCAAAGGGGGAGAAGACTAAATGGTAAAGTCCTAAATGAAGAAGATAACAGAAGACTAATGACAGGGGGAGAAGAATACAAAAGGGAGAAGACTTCAGGAGATTTTAACAGCTCAAAGATAACAGGAGAAGTCTAACAACAATCTGAATCCGAATCAATTTCAATATCTTGTTGGTGTTACCATTTAAAGGTTGGTTTTGCCATCAATGCCAAAGGGGGAGATTGTTGGCATTTCAATAGAAAGATTGTTGATATTCATTAAGGATATTGAGAAGGTTGTTGAAGATTATTGATATAACTGGAAAAAAGGATGATAACTATCTTTATAACATTATTTTGTCATTGATGTCAAGAAATTGATTTTCTGATTCAGTGTGATGTTGCCATATCTTGAGAAGATTGATTTGAAGAGAATTAAGTAGTCGGTAAAAGACACAGAATGAATGTGATAAGAAATGGGAGAAATAAGTTATTCAATGGGCAACTATTACCGAGTTAGACAATGATGAGATCATGATGTTTAGATTGTTTTGATATCCTACATATGTTGTTGATTGTAAGGTTAATACTATATTATGTTACTGAGCAAAGAACCTAGTCGGTAAAACCCTAAGGAACCTAGTCGGTAAACCCTAAGGTTATCGATATCGGTTAATGAAGGCGGAATGTCTACCAAGTAAAGTTTAGTATTTACCAAGTTACAACCGAGTTATGACAGAGCACATTGGATGAATAAAATCATTATTTAATGAAGGACAATGATGAGCTGGAGATGTATAAATGATTGGTATGTCGTGCATGAAGTTTGTTAAGGATCTATGGCAATAGAAGATCGGCAGGAAGATCTACAGCACAGATTGAACCGCAATAACCTTGTGCAAGTTCTGAAAAAGGAATGCAAGTCCCAAGGCAAGGTAAAACATTTTCAGATCAAAGGATGCATTGAACCTAGTCAAGATTGAAGATCTGATGGCTAAGATTGATCATGGGAAATGTGATCAAGGAGATTCAGCGGTTAGCAAATTGTGTATAAATAAGAAATTATTGATGAACAATGTATGCGGGCAAGTGTAAGCACATGGATGCTACATAGTGATTACCGAGCACAGAAGCTTGAAGACCTGTTTGAATAACAGAGTAAGGAGCCCAGCAAAGGGACAAGATAAGTCCAATGACAAGATTGTTTTGAGCAAAATAAGAATCTGCTTTAGCATTTTAGATGTAAAATTGCAGATATATTTATTACTGTTGTTTATTTTGTAAGTGACAGAAAATCTCTTAATCGAGTGGACTTAACAGTCTTATTTGTAAACCCTCTAGCAAGGTGACATTCTAACTGAGTGTTTGAAATCCTTTGACAATGTCACTTCTAACAAAGTGAAGATCCTAACAGATCTGAGGGAAATCCCTTAACCGGGTCACATCTAGCAATGTGTTTGTAATCTTTAACAGGATTTGTTTTTAACCGAGCATACTTTAGAAGAGTATATTTCTTAGTGGGTCCAAAATCCCACAGTGGTTTTTCCCTATTTGGGTTTCCACGTTAAATCTGATGTTGTATGTGTTATGATGATTATGTGTTTATGAGTTTGCAAGTTTAGCAGTTTTTGGTTATATTGCTGAAGTATTAGTTACTGAGGTTGAATTTGTTGATTTTATGGGAGATTAAGTTTGTATGATTCACCCCCCGCCCCCCCCCCTCTCATCTTGTTAGCTATTGCCATCAGTTCTTTACATTTAATATCAGAACTTAACAAAAATAAACATTATTTTTTTCCAATCCGTATAAATAGATTTTGTTTTCTTATAAAATATCATAAACTCAATTAACACCTTAATATTATAACACTTAAAACATAATTTATTCTGATTAAAACTAGAGCACATCACATTAAACACCGTTTTCTTCCCAAAAACCTTGAAGAAATGTGAGAATCCTAATTACATTTAAAAAAAAATTAATAGTCGTTACAAGCATGTCCCCTAAGTATGCCTCTTTTCGAACATGACTTTTAACGGTCATATTGCTTCCCCTGTTTCTTTTAAAGCCCTCTCGAAACAGCTATTTCATACAAAACAAAGAAATCTACAGAAAATTTCCTTTTTCGATCTTTTACTCATCCATACAAAATTTTATCAAGATCTTCAAACTTTGTGAGTCGAGCGTTCTGGTCATCAATTTGGACTTCATTAAATAAAAAAATGGCAGTAAGAAGGCAGCCGCTGGCAGTAATCCAAGATGAAAACGCCGAAATCAATAGAGGTTAGCCAAAAACAAATCAAAACGCAATAACCATTAATGATTTTGTATATGCATTGATCTTGAATCAGAATGTCTTTAGTTCTTTGAATCCTGCACATTTTTATTACTTAATGGAGAACCAATTATGTTCAACTTCAATCCCTTTTATAAAATAATGCAATTGATTTATGATTATTTGCAGGCAAGACGAATGTGGCTAAATCTGGCGGGCTGAAGGTGCAGCAGACAGATGTATCGGACCGGAAAACACTAGCAAACATCACAAACAAACTCAAAACCCTGCCAAATTTAGGGGTTGCCACTCCAAGTACATTACGCAATGGCAAGGGTGGAATTAGCGTTAGGGTGGATCCAGAACTTTCGGGGAAATCTGGGGTAAAGGGCCGAACTGTGCCTCGGACTCCTTTGGGAAATATCGAAAATGTAGATTCCTCCGTACAAAAGGGCAAGACAATTGAGGAGAATAAAGCTCATTCAAAGAATGTAAAATGGGGTCCTAATCCTAATTATGAGGTCACTGAGGAGATGAAGCAGCAGGCGGAGATTTGGGCTCGCGAGGGGATTGAGAAGTGCCATTTTACAGGAAAAGACATGGACGCTCTCCATGAGAAGATGGCAGAGGAAGGTATGAAGTGCAATGTGGGAGAGAAATCTGGCTAAAGAATATCGAACCCTTAGTTATTTAACATAACATTAAACCCTAAGACAAATAGCCCTCAAACCTAATATCGATAACATTCTTTTGTTCGAGTATGGTGGTATTTAATCTATTGCGTTTGCCATATTGGCTTAGTGTTTGTTGTTTTATTAATTCCTTGTAAAATCTTAATTTCTATTCCTGGAATGTTTCTTTTCAGAGGTGAACAGGCGAGTTGCTCAGGCTCTAAGCTACAGATCTGAGATTCCATGTTGGCTTCCTAGTGCTCTCGTAGAGGTAGGAGGCTAATAAGTTTCTTTTTTCTTTGCTTTTAGTTTATAGCTTTCTCTTTACGAAACGCTGCCTTGTTTTCTGTTGTTTCTTTTTCATGTGAACCCTGATGGTTGTCGCCATTTTGATTTAAAACTCTCCCTGTTGGTGGAGCTTTAAAGATTGATAGTTTTTTTCTTCATACACAATGTCAATGGTTATTATTGAGATGAAAAGCTTACTATCCCTTTGGTTTTCCACAACAGCCGACTGAAATTAAAGACTGTCTTGAGTTAGTCCCAGAGGAAGATCTGCTCACTAACTTTTCTTCTTCTTTCCATGGTATGTTTCACTTCTCATCACAGTGTTAAACTTGAATTAAGTATTTGGTAATATTTCACCATTCTTTGTATATTTGTATGAAAAGAAATACAAACTTGTTTGTCAAAGGCATGAAACAGCAGTTGGGATATCAAGTTTATACTATTGTTTTCTCTTCCTTTTTAGGTAAGGAGCAGCATAAGGAGCAGCAAGACATTGACTACGATGAGTCATTCTATGAATTCCTTGATATTTTGTTGGCGTCCAAAGGGCCACCTGTTGAATGATACCGTTGCGTTGTAGTGCTTGTAACACAGAAGCAATATGCAATTTGTGAATACAATTACATTTATGCTACTGCATCGATTGGTATATGACAATTATCTATGCTACTGCATATATCTGTGGCAGTAGACTGTAAAATTATACTGCTGGATTTATACTCATGAAATATTAATTAGATTTTCCTTGTAAGGACACAATAGTTTGGGAATTTCTGTTCCTGCTTCACATAATGTTTTCGAATCAAATTTTTTCTGATTCTATTACATGCTTTGTACTGACAAGAGCATAGGCTGGCTTTAAGGGATGATCGTATTTTATAATTGATGATGCTTCATGCTGGATGGTTTCTATTGTTAGTGCCAAATGAGTTCCAAGGTTTAAACAAACAATATAGTGTTTTCCAAATGTTTTTGTTGTATGCTTGTAACTCATAATCGATAGGCAATTAGGGCATATGATTACATATGCTACTGCATCGATTGATATATATGACAAGAGCCATAAAATGTATTAATTTAAACAAAGGGTAATACATAAACAACCAACTAAAGACCAATTTTGCAGAAATGGCCTACTTATGAGGCCTTTGAAAAAGTATAAGTCTTGTTTGAAAAAATGTGAGCCTATTCTATATAATTGCCCACAAGGGGATTCCCTTATATGCTGCTCACAAGTTTCAAAATAACACAGCAATTTCTACTAACCCAGTAATGTTTCTGAAAATTCAAGCCGATTTAAACATAGTACAAAAGAAGATCCTAGGCTTTTATACTTTTCAGCATGCAAAAATCATAGTACTTCATTAATCTTTTCATTTTCTGAGCTGAATGAATGGGTTCCTCTATGGCGTCCTTTGTATTGTCCTTTGTTTCTAACTCGCTCCCAGTTCTTTGAGCTGCCATGAAATACTCAACCCTCTCTTGACTGCCATGAGCTATTGCTTCAACCATCTGAAGAATACAATCCATCTCAAATCTAGTACCCTGTCCACCATTCTTTAATCCCATCTGCCGCTTTGTTAGCTAAGAGGTCTGCCTCATTGTTTGCCTGCTTATATATATGGATCAAGGTAAAATCTTCCAAATGTTTTAGAAGTGCCAAAGTCCTATCAAGTAAGGCACCCAATCTCCAGTTGGGAGTATGCCCTTTCCTTACTGCATCTATTATAATTGAGGAATCACCATCAATTTCAACTTTGGGGCATTTTATTTCAATGCAAAGGAGAATACCATTTAAAAGTGCATTAAACTCTGCCAAATTATTAGTATCTTGGGGGAGGGGAATAGAGGCTTTACCAATTACTGTGCCTATACTGTTTCGGACAATTATTCCTGCCCTAGAAGGACCTGGATTGCCTCTGGAAGCTCCATCAAAATTTAGTTTAACCCATCCTTCCTTGGGATTGGTCCAAACAGCTTGATTTCTTAAGGAGTCTGATTTCTTACCATTACTTGCTGCTGTAGGAGGTATCTTCAGCCCATGCCAATTGAATCTCATTTTACCATCCCAGTTTGTGAAAGTTTTGTTTGACTGTCCAAGCTTATACAATCTATTGTTTGTGGTCTCAATGATGAGAGCTTCTACCTTGTTCAGGAAACCTAAAAAGGACATTTCTTTTTCTTCAAAAATTCTGCTATTTCTCTCCTTTCACAATTTCCATAGCAGCAAAGAAGGACAAATTTCCCAAATCATACTTAGCAGACCATCATTGGGTCTTATTGGCCAGGATTGAAAGAGGCATCTTATGTCATTCGGTAATGTTGTTATCCAGCCTAATGTAGCACAAAGCCATCTCCAACAAGCAAAGGCAAAGGGGCAATTTAAAAGGATATGATCCACTGATTCTTGTTGTCTTTAACACAAGCAACATCTAGATGGACCTTCAAAGCCTATTTTTGAATTTTTTTCGCTGTAAGTAACATTTTTTGAATTGCCAACCAAGCAAAAACCCTTGCTTTAGGAACCATATCTTTCCCCAGCCTTTGGGGAATGCTTTGGGCTGAAGAAACCTCATGTTTCCTGATCATCTTATAACCATCCTTAGTATTGTAAGCTCCATCTTTAGCTCCAGTCCATATGATTTTGTCCTCTCCTGCCCTAAAAGTTATTTGTCTTTGTTGTAAAGGAGATCTAAGTTGATTAGAGTCATTCCTAGGTATTGGCAGTGAAGAAAAATCTTTCCATTCCAATCCTAATGCAGGATCATCATTTTTGAAAGTAACATAATCTCTTACTCTAACTCCCCAATTCTGTTTAAGGAACTCCTTTGTTTGGGCCAGAGATGTTTCTTTATCGAGGCATGGATATCCCCCAGGAATCTTCCCAAAACAAGCTTTCTTTCCCACCATAGATGTTCCATGACACCCTGTTTGATATAATGGATCTACATTTTAGTATGAAATTCCAAACTCTTGAACCTTTAGGGGGGTTTTTAACCTTTATTATATCCAATGCATTGTCTTCGTTTAGATATTTGTTTTGGAGAATCTTCACCCATTTTAAGCTTGGATCTTTGATCATTCTCCAAACTAGTTTGGCACCTAGAGCTAGATTTTGGTCTATTTGATTTCTTAGGCCAACTCCTCCAGCCTCTTTTGGTTTACAAATTTTGTCCCAAGCCACTAATGCAATTTTGTGACTTTCTGTTGTCCCCTACCAAAAGAATTGCCTCATCCTTTGAATAATGAATTTGTTCATTCCAGCAGATAGAAGAAGATATGAAAGAGTGTAGATTGGTAAGGAGGAAATGACAGCCTTCAACATTACCAATCTCTCGGCCCAAGATAGCCATTTCCCTTCCAAGATTCCAATCTTCTATTTATTTTATCTCTTAGAGGATCCCATAGTCTTGTATTTCTGGTTCCAATATCTAATGGAAGTCCCAAAATATTGCAGGGGAGGGTTCCCTCTTTTAAAGTTAAGGAGTTTTTGTATTTTAAATTCTTTCTCTTTTGGAATGTTAAAGAAAAAGATCTCTGATTTGCCTTTGTTTACTTCCTACCTAGAGGATTTTTGTTAGTGGTCTAGAATTGCCATGAACTCTTTAGCTTCCTTTAGAGTTGCCGAACCCAATAAGAGAGTGTCATTTGCAAACTGTTGATGAGTGACCACCATGCCTCTAGCTACTTTATTACCAAAAATCTGATGATGCTCATGCTTAAACTTGATTGCCCTTCCTAAAGCCTCAACCGTGATGATAAAAAGGAAGGGGAGATAGGATCCCCTTGTTTGATCCCCCTAGAAATGGAGAAATAACCTTCAGGGGAACCATTGATTAACACTGAGAACTTGGGTGTAGAAATGCATTCATAGGTCCAATTTATCCATTGTTTGTTGAAACCAAAGACCTGTAGAACTCTACATAGAAATCTCCAATTCACTTTTTCGTAAGCCTTTGATATATCCAATTTTATCAACATCCTCGAAGTTTTAGTGTTTTGTAGAGTATGTATAGTCTCTTGTGCTATTGTCACTCCATCCACAATTGACCTATTAGGAACAAACCCTGTTTGCCCTGTTTGTTCCTCCAAAATAATATCTTTGAGGAGGACCTTTAATCTATTCGCCATTATCTTTGATATGATCTTATACAAAGTATTACATAGAGAGATTGATTTGAAATCCTCTATCCTGATAGCCTTCTCCTTCTTGGGAATTGTTATCACAAAAACTCACACCCTTGCTGAGCTATCAACTCAGCAACCTTGTGAAACATGGAAACAACCCCGAAGTGTGGGACCTTGCACAAGGGGTTGAATCTCTGGAGAAGGCCGACTTCCTTCTCAATCCAAGTGCATGTGTTGAACCAACTCAACACTTCAAAACTAACTCCTAAGCCTATCCTAAAAAAATGCAGAGGAAAAGGGAAGAGAGAAATGCTTAAAATGAAAGGAGGTGATGCACCAAGATAAGAGATTGTTCCTCTCCCCACTCAAAATGGCACAAAGAATCAACTGAAATACCCAAGAGATCCACAAACTTCAGTTGCATGAGTGACCCAAACGCATGTATGGAGGTTAGAATTTGCTAAGTGTCAAGAGGGGAGAAGGATTTCCACAAATCACACTCTGAAAACAAGTTAACACATCATATATGGAGAGAAGAGCCGCAAAACATACACCCATGATGAAGGTAAGGAAACATACACAACATGCATAAGTTGAAGGAAGGCAAGAATGTAATTTCAATTCATTCAAAGGCCAAACTTACAGTTGCAGAAATGCAAAAAAAATTACAAATCTTTAAGAGAAGAGAAAGAGCATAGGAAAGCTCAAGGCAGCAGGGAGAGAACCCTTTACAATGAGGCTTAACAACCTTTATATAGAAAAATGGTTACAAGAGTGATCATGACCCCTGCATGTTAGTTTGGGAGTGCATGCACTTGACTTCTGTACATGCAAGCAACCTAGCCATACCCACAAAAGGCAACCCTGAGAAGAGTGAATTGACTGACCTTCCAAAGTCAGAGTATGCAGACATGACATAAGTAATTGCAATAAGCATGGCCCCGTACCTCCCTTGATGGAAATCCTACCAAAAACATTAAATGCACCACTGTGGCTCCACAAAAGAAAGTGCATAAGTCACCAAAACTGTCGGAGCATTTAAAGCCTTGAGTATTGATCACGCCATCCGGAAGTGTCGTCAGTTGGAAAGAAGTTTGGAAAACGTTGGAGATCTGGGTCATCGAAGTTGGGGGAACTTTGGAGACCTGGGTCACCGAAGTTGGGAAGACTAGGAAGGAACTTCGGAACCTTGGGGTTTTGGAGTTTCAAGGAAGAGGAAAGAGACGTAGCAGGGAACTTTGGAACTTTGGGGTTCTGGAGTTCCGGAGGAATCAGAGAGAAAAGGCAAGGAGGGAAGGAACTTCGGAAACTCGGGGTTCTGAAGTTCCAGAGAGAAGAAAGGGAAGCAAAAGAAGAGAACTTCGGAACCTCGGGTTTCCGGAGAAAGGAAGGAAGAAAGGCTAGGAGGGAACTCTGGAACCTCGAGGTTCCGGGGTTCCAGAGAAAGCAAGGGAAAGGAACTTCAGAACCTCGGGGTTCCAGGGAAACTAGAAGGAGGCAAGGAAAAGGCAGAACTGAGCAAAGGAACTTAGGAACCTCGGGGTTCCAGAGTTCCGAAGAGAAGAAGAGAAAGGGAAAGAAAGAGAGGAACTTTGGAAACTCGGGGTTCCGAAGTTCCGAGAAAAGAAAGGAGAGGTAGCAAAGGGAAGGAACTTCGGAACCTCGGGGTTCCGGTGTTCCGAAGAAGGAAAAGCGAGAGAAGGCAAAGAGAAGGAACTTTGGAACCTCAGGGTTCTGGAGTTCCGGAGAAGGAGAACAAGAAAAGGCAAAGGGAAAGAACCTCGGAACCTTGGGGTTCCGGGGAAGAAAGAAAAGACCAAGGGAGGACTTCCTTCGGACAAGGCAACACTTCACACTTCATGATTCTTCTGCTTCTCTTGGATCAAATTGGGGCAGCGCTGGTCCATGGAACATATCTCTGATCGGTTCTCACTGATGGATCAAGGGTGTCATAAAATGACAACAGGAATCAAAGCACTAAAGGTGTTATTGACTTCCTTAAGAAATTTACCTGAGTTTGTGGCAGCCTCAATTGCCTTAGCAAGTTCAGCACCCATAACATCCCAGAATTTTTGATAGAAACCTACTGGAAAACCATCTGGTCCAGGAGCCTTGTTCGGTGACAACTGAAAGGGGCTTCTTTAACCTCTTGCATAGACAACCTACTATTCAAGCCTTGTCCGGTGACAACTGAAAAAGGGCCTCTTTAACCTCTTGCATAGACAACCTACTGTTCAACATTCTATTCTACTCTTCTTGTATCAGTTTTGGAATATAACCCTCCATGACTTTTTGATTAACCAAGTCCGAGCCTTCCCAATTATTGAAAAGATTCGAATAGAAGTCTACTATATGTTTAGCTATGTCTTTTGGATCCTAAATCAAGTGGCCACTGGGATTTTCTAAATAAGAAATTCTATTCAAAGCTCTTCTGACCTTTGTTGTGTTGTGGAAGAATTTTGTGTTTTTATCTTCATCTTGCAACCAAACCTCTCTGGATTTCTGCCTCCAAAATATTTCTTCTTTGGATAATGTCTTCATATTCTGCCATTAATTCCTTTTCTCAGGTAAACTCAGTTAATGTCGTACCATCTTTAATAATTTTCTCATTTAGATGATAAAGATCTTCCTCAATTCTGCTTTTGGCTTGAAAAATGTTGTTAAAATGGAGGTGGTTCCATTCCAAAATTCTGTTCTTAAGGTGTTTCAGTTTGGATGCAAAGCCAAAAAGTTTAGATCCTTGAAATTATTCTTCCTTCCACCATGTATCTACCAACTTCATGAAGTTTTCATCTTTTAGCCAAATGTTCTCAAATTTGAAGGCTGATCTTAGCAGTCTATTGTCTCCTCCCATCGAAAGTTGGATTGGAAAGTGATCAGAACCAGAACAGGGAAGTACTTTGCAATCTAAAGTGAAAGGAAAGACTGCCAAATCTCCTACAACAAAGAACCTGTCAAGTTTTTCCGCAATATAACTTAATCCTTTCCTCCTATTGTTCCAGGTAAATACATTATCTCCAGAGGCTACTTCCAAAAGTTTATTTCTATTAACCCACTGGTTAAAGTCCCTTTGGGATGGACCCAGTCTTTCCAAACCTCCCATTTTATCATCTTTAGAGAGGATAGCATTAAAATCTCCTCCTATTATTGTAAAGTCTGATGGGAAAGATGTCAAGTTCTAACCAATTTTTTTTTTTACTTGTGTTAGAGATAGGCCCATAGACATTTATTGCAATGAATGAGAGATTTTGACTAATGCATCTGATTTTGCCTCCCAGCCAGTTATTCCCTTGTCTCAAAACTTCGAAGGTTGTATGTTTCTTATACCAGATAGTAGCCAAACGTCCTGAAGCACCTACTGCTTGTATGGCCTGAACTGAAAATTCACTCCCTAATGTAGATATAAAAAACTCCATTTCTCTTACATCCCCGCTTTTGTTTCTTGTAAAAATATTACCTCTGCTCTGGCCAAAGAGAGTCTTCTTTTGACCAAACGTCTCTTGTTAGAGGCACATAGGCCCCTAACATTTCAAGATATTATCCTCATGGCTTTTCAGGAAGGGTAATTCCCTTCCCTACTCTTAAAATTTGGGTGATTTTTAACTGACCTAAGCCTTGCCATCCTGTAATCTTTTTTCATTGAAGGATTTCCTTCCTTTTCTGCAAGGATCCTTACCAAAATCTGGTTTCTCCTTCAAGGCCTCTCTTTGTTTCAACCCCATTCTTTTGTGTTCCTTTGCTTCTGAAAACAAAACTGCCAGTGTAGTGTTCATGTCTTGATTGTCTTCTTCTCCTACTTCTCCCCCAAAGGCTGATTCCACCTCATTAAAATGCAAATTTCCATGAGGAAAGGTGTCATTTTCCTCTGGACATCCATTTGAAATGCCCAAAATGTTGTTTATGGCCTCAATCTGCAACAAACTATTTCCTTTACTATCGTCTTGATTCATTTGATTACTCTCATGCAGAGCATCATCATCTTGGGCTTTTCCTTCAATCCACTGATCTTCTTGGGTTCTTTCATTGACCAACTGATGTACAATGACATTATCATGATTTATGACGGATGTTTGGTGAGGGTCTCCACTTAAGGCTATCTGTAGTTCTTGAACTATGTCCTCTCTTAGAACATCTGTCTTCTCCAACAATTCAATTAACTTGAGCTCTTCTGACATACTAATCTTCTCAGTTTTTGATCTTTTATTGCTTTTCCTTGAGATTTTTATGCCCTTTTTCCTTTTAACTGGCTGAGAAGGCTTTTTGTTAGCTTTAACCTTCTTACGGGGGCCTTGATTAGTCTTGTCTATGTTATGAATACATTGTTCGGTAGGAAGCCTTCCATTTTCCTCCATTCTAAGGATAGATTGAGATCCTTCATTTGCCTGTTGAGTTCCTTCATCTGCCTGTTGAGCTTTATCTTTTGTCCCCATTATCTTGGGATTCATGATATCATTTGGGGACTGTTCTTCAAAGGAAATCAGGTCTGGAAAGGAGTTCTCCCAAACCTTGGAACACCCTGGTTTCATTTGTTCTCTTTGTAGAAATTTGAATGGAGGCTTCTTTGTTTTTAATTTTAATTTTTTGAATCCATTTCCCTGAGCTTGAAACTATCTCCAACTTATTGTAAAACCCCATATCCAAATCAACTTCTACTAAAATATTAGCCGTGTCCCCACATTTGCCATTCAGAAAATCTTCTTCAATGCCTAATAGTGTGCCCAGAGTATCCCCTATTAGTGTTAAAGCCTCTGTGCTCCAGTATTCAGCCAGAAGACTTCTAGACTAAACCAAACTTGGGATTTGTTTATTTGTATTTTTTGAGAGTCAAAGTGGGGGATCCAGTTTGTTCTAAAGAAGCTGGCTCCCTTGAAAAAAATGGGTTTCCCATATAGAAGTTTAAACTTGAGAGTATTGTTAATGCATTCAATAAGAAGGAAATCATTCTGGAGATTCCTAATATTAATCATACCTGAGTATTCCTTCATCAGCCATTCTTCTATTTCTTTCCTTGAACAGCCAGAACCGCACCACTTAACTATTAGAGCTTTGTCTTTCATTTTGGACAATGTTGGTGCAGTGATATTTGATGGGATAACAAAAAGTTTGCTACCCAAACTTCTTCCACCACTTCTTGAGTGAAACTTTCTGAGATTCCCTTCATTGATGCACAGAGGGTTTGTTCCTTCCTTCAAGTTTGGGTTGTCTCTCTGTGGAAGTTGGTGTCTTTTCGGTGCCCAAATCTTCCTTCTGGTCACCAGATTCTCATTACCCTTATTTGTCGGAGAGCCCACCCAGTCTTGCCCTTTTGAGCTCTGCTGGTTCTTAGCTTTATTTTCTGTACCCAAGTCTTTGTCCAACCTGAAGGGATTTGAGCTTTCCAGACTCCCTTCGTAGGTATATGATTCCCACCTATCAAAGTTCGACCAATGGGAATAAGATTTGCACCCGTAGCCACAGAATAGACAGGTTTGCTCTGTATTTTTGGTTGACCCCTGGTAAATTCCTTCATCTCCTCTTTTCCAATCCACCATGCTTGAGAGCGCTACAAACCCTTCCTCTTCACTGTATTCTTTTCGAGTCGCAGGTTAGGCAATATCCAAGATTCCTGGAAGGGGTTACTGCTGCGAGATTGTAAAAAAGGGCGATGAAGCCTTCTGAAAGGGGGTTTGTATCTGCTGAGATGTATATAATCTTTTGGTGATGACCATTTTTGTTGTCTTTGGTAATTCTGATAGGGCACCAATTGTTGCCGTTGAAGACTTGCCATTATTTATTTCTGGGATGTGTTTATAGAACAGACAAAATCTCCTGCTACCTTGACAGCTCTCGATTCCTGTAGAATGGTGTGGATGCTGTCGGCCTTGGCCCCACTACCCCCCTCCACGTTGGAAATCACCTAGAGATAGTCGTACCCTGTCTGCTTCTCTTCACAAATCTCTGTCTGTGTGCCTTCAAAACCCCAGAGCTTGCGATGCCGCTATGCCTGTGTGCCCTCTGCTCTGCTCTGCATGCCCTCCGCTATTATGCTCTGCGTGCCCTCCGCTCTGCTCTGCATGCCCTCTGCTGCTCTGTGTGCCCTCTGGAGGTCGGTGAATAACAAGACAGATCGCGTGATGCCAGTAATAGAAGAAAAAGAATATCTTAGTTGTATTCACCAAACTCTATTTATTCAGTTTTCAGATTTACTGGTGTCTGCAGATAAGGGATTACAAAAGGAATGGCAAACTTTCAAAGTTCCCAAGGCAAAAGCCAGAAAAGAAGTCGAACCGAAATGATTGACTGTTTGACACATTCTCTTCACAAATCTCTCTGTCTGCATGCCTTCAAAACCCCAGAGCTTGCAATGCCACTATGCCTGCGTGCCCTCCGCTCTGCTTTACAATCATACCTATGCTACTGGATAGATCTGTGGCAGTAATATGATTACATTTATGCTACTGCATCAACTGATATATGACAATCATATTTATGCTACTGCATAGATATGTGACAGTATATTTTAAAATTCTACCGCTTATACTCATGAAATACTATTTAGATTTTCCTTATACGGACAACAGTTTGGGAATTTCTGATCCTGTTTTTGGTCTTCACATAATGTTATATGATTGGAATCATTTTTTTTTCAGATTCTGTATCATGCTTTGAACTGACAAGAGCATAGGCTGGCTTTGAGAGATGATCTTATTTTATAATTGATGATGCCTTATGGTGGATGGTTTCTTCGGTTAGTGCCAAATGTTTTCCAAGGTTTAACTAAAAATATAATAAACAAAGATATGTATGTAATCAAGTCTTGTATGTCTTTTTTAAACCAGAGCACAAATGTTTAAGAACCTACGATGGCCTTATATTCTCTTCCCATACTCATACTTCATGCTTGATAGTTTCTTTGGTTAGTTGGTGCCAATTGTTATCCAAAATTATGATAAATGGACCCATAAATCTCAGATCCGTATGTCCATAAGTAATCAGTCTAAGAACCATATGTCTTGTATGTCTTTTTTAAACAGAAAATCGCTTGTAATACATGAATCTTGTTCCTTCAGATTGTGTGACATGTCTTCTTTAAATAGAAAAATTGAGGCTTATTTGCAAATTCTTGAATCTTGCAGATTCACGCTTGATAGTTTCTTTGCTTGGTTGTTGCCAAATGTTATCCAAAGTAAACCAGTCTCAAATCCGTATGTGTTGTATGTCTTTTTTAAACAGAAAAACTCAAGGTTTACTTGCAAATCCATGAATCTTGTTCTTGTTCTTTCAGATTGAATGTTTTTTTTTTAATAGAAACGTTGAGGTTTATTTGCAAATTCTTGAATCTTGTTTCTTTGGATTGAATTTGGTTCTTTTCATATATAATGTGTTTTATATCCTTTAAACAGAAAAGAGAAGAGGTTTTACTTGCAAATATATGAATCCTCTTTTTTGATATTGAATTTGGTCCTGTTAATATATAAAATCAGATCATTATTATCTGTTTTATGTCTTCAATTAGCCAATAGCCATTACTATAGCCTTATTCATGATGTTGCCAGCTTTGTCGAATTCATTTTTGCTTCTTGAGAGTTGTGACCAGGTGTTAATCGAATATAGGAAAATATGTCCATTAATTAGTACCATAGGTTATTCATCCATCGTATTTATTTTTGTGGATGATTACAATTGGGCTGTCTTTCATGTATTTTTTTTAACAGAAAAAATCAAGGTTTTATTTGCAAATTCATGAATACTTCTTCAGATTGAATTTGACTCTTTTAAAGCATAAGGAACAAACGAATTTCCTCTGTTTTATGTCTTTAACCAGCCAATAACCATTTCTATAGCCTTATTCATGGTGTTCTATGGTGAAATGTGATTGCTATTTTGGTTGAATTCATTTTTGCTTCTTGAGACTTGTGTGCAGGTGTTGTTTTCATTGTTAAGTATGATGAAATTTACTTTTCCATCAAATCTCTGAACTTCATACTTTCTTTGGTTGGTGTGGACAGATCCAAGTTGCCAGGTGGAGTCATTGTGCACTAGTTGAATAGTTTGTGTGATGTTTAAAGTTTAATTGAAACCTCTTCATCTTTTGTTGGATAAGTTAAAATTGAAATTTATGTTGGTGAAATGTGATTGCTATGGTTGAATTCATTTTTGCTTTTTGAGACTTGTGTGCGGGTGTTGTTTTCATTGTTAAGTATGATGAAATTTACTTTTCCATCAAATCTCTGAACTTCATACTTTCTTTGGTTGGTGTGGACAGATCCAAGTTGCCAGGTGGAGTCATTGTGCACTTGTTGAATAGTTTGTGTGATGTTTAAAGTTTAATTGAAACCTCTTCATCTTTTGTTGGATAAGTTAAAATTGAAATTTATGTTGGTGAAATGTGATTGCTATTTTGGTTGAATTCAGTTTTGCTTCTTGAGACTTGTGTGCAGGTGTTGTTTTCATTGTTAAGTATGATGAAATTTACTTTTCCATCAAATCTCTGAACTTCATACTTTCTTTGGTTGGTGTGGACAGATCCAAGTTGTCAGGTGGAGTCATTGTGCACTTGTTGAATAGTTTGTGTGATGTTTAAATGTTAATTGAAATCTCTTCATCTTTTGTTGGATAAGTTAAAATTGAAATTTATGTTGTTATTGGATTAGTCTGGTGCTCCCCTGTGAGAAAATGGATCAAATTTCAGTTCTGGATAATGTTTGTGGATTCATTGAATTATTCATCGAGTAGAAACAAAAGGATACAAGCCAAATGAAAACTTGAAACCAAAAAAGGAATTAGCAATGTAACATCAAAATCTGCAATCAAAGATTTGATGAGAAGCAATCTGAGTTATCAAATTCATGATAACTGTGCTAAGCACAGGAAGTTGGAAGCAATACCCAAAATGAGAAAAAACAGCCAAAACCTCAATGTGCAACAGATGAATGCTGATTTTAAAAAATAAAAAATCTGAGGTCAGGAAGGGCTTTGTCAGTAATAAGAAATCTGATATAAAGCCATACTGATGTGAATGCTGGTTGTAGCAAACCTTAAATGAATGTTTAGCAGATATCTGGAATATCAGAAATTGGAACAAAAATGTTTCAGAAAAAGGATCAGCATTTGGCAGCAGAGAAACAAGTTTCTGCAGCAAAGACAGCTCCAACAAGAGTGCCAGAATGGATAGCAAAAGGGATTTATCATTTCATGCTCTTTCTGAAAATGCAGCAATCACCACAATTTGTCATGATTAATATGAGGTTAGGGCAAAACTAATAGTATTGTGTTTGATCTACACGAGGAAACATATCAAAGGCTTTAGCAATTTGAAATTTGAAGACATACAGAAACATCCCAAAGGCTTGATCCTTAGGACATGATACCTGCTATGATTCTATTTACGAGTGTCTATTTAAATAAGAGAAGCATTTAATCATAACGATGGCATTTAGTGTTTAAACTTCAAAGCAATCCGTCTACTTTTTAATTTACATCTTTCATCTGTTTCAGCTATCCACTTAATTCATTTCTATATGCACTTTGGAGTTGTTTCAGCTGTCACCTACTTTTTAATTTTTCTTTATGTCCACTTTCCTATAGACTATAATTAACATTCTTATTACTGTTATCACAAAAGCTCACACCCTTGCTGAGCTATCAACTCAGCAACCTTGTGAAACATGGAAACAACCCCGAAGTGTGGAATCTTGCTTAAGGGGGTTGAATCTCCGGAGAAGGCCGACTTCCTTCTCAATCCAGGTGCAGGTATTGAACCAACTCAACACTTCAAAACTAACTCCTAAGCCTATCCTAACAAAGTGCAGAGGTAAAGGGAAGAGAGAAATGCTTAAAACAAAAGGAGGTGATGCACCAAGAAGAGATTGTTTCCCTCTCTACCCGAAATGACACAAAGAATCAATTGAAACACCCAGGAGATGCACAAACTTCAGTTGTATGAGTGACCCCCATGCATGTATGGAGGTTAGAATTCGTTGAATGCCAAGAGGGGAGAAGGATTTCCACAAGTCACACTCAGAAAACAAGTTAACACAATATATATGGAGAGAAGAGCCACAAAAAACATACACCCATGATGAAGGTAAGGAAACATACACAGCATGCATAAGTTGAAGGTAGGCAAGAATGGTGATTTCAGTTAATTATAAGGCCAATGGTCAAACTTACAGTTGCACAAATGCAAGATAAATACAAGAGAAGTGGAAGAGCATGGAATAGCTCAAGCCAGCAGGGAGAGAACCCTTTACAATGAGGCTTAACAACCTTTATATAGAAAAGAGGTTACAAGGGTGATCATGACCCCTGCATGTCAGTCTGGAAGTGCATGCACTTGACTTGTACATGCAAGCAACCTAGCCATACCACAAAGGGCAACCCTGAGAAGGTGGATTGACTGACCTTCCAAAGTCAGAGTATGCAGTCATGACACAAGTCACCAAGCATGGCCCCGTACCTCCCTTGATGGAGATCGTGCCAAAAACATTAAATGCACCCTTGTGGCTCCACAAAACAAAGTGCATAAGTCACCAAAACTGTCGGAGCATTTAAAGCCTTGAGTGTTGATCACACCATCCGGAAGTGTCGCCAGTCAGAAGGAAGTCTGGGGACTTTGGAAGCTCGGGCTCCCGAAGTGAGGAAGACAAGGGAAGACCTTCGGAACCTCGGGGTTTCGGGAAAGGAGAAAAGAGACCAGCAAGGAACTTCGGAACCTCGGGGTTCTGATGTTCCAGAGAGAAGGGGAAGCAAAGGAAGAGAACTTCAGAACCTCGGGGTTTCGGAGTTTCGGAGAAAGGAAGGAAGAAAGGCTAGGAGGGTTCCGAGGTTTCGAAGAAAGCAAGGGAAAGGAACTTCCGAACCTCGGGGTTCCGGAGTTTTGGGAAAGGGAGAAGAAAAGAAGGAACCTCGGAACCTCAGGGTTCCGGAGTTTCAGAGAGAAGAAGAGAAAGGGAAAGAAAGAGAGGAACTTTGGAAACTCGGGTTCCGGAGTTCCGGGAAAAGAAGAAAGAGGAAGCAAAGAGAAGGAACTCCGGGGTTCCGGAGTTCCGAGGAAGAAAGAACGAGAGAAGGCAAAGAAAAGGAACCTTGGAACCTCGGGGTTCCGGAGTTCCGAAGAAGGAAACAGGAGAGTCCAAGGAAGGAAAAAACCTCGGAACCTCGGGGTTCTGGAGTTCCAGGGAAGAAAACTAAGGAACTTCCTTCTGACAGACAACACTTCACACTTCATAATTCCATTGCTTTTCTCCTTGATCAACTGGGGCAGCGCTGGTCCATGGAACATATCTCTGATCGGTTCTCACTGATAGACCAAGGGTGTCATAAAATGACAACAATTACATTAGATGTCCCGATCAAGTATTATCCGGTTTCTGTCTTAATTTTGAAACCCCCTCACTGCTCAATTTTTTTCTTTTTTGTGTTCAATTTCTTTTCCTGTAGCCACACTCTATTTAGTTTATAAATAAGAGTTTTTCAAGTGATTGTCTGAGATATGCGATCAATTGCCTCTCAAACAAGCAAGACCATGGGCGCATTTTGAAAGGTGTTGAAGAGATTGCTCAGTATCAGGATGTTAATGCTCTATTTAGTTTATAAATAAGAGTTTTTCAAATGACTGTTTGAGATATGTGATCAATTGCCTCTCAAACAAGCAAGACCATGGGCTCATTTTTAAAGGTGTTGAAGAGATTGCTCAGGATCAAGATGTTAGATTAATTCCTAGCTGCAATGTATCACAAGCATTTGCAATAGAACTAGCCTCCATCTCTTTGTCTTCAGTCATTCTTTCTTCCCTGTTTTGGCTTTAGAAAACCTCAGCTATTTTACATGCTCAGCCCTCTCTTCATTCCCAGTGCACATTTGTCTTGATTTTTGTAAACTGATTTTTTTGGAATTTTGGATTTAGGATTGACTAGCTAATACTTGGGAAGTTTTCATGCTTTTATCCTCAACTTATAGTGGGATTTCATCCTTTTTTTATTAGTAAATGTGGGGTTTCCGTCAGGCCCCACAACTACCAATGCACAAACAGGGGCCGGGTCCCTGGGTACATCAACGTGCACTTTCTTCCAGCTCCCAAGCCTAGTTGCTACCAGGGGGGTTTTTTTAGGAATTTGGATTTAGGATTGACTAGCTAATACTTGGGAAGTTTTCATGCTTTTATCCTCAACTTATAGTGGGATTTCATCCTTTTTTTATTAGTAAATGTGGGGTTTCCGTCAGCCCCCACAACTACCAATGCACAAACAGGGGCCGGGTCCCTGGGCACACAACGTGCACTTTCTTCCAGCTCCCAAGCCTAGTGGCTACAAGGGGGATTTGAACCTGGGTCGTTGTTAACCATTTTACCCTCTCAGTTATGTCCACTGGATGGTGGGAATTCATCTTGATTTCTATAGAAAATGTAACCAACTTTGTGTATAAGACTATAAATCATAAGAAAATAGAAAAAAATTACAACTTTTTGTCAGGAGTAAAAATTTAGTTCAGTTAATATTCAAAAATTGACTAAATTTCTCAATTTTACCATATCTCCAATATACAGTAACAGTTTGTCGTTTTTCCTGTACAAAATACATATAACCTTACAAGTCAAGAACTATATTCGAAATTTTTCGTACCGAGGAACTTTCAATAAGGGTAAAAATTAGATTCATGGTTTTTTCTACTGAACCCCCAATTTTCAGTGAAACCTCATGTGAAAATTTGTTGAATTTATGAAAGAAATATAAAAAATATGAAACCAAAGAAAAATTTTCATGCAGGGAAAACTATTAGTGATTAATATTCAAAAATTGATGATTTTCTCAATTTAATTCCAAAATTGTTTTCCAATTTTCAGTGAAGATTGTTTTGATTTCTATGTAGGAAATTGTTTTTCTTTAAATTTTTTCCTGCTTATATAGATTAAACTCTTACAAAAAAATTGGAGTTATGTTTCTTTAAATTTTTCCCTATTTTCAGGGAGGCTATGCTTTAATTTGAAGAATGATCCGCAAGGGTTCAAAGCCAGATACTGAAACTTACAGTATTTTAGTGAATTCATGGTGTCGTGAAGGCAAATTGCAGGAAGCACAGGAGTTCTAGAAGAAATGAGTATCATGGGACATAATCCTACTGCAGGCAGCCGTGATCTTTTAGTTAATGGCATGTTAACAGCTGGGAATGTGGACAAGGAGTTTGTGACAAAAATGACAGATGATGGTTTTGTGCCAAATTTGCAGACTTTTAATATATTTTTGGAATCTTTATCCAATGCTCTGGGGAAATAGACCTTTGTGTTCATCTGATGAGCGTTTCTGCGAAAGTGGGGCTATGTCCAGATAGGATCATGATAAGGGGTACATCTAGGACTGGAAATATTGCTGAGGCTTTCAGGATTTTGCACAGCTCAATGGAAGATGTCCACAAGCCATTTCCAGGCCTTTATGCTCCAATTATTAAGGCATTGTGTAAGAATGGGCAGTTTGCAGAAGCACATAATTTGTTTAGTGATATGAAGAAGAAAGGGCATCCTCCAAACAAGCCTATTTACATTATGCTTATACGCTTACATTGCCGGGCTGGCAGGTATCTTGAAGCTGTAAATTTTCTGGTTGAGATGACTCAGCTCAATTTTGTTCCAAGACCTCAGAACTTTGATATGGTTACCAAGGGCAAGTATAATCTGGCTGAAAAAATAGACCTAATCAGTGTATGGAATGTGATGATCACAAAGAGTAAATGTAGTGGTTTTTTGTAGTGAGGCGACATGTTATCAGTGTATGGAATGTAATGATCACAAAGAGTAAATGTAGTGGTTTTTCGTAGTGAGGCAACATGTTTTTGCTCCATACTGGAAATTTTATTCATAGCTGAGCTTCAAACTTGCTAACAAGTGCAAAAGCATTTCAGCGGCAGCTTGGTCTGCCTGAATCAAAAATAAAATTGATTTAACACTTTGTAGGCTGCAAATTAGATAACTGGGCAATGTGCAGCATTATATGACTTGTGCTGCAAGAATTGCAATGCCACCTGATTCAAATTGGTTAGGTGGTGAGAAACTCTCTGATGTATATTGTTACTGTTCTGATGCAATGCTTGCAGCAGTGTCTCCGTGCTTTCACTTGGTAATTAAAAATTGAGTCATTGCTGCCAATCTACTTGCTTGTTCTGTCTACGCTTCTCTTCTTGTCACTGCACTATTACTGTATTAGTCATATTTGTGGTTGATTCTGATGTTTTGAGCCACAATACGGCTATGATTTCCTGTTGCACCAATTATAGCAACACTTTGGGGGCATGGAGTTAACTACTTGGTAAATGAGTGTTTTATGTTTTTCCTACTTAAAGAATTAAATTTTTTTGAAAATGGTTGAATATTTAAATATTATCATGGTAAGATACCATGATAGATTGTGAAACCCTAGGCCAAAAGGAGATCATCCAGATTTTGATTTTTATTGTTGATTATGGGTGTCCTTTTTACCCATGGTTGTCTGGTGCTTTCCTGTTCGGTTGAGGATTCCATATCCTATCTTTTTCTGGTTGTAAAATGACCAAGTATTTACTTCCAAAATCGTTCTGGGTGACATAACAAAGGGCCTACAGAGTCTTCATATTCAGCAAAAAAACATCAATTCGTTAGAGCTGAGATAATCAATTATCACATCCAGGCTAGAACAAACCAACCATCAGAGACATAAAGAAAAGTTGAGAGGGCAGCAAGTTCATTCTGTCAGGCTTGTACTTTCCAGCATCAAGAATAGGGCGAACCTTCTAAAAACCATTTCTCATATCCATTACCTCCTCCAGTGCGTGAAGGGCTGCACTATCACAACAAACACTATTAGGCATTCTTTATTTTTTGGAATATGTGGAGGAGGATTCTCTATGCAAGAGTAATCCTATAATATAAAGCAGACAGCCAGGCCGGCAGCCTGAACACAAAAACCTTGTTCCTTTTAATTGTGGGAGGTTTAGGTCACTCATATATTTAGTATTGAAGTCCATTTCAATACTGTTCTACTTAATAGTTCTTGTTATATTTATGCATCTATTGATTTTTTTATTAATTTAACTAATCATATCATAGAATTAAAAAAAAATGAATAAAATTTGTATTGTGTAATGTGTATATCCTAGTATAGATTTAGTTTTTTATAATTTATTTAATTTATTTTTCATCATATGGTCAAAGTGCATTCAAACTTATTCACTGCATTCTAACACAATGGACCAAAATATTTCCTTCACATAAAAAAGTCCAAAACAAATAAAGAGAAGTGATAGAGATTAATTTTTCATATCTAAAATGTGAACTATAATTAATTTCTATTACAAATTTACTCATGTATTATGTTTAGTATGTCTAAGCTTCATTAGTATAGATTTAGTTTTTTATAATTTATTTAATTTATTTTTCATCACATGGTCAAAGTGCATTCAAACTTATTCACTGTATTCTAACACAACGGACTAAAATATTTCCTTCACATAAAAAAATCCAAAATAGATAAAGAGAAGTGATAGAGATTAACTTTTCATATCTAAAGTGTGAATTAATATTAACAATTCAATTACAAATTTACTCATGTATTATGCTTAGTATGTCTAAGCTTCATTAGTGACAATCAAAACAATATAGTTAATATAAGAACAAATATTCATAAGAAATAATTACTAATCAAACTACTAATAAAAAAGTATTACTAATCAAAATTAAAATGTAATATGTTAGATTCTAATCATTTAGAATTATTTATTAAAAAATATCTAGAATAATGTAAAGACGTTAATTTTATAAGATATGATCTTAAATGTTGATTAAAAATATCTAAAAAAATTTAATACATATATAATGTGAAATTATATTTATATTCTTACTATTTTTCTATTTTTTATTCTTACCTATTAAAAAAAGATTTATTTTATACCTCATAAACATATATTTTCCAAACTTATTTTGCAGTCCAAGATTAAATAAATGGTAATGCGCAAAGAATTTTTTTAAAACTTTACCATTTTGTACTTTGAAAATATTAATTTTTATAAGATTGTTAGAAAGAATTTAGACAATTTTTTTTAACTTGCTCTACTTGCCTTATACGCATTTGGGAAGCCGGTGCCCATCAACAATGACCCAATTTAGCAGGAATAGCACAATTGAGTTGCATATAAACATTTGTTGAATATCATTCTCACCCAAATGCGTTAGTAGTAAATATCATATAAACAGTTGTTGAATATCTTCTTAGCAAACTTGAGGGGACCAATAGTTTGTATTTTATTATATGAAAACTAGTTTTATTACTTACTTCAAAATATATTGGATAAGAGGAATCCTCATAAAAGTTAATAATAAATGTGGAAAAAAATAATTGGATAAAATATAATACAAAGATAATTGGAAATTTTCTTACAAATGTTTAAAGAGTTGAGATTGAAGTTAAATAATTGGATAAACAAAAGTAATGAATCCATTTTAAATGTATTTAGGAATGAGAGGTATATAAGAGGATGTGGTTTGAGTTTCATTCTATTAAATTTGTAATTGAATTAAGTTTAGTAATAGGTGTATGGATAGTTGAGTTTAAACGAATAATCAGTTTGATTTGAAGCGATGAAACTGATTAATGTTAAGAGATTAATTCAGATGAAAGACAAATATCAACTTGATTTGAAGTGATGAAACTGATATGCCCCTAGCGATTGATTGATTCAGATGATCGAGAGATTTCAACTTGATGTGAAGCGATGAAGTTGAGATGCCCCTTAGCGATAAGGATTTCTTTTTTTTTTTATTAGAAAGATTTTGCTTGACTTTTGATGAAGATTTGAAAAAAATTCTCGACTTGTGAAATGTAAAGTCATAAGGTCATGAGTATGCCCCCTCGGGAGCGAAATCGAAAGATAGCAAGGGTAGTTGATTATAGGCAATTGTTTGGCGAAAATAAGTGATTTAAGGATTTTTCTGAAGATTTGGCAATGATTGATGAGAAATTGAGCGTAGAGTTGATTGGTAGAATTGAAATGTGGATGTGTAGAATTGAAATTGAATTAAGATTCAGCGTTGAAATTGAGTGCAATTTGAAGAAAGAATGAGCATTAATGAAAAAAAGCGCTAAGTGGTCAAAATTGTGAAATTGACTAGCAAGACGATCTCGAAGTTCAATTTTGATCCCGAAAATGGAATCAAAGTAGGCACATTAGCCAAGGGTACAATTTTCGTGTCCCTCGGAGCAAGTTGAAAAATTAGGTTTTAGGCTATATATAGGACAAAAGTGTCATTTTCAATTCATTTTAACCCTCCAAGTTTGAAAATTCAAAAAACCTTCTACGAAGAAAAATGGTGGTCCCTAGTCGTCAACATCGATTCGAGCACCAGAGACGACATAATCGACCTCGAAACTACGAGCCAATGGTAAGTGATCAATCTTTAGCCTCTGTATGTTTCCAAATTTGAATTTTTTGTGTATTTTTCACGTTTTTAACGGGTTTGAAGTCGGGTTTCTCGGTTTATCGTGCGAGACAGGATCTTGTCTCATACGAGAAACTAGCAAATTTTGTTTTATCGTTTCAACCCATTAGAATTGTCGTACTATAGCAACCCTTGTGTCGTACGATAGGCCGGTTAAAAGACCATTTTGTCGTGCGGTGTATAAAATTTTGTCGTTTGAGGATGTTTTCTCGTACTATAGCCATTTCTAACTCGTACGAGATTCTGTTTAATTGTGTTTTGTCGTTCGGAAAACAGTGACAATTTTTGAAAGTGTAAACATGAAATTTTAGTTTTGTATTTAACTTATTTGGATTTGCATGATGTTTAACTTCTCTTGCAGGCTAATTTGGAATGTTTTCTAATGTTCGTTGTTGGGTTTTGTAGGTTTGTTTACCTCCTGTGCTCTTCAGATGTGTATATCCACCCACGATGGCTTTAGTTCAGGATTCGTCTGATGTTGAGCAGGCTCATGTTGATTTATGCGGCTTGGCTCATTTGATGAGGTTACCTAATATCCATGTGAACCACGGGATGCTCACGGCGTTGGTAGAACGATTTCATTTGGAGCATAATACCTTTCATTTGTCGGTTGGGGAGTTGACCATCACTCCTGAGGATATGTACAAGATTCTTCGTATCCCTTTTGCTGGGGATAAGGTGGACTATGATACCGCATTGTTACTTGGACTGCAGGCACCGAGGAATATATTCAGGGATCCAGATATCTTGACTCATTCTATGAGTTGGGATATACTAATGAGAAGGTACAGTGAGGAGTATCCGCTGGCATGTGTCTTAGCAGGGCTTATTGGGTGCTTTTTGATGCTAGACCGAGGGCAGTAGGGTTTCTAGAGTGGATGGGGCCGGATGCTTGAGCGATTGATAGAGTCCCCTCAGAGACTTGGCTGGGGTTCTTGCTTACTAGCCCACATGTATTGAGAGATGCATGAGATTGTTTATAGAGAGGGGCGGAGCATGGCTACTGGGGTGTACATTTTATAGGTGTGGGCTTGGAAGCACCTTCCCGTGTGTCGGCCGATAGTGACAGACAGCAGGGAGCCAGGACAGCCGATCATTTATAGATATGCTGGATATATCACGTAGCCCCATCTGGGCCAGACAGACTTCTGGAGACGGCAGCTTGATGACTTGACAGTTGTCGTATGGCGACCATATAGAGGGTTAGAGCCATGGGATGACTGGCGGACAGTGTGCAGAGATATATTTGTCACACGCCCATTGATTGGGAGATCGCAGACTGTTGTGGAGCGATTCGTCGTTTCATGAGTAATGAGGCAGTATGGTCGGCCTCAGGGGATCTCACAGGAGTTTACAGCATATGCTAGGTATGCGGACAAGGAGAGGCAGGGTTGGGCACCTAGGCTATCTTATGCCTTGGCTATGCAGGAGATGACAGGTTTACCCCGCCTGAGGTGGGATTACCTGGAGGATATAGTAGATGCGGGGGTATTGCCCCAGTACAGGGATTATTTGCAGCAACATCCATTCCCTCGGTTTACAGATCCTGGAGAGCATGCTCCTCATATCGAGGATGTGGAGGATGATGCCCCAGCACCGGCATAGGGACAAGCACAGAGACAAGGTCATAGGCAAGGATAGGGCCAGAGACCAGATGCTCCACGACGGACTAGTGGTGATCCTGGTGCCAGTAGCAGCGGAGTGCGAGCTGACATTGGACAACAGAGGGGTGAGGGTGGATCCCTTGGGAGAGTAGGCATGAGGTTGGGTGGGGGAGAGGAGGGGCGAGTAGCTCCGAAGTAGGTCCGTCAGCGACGAGAGGAGTAGGGCGAAGCCACAGGTGGAGATGGTGGTGGAGATGGCGATGGAGAGCCTGCGAGAGAGTAGGGGGCTGACACGGGTCGGTCGATGAGAGCACGTCTTGCAGAGCTACAGTCACAGTTGTTAGTGGCGCAGACTCAGCTGGCGGAGCGAGACCGACAGCTGGCCGAGGTGAGGACTGAGCATGATCACCAGATTGCGGCTTTGAGAGCAGAGTCGAGAGCAGAGATAGAGTCTCTACGACAGGAGGTCCTTCTCCAGAGTAGTAGGGCATCTTATTATGTAGCCGCGTATAGTGTTGTAGTTCATGTTGCACAATAGGTGCAACCTTATTCGCAATATATGGCCAGATCGGAGGGAGCGCGAGCACCTCGACAGGATCCCGGGCATCAGGCTCCTCCTCCTCCACCAGGCGATGAGGGAGAGGGTGCCAGCTAGATGATTCTTTTTGTAGCTCAGATATTTTTTTTGTAGACACCCTTTTTTTTTTTTTTTTGTAGCCTATACAATTCTTGCTCCGATGGGAGTTTGTACATGTCATTGGACATCATTTTGTACTCTTAGACTTGAGATGATATATATATATATACGAAATCCGATTTGACTTCATTGTACTTGTGTCAATTCGATTATGAGATGTTTCTATATGCTTTATTCTATATGTATGCATTTCTTTTTCAGCATGAATGTATGTATTACAAATGCTAATGGATGTCTATGTTTTTGTTTCTTTTCATATGCAAAGAAATGAATGAAAATGAGTAGTGCAAAAAAATTTTTTGTTTGTTTTCTATGTAATAAGATGAATACAAATGATTAATAATAAAATGAATGAATCTATATGAAATGTTATGTATGCAGCTAAACGTCTCAAAACACAAGTACTCGATTGGAGAAATAATGATAAATAGACCACTTAGCGTAAGAAATGATGATGCTTTCAGCTCGCATTCTGAAGATAAAGAGATTGTTATTATCACACCAAAATCACCCTAGATTCACTAAAATGCAGAATGAAATGCAAAATGATATGCAAAATGCAACCTAAACCTAGTCACTGGATTTAAAATACTTAAGATTCATCACTGAGCATAACAAACACAATAGTCAAGGTAGAGTTCCTTTCTTTTTCAATGTGCAATATTAATTATCTTGTTCGCAATGACCCTTTTTTTGTTCATATCCTTGGACAGATTTCGCAGGGACTCGAATTGCATCATAAAGAAATTCCCTCAAAACAGACAAAGAAATGACATGGACCTCCCTGTAGCATACAATTAAGTAGAGTCGAGGTATGTGAGGTGATTTCGCCTTAATGTGAAGGCTCTTATCACAGACACCCAGCTAATTTATATGTTTCCAGATCATCGGGATCATTCCTACAAGCAGAAAACAAAGAAAATATTATGCCCCCAATCCTTGCACCTCTTAGTCAATACAGACTTCCTCGAGTTACTCAGGGGGATAATAATCGAAAACCAATATAAAAGACAGCATACAGAGAAAATTTTCCATTCATAGCTCAAACTGTTTAGTAATTGTTCTTTGTTATGTTGTTTTGCTTGTGAACTCAGTGATAAAGACTCTGTAGTAGTCAGGAGACAGGTGACTGACTCGGAGTGGCTGACCAGGTTTCACTGACGGAATAATGACTTGGTTGACACTGCTTAGGATATGTAATGTGCTCTGTCGAGTAGCCTAAGACTATGACATTGATCTGTTTCAAGTCATGAGGGTTCCAACGAACCAGGAGGTCACAAAAGTGACTGAAAATATGTACAAGCGAAAATAAAAGATACTTGAAAGCGGGAAATGCCAACTTTGCGTTGATAGATGGAGCGCTTGAGTACAAGAGGTGCCTGTTTACCAGGTTTTCACCTGCTTGGCAGAGATTCATTTTTTTTTTTTACCAAGGTGCCTGTTTACTAGGTTTTCACTAGGGCATTTTCTCTCTTTTTTCCTTTTTTTTTTTTTTTCTTTAGGACTTTTTCTGGTTTTTATTATTTCTTTAGGACATTTTCCGATTTTTAGGATTTCTTCAGGACATTTTTTGATTTTTAAGATTTCTTCAGGACATTTTCTGATTTTTATGATTTCTTCAGGACATTTTCCATTGTACAGTTTGCTGGAGCAGAGAATGCTAAGTAAAGAATCTTTTCAGGTGGATGGTGTTAATCGGTTCTCGGAGCTGTTCTCCTTCCGATGTTGAGAGTTGATAGGCACCAGAGCCGAAGACTGCAGTAACGATATAGGGACCCAGCCAGTTGGGTTCAAACTTCCCTTTATTGTCTCGAAACTGTTGATTTTTTGGATTTTCTCTCAGAACTAGGTCACCAACTTGAAATTCTCTTTGTCGAACTTTCTTGTTATACACTCTGGACATTCTCTTTTGATACACTCTGAGATGATTAAACGCCACTTGTCGATGATCATCCAGCAATTCGAGTTCTTGCAATCTAGATATTCTACGATCTTCATCAGTAACAAGACCTTGCAACGAAACTCTTAGAGATGGTATTTCTACTTCAATAGGTAATACTGCTTCGGACCCATACACCAAAGAGAAAGGTGTAGCCCCAGTAGGTGTTTTGATACTTGTTCTGTAAGTCCATAGTGCCGGATTGAGCTGCAGATGCCAATCTTTCTCGGATTTGTTCACTGTTCTGTGCAAGATAGTCAGTAGGTTTTTGTTAGACGCCTTGGCTTGTCCATTACCTTGAGGGTAATATACTGATGACCAGTGTTGTTTTATTTTGAATTTCTCACAAAGTTCATCCAGGTCTTTATTCTTGAACTGTCCTCCATTATCAGTCACGATGGACGAAGGTATCCCATACCTGCAAATTATATAGTTTAGGATGAATAAGACGACTTGTTTACCAGTTGCTTTGATGAGCGGAATCGCCTCTACCCACTTGGTGAAATACTCAGTGGTCGTTATGATGAATTTATGTCCGTTGGATGAAGCAGGATATATCTGACCAATGAGATCAAAGGCCCATTGCTGAAAAGGCCAATGTGTAATGAATGGTATGAGATCCCTCACCGGGGCATGTATGAGATTTCCATGAAGCTGACATTTCTCACAAGTCTTTGTTAGGGTTTCAAGCAGATCTGAAGCAAATATGAACTAACAATTATATGCAGATTTAAATACAAAAGATAAAGAAATAAAACAGGACACAGATAACATAGAGATTTAACGTGGTTCACCCAGAATGGGTTACGTCCACCATACACAGCCGTCCAATCTTTCTTATTATCCAGCAAAAATAGTACATCAACCTTACAATGCCTTAAGCATCCCAACCGCTTATAACATGCATTTTTAGGGCAACAAACAAAGTCGACCTTTTTAGGGTTTTATTACAATGTCAGTTTTCATCAACGAAAAACAGCAAAAAAAAATTTCTCAGGGGCTGCCGCCCCCGAACCCCTGCCCAGGGCCCAGCTCGGCCCCAGACCCTGGCAAGGATACGTGCTGAGTGTACAGTATTTTGCTGATCAATCGCCACATTTCAACAATCTTCCACTTGGAGATTGATACTACATGACACCACTGTACATGCAACATCCGCTGGATAAAACACTAGGACTTGACTGGTATAAATTCCACATTTATCAATCAAGAAGACCAACAGAAACTGATGAAGAAATCAGCTTCTCCTGTGGAACTGCCTTTGTGAACATATCGACAGGAGTCTCACTTGTGTGAATCTTCTCAAGCCGTAACTAACCCTCCTCCAAAACAGTTCGGATGAAGTGGTACTTGAGCTAAATGTGCTTTGTCCTTGAATGAAAAGCAGAGTTCTTTGCAAGATGAATGGCACTCTGGCTATCAATATACAATGGGCTATCCTCTTGTGTCTGACCCAATTCCTTCAGAAAACATTGCAACCAAATCATCTTCTTGCTGGCTTCTGTAGTAGCAACATACTCAGCTTCAGTGGTTGAAAGTGCAACAACCTTTTGCAGCCTAGAAACCCAATTGACTACAGTTCCCCCTATAGTAAAAACATACACTGTAGTACTCCTCTGTGAATCAATATCACCCGCCAGATCAAAGTCAACAAATCCACTTAGAGCAACATTAGATCTTTTGAAACATAATGCCTTCGTAGTAGTAACTTTCAAATACCGAAGAATCCATTTCAAAGCATTCCAATGTTCCATACCTGGATTACTCATAAACCTGCTCACAACTCCCACTGCATGTGCAATATCTGGCCTTGTGCATACCATTGCATACATCAAACTGCCAATAGTTGATGAATATGGGATGTTAGACATTTTATTAACCTCTTCTTGTGTCTTTGGGCACATCTCCTTAGTCAATTTGAAATGACTAGCCAAAGGTGTACTAACTGCTTTTGCATCCTGCATGTTAAATCTTTTCAACACCTTCTTTATATACTCACTTTGGGACAAATTCAAGGTTCTATTTTTCCTGTCCCGTGTAATCCTCATACCGAGAATTTGCTTAGCTGCACCCAAATCCTTCATAGCAAATGACCTGGCTAATTTCTATTTAAGATCATTTATATGTTGCATGTTAAACCCAGCAACAAGCATGTCATCAACATAAAGCAACAAGATAATATAACTGCCATTATCAAATCTCTTAAAATATACACAATGATCAGAATGATATCTATGATAACCGTGTTCAGCCATGAAACTATCAAATTTTAAATACCATTGTTGGGGTGCTTGCTTTAGGCCATACAAACTTTTCTTCAACCTGCACACCAAGTTCTCCTTTCCTTTGACCTCATATCCCTGTGGTTGCAACATGTAAATTTCCTCCTCCAAATCTCCATGGAGAAAAGCTGTTTTGACATCTAATTGTTCGAGATGTAAATCATTTGCGGCCACAAGACTAAGTATAGTTCTAATTGAAGTCATTTTTACAACTGGAGAAAATATTTCATCATAATCTATACCCTTTTTCTGTGCAAAACCTTTTACCACAAGTCTGGCCTTATATCTTTTCTGACCTCCTTCCTCCTCCTTCAGCCGATAAACCCATTTGTTAGGCAAGGCCCTTTTTCTGCAAGTAAAGGGACTAAGTCCCAAGTCTTATTTTTCATCAAGGAGTCCATCTCCTCTTTCATGCCTAGCTTCCACTGTTGTTTGGCATCTACCTGCATTGCTTCTTCATATTCTTCTGGTTCACCAGAATCTGTTAATAAAATAGAATACAAAGAAGGAGAAAATATTTCAGGGGGTCTACTTGTCCTCGTAGAGCGTCTAACACTTGCAGGAGTTTGTGGGACAATCTGTTGTTGCTGAGCATTAGGTACTTGTGGCATTTCATTTTCAGGAATCTCATCCAACACCACATATTCTTGTTTGTCCTATTCATGCTTCTTTTCCTGCATCTGTTTTTTATACATAACCTTCTCATTGAATATAACATCTCTACTTCTAATTATTTTTTTATTTTCAAAATCCCATAACCGATAGCCATATTCATCTATCCCATATCCAATGAAGGTACATTTCTGAGATTTAGCATCAAGTTTGGTTCTATTTTCTTTATCAACATAGACAAAAGTTTCGCAACCAAAAGTTTTTAGAAAAGAATAATTTACCTTTTTACCGGTCCATGCCTCCTTTGGAATACCACCATCCAAAGGGGTTGAAGGTACTCTATTTATCAAATAGACAACAGTATGTACAACATCTGCCCAAAAATGTAAGGGCAATCCAACATGCAATCTCATGCTCCTCGCACGTTCCATAATAGTCTTATTCATTCTTTCTGACACATCATTTTCCTGTGGAGTTCCTGGAACTGTCTTCTGCTTTCAAATCCCATTTAAGGAACAGTAATCTTCAAATGCTTTGCTGCAATACTCACCTCCATTATCCTATCTAAGACACTTCAACTTTTTTCCTGTCTCATTCTCAACCAAAGCTTTCCATTTCTTAAAAGTTTCAAAAACATCTGATTTTTGTTTTAGGAAATATACCCATGTTTTTCTGGTTGAGTCATCAATAAAAATAATATAATAACAAGAGCCACCAAGAGATGATACCTGAGCCAGTCCCCATACATCTGAATGTACAAGCTCTAACTTCTCACTCTTCTTCTCTTTCCCAACCTTGAGAAATCTGACTCTTTTCTGTTTACCATAAACACAGTTTTCACATAACTCTAAATCAATCTTCTTTTGTCCTGGCAATAGATTTTTGGAGTGAAGGATTTTCATCCCTTTCTCACTCATATGCCCAAACCTATGGTGCCACATTATTGAATATGTTCTTGCAACATTTATTGTTGTTGTCCCTGCAGTAACTTTATCTGTAGCAGCTAAGGTAGAGTAAGTGTTACCAGTACACAAATATAATGTGCCTACCTTCGCACCTTTAGCTACTACTAATGATCCTTTAGTGACCTTCCACATACTGTCTGAGAAAGTAACTATGCAACCTTCACTACCTAGTTGCCCTGCAGAAATTAAATTTCTTCTTAAATTAGGAACATGTCTTACCTCCTGCAGAAACCAGTCATTACCATTCTGCAACTTGATCTTTATCTTTCCTTTTCCAACAATTTGACAGGGCTCATCATCACCCAAATATACCTGTCCAAAATCACCTTGAACATAATCTAGAAAATATTTTCTATGGGGTGTAGCATGAAATAAAGGCCCGGAATCTATTACCCAGGAATCATTAACATTATCCAAACATAAGATTAAAGCATCTTGTAAAGTATTACTTGCAATATTAGCTTCCTTACTATCATTTTCATTTTTGTCTCCTTCTTTGTTTTTTCAAGACCAACAGTCTTTCTTTAGATGATCAGGCTTTCCGTAGTACCAGCAATCTTTCTTTCCTCTAGATTGAGAGCATCCTTTCTTTGACTTCCCTCGTGACTTCTCATTCCCAGGGCCTTTTCCTCTTTCCTTTGATCTTCCTCTGTTCTCCACATTCAAAACACTACCTGATCATGTTGAAGTCTCACCTGTGCTTTTCCTTCGCATTTCCTCGCTTAGGATAACACCAACAATATCATCAAATACCAAAGTATTTTTACCAGAGATAGAGTTACTTACAGCCATAACCAAGCTATTCTAGCTTTCTGGCAAAGAACATAAAATCAAGAGAGCCCTAACCTCTTCTGCAAAGGTAATTTTTACCGAAGACAATTGACTGGTAATTGTATTAAATTCATTTAAGTGCTCCGCTACAGATCCTCCCTCACTCATTTTCAAATTAAACAAACGCTTCATAAGAAATACCTTATTCGAAGCCGAGGGTTTCTCATACAACTTAGCCAATGTTGCCATCAAATCTACAGTCGTTTTTGCTTCTGTTATATTGAATGCTACAGACGACGCAAGGCACAATCGAATGGATCTCAGTGCCTTTCTATTTAAAATGTCCCACTCTTCATCTGATATTGTGGTCGGTTTCTTTGTCTTTCCTTCCAATGACCGCCACAAATCCTTTTGATACAGGTAATCCTCCATCTGCATTTTCCATAACTGATAATTCTGGTCGTTAAACTTTTCGACCTTGAATTTGGAATCCTCCATTGCTCCCACTCAAATCTAAAAGTCCTGCCAATTTACAGAAAACCTCGCTCTGATACCAATTGTTAGGGTTTCAAGCAGATCCGAAGCAAATATGAACTAACAATTATATGCAGATTTAAATACAAAAGATAAAGAAATAAAACAGGACACAGATAACACAGAGATTTAACGTGGTTCACCCAGAATGGGTTACGTCCACCATACGCAGTCGTCCAATCTTTCTTATTATCCAGCAAAAATAGTACATCAATCTTACAATGCCTTAAGCATCCCAGCCACTTATAACATGCATTTTTAGGGCAACAAACAAAGTCGACCTTTTTAGGGTTTTATTACAATGTCGGTTTTCATCAACGAAAAATGGCAAAAAAAATTTCTTGAGGGCTGCTGCCCCCGAACCCCTGCCTGGGGCCCAGCCCGGCCCCAGACCCCAACGAGGATACGTGCTGCGTGTACAGTACTTTGCTGATCAGTCGCCACATTTCAACAGTCTTAACAAATTTTATGGCGTCTTTTTTCATATCTGGCCAATAGTAGCCAACCCGTAATAGTTTCCGAGCTAAAGTAAAACCATTCAAATGAGATCCACAAATACCTTCATGGACTTTCGATAATGCACGTTTTGATTCTTCAGTTTCTAGACATCTAAGCAAAGTACCATCCAAACCTCGTCTAAATAAATCGTTAGCTATGATAACATATCGCGAAGCGTTTCGAGTTAGGTTTCTTTTCTTGTTACGAGTAAGGTTTTCAGGGATTATTTGGTCACAAAGATAGGAATAGATGTGGCTGTATCGGGATGAATCGTGTTCAATAATAGAACAGACTATTTGGGTCTCAGGAGAATCATAAGAAGGGTAATATAACTCTTCCACCAGGAAATCAAAGCGAAAATTGGACTCATGTAGCTCAGGTATAGATGCCAAGGTAGCCATAGCATCGGCTGCTCTATTTGCTGATCTAGGAATTTGTTGGAATGATACAAAAGCAAAATACTTCTTGAAATCATCTACCATCCTCTTGTAAGGCATCAATTTCTCATCCCAAGTCTGATATGTATCGTTGATTTGATTGATGACCAGCTGAGAATCTCCATAAATATGTAATTCAGCAACCTTCCATTCAATGGCTAGTTTTATTCCATTTACCAATGCTTCATATTCTGCAATGTTGTTTGTGCAAGGGAATAGAATCTTATAATATTTTGGAATTGAGTACTTCTGAGGAGTAATGAATAGTATGCCAGCACCTGAACCATTTTGAGTAAAGGACCCATCAAAGAACATCTTCCAGGGTTGTTGAGTAAGATGCATTATTGATTCATCTGGGAACTCAATGTGTAGTGGTTGAGTATCCTCAAGTGGAGCTTCAGCAAGTTGATCAGCAATTACCTGTCCTTTTATGGCTTTGCGTTCCACATATTCAATGTCAAACTCTGTAAGGATCATTACCCACTTTGTCAATCGTCCGGTGAGTGTTGCTTTATTAAGAAGATACTTGAGTGGATCAATTTTGGCCACCAACTTGACTGAATGTGTGAGCATATAGTGCCTTAGTTTCTGTGATGCGAAGACTAATGCCAAGCATGCTTTTTCTATTATACTGTAGCTCATTTCGTAAGACACCAATGTCCTGCTGATGTAATAAATAGCTCTTTCCTTTTTGTTGTCATCCTGTTGCGCCAGAAGTGCCCCCAATGACAAATCAGTTGCTGATATGTATAAGATTAATGGTTTACCTTGAATAGGTGGCATCAATATTGGTGGATTTGACAGATACTCTTTGATTTGCTGAAGATGTTGTTCACATTCTTGATCCCAATTGTATAATACACCTTTCCTTAGTACCTTTGTAAAAGGTTGAGCTTTGTCTGCTAGTTGAGAAATAAATCTTCTAATGGATTGGAGACGTCCCTATAGACTTCTCATTTGACTGATGTTCTTTGGAGGCGACATTTCCATTATAGCCTGGACCTTCTCAAGATCAACCTCGATGCCCTTCTTTGAAATGATGTAGCCAAGTAGTTTACCAGATGTCACTCTGAATGCACACTTCTTTGGATTTAATCGGAGCTTGAACTTTTCCATTCTGTCAAGTATAGGACCTAACTCTTGAATATGCATTGATCTTTTCATAGTCTTCACTAAGGTGTCATCAACATAATCTTCCATATTCTTATGCATCATGTCATGAAAGATAGTTGTAACTGCTCTTTGGTAGGTCGCTCCTGCGTTCTTTAACCCAAATGGCATAACGTTCCAACAAAAGATTCCCCATGCACAGGTGAAAGTTGTCTTTTCTTGATCTCCAAGAGCAATTTTAATTTGATTGTAGCCAGAGAATCCGTCCATTAGTGAGTACATCTCATACCCAGTTGTCATGTCGACTATCATATCAATATTTGGCAATGGAAAGTCATCTTTTGGACATGCTTTATTGAGATCTCTAAAATCTGTACAAACTCTGATAGATTTATCTGCCTTTGACACAGGTACTATGTTGGAAATCCATTCAGCATAATCTATTGCTCTGATAAATCCAGCTTTGAGTAGTTTCTCTAGTTCAGCTTTGACCAATAGTGCGACATGCGGGTGCATCTTGCAAAGTTTTTGTTTAACTGGTTTTACTCCTGGTGTGATTGAGAGATGGTGCCTAATGAGATCAGGATCTAAGCCTGGCATATCAGAGTATGTCCATGCAAAATTTATTTTCTTCTTTAGGAATAGCTGAGTGAAATCCTTCAATTCCTCTACTGATAGTGATTGAGCTACGTGAATAATTTGTGGTGTGTCTTGATTCCCGATATTCACTGGCTGAGTTGGCTCGATCAATATGGAAGACCGCTCCTGAAAATGACTGGGCAATATACCAAGTATCTCACCTTCAGGTGCCTCAGAGAGGTTTTCACCTTTGGGTACGTCCTTTATTTTCTCTTTTTTAGATTCTGACACCGCCACAATGTGGTTTTCGCTATCAGATCTTTTATTTTTATCTTTCTTGTTTTTGCAACTAAGATACTTGATATCCTCTTCAATCATATTTTCACTCCATTCACTGGTGGAAGAGTTAATAGGTTCGACTGCATTGAGATAATAGGATAATGTATAGTCATTGGCAAAAATAGCTATATCCATGGGTTGATTCTGTAAAGTACAGTCAATCAATTTGGGATGTATTAGGGACAAATTTTGGATAGGTTCAAGAGCATTCATAATATTGTTATCACAACTGCGGATTGAAAAGTCAAGTTCCAGAATGATACCTTGCGTAAGTGTCTCAAGACCAGGAAGAGTCAGATCATGATTATTAAAGTTCACATTAATATTTAATTGATCTAATCCAATAGGCATACTTATAACATCATTGACTAAGTCGGACTGGACGTCATGTCGTGGTTTAACAGCAATAAGACTAGTGGGCAATTTTTCATTGTTTGTATCAGATGATTTAGAATTTGAGGATGAGTGGGTATCATTATGAACAGGACTGTCATTAGAGTCATTAGAATCATCAGAGTTATCTGATGAAGTTTCCAAGTCTCTTTCAGGTGATTTAGTAAGAATATGTATGGTATCAATACTAACATCTTTAATGCTACAAATTCCTTCATATTGTAGTTCATTTGTCATTTGTATCTGACACACCTGTTGACATGGTCTCATTGTTTCTGCGGCTTTCTATCGTCTACTCCATTCAGCTTCTTCTGGACTGACAACTGGTTCTTGTCCTGCAGCTTCTAACTCTTCCTGTGTAGTGCTATAACTGATTTGTTCTGTTTCAGGATAAGGACACATAGATGAGAAGCTTTCTGGTATTGTTCCTTCTTTCAATGCTTGTTCATAATTTGCTTGCCTCTTTTGTCTAATTTCTTGTATTTCCTTCTGTAGTTTTAGGTGCATCAACTCTTGAGTATCATCTATGATACCACTAGATTCTTCAGGAGTTTCTGTAGCGGATGTGTCTGAAAGATAGTCAGGACCCCATTCATACTCATTTGAATCAGTCTCTGAATCATCTACCTGTTGCCTTCCAGTATATGCGACTGGAACTTTTAATGGTGCAAACAATTCTCTAATTCTTACAAATTCATCTCTTATATCTTCAGGAACCTCAACTTCTTGTACTATCGTAGCTGATACCATCAAAACTTGAGCACTGACTATTTCTTCTTTTTTGATTGTTGATTCCTCTCTCTCTTTTCTATGCTCTTCTTTCATCTGTTTAGCATTTGCTTCATGTAATATTAAAGGTGATATCTTTTTCAAGCCTTTAGACTTAGAAACGTGTTTTTGTTCTGATGTCTTTTTAGGATTGTATCCCAGTCCAGCTTTATCATGTGTGAATTTGGTTTGTAGCTGAATTGGTTCAGTAATACCTTCTTTTTGTTTGCCCAAAGGACTAGTACCCGAGTACCCCATGCGCTGAATCATTTTGTAACCACGACCATACTAGTTTGAAGAAATCTCACAATGTCGTACCTCCTCATTTGGACTACCTTCTTTATAGAGCCAGTTAAGCACAACATCATCTTCTATTTCATCTGCCAAGGACGTAGAAGACTGTATAAAGAGACCATCATATATAATATTTAGAGCTGGAGTTTGGGTTCTCATAGCCTCTGATGGCTTGCCTAACTATTTTGGCGATGGAGGAAGAGAAACTAATGATAATACTGGTTCTATCTTGTAGCTATCCATGCCAGTATCTATAATCTTCAATCTCTTTTCTAAGTCTTTGATCAATGTTTCTGGATCTTCATTTGGAGAGGCTGCCCTATTATGAGGCACAAAAGTATCTACACCTTTTGTCAATGTACTACAGATGACATTTGTATCAGCCAGAATATTGACTTCAGCTCCATTATAAGGAAACTTTAAGCATTGGTGATATGATGAGGGTACTGCCTTCATTTCATGAATCCATGGCCTGCCCAACAATATATTGTATGACAATGGAATATCGAGAACCTAGAAAAGGACATCTCTCTCTACCGGTCCCACTCTGATTGGTAATGATACCAAACCTTTGGAGGTCCTCTCTTCTTCATCATAGGCTTTAATTGTTATTTTCTTGCCTGGGTCAATGACATTTTCAGAGAATCCTAGTTGTGTAAGCAGATGATAAGTACAGATATTCAACCCCGCACCTCCATCTATCAAAACACGTTTAACTCTGTGTTTGTGGATCATGGCTTCAATATGCAATGGCTAGTTATGTGGATGATTTAATGAGTTGTCATCTTCCTCAGAGAAGGTCAAATAGTGAGGTGAAGTCAGATGACCCACCATAGACTGAAACCGATCAATTTCTAAATCTTTTGGAATGTTGGTAGTGAGCAATGCTTGGTGTAGAATTTCCTTGTGAGCAGATGAGAGCTATAGCAATTCAAAAATTCAAATTTGAGCATTTGTCCTTTTTAACTGTTCAACCACGCTATATCCAGAGGATGATGATGAGGAGGTTAATCTTTTAAATTTGTCCAAGGTTGATTCCTTTTGTTTATTTGGCACAGCTGTCGGATTTGATGTTTCTTGAGCCGGTTTGGAAGAGCTAGCTCCTTGGAGGGTGACTTTCTTTTGAGATCTGGTCAAAGCTTTTGCATATCATGATTCATTTGGTTTATCTTGAACTATAATCACATTGCAATATTCTGAGTGTGAAGGTTCAATCATGTTGATAATGTTGTCCTAGCTGGCATAAGCATAATTTACCTTGGCACCTCCTTTGGTCTTTGAGGAATCACCTTGTTCATAAGCAGGCAAAGGGTCTTTAAATGCTTTATGATCAGCATTGGTTGGGTGATTCCCAACAACAACTTTACCAGCGTCTATGAGATCCCGAATCTCGTGTTTTAGCTTCATGCAATTGTTTATGTTATGACCCTTATTCCGATGGAAGTCACAGTATTCATTTTCTCTCCACCATCTTGGTTTGACATCTGGATCATATGGTCTGGAGTTATCTGGTAGTGTTATCAAGTTGTTTGCCAATAGAGTTTTGAAAGCCGACTCATATGATTCTTCAAGAGGAGTAAAATCACGCTTAGGTCTGGAAAGCCAAGGCTTTTCTTTGAACCATTCCTTTGTTTTCTTTGGCTGATTTTCTGCTGCAATTTCAGCGGCTTTAAGCGCTTGTGTAGCACTGGCCAGATTGAATATTGTTGATTTTGAGTTGGTTTTGACAATGTCTACTACTCCATCATTAATAACATTCTTGTTATTGTCTTTGGCAAATTTCCAATACTTGTTCTTCTCTTTAGAACTGGATCATGTTTGTGTTTCTTTCCAAGCTGTGATATCTCCCTTTTTTATGAGCACATCTTCCATTCGAATGGCATTATCTACCATTTTGTTAAATGATGGGTGTACTTTCATTTATACGCTATATTTCATTTTGGGGACCAAGTTATTGACAAATATATCCATTTTCTCAGAGTTCGGGATAGGTCGTGGGTACCTAGAGAACATCCTTCTCTAGCGTTGGAGAAAAGTAAGAAGAGGTTCCCCTGTTTTCTGTTGGGTATTACAAAGATCGATCATAGTCACAGGATGTCGAATGTTGTATGATTATTGTTGTAAGAATAGTTGGATTAGTTCTTCAAATGTTTTTATTCCTTTGGGTAGACTTGAGAACCATTCCATTGCTTGACCCCCTAAACTCCTTGGGAAGAGACGCATAAGGTATGTTTGATCGTGCATGAATTCCATACAAGCAACACTAAATTCCCTGACGCGATCTTGAGGATCTGAGGTACCATCATATTTATCAAATTTTGGGATTTTCACTCATGAAGGGAATGGAGGCATGTGTAAATTCTTGTCAAATGGGAAGGGACATATTGCTTCCAGAGAATATTGGTTCGGGGAATTGTCCTTATTCTTCAGGTCTGTGAGCTCTGTTCGCAAAGCTATTAACTGTTTGTGTACCATGAGTATAGGTGAGTCTTTCCTCTTAGTAACAAGTGTCTGAACATCATATCCAACAGGAAGTTTAGCACCTTGATTTGCTAGTTCTAAGAAATAGTCTTCCTTTTCTCAGAGCATGATAGTTTTCATCATTTTTCTAAAGTCTTTGTCTTTCTGACAGTCAAGGATTTCTTTTTCTGGAGGTTCAGTAGCTTCGTCAGTCTCACTTGATGATGAGGAGTCATTATGATTTTCAGGAATATTACGGTCATTTTTGTTTCTATCATTGTATTATGTCTCATGTATAGTGGGAGATTTCGGTTCATCAAAAATCGGTTCGCCTGATGACGATGGTATGTCAGTGAGGGGATCCTTCACGTAGAATGGATTATCTTGATAAGTGAAGGTTTGCTCTTTGGCTTTTGTCTTACAAGAACTCCTGGTTTGAATAGACATTTTTATGGATTAGTGTGACCTAGAGTTGTTTTGTGATGTAGAGGTCAAGATCAATTTCAGAGCTAGTTTGTTCTGTTTAGCGTATTGTTTTGGGAGAAACAACTGAAATTTTGTCTGATTTCAGGAACGATCTATCTTGTCTAAGACGTTTTCCTGGGTTGATTCTAAAATTGTAACTAAGATTTAGTCTGATTCAGGAATGATATATCCTATGTAAGACGTTATCTAAGTGACTTGAGTTTGATAGGTAGTTTTGATTGAACTAGCCGAAGGGTGATCGACCAAATCGTGCAACAAAAAATGGCAGAGGTACACTATCTTGATCTGTTTTATGCTCAGGAAAATGATAACCAGTATTATGCTCGCTGTAGACTGTGTTTCTAGCAATTTTGAATGTTTTGTCTGACAAAACCAGAGACTCGTACGACTGGGTTTATGAACCGGACGACAATTTATTAGTTACAGAATGACAAAATTTCTGGTTCGTACGAATTACTGTCTTATACCATACGACTGATGGGCATCTTTAGGATGACAAAAGACTGAGGTCAATTCTATCTTGTACGAGACAAATACAGTGCAGGATGATGGATGATTTAGATTCATACGATAGAGAATCTGCTTTAGAACAACAATTTAGTAGATTCGTACGACATCGGACTGGTGCAGCACGATAAATTAGCAGACTCGTATGACTGTTCACAGGGCAGAGACTAAAAATTTTGAGTTTTCTGACTGCTGAGTATGACCAACTGAGTATGACAAATTCTGAGATGGACTGATTTTTTACTAGGATTGACACAGACAAAGTTTCGACTTATTGAGTTGTTTCTGGTCTTCACTGATTTTTGGTATTTCAGTTTTTTTTTTTTTTTGTTTCAGGGATGAAAAACACAGAAAACAAGTAGTATTTATAGTGACTTCAATCACAGCATGCAAACCCTAAGGAATTTGGTGAGGAAAGAAAACCTTTGCTTGTAGACTCAGGTACACACCCAATAGCTAATCAGAATACGGCCGCTAAGTCTCACGCAATGGATTCTCAACGCTATATTATCTGACTCCAAATGCTAATGGGGGCACGAAATGACAAGTATCTTGGGAGAGTTACTATCTCTCTTGCACAAAGATTATCCCCCTTTCGGAGATGAACCGGGTAGCTTCTAATTTTAAATTGGATTTAGTCAAGGATCCGTTCGGCGCATCGAGGTATAAACTCAATTAAGAGGTCTCCCAGCCTTGAAAACCAAGGTTTAATATACCCGAAGGTACAGAGGAGAGCTATTCTCAAGCACTGTCGTTGACTTGATTTTCATCAAATCACGTTTATTTTATAGTGGGTTGGAGTACTTGGCGTCTAGCCGTTCCCACTTAGGTCATTCCCCTCACACCGGCCGTAACGGCTTTAAGAGTTTTTCAACCCCTCGGGAGGGCAGGCCTGCTAAAGATGTACAAATCTCAAACAAAGAAAAAGCTTCAAGGGTCTAGATTTCTGATTGTCTAGAAAAAGACAAGAGCATACTCTCCTACCTCTCAGAATTTTCTAAAAAGCACAAAAGACAGATTTGTTCTTTAATCAAATAGCAAGTTAGGTTCCTAAAAAAAAATTAATATAAAGAATACACGATGTTTAGTTGATTCTCCTTAGGCAACCTGCAAAGACAACGAATCAGTAGTCATATTGTCTTTGTGCGACAAGCAATATTCTTCGACAAGCGTTCTGCAAAAACTAGTTAGGCTGTGAAAAACTCTGAGATAGACAGATAAACAGTCAAGGTCAGTCTTCAGAAATGAAAAATATGAAATTTTGCCTCTTTTACAAGAAAATACAGAATCGTACGATAGAGTCTCGACTCGTACGAGATAGGAAACAGTACAGTACGAGACCAAATTGCTAATGATGTTGGCTCATATAGAAGATGATTACTACTCGTATGACAGAGTGTATGCTCGTATGACTGGCATGTCTACTCGTACGATAATATGTTTGTAATTCGTGCGACACCTGCAATTTGTTGTTTCAGCCTGTAAGAATTGTCGTACGAGATGTACAAACGAAAAATCGAAAAATCTGAAACCTGGAAAATAAGAAAAAATAAAGCAGTCAGTCTTGGAGGCCGAAAAAAATGTAGTCTCTGGGCCCCACGGTGGGCGCCAGAAATGTGTGTGTGAAAAAGTGAACCTGTAGCTGCAAGCACAACACTTCAATTAAGTCATTATATGCATGGTTAGTAATCAATAATCAATAAGAAATAAACCATAGCAAAGCGACTAATTGCCTTCTAAAAGATGCGAGTATAAGATTGCTCTCAGATTTTTATAAGCAATACCAGTGACTAGACTACACCAAGACGAAGGATTTAATCTATATGATATTAAGCTATATGGATGCAAGATGGATGAGTAATTCAAGCAAATTCAAGCAACAATGCATGCAAGCAATAATGAATGTAAAATGGATGCAAGTAAAAAAAAGCACAATGATTTCAATGACTCCAAAGCGAAATTAGCGTGATAATAATTTCCAAGCGTGTTCTCAAAAATCTCTAGGGTGAATTGGAATGAGAGCTAAAGATTGAATTTATAGAGAATTACAAAAAGCTCAATTTAGGATTAATTGAAAATAATTGAGAAATCAGGTTGAGTTAACCTTGAGATAGATTCCAATTATAGTTTAATTGAAATGCATTCAAATTAGAAGTCCAAGTTGCATTGGAAAATAATAATAAATTAATTCCATGCACATCTGATAAAAATAGATAATTCTTCAATTTAATCAAGAAAAGAGTTTTCTTAATGCAACTGACCTTCTTTTTCTGAAAAGCTTTGAGTTCCAATTTTTGGAGAATAATTCAACAATTCAATTAAATTGCTTTTCTGATTTCAAGTTCTAAATTTAGAAAAAGAAATAATATCTTAAGTTTGATTTCTCTCTCTCTTCAATTCTTTTTTTTTTGACTTTTGTTTTGTTTCAATTCAACTCTTTGTAATAAATTAATTCATCTTTTGTAATAAATTAATCCTTTCGCATGATTGAATGGCAAATTTATTAATTAATTAAATATGCAAAGATATTTAATAAATTAAAATGGGATAATTGATCAAAATGATTATTCTTGAAATAATTCAATTAATTAAATAAATATTTAATTAATATTGAGTGGTTGATTTGCCATGTGATTTTTGATAATTAAGGAATTAATAATGTGCTCAAGATTGATTTAATTGCCTTTGGTTAGGACCTTGGTGATGTTGTCGAGATTAAGGGCTCGTGGTTTAGATGACCAATTTTAGGGTATTACAGTGACATTGGCGTTAAGCAAGGATGACCTCTATCTCCCACTTTGTATGGTTTATACATTGATAAATTAGAAGCATGGTCAAACAAAACAGATGGAGAAGGTGTCCAACTAGCGGGCTATGTGGTGGAATTACTTTTATACGTTGATGATCTCATCCTAATTTCTAAAATAGCTCGTGGTCTAAGAGATCACTTAAAGACCCTAGAGAACTTTTGTTAGGAGGTAGGGATGCATGTGAACATTACCAAAACAAAGATCATGATTTTTTCTTTAAAGAGGAAAGAAAAACAAATTACCTTCATATTTTATGGTAACTTGTTGAAAATTGTGAAAGAATATAAATATCTTGGGATTGAATTCCACTACAAGCTTAGTTGGGAGGCTTGTAGAGCGAAAATGATATAGTGGGGATGGAAAGTGTCATATCTACTCCAAAATAGGTGCAAAAAAGTTGAATAGTGGGATTGAAAAACCAAGAAAACCCTTTTTGGTTTGTTGTTCACACCGGTTGTTCTATATGGTTGCAAAGTTTGGGGAGGCAACACGTCAAACTATGGATGGAAACAGTTAGAGAGAATTCAAAAACACCTAATCACAAGAACTCTCAAAGTTAAAACGTCAAATCCCGTATGAAATCCTTTTAGCAAAAATAGGTACTTTTTTTGTTGGAGGTTTCAGCGATAACCAAGTTAATATGTTATCTAAAGAAGGTTGAAAACATGGATAACCAGCGGTGGCCCAAAATTTTCATGGCAGAGGGTCTTAACCATAGGATTAAAACTTGGATGAAACAAAACAAAAAGTGGTTGAACAAGTGGAACATCAAGCTGCATGAATGTCCAAATACCAATGAGGAAATAAAAAAGTTTGTCAGAGAAAAGTTTCAAATTGCCATGTGGACTAATTGCATTGGATGTAAAAAGGTGTATTATATCAAAGAGTTTAACCCAACTTGGAAACACAAAGAGAAATCATATTTAGGGACACTTATTAAAGGAAAGGCAAGGTTATTAGTGGCACAATTGAGGACAGGTTCACATCATCTTAGGTGTGAAACAAGTAGGTGGAAAAGGCCCAAAGAGTTATGGGAAGAGAGAAATTGTTTGTTCTACGAGATGGGTGCCATTGAGACTGATTGAAACTTTCTTATTAAGTGCACAATATATGATGATATCCATATAGAGTATGAGATCATCTTGAAGACCGACAAAATGCATCATTTATTTGATGAGGATAAGATCAATTAGACTGCTAGCTTTCTACTCAAGATACATACGACAGGATATCTGACATTGAAAAGAATATGAATCTATCTTAGGTTGTGATTTCTTGGTCCCATAGACTAATCGGTCTTGTGGATGTTAGTAAAATCATTCATTCATTCACTCTTCCTTTTTAGGTATGGAGAAACAATACATTGACTATGATGAGTCATTCTATGAATGCCTTGTTATTTTGATGGCATCCAAAGAATGGCTAGTTGTTACTGATGAATGAATGGTAAATTATAATGTATTTCCCAACTAGTTTTTGGGGAATTCTATTAACTTAAGGTAGGTTCAATGATATGGTTACACTGTTGTAGGGCTGTAACACACAATCACTATGAACTTTCCCAACTTCCTCTATTTGGGCAATGTTTGGTCTTGCATAAACTATAGCATATATTTGACTACCTATGACAATATTGTATATAACATGGAACATATCCTATAAAACATCATTTGATTTAGAACACTAATTTGATAACTTATCTTTTATGAGTAAATGAATACTTTTTGGCTTATAGTTTGAATATAATTAGTTTGATTGAGACGAATGGTAAACTAATCATTATTGATCTCCATACCCAAAATGTACTCCATAGTTCAGAAATTTTTCATGTCAAAGACACTTGATGATTGATTTTTAATCTCCCTAATCATCTCTTTACTATTTCTAATGAACCTTTCATCATATAGATAAAAAAGATTAACTAAAAATATCAATTAATTTAAAATAGACACAATAATCACATTCACTCTGAAATAATGCAAGATCCAATGAAAAACATCAAACTTTTGATCCAACATCTATGGTGACTACTTTAGATTGCACAATGTGAACCAAGTTCTCCTTCCTGTTTACCAAAAAATCATCACACTATTTCATATATTTTGTAGACGCATGAAAACGACTTAACGTATTGTAATCAACCACTTCATCATTTCTCATCATATTCTTCTATCAACATTAATTAAATAATAATTGTTTAATTAAGCTAACATTGCACCCTTTTCATCTACAATAATTAGATAATTCATTGTTTAATTATTTCATCAAAATTTTCCTTCAACATTAATTAATTAATTCATTTAATAATTTATCTCCTTTTTCCACATTAATTAAATAATTTTTAATTATTTATTAATTCATCATTTTATCATTCTATCCAACATTAATCAATTCACTAATTTGTTCTTTTATGTATATTTAAAAAATATTTAATTAATTCATCCATTGTTTCTTTTAGTCCGCTATAACTAGCATACCTATCTTTAGAGAAATATATGTGAAGTACATAGAGAGATCTTTCTCAAGGCATCTCTTCAATTTTAATTATTATTTTTAGTAATATAATTATTTTTGTTAATTTTATATTATAGTTTGTGTTAGTGCTCAAATCAACAGATTGAAAAAGTTCTAAGGTAATGCCAACTCCTATATTCAAACTCTCCAAATGATTTGGCGAACTAATAGAGTGAACCTTTCAAGGTTGCTAACTCCCTCACTTCAGGCTCTGCGGGACCTAGGCGGGTGTACCTACTCACCAACTTATCTTTTTACTTGGTGCTTTTTATAGCAGATTTCACATTGTATCTTGTATTTCTAATTTATCTCAAAGTGACATATATCTTTGGGATAAATTATCTTGTTATCTTGGTTACTCTAACTTTTTCTTAATTCTTCTTGCTCTAATTTAATTACTTCTTATTCCCACTCTTTACCTTTGTCTCCTACTTACATGAAACTGGAATTGAAAAGTATAGGTAATGATTGAATTGAAATTTATATGATAGACTAGTGCCTTCTTCTCTTTTGGGAAATAGAGTCATTCACTTGCAAACCCTATGTATAAATCTGAAAGACAATTTTTAAATCCTCCCTTGGATGGATTTGTCAGTTACCCAACCCTCAATGTTACAATTAAATATCTTCAATTACAGTTAGTCTGATTGAGTTTAACTCTCACAGAAAGACCAATCAGAATGAAATGCGAATAGCCACCTTTTGTCTCAGATGCACTCCATATTTTTCTAACTTGTAATTACAATACAAAATATTCACATAAAGGTTTAAGATAACAGCCACTGAAGATCACTTGACAATTAATGCTTCTGACTCTGTCTCGGTTGAATCCTCTCATGATGAGGTGCCCCTTAGTGTTTATGATGCCTTTACTGAGGTTACTACTGTTGCAAACTCTTTTGTCCCCTTGGCTCCTACATCCATTGCTCCTGATCCTCAACTTCGCTCTTCTCCTGGCAATTATGTTCTTCTTCAGCAATAGTCTGTAGTGTTTCTGTAGCATCAAGTTGTTGGTGTATTGTTGCAGTAGTCTGGCAGTGTATCTGTGGGGTCTCCCTCACCGGATTTCTCTTTGAATATTCCTAATGACAGTGTTGCCTAGACGGTTGTTTGTCACAGGCGGAAAGGAAAATCTACCCCCCTTCCCCAGCCCCCCCTTCGTCAAGGTGTGGATTCTCCCCACTCTTGAGTTGGGTTGTTTTGTTGATGGTTTGACAGTGGGTTTGTTTGCCCTGTCTAACTTTGTTTGTTTGGGGTTTTCACCCTTGCTTGGTCCATTTTTTTATTTTTTTTCAGTTAGCCGTTTAGCTTTGTAAAGGGTCAGCACCCTTGTTATCGCTGCTTTATTTATGAAAAACAACCACTTTATTTAAAATGATTATAACAAAGAACTGATTTGAAAACAAAGAACCCACAACACAATTGAAAATAAGGGAACACTAGTTATATTTTATTCATTCATCTCTGACGATATATTACATCCTTCTTGTATTGTAAAATCCATATATTCCTAATTCTAATTCTCCCCTCATATCTACATTTTTTAACCACTTATATATGTGGTTGAATGGGCACCATACCCTTTTGGGTGAAAAGTCACCATTTTTCATTTAAATTAACAAAACCCTTTGAAATTAATATGTAAACTAGTTAGTAAATAACCTTGCTTTAAGCTATCTTTCGGGTTTTCTTTTGGTCGGCAACCTTAAACTTTAGTTACAAAACTAAAAATTTGTGTGGTGGTAGGAAACATCCACTTCTAAACTGGGTCTTCATCAGATTTGATATTTGCATACGTTTCATTCCCAGCCAACATCTTCTTTCATGCAGGTCAAAATAACAGACTTTTCAGCTTTCTTACCATCTTCTGTATGGTCTACAGCCCAAATCACATTGTACAAACCTAATATTTTTGTTGGAGCTTGGAAACTTGATTTTATGAAATGGGTATTTCTTATATTTTCATGTTTCATTCATTTTAATTCTCTTTTTTCATGTCATCTTTTCTATAGATCAAAAACACTAGTCTTTCATGGGGTCCATTGGAATTAATTTATTCATATCCTCCTTTACTCTAGATGCTTAAATCATTCATCATCCATTTGTGCCATTTCCATGAAGTGACCACCATTTTTAATAGTAGGTTGCTTGAAATTATTTGGAAATTTGAAGCCCCAACAGTTTGATTAAAAAATGGAATGTTTCCAAATATATAGATAGATTTATAGGAATAAATTATTGTTTTAACTATATTATTAATTTTATATTATAATTTGATTTTAAAATGGAATGTTTCCAAACACGGCTAGATTTAAAAGAATAATTTATTATTTTTAACTATATTTTTCTTATCGATAATATATGATTTTTATTAATATTAATAAAAATTAAGGATTACACATAATTCCAAAAAGTTTAGCAATCCAATATCCACCAAGACTAAAAATAGAGACACATTGATGCACCCACCACCTTCCCAACCCCTAACACAATATACATTTATCATAGCATAGCTAAATCTGTATACTACTTCCACTAGTCACCATGACCATGAACCAAAATAGTCACCAAACATAATGTAATATACAAAATATTACTACCAAACCCTGCCCAAATATAGATATTGTCAAAAAATTACACACAACAAAATTTCGAGCAACGATCTTGACCACTTTGTCGCTTTTCCTCCTTTCGAAGCCTCTATCGTTCAATCTCCTTTTCCTACACAATTTTTTTAGACCTTCCCAATCAATTAACGTCTCCTCCCACCGTTCATCTATGTTCATCTCGTCCTACCATAGAATGAAGGGCCTGAAATCTTCACTCTCTTCTCTAGTGTAGATACCTTGACTTAGACTCCTTCGCAAACCCTTCACTACCTTCGCAAATAGAGACTTCAACCTAAAGAGGTAACCCTTCGGAACACATGCTCAAAGCACCCACTCTGTCTCCTCCTTGGTACCCAATTCCAACCCCCAAGCAGCCACCATGGACACCACATCAACATTAGCATACAATCTAAATTTTGTCTTCATATAATCTTCACCGAGCAATAAATCCAAAATTTGGATAAAAATGGGCTCCTCGTGCATGAATATACCACCTAGGCACTTCTCAAAGATCTTGCTTAAGAAGGCCAGTTGCTATTTTGATGACGAGAGAGTAAAAATTTCTTCCATTAGTGCCCTTCTACACTAGATCATCAATTGCAAAATGCCCATGTTTTTTACTCTTTACCATTGTTATCACTAAAACCCACACCCTATTGATAAGCAAACAACTCAATAGGCTTCTAATACATGGGAACACTCCTAGGCTTGTGGGTTGCATAAATTTGGAGTGAGCCTCTAGAGAAAGCTGGTTCTTAAGGGCTTTGCCTATAAATAACTACTCTAATTATCTTTTTGAGAAAAGAGGAAGAAGGATTGCATTAATCAAACCTACAAACTAACAGGTGATGCACCAAATTGTACTATAAGACCTGTAAACTAGTTGCATACACACAACAATCAACATAAAAGAAGCTTTCTATACACAACTCAAGCCTATATTTTCCTTGCATAAATATTTCATAAGAAGGTTATGCAGCCTAAATTCTAGAAGGAAAGAAACTTTCACAACTACAACAACTTTGCAATTTAAACACAACTTATAACCCGCAACATAAATATAACTCTGTAAAAGGTGCTTGAAATGAGACAAAATTACAAGGAAACGTAAATTTTTAGAGGTAATAACATCAATCACTAACACACACAATGAAACAAAGGAATGAGAAGGCAAATCTCTTTTCTTCTATTGATAGCTGAGATAAAATCTGATACACACAGTCTAAAAATTTGAGTTACAATATCTCTCTCTACAGTAAGAACTCTAAAAAAGAAGTTACAATACTGCAATTGAATGACAAGAACTAGGTTCACCAAGGAAGTTAGAAGCAAACTTATGCTTTACTTGAGCAGTTACATGAAAATACAAGTCTTAACCTTGTTGGTCAAATTCAACCAAAAACCCTACAATCTAGCCACTAGATTTCTTCAAAAAGAGCTCATAATGTGTGAAAAGTCGTGCAAGACTAAGTCCACCATGATGAGTCACAAAAATTCCCACCAAAAGATCTCATTTACTCTCAAAAGAAAATAAATTCCCCTATATTTCTTCCAATGCTTTTAGAAGCACAAAACCAACCCCTAAATTTGCTCAAACAACCTCCAGATTCCCTCCTCATCTCTGCAACCAACTCAAGAACTCAAACCACCTTTGACCACTTCTCCATACTTGGAAAAATTCAAAACTCCACCCCTTTTATTTGCATTTAAAATATCATTTATTTTAAGTAATTTACAATCATCACTTAAAACAAAGATTTGCATTTTAAAAAATTAATGCAAAAGGAACGAGTTTTCATGAAACCTTAGAAAGCTTATTTGAATATATCTTCATAAGTGTTTGAAACAGTAATTAGAAATAAAAGGCTTATATAAGAAAAAGAATCTTCCTTTATTTTTTGGAAAATAAAGGCAAAAGACTTTTTTCCTATTGGGCATTTTAGGGCTCTCAAACCTTAACACAAGAAATAGAAAGATGAAAACATTTCATTTTTCTCTATTTGCATCTTTCATCATTTGAGGAGTGTTGCCACCATGAAGAACTAGAGTTTTCTGGTTTGAAGCCCTCCATTGAAATTTGTCTTTGCAGAGTAATACATGGTAAGGTCACCATTGTTTACTTTATGCTCTTTCTCTGTTATGTTTATAAAATTGCTCAATCTTTGTAACCTCGTATCTTTGTAACCTCCATTTCTCTGCTCTGAAGGTTGGAAAGGCTGCTTTTGCGTACTCCCTGTCTTTCTCTACTCACTATATCTATGTTGTGTGTTTTGACTAACATCATTTTTCTAAGGTTGTGACTTCTTAAAAAATCGTTATCGATGGCTGCTATGATGAAATATTTCATTAAGTATTCATCGTGATTTGGGATTTTTAATACTACAATAACAGACTTTGGCTGAGAATATAGGTTTTCTCCATGAATATTGCCCTCTGAGTTTGAAAATTTTTACTAATTGTTTGACAGTGACTCCTTGTGCTATGATCTGTTCTATTAAGCTCAATTTGTTATAAGTCGCACTAAAACTTGCTAGAACAGTCACAGGATAGTGATATACTTTCTTGACTGAGATTGTCATGTTGTTTTTGGTTTTATGAATCTCTATCACTGCATTTCTTCTTTTTCACTATTATAAAACTATATCTATGTTTGATGTCACTATCTTTTCCATTGCTACAGTCTAAAAATATGAGGTTTTCTATGGACTGTCTTGGAGCATACTGTTTTTTATATTCCTCTTTATGGCCTAGCTATGCTACCCTAATCATGCTTAGATGCCTCTGTTTGTTAGAAGTTATCATTAAATAGTCATATCACTGTGAGTAAGTATGTCATTGTATTTCCTCTATTCTTGACTATGAACTGTGCATTGTCTTTCTATACCTCCAAATGCCCTTTTTGTCATTATCCTTCTTTGCAATAAAGATCTTCCTTTAATGAGTGTTGCACTTTTATTTGACAGGTCGCTGTCATTTTGCCTGCATTATTTGACTTTGAACATTGTTGCTCTTATGTATTGAGATTCAAACATAAATACTATCCATGGACTAAGTCATTTGTGACCATTGCAAGACATAATTGTGGTATGGTATTGAGGAAGCTCCATCAATTTGACTCTTGTTCTTTGATACCTTGGGATTCATTGTTATAATTTTTGTAGTTGATTTAGGACTGAGTGCTCATGTGCTTCAGGCTACTGAGATCTTTATCTGTGAATAATGCTTAAAATATATTGCTATTACTTTGATTTTATCCCCTTATGATTGTGACATGCATGAGAAATCAAAACACTTCTATATATCCGTACTTGAAAACTTTTAAGGGTTGTTGTATGCACTGTATTTTTTGAGACTGACTTGAGAATGAGAACTATTATATCCTCCACATTGTCTCCTCTCCTTTCCTTGATAAAGGATTGCTGCTATGACTATCTTGTGTGCATTTCACGGTGCCCTTCTCTTTTGGAAGTGTCCCATCCCTGTGTAGGAGTGTCATTTGTATGATTTTGATAGCAATAAGGACTAAAATGTTTCTCTTAAGGTGGTAATTCGTTATGTTCCGTTGCTTCTTGAATTTTGTTCTACATTATATTATTTGATCTCAAACCTTATTGCTCACTGTCTTATGAGAGGTTTTCTCCTGTATGTTGTGGTTGCTATAGGTGACTGTGATAACCCTTTGATTGTGTTGTCTTTACAATTGATATCATTGTTTTTTTATGTTGACCATTATTTGCATGATCTGATCAAGTCAAGTCTTATGGTTGTAGCTATTATATTTATCCTTGGTATGTACTATAGTAATCCCTTTCTTGATAGCAGTCTCAAGATATTCAAAAGCATTTGACTGCTAATTATGATTGAGACTTTGTAATAAGGGTTGTGAACTGTGTATTTGTTAATCTCTTAAAGACTCACAAGATCATCATTCTCTTTTGACTGCAACTAAACCTTGGTATTAATAATGTTCTCTTAATGATCTTGTCACCTTCAATGACCCTTTGAATACTATATTATACCTCTTAGAATGTTTTGTCATATGTGTTTGTCTTTAGGTCACTATGAGATGATTATCTTTCGATGTTTGATGATGCATCTTTAACAATCAAAATTGCTCTGAGATCACTGTAAATGACTGCCCCTTGAATAACTATGAGCTTGAACATGATGGAGAGTGACCCTTTGAATACTATGCCCTCTGTGTATTGGCTTTGTATTAGCTTTTGTGTTTGGGTTCTCATTAAATACAAAGATTGAAGCATTGAGGACTGTATCTATCCTTTTCAAAGCATCTTGACTGCCTTTGTTTTCTAGAAATTCATTGTGGCATCAAGTATGGTTGTGTATTTTGTATAGAGATTGTTATTAATCCTTTGTGAGGGTTGTCGCACCCCTGTCATCTTCGCTCAGACTTTGTGTTGTTCATATTTTAGGACAATATTGTCACTGTGTAAATGTTGTCTTTTGTATTGACTTTCTTTCATTCATGTCAATGGTGCAAGCCTATTGACTGTGCCTTGAGTCTTCTATTAATGATTTAGACAAATAAAAAAGATTGTTGCTATGTCCTTTGGTAAACTATATGGCAGTCATGATTGAATGACAGTCCATGTTCCTCATTGTGGGAAGGATTGTCTTCAATGGTTTTTTATGGATCTTTGGCTTCTTGTGATCTTGTTGGTAATGACTGCTAACTGTCAAAATAGTGGCAGGGCTATTCACTATTTTTTTTTTCTTTTTTAAAATAGATTTGCACTCAAATGATTGTCTTGCTTACACAATGATCAATTTTTTACACAATACAACCATGACTTGTATTGGTTATCAATGGTGACTGTATTTTAATCATATCATCTAATTGTCCTTGTTTCTTGATTCATGTTGGGCTCAACCCTCGTGGGAGCCACATTTCATCCCACATGCTGAAATTGAAATATCAAAACAAGATATGATTACACCTGTATCTGCACATGAAGAAAACAAGTAGAAAACAAATGCATGTTTTGGAGGAGAATGATGTGATGATTTGACTGTTTTCTATTTCTTGTTCAATGTGCATTTGAGTCAGTATATATATGCATAGGGATAATTGTATATAAGATGCTTGAGATTTATCATTGCTTAGATCTTTATGATCTAACACCATCCTCATTACTCAAATGCAGGCACTAGGAGCTATCTGGAGCAGTGAGAGACACAAGATACTAGAGACAAGACACATAGTAGAGCGACACAATGAACCAGTCATCCAGGCAATGACTGGTCTCATTTCTTATTTACATTTATTTACTTATTCATGTATATGTTGTCTTTTATTCGCATTGAATAAGTTAGTCTCACAACTTGTGTGAGACAAGTGTACTTTCTTTTATGATAAATAAAACTATCTTTCATATAGAAACTTGCAAAAGCTTCTACATGTCACACATTTGAGTAATTGGATGAAACTATCAGATAATTTTATGCTTTTGCTTAAAAACTTGAATGCAAATTCAAAGAGGATAAAATGTACCTTTTTATTTTCTCCAATTTCAAATCAATAAGATCTACCTGAATGAGCTGTACTGAAATTTAGGTAACATTTTGGTGACATCTGCTATATGCCTGCCTGTTAGTCATTAAGACCAACTGCCTGAGCTTTGTCCATTGGGTACAGAGTCACTTGATGACTGATAATCTTCAAAAAACTATGCCTACAGCTTGTAACTCATCTTTCATTGCTATAATTCATTGAGTATAGGTGTGTAACTTGTGATAGTGAACTAACAACTTCACTCTCATAAATGATACAATTGTAATTGATGGATTAACAGGGAAAACACAAAACACCTCCTTATTTCAACATACTGTTATGATTTATTGTAGTTATATGGAGGAGATATTGTTATGTGTGGCAGTGGATACATTATTTCATTGTTTTATATGATGAATACCTTCCTTCTATAACTACAATGCATCATATCATCATAAGTCTTATTACTCCTACAAAACTTGTGCACAAAGCACTTAGAAAAATAAAATTGCAACTAAACTTCTGTGCATAACAACACTTGGAGGAAATTAAAAATGCTTCTAAACAATGTGTGGCAGCACTTATTGAAAACAAAAAGTCCTAAACTAAGCAATACTCAAATGATCATACCTCAAAACAGAGTTTGAGATGTATCCCATTAACTAGGATAGGAAGCATCTCACCATCCAATTTTGACAGTTGAAATACATTATGTTGTTTGCACTCCATAATGATAAAAGGTCTACTCCACATGTTGTCAAATTTAGTATGCTTTCCAGGTCTACTCCTCAACTCATCCCATTTGAGCACCAAATCACCTTCTTTGACACTCTTGGTGTAGCTTTCTTATCAAAGATTATTTTTACTTGGAGTTGGTGAGACTCCATGTTCTTCATTGCCTCATTTTTGGTTTCTTCTAGCTCCATGAGTTGTGCATATCTGACTGCCATTGGATCATCTACTTCTAGCATTTCCATCTGATTTACAATATCAAATGTTGGAAGTTCAGTGGATAAGGGAAGCCTAGCTTCTTTTCCATACACCAACATATAAGGGGAATTTCCAATTGACCTCTTTGGTGTTATTCTATCTGCCCATAGTGCAAATTTCATCTTGGTGTGCCAACTTCTTTGGTTATCATCTATACTCCTCTTGATGATTTGTATCCGATTTTTGTTGGTTGACTTAGCCAAATCATTACCCCAAGGATAATAATTTGAAGTGGTACTTAGATATATACCATTCTTAATAGCCCAATCACTTAATTTTAACCCAATAAAAGCCAAAGAATTGTCATAAATAATGGAATCAAGTACACCAAACTTGGTTATTAAATCATCATAGAAGTTCATAACAACACCTTCATTTGCTTCTTTTAATGCTATTGCTTCAGTCCATCGGGTGAAATAGTCTGTAGTAGTCAGAACCTACCTATGCCCTGCACTAGAAGGTGGATTTATGGCACCTATAAAATCAATACCCCATCTCATAAAGGGTTGTTCTACTTGTATAGACTACAAAGGAAGAGCTGGCAGCTTCTCCTTGCCTGCAAATAATGCACACTTAACACATTTTATGGACCAAGCATAGGCATCTCTAAAAAGTATTGGCCAATAATAACCATGTCTCATGATTTTCCAAGCTATAGTTCGAGGTGCAAAATGCCCACCAGTTGGTCCATCATGAAACTCCTGCAATACTTTAACAGTTTGATTGGTATTTATGCATCTTAATAAAATTCCATTATGATCATTCCTAAATATAATACCATCAGCTAAAACGTAAGGAATGGACTGTAGTCTAAAATACCTTCTCTTTGCCTTGTCCATCACCTGAGGATACTCACCATTTAGTAGAAAATGAGTTATCTCCTGCATCTAACTATTTTCTCCAACAGGTCCAACTATTTGTACCTCATCTTGAATAACTAGAAGAGCTTCCTTCTTAGAACCTTCTCCCTCACCTGAATGATCAACCATCTATTCACAAATACCTTTACCCCTTTTCATCTTAGTTACCTTGATTTCAACATCATACTATATGACTTTAGTAATACAGCCTACTCTCTTTTCACCCAAATCTCTTTTCAACAGGAAATCTTTAACAACATGATGTGCAACCAACAAGGTAACCTTGTTGTTAGATACCATATGCCTAAATTTTTTCAAACTCCTAGTGATAGAAAGCACATGCTTCTCTACAAAAGTATATTTTAGCTCATAATCTTTCAGTCCTTGACTGAAAAATGCAATGGGTTGTTCCATTCCATCACTATTTTGCTACACCAACATGGCTGCAATACTATCTACATTATCATATGCATATAATACAACCCTTTAGAGAAATCTGGATTTAAGAGAGTAGGGGCTGAGGCTAAAGCCTCTTTTATTGCTTCAAAGCTTATTTTACCTTCTTTTGTCCAACTTAAAGTTATGCCCTTTCTCAACATAGTTGTTAGGTGCTTCAATAATTCAGCACGGTTAGGGATAAACCACCTAACAAAATTAATCCATCCTAGGAAGCTCTGCAGCCCCTTCTTATGTGTTGGTAAGGGAAGATATAAGATAGCACTTACGCTCTCAAGATCAATAGAAATACCGTACCTTGAAACAATATATCCCAACAGTTTCCGTTCATGCACAACAAAAACACACTTATTAGGATTAAAAAAAACACCAAATTCCCTGCACCTTTCAAAAATTAGCCTCGAATGACCAAGTTGATCATTTGCTTCCTTTAAGAAAATTGTGATATCATCTAAGTAAACCAACACTATTTTATACATCAACCCTTGAAAAGCCATATCCATGACCCACTGGAAAGTTGCCCCTACATTGGATAATCCAAAGGGTATATCTTCTTATAGGCTATTGTTCCCCATTTAGTTGTAAATTATTGTCTTATATTGGTCCTCTTCTTTGACTTAAATTTGGTTATAACTAGAAAAACCATCTAGTACAGAAAACTTTTCAGAACCTGATACTACTTGCAGAATTTGCTCCATGGAAGGTAGAGGATAGTGATCTTTTAGTGAGGCTCGATTAAGGTCTCTAAAGTCTATACAAAGCCTAATTTCACCATTTTTCTTCCTTATAGGCACTAAGTTTGAAACCCATGAGGTATGCTTTATAGGAAAAATTATAGCACTCTCAATCAGCTTATCTAATTTCTTTTTCATGAGGGGCTCTAATTTGGGATTTAATGGTCTCTGTTTTTGCCTTACTAGTTTAGAATTGGGCTCAAGCTCTATTGTATGTTGAGCAATATTGGGGTCAAACCCCTTCAAATCAAAATATTGCCATGCAAAAACATCATTGAACTCTTGACAAAGGAAAGTTAAAGCTTTTTATCTTTCTTTAGTATGTAACTTGCCAGGTTTAAGACACTTACCATTTGAAATTTCCACCTCTTCATAGTGGTCCTGATCAATCTGAATGCTGGACCTTTTTTTCCTAACTATATCATCAAAATTGAAGATGGACTCCAAGGTGACAAATCCCTTGGGAAAATTATTACTTTTCAGTTGTATTAGTTGATCTTCATATTGCTGCTAAATTCTATCCTCATTTTGGGATGAGAACTCATCTTCCTCTCTTATAAAATTCACAATCTATTGGTCATTCTAAAAGAATTTCTAGAAAACATTATTATCTAGAATAAAAGGTCTAACTCACATAGTGTTGCTTTCTATCATTAATCAGGTTATTTGGGATATCATATTTTGCTCCACGTAGCAAGCCTATCAACATTTTTATTCTTACTCCTAGGAATGGATAGAAAATTAAATGCACAAAATTATTCTATTAGCTCCCATACTCTATGTTTATAGCATTTCAAAGCATCATTTTTTCTGGTATGGAGGCCTCTTACCTAATTTACAATGAGCTCACTATCTCCAAAAAATTGAAGACAACTGATTTTCCTTGTTCTAGCCCACAACAAACCATGAACAAGTAACTCATATTTCGTTGTATTGTTAGTACAACTGAATGAAAATCTGAAAGAAGAATAATATTTATCTCCTTGAGGAGATACAAGCATGCAACCTCCTCCTGAACCATTTGAACTCCTATAACCATCAAAAAATAACTTCCAAACCTCATTATCTTGCTTAATAGGTTGTTGTACTTCACCTTTCATCGAGTTGGGCAACAAGGCATCAGGCTCATGCATCATGTAAACACCAAAGCCAAACTCCTGCATCCACTTGTTTGTAATGTTTTGACTGTTCTCAATTGCCTATTCATCCAAAATCAAATCAGGGATGCCATCAACTTGTGTATCCAACTCTTTGGCCATAAGATATTCCTCTTGATCAAGGATAGATAAGCTAGCATTTATAGTAGGGGTACATAAGGCTCAATATGATCATTTGAAATAGCCTCTAATTTAATAGTAACCTTGGTGCCATACCTAGTCCTAAAAAACATGTGGGACCAATCTGAAGATAAATATCTTCCAATCTTAGCAGTGAAATCCTGAGACAAACAGATAGCAAAGTAGGGAGGTAGGTCAATAATATAGATGTCTTGGGGAATAACAAAATTTGGGCAAGCATGTAGTGTCAAACTTAAATTTTTATGACACCAACTTTGTTAACAGCAGTGCCATCCAATTGGACTACACCCTGCTTAAGAGGTTCATACTCAATTCCTAGGTTGTCAGCTATTTGTTTGGGCATTACGGAGCTGCTATCTCCTAAGTCTATCATGCAATTGTGGACTAGGTGCTTACCAATGTTTAGAGACACATAAAAAGGAGGCGACTTGACTTCCTTTGTTGGATTTTTTAGAAGTTATCTTGGGATCATTGGTAAGCATCACTATAGATTGTTTATTGGTGGGATCATATGACAAACTGACATCTGACAATGTTGATTGTAGGAGATTCTTTTGACCAAGGTTAGCCAATGAATCCCACATAGACATGGTAACATTAGCTTTTTTTATATGATCAATAATATTAAAGGCTGGTAAACTCACCTTATTCAAAGTTTTTTGAACAACAACCTTTTTTCCTTTTGCAATCACTGGCTATGCTGAATCTTTTGGTTGATTTGTACTTATTGCAGCTTGATTTGTTGATGAAAATGGAATATTATGTCCATTAGATGGACCAACAACCCCTTAGTTGATGTTTGGAACTTGTTTCTCTTTTGAAACACCAACATCAACTTGTTGTCCATAATCTACAACTCTCTTTTTGGACCCTGTATTTGCTGCAATACTACTATGAAACTAATTTCGTGATGGTGGGTTATTCATCCCACAAAACTCTTCCCTTTGAAAATTTATAAGTGATATTTTTCCCTGCATATCCAAGTGTGGAGATGCATTCTATTTTACTGTATCAACCACTGAATTTTTCTAAATAACAAATGCACTTTGTACCATAGGTGCTTGGATGATAAGACCATTAGTACAAGTAGCCTGATTATGAGGTAAGTTACATGGGAAACACCACTCAGGCTCATGCACTAAACTATTTTGTTTGGGTACCAATTCCTTTGAGGTATTAGCAATATTTGGATTATAAGGTTGAAATTGCCTTTGATTCGATTAGCCTTTGAACTTGAAAATTGGATTGGTATTGAGGTCTATTTGACTCAAAAGGAGCTTGATAAGGGATTGGATTTGGCATGTTATTCTGGTTTTGTTGCCTTTTCAGATTCACAATCTCATTTCCAAAGTTTTGTAACAAATGTTGTATCTCTTGAAACTCAAAATATGAATTTGAAACACTCCTTTCTTGATTAAAGGGTGGCACATTTGTTGTTGGTTGAGCAAGAACTGCTTCTATAGAAGGAGCAGGATGTACAATAGCCAATGGAGGTATTTGTAATGGCATGCTAGAATTAATTTAAGGAAAGATGGGCATAGGTGGCCTAGGTGCTCTCTTTCCAACCTGAATAAGGTTGTTTTATGCCCTCATAGCAGTATCAAAAGCTATTGGTAATGCAGTCCCTCCCATTGATTGAATCATGATTGATATATCACTATTCAATGCCCTTAAATAATATAAAAATGCATGCTCAATAGATGGTCTTACCGTGGTAGGAATTTGATTCCTTATCCACTGAAAATAAAATTTGAAATTTATTATTTGTTCTTGAGGAGCCCTCTTGATAGTAATCAGTTGCTCAACCAAGGACAAATTGTTTGATTTATCCTCAACCTGCTTGCAAAGAAGATCTCCAAGCACATCTCATGTATCCACTGAGTTCACTAGCAAGCCTCTAAGCCGTTGTAAAGCTTTTCCTTTAAGTGAAGCTACCAATAATCTCAATGCTACATTTTCCTCAGTAACATGATGAACTACACATAGGTTGGTGACATCCTTGATATGCTCAATGGGTGTTGTATGCTCTTCTCCTGAATAATATGGTAGACCCTTAAGAGCACCGACATGAATGACATCATGCTGAGTCAAATTCAGTGGGCTTCCACCATTAAATGGAGCAAAATATTGTTGTCTCTCTCCTTGAATCATCCTAACCTAAACTTTAGGTGGAACAGGAGGAGGGACAACAACACAAAATCTTACAGAAGGAAGGGTAGATTTGGCTTTTCTTGAATAAAGAATAGTTTTATCAGCCTTTTTAGCCTCTCTACCTTTTCTCCTAGGTGGAAAAAACTACAAATATTTAAATGACGAGGCTTTTCTTCTTGTATGCACTCTTCTCATAAGTTGCAATGTATTAAATCTACTTACTAGCTCAGGTATGTGTTGCACAAATGTTTGTTTGTTTGTCTGATAGTTGGTCATCTGGTATGTAGCTCAAATATTGTTTTGCATCCGGCTTGATGTTTATGTACAAGGACCAATTTATTGCAATGTTTTTGATTGATTTTGATGTTTTCTCATATTTTTGGGTGTTTGTTTTGGATATTTTTGCTTTTCATTAGGGCAGTTTCTGAATGTTTTTGGTCTTTTTGAAATTTTACCAATGTTTTTGGATTATTTCAAGACATTTTCTGAATGAGTAACTCAACAAATCACTAGTTTTTAAGAATCCACTCTCATCATATAGGTAAAAGGTTGCCCCTCCAGTTAGGTGTTGGTTTGAAAGTAGGATGCGGGACATATGAGGCAATAACCCTAATTGCATATCAATAAAAGATATGATGTATGAGTGGATACAATGGATGTGATCGCAACAAGTCTGAAAGACAATGGGGCCACAACCTTCATGAATGACACTCGTTTAACATATTTTCACCATCGTACTTATCCAAGGTGCCATCGAAGTGGTTTTCAATGTTTTGATGAATGATTTTTCTTTATTATTTTCTTTTTTTCTTTTTTTTGTACTTTTTTTAGGACTTTTTTCTGAATTTTTTTGGTCTTTTCTAAGATTTTTCAAGCCAAATTCTCTGCACAACTTATGTATGAATTTTTTTGAGATGCATGCTATTTATTGGATCTGCCAATGGTTCCCCTTTTGAAGTTGCTAACTGATATGCTCTAGACCCGAAGAAGGTGGTGATGACATATGGACTCAACCAATTGGATTCAAATTTGCTCAGGTGTTCTCTGTTTAGTTGATTGTGAGGATTCTCTCTGAGAACAAGATCTCCTATCTCATATGTGCAAGGTTTGACCCTATGATTGTAGCTTCTACTCACGCGTTGTTGATATGCTTTAAGGTGATTGTAGGCAGCTTGTCACTTCTCATCAAGCAGTTCCAAGTCCTGAAGATGGGAGACTCAATACTCTTCATCATTAATTAAATTGCGCAAGGAGATCCGTAGAGATGGTAATTCAACTTCAATAGGCAAGATAACTTCTGCTCCATAAATAAGTGAGTAGGGTGTTGCACCTGTAGGGGTTCAAATGCTAGTTCGATATCCCCATAGTGCAAGATTTAGATGAATGTATCAATCACGACCGACATCATTGACTGTCCTCTTTAATATTCTCAATATTTTCTTGTTTGAGGCTTCTGCTTGATCATTTCCTTGTGGGTAATATGGGGTGGAGAAACAGTGTTGGATGTGAAACTTCTCACAGAGTTCGTGGATATCCTGATTTTATAAAGGAAGTCTATTATATGTGATGATGGACATGAGTACACCATACTGGTAGATGATGTAATTTAAGATGAATGAGGTGATCTTCTTGCAGGTGACTTGGGTAAGTGGAAAGGCTTCAATCCACTTTGTGAAGTATTTTATGGCAGTAATGATGAAGTCATGACCATTGGATGAAGATGGATGAATTTTACCAACAAGGTCAAGTCCCCATTGACAAAAGGGCCATGGTGTCGCAATGGGTTGTAGTTCTTGCATTGGTGCATGTATCAAATCTCTATGTACTTTAAACTTCTTGCACTTTCTGACAAAGTAATAGAAGTCTTTTTCCATGGAGGGCCAATAGTATCTTGCCCTCATGATCTTTTTAGCCAAGGAAGGACCACTTGAATGAGCTCTGCAGATACCTTCATGTACTTCTTCTAAAGCTATGGTCACCTCACCTTTCTCTAAACATCGGAGGAGAGTACCATCAAGACTTCATCGATATAGGGTTTCGGTAATGATGGTGTAGCAGTCGGATTGGCGTATGAAGGTTTTAAGTTGATTGTTTGATTGGTGTGGTGGAAGGATTTTATCGTATAGGTAAGTGTAAAACTTACCATACCATGGGGAATCGGGACCGAGGAGTTGACATACCAGCTCGGATTCTGGGATATCATAAGCAGGGATCCAAATATGTTCAACTAAGAATTTGTAGCATGTTGAGTTATATGGAAGATCAAGGAGAGAGGATATTAGAGCCATTGCATCTGTAGCTCTGTTATGTTCTCGAGGAATTTGATCAAATGTGATAGCCATGAATAATTCTTTAAAACTATCAACCATTTTCTTTTAAGGCATGAGATTTTCATCCTTAGTTTGGTAATCATCATTGACCTCTCGGATGACTATCTGTGAATCATCATATACTTATAGCTCCTTCAAGTTCCATTGTCCGACCATTTTTAGTCTTGTGATTGAGGCTTCATATTATGCTATGTTGTTTGTGCATGGAAATGTGAGTTTGTATGATTTGGGAATGTTGTTACCTTGAGAGGAGTGATAAAGAGAATGTCAGCTCCTGAACTATGCCTAGTGTAGGACCCATCAAAATATAACTTTCATTATTGTGCTAGCATGACGATGAAGATCTCTTCATCTAGAAAATTTGAAATGAGAGGATGGTCTCCTATGAGGGGTGCTTCAGCCAACTGATCTGCAATGACTTTCCCTTTGATTGCTTTTTGGTCCATATAATCTATGTTGAATTCGCTGAGGAGCATAACCCACTTTGCCAAGTGGCATGTTAGTGCTTCTTTACTGAGTAGGTACTTGAGTGGATCTATCTTGGTGATGAGTTGTATCTTGTGTGTCAACAGGTAGTGCCTCAATTTAATGGTTGTCAAAATCACTGCAAGGCATATGGCCATTCAATAGGGTATAATTGAGTTCATACCCTACAAGTGTCCTGGAGATTTAGTACATTGTATATTCTTTGTCTTCTGCATTATGTTGTGCTAGTAATACTCCTAAGGCCGTAGCTATAGTTGATATATATAATAAAAAGGGATTATCTAGAGATGATGGTGTTAGTAATGGTGGTGTCCTCGGGTAGTCTTTTAGTTGTTGGAATGCTTGTTGACAATTTTCTTCTCATTTGAAACAAACATTCTTATGTAGGAAATGTGTGAAGGGATGACATTTATTGGCCAATTATGCAATGAACCCACGGATTGACTGTAGCCTCCCTTGTAATGTCCTCAACTAGCTAATGTTTGTAGGAGGTGGAATCTCCATGATTGCTTTGAATTTTGCAGGGTCAACCTCAATGCCTTTGTTGGAGACAATATATCCTAGGAGTTTTCCAAAGGTTACCCCAAAGACACACTTCTTTGGATTTTGGCATACATTATATTATTCTCGTGTGGTGAAGATTTTTTTTAGCACTGTGAGGTGACCCTCTCTTGTTAATGATTTAGCTAGCAAATCATCCACATAGTCTTCCATTAATGTATGTATCATGTTGTGGAAGATGGTAGTCATGGCCCTTTGATATGTGGCCCCTGCATTTTTGAGACTGAATGGCATCACATTCCAACAATATGTTCCCCATGGGCATGTGAAAGCAGTTTTATGTTGATCTTCTAGGGCGATCTTTATCTAGTTGTATCTTGAGAATCCATCCATGAGAGAGAACATAGCATGGCATGTTGTTAGGTCTATGATTATATGAATATTGGGTAATGGGAAGTCATCCTTAGGACATGCTTTGTTTAGATCTTTGAAATTTTTACAAATACGGATGTCCCTAGTTGGTTTTGCCACTGGTACAATGTTGGATATCCCTTCCACATAATCAATTGGTCTTATGAAACCCACATCTAATAGCTTCTTGAGTTATACTTTTATTAACAGTGCGATCTGAGGATGCATCTTTTTGAGCTTTTGTTTTACTGGTTTTCCTTTATCTGCTACTGTCAAATGATGCATTACTAGATCTAGATCAAGTCCTAGCATGTCTACATAAGACCATGCAAAATTGATTTGTCGCTTTTGAAAGAACTCTGCAAAATGGGATCTTCGACTGGAGTTAATGATTTTGCTAGATGTATTATGTGTGGATTTTCTGGTGTACCCAAATTAACTTCCTTTGTCTCTTCTATAAGAATGGATGATCTCTCTGGATTAGTGTTAAAGGGGAGAATGTCAAACCTTCCATCTTTAGGTGCCTCAAAGAGGTTTTCACCCTTGGGTGCGTCCTTTGTTTTTACTTTTTTGGGATCCAAAAGTGCCACAGTGTGGTTTTCACTTGAGGATCCTATTTTGATTGTAATGTTTTTGCGACTGAAAGGTTTGGCATTCTCTCCAAGGTAAGTCATGTTGTTAAGTTAAATAGCAAAGCCAGCTTTGTGATCCCTACTTGGTATGTTATCCCGTAATTCAAGAAAGTCTATGATCGCCTCATCATTTTGGAAGGTGTCAAGGCACGAGGAATTTTGTTGGTCCCAGTCAATGAGGTTGGGTGGATTATTGGCATTACCTCATCAATAAGGTTGAGTTCATAGGATGCATAGATTATGGTTAGGATGGATGTGTCAAGGTCATCGTTAGTACTATCCTCTTCATAATCGGGCTCAGGAGATGACCTAATCTTTAGTATCCAAATCCCTAAAGGTTTTGATCCATGCCCCTCCTTCAATTGCTTTATCTTAAAAATTATCAAGAGACTCCTCTTCAGATTCATGTGAAGCCAAAGAACCCCATTCGTATTCATGTGAATTTGTCTCGGAATCACTTGGTAGAACTCTGTCACTATATATAATAGGGGTGTTTGCAGGTGTGAAAGGTTTGTCGACAACTGCTTTAGGGGTTGTATCTGATGGGGTTGTTGACGTTGCTTGGGTGTCTGAAGTAGACAAGAATTTTATCCTTGGATTGACGGGTTTTCGTACAACATAACTCTTTTTTTTTTTTTTGTATGTGTGGAATTCAATTGAGAAGTGCTTTTGTGACTTGGATTTGCGGATCTTGTAGGTTGGTCTACAATGGACATTATCTTGCTTTTGGCAGGGATGAATTATAAGTTGTTTTCTTTCTTTTTGCTTGTAAGCTTGAGCTTAGAAGAGCCTCCTAAACCAGGGTTGAATCCGAGTCCTATTTTATCTCGTGGTTGTAACAAGGGTTGCAATGGCTCTACGCCTTGTTTGTGGGATCCCAATGCACTATGGTCATCATAGCTCATCTTTTGCATCATGGTAAAACCTTTACCATACCTCTCTATAGGGATCTTGATTTGTTGTTTACCTTTGTCGAAAGGGTCTATGTAGATCCATCCTGCCAAGTCTTCATCAATAGTTTCATGTTCTTGTGATCTTCTTGGGATTAATCCATTAAGTATGTCAGTATTAGCTACAATAGGTGGATTAAGTGACATTTGTGGTTTGCCATGAGTCCTAGGTGAGAGGGGTAGTTGGCCAACACAAAAAAGTTGACTAATATTATACTCTCCTGGGCCTTCATCCTTACTTTCATTTTCAAATTCTCTTGTTTGGGTGTAGGGATCAGTGCACTGGTGAGAGAAGTAGGGTGGATGTAGGATGATGATTAGATGGTTTCTATGTTGTTGGGTATTGTGATATCTAGTTGATGTCTTATATTGTTGCAAAAGGCAAATGGATTGGCATCACAAAGGATAGTAATCTCTACTTCGTTATGTGAAAACTTGATACATTGATGGTAGGTGGATGGTACTGCTTGCATGGAATGGATCCATGGTCTAGCTAATAGGATATTATATGGAAGAGGGAGGGCTAGGACTTGACAAACCACATTCTTCACCATAGGTCCTACCCAAACTAGTAGAGTAACACACCCTTTAGAGGAGTGTTCTGCATCATCATAGGCTTTGATGGTGATCTTCTTTTTGGCATCAATAACTTCTTCTGCATATCCCAATGTTGCAATTAATTGTAATGTGCAAATGTTAAGGCCAGCTCCATTGTCAATCAAGACTCACTTGATTCTATGTTTATGTATGAATCCCTCAATATTGAGAGGGGCATTATGTGGTTTTTGAAAGGACGCATTGTCATTTTTAGTGAAAGTGAGACATGGTGATGATTTGAGACTTCCAACCATGGCCTGAAATTAATCTATATTGAAGTTGGATGGAATTGACGCTTCTTGGAGATCTTGGTCTAAGATGGTTTTATGTGAGGGTGATAGGTGCAAAATCTCTAGTATGAAAACGAGTGATGGCATCTAATCCAATTGGTCCACAAGGCTATATTGTTTGGGTACGTATGACGTTCTTGATGGTGCTCCTTGTGTGGTAATCTTGATATGGCGAGTAACAACATTACATGTGTGATCTTTACCTTGGATTGTAATGGTTGCAACTTGTTCATTGGTATCATAAAGGTCATTGATAGTATAGGTATATGGTGCGCAAGTATAGTTTGTCATGTTATCTTGGTTCTTACCTTGATGGGAGGGACCTCCTTTCTCATATGATGGGAGTGGATTTTTTACCATGGTATGATCCGTATTGAAATTTTTTGCATTATGGCCATCAACTTCTATGTCACCTCGATCAACAAGGTCTTGAATGATATCTTTTAACCAATGGTAGTTGTTTGTTTTGTGTCCTTTTCCCTTGTGAAATTCACAATACTTATTATCTCTCCACCATGAAGGTTTAACCCGTGGTTTGTAGTTTGATGTTTTAGGCAACGTAATGAGATTGGAAGATATAAGTTGTCGTAACCTCTTTTCAAGAGGTTATCCCAACAGTGTGTACATTTGATTGGGTTTGTAGGTAGGGTACCTATTTTTAGGTGCCTCTTGTTGTGTGTCGAGAGCTTGATTTCCCTGATTGATTGGAGGATTACCTTGATTGATATTGTGGTTGTTACGATTATTTGCTTGCCCTGTAATTTTGACTATATGTTGGGTGATTTTTACAGTTCTTGTGTCTACCACACTATCATTAACGATGTTTTTATTCTTGGCCCAAAATTTGGGTTTGTTGTTGTTGTAGGTTGGTCGTGGACCATCCTTGTTGTCTTTGTAGATTTTGACAAGTCCCTTTTTAATAAGGGATTTCTCAATTTTGAGTCCTTCAGCTATTACATCCTTGAAAGAGTCTAAACATTTTACCTCTAAGTGAAATTCCATCTCTTCATTTAGGTTTGAAATGAAGATTTCTACTAATTGTTCCTCGGGAATGGGGAAAGAACATTTGCTAGATAGGTGTCTCCATCTTTGCAAGAATGTTGAGAATAACTCTCCATTCTTTTGTTTTGTATTGCATAGATCAGCCATGCATACATCATGTTCTATGTTGTGTGCATGATGTGTAACAAATCTTTGTACTAGGTCCTCAAATGTTCTTATTCCAGCAAGCAAGCGTGAAAACCATTGCATGGCCGATCCACCTAAAATTTGAGGAAGAGGTGCATTAAATATGTTTCGTCATATGCCACCTCTAAGCATCCAGAGTAAAATTCTCTCACATGGTCTCTTGAATATCCTTTTCCTTTGTATTTGTCAAATTTGGTGTTTTGAAACTTTGTGGGAAAGGAGGTATGATCATGTTCCTATCAAAAGGATAGGGAGATGTATCTTCAAGAGCATATCTTGTTTGTGCCCTCCCTTAGTTTAATTATTGTGTGAGGTCTTGTATTTGTTGTCTCAACATATCCATTTATGTGGGAGGAGGCAGGATGTTACCTTGTTGATAGTTATCGTCATAGTTGTGGGTATTCCTCACCCTCCTATCATCTTGATTTCTTTCTTGCCGATGGCTATGTTGGGCTTGTTCCAGTGCAACCCTAAGTTGTGATATGTCAAAGTCTGGAGGGAGTTTTGATCCCTCTTGAGAAATTCTTAGGAAATTGGCATCTGCATTCCCCCTAAGAATTTCCTCAAAGAGTCTGTTTAATCTAGGATTACTAGTGACTTCTATTTGTGCTTTTGTAGGAGTGTCTTGGTCTTCTCTTCCTGCAAAGGGGTTAATATCCTCTTCCTCTTCCCATATTTAATTTTGTGGTTGTCTCTGACTTTGAGACCAGTTTGAAGTTCGTATTTGTGGAAGTGAGGTGGATGAAAAGTGGGTGGTTGATCCCCTTCTTATGATTCCAAGATTTGATGATGGTGATGAAATTTTTTTTAATGGATAAGTGATCTATTTTACTAAGGGTTGGATCTTAACAAAGTCCTTTTGAACAACAATTATGAGATGATGTGTAGCAAGGCTTTATAAGCATAAACTGCCTATCTATGAGAGGATGCACACATGAACTAGTTTTAACCTATCTAGATGCTTAGTAATGTCCCTTAGGATGATTGATCCTAGATGTAGAGACACACTAGAGAGTATTTTTGTTGATGTGATTAGCAATATCCCAAAAGAACTAAGGACAAAACCTTTGTGTGTTGAGACGGATGGATTTTTGAGGTTTTTGGAATGAGTGTAAATTTTGGAATGAATTTGAAGAAGATGAAATATGAAAGATGTGTGAATTTGAAAATGACTTAAGAAGATGAAATATGGAAGATGTGACTATATGGAGAGTGACTCAATAAGTGATTTCTGGTTGAGGTAGATATGACAATGAGATTTTACCACTTTTATTGAGAGATTGGGAAAAGACGGATGTTTGTTGAAATCATGAAAATGGTGAAGGAAGGTTTGATGTTTGAACAAGATTTTGTGGTTTATGTAGGTAAATTTCCTTTTAAGACCTCTGTTTGGCTTGGTTTCTTTTTCTCAAGATGACGACATATGGATTTCTTGATATGCTTGAGGGATTTGATGATATGACACATTTGCAAAATTTGGTGATTTGTTTGTTTAGATTATTTTGGGGGTGTAACTTGTTTCAAATATTTGATCTCATTAACAAGAAGACACAACAAGAACACAAGCACATATAAACACTTATTTTCCTTTGATAACCTTTGACGAAATGTGTATGTTTAGGATATTTTAAAATCCTCTTTTGTTTTTCACAGGCTATTGAAAAATCAAAAGACAAATCAATCAGACTCTACTATTGTCAAAAAGGTCATTCTTAATATCAATAGCCCACACTTGATACTCTGTTAGCTCAAATAGCCTTGTCACACCCTAGGGTGCACCCGATTTTTGCCTTTTGCCAGAATTTAAACCAAAGAAAGTTACTTCTCAATTGGATCATTTTCTTGGGAGATATATGATGAGTGTCTTGGGGCTAGATTCTTCCCCACCCTTGCATGATGATATCACAAATGTTTGGCTAACTGACTCGGTTTGGCTTCTATTTCTGAAATCTTTCTAGTATGACTTCCATTCGAGTGGTCATGATCAACAACGTTTTCCACTCCATTAAAGGAGGTCTCCCAGCTTGTAGAGGTTACGCTCTACAAGTTTTCATGCACCTTATAGGCACTAAGGAAGACATAACATCATTATGACGACATGTAACACTCATCACTTGCAAATTTTGTCACAAATGCATTTGTTTATAGTGGCTTGGATTTACTTGGCTTTAGTCGTTGCCACTTATGTCATTCCCCTCTCGCCAGCCTTATGGGCTTATTGGGAGGGCAGGCTTGCTAAAGGTTTTATCTTATTTGCAAGAATGAAAGAAAGAAAAAAGAATAAGTTTGGCTTTTTGATCACCCAATTAAGGGAAGAGAATATACCTGTTATGCCTTGCAATCTATTGCAACATGAAGCAGTCGGGTCTGTTCTCCCGTGTAATCAATGGATACTGTCGACTCTGCATCACAATTAGGGCACACTTTGTCAGTTTTAGGGTTTTCTCCTAAGGGCTGCATTTCCTTGTTTCATGCACAAATCAGGGTTTTTCTTATCTATTTTGACCTATCCTACCCTTATCCCTCTTTTCAGGATCATCTACGCACTGTTTTCGATCAAATTGGTGTTTTCAGTGCACAACTATGCTTGTGTACCCTGTCCTGCGCTTGTGCAGCATCAAGTTGCACCTGTGTACCCTACATAGGCATAGAACATCCTCACGCAGGCGTAGAATGCACCCACACAGGTGCAGATGTCCATTTTTCCATTCCCTGTGGGCCTCGCAATGTCCTGCAATCAAGCAAAATTCATGAAATTGACAATATGGGTTTTTGAGCTACATACCGCTGCTCCCGCATCATTCAGTCATCTGTAGGTGCGTACACGTTCCCCAAGGTGATCTTCCATTGGAATTTTCACCATCTCTATGCAAGGGTCCTTTTCCAGAGCAACAATTTCTCCACTTTGGCCAGTACAAATGAGCTCTTTTCCTTCTCCTTGTCTCATTTATAGATCTTTGTCAGTGCCTAGATGGACGTGTATGCTCTCCATCTTAGGCTGGTGGCGGTCTTTTGTGCCTTCTATTGCTTTTCCTTTGTGTATCCGACCTCTGATTTTTGATCTGTTTGAACCTATCATTTTCTATTATTCTTATCGACTAATTGGCCTCTTTTCTAGATGTTTCAGGCCAATTCCTCGAGGGGGCATGCATATGTCATTGTTATTGTCTGGGGCATTTTCATTATTGTTCTTTGAAACAACGCTTAGAATTGCATTGTCTCAAAGAGGGGCAAAATGTAGACGTCTAAAAATGGTCAACGCTTGCGGAGTCACACTTTAACATCTGCGCATTGCCTTATTTTTAGGGTTCTTGCATCGCATTAACATTTCTTCTATGTTGCGCACTTGGTCTTTATCATTTGCGAGCATTGAGTCCTCCTTCTATATTCCTCATTTTTCTCGCTTTCGAATTTGGTCTTGTCGATAACAATCTTCGGTCATGATTTTGGTCGATCTTATCCTGTCGCATCAATGTGCATGCTCATTTGTCATATTTTGGATATCGTCAATTCGATTTCATTTTGGACATCGTCAATCCTAATCGATGATAAAATTAGGGTTTTGTCCTCTTGTCAATCTTGTCACCTTGCGATCAATTCGTCATCGATCCTCGTCCTTGTCAATCTCATCATTTTGCGATCGATTCGTCATTGATCCTTATCAACTTGTCAATCTTGTCATTTTGTGATCGATTCGTCATCGATCATTGTCCTTTTCAATCATGTCAATTTGGATCAATTAGTCATTTTTCCTCATCAATTGGCACCTATCAATTTGATCTCTTTGTCAATCTTGGTCAATTTATCAATCAATCTCAATCATTTATCAGCATTGGTCCTTTGTCAATCAAAATTATGATCAAATCGACCCTACATCAATTATCTTTTGTCAAGACCTAATTGTCGTCCTTGCATTTCTAATTCATCTTCTAGGGTTTTATGATTTGTTCATTTAATCTTGTTTGTCATTTTCCCTCTAGGTTAAATAATTTATTTATTTATCCTAAGTCTTCTTGTCACGATTAAATATTTATTTAATTGGCTAATTAATTCCCCCTCTTTTTGTGAATTAATTAATGAATGAAAAATTATTAATTAATTTACCTAATTTTCTAATTTCATCAATTTCTAATTTCCTAACTTCTAATTCATCATTTCTAACCTAATTTTCTATTTCTCCTATTTTTCTAATATTTCCCCTAATTTCATGGGAATGGCATTTCAATTTTGCCATAATTTGTCAATCAATCAATCTTGCATGTCAATTTTGTCATAATTTGTCAATCAATCAATCTTGCATAGAAAATGTCAATTTTGTCATAATTTGTCATATTTGTCATTCTTGATTTGAAATTTCCTTTCAAATCTCTTCATGCTAATCTTGTCATCTCTCCAATTTGTCTATAAATTGGATGATTTTCTTCAATCAAATGATCTAATCACATTTTCAGAGGATCAATCACGCTTCTAGTATCCTTACGCTGCCATTTCATCTTGTCAATCTTGCTTTCATGCTATGCTTTTGCATTTGTAGGTGAGATCCACAAACAAAGTAATTTGAAGGAGAAAGAAGGACAATGGAGAATTATGGAGGAGATATTCACGTTTGTAATGGTTTGCATTTGGTTTGATTATCTTGTCTTCATATCTCTATTGAATGTTTTTAGGATTTCTTATCATTGCAATCTAGTTTTTGTGATTGAGCTAGTCTAATATCTATTTGCTTTGATGAATTCCAAATTCCTATCTACATTTTCTGGTGAACCAGATGTGAACTAACCATTCAACCATGTTGTGAGTGCCTTTTGAGCTGATTTGCAGGTGAAAACCCAAGAAACAGGGCAACTCAAGGTTTTCTGGACACTTTTGCGCTTGTGTAGGAGGGATCTGCGCCTGTGTCAAAGAGATCTGCGCCTGTGTCAAGGTATTCTGCGCCTGTGTCAAGGCATTCTGTGCCTGTATTGAGACATTCTGCACTTGCAAATTACTTTGTTTTCATTTCGTTCTTATATTTTGGTTTTTCTTTGGTACTGATTCTCTGTGCAGCACCTTGGCGTTACGTGTGATGAAGACTAAAAATGAAATTACTAACAAATCTTATGCAGGACGCAGTCAAAGACTTTTATTAAAACATCTTGCATGTGATTTTTAAAGTAGTTGCACATTTAGTTTTGTAAAGGTTAATGAACACCATGCATGCTTTGATTGCTTTTAGTTTGATTGCATGTTTTAACCCTTAGAATTGGGCCTGCCTCCCGATTTGCCTGGCACTTCGCACAGGCATTGGTGAGAGGGAATGACCCAAAGTGGTGACGGGCTAAAGCCAAGCTCTTCCAAACCACTCTAAATAATTGTGGATGCAACGAAAGTTGTAGACAACAGGTGCTGGAATGGTATTGTGATGATTTATTCACCGAATCAATACCCACCCGAACGGATGCCCTTACTACAATCTCTTGTTTTTAGAGGCCAAAATCCTTCTATCTATTGGTGCAGGCATTGTGATATGCGCATGTCGAAGGCACCTCTCATGTACTCCTTATTTAGAGATAGAAAGTTCTTGGGAAGTGATGCCCCTTGAACTCGAAGCTTGGTATGCCTGAGAAGTGAGTGCACTGTAAGGGGGAGCCAGTGCTACCAAGCATCTAGCTATCTGGCTAAGTGTTTTATTTTATGGTTAGAGGATTCAACAGATATTGCCCTTGCCAGCCATAAGATTTTTTGTGAATGAGCATGATTGTCTTGGGTCTAAGTCCAAACATCTTGTCTTTTGTGATTGTCAAAAGTTGAATTATACAATTGTCACAAAACATCATGTGTCAAACAAGTCCAAACATTGTCCAAACAAGGTTTTAAAAAGAGAACATTCATCCAACAAATTTCAAAACATTTTCAAAACATGGCTTTCAAACACATTGAAAAACTTTGTCTCAACATTCATGTCACTTTAGGCTAGGTTTTGCATAGTCCAACTTAGGTCCTAGGATGTATTGTCATCTCCCTTCATTTTAGTCCTTTTCATTGCAAGCATCCTCATTTTGCACTTAGGTTTTAAAATCATTTCCCTAAGTTTGCATTTCATTGTCATATCCAAGATGGATTTCCATTTAGGTCTTGCCTAGGTTGCATTTTGCATATTCCAAGTCATTGGTCTTCGCATATCCTTGTTATTGTATTGTCATCTTGTCTTGGCTTCATCTTGTCATATCATATCCTTAGATAATTTTCATGTCCTAAGTCATTGTCATAATCATTGCCTTCCTGCATTTAGTCTCAAAAATTTGATTTGTCAAACTTGGAAAATCAAAACTTTGGATAATACCCTAAGTTGTTGTTAGGGAGTCTTGACCTTGTCTAAAATTTGTCCTCTCATTAATATCATTTTTGTCAAACCTAGCTTAGTATCCAAGCATATAGGTGAGACATTGTCAATTTGTCCTATTGTCATTTGGTCCTTTGTCCTTTAAGGTCTTGGCTTCATTTCAACTTCCTAAGGTTGAGTCTTTAGGTTTGCATTTCAAAAGGTTTGTCCAAATCTTGAAAAACAACAAAAACATAGGTTGCATTTTCATCTATTTAGGTTGCATTTAGTTGCATATCATACATCATCCTTTTAAAATAAAAAATCCCAAAAACATTGCATAGTGACATGTCTATTGAAACAAGGTTCCAAGCACCAATGATGCAACAAAGTTTGACATATCAACCGACAATGCAATCACAATTCTATCCAACCCAACAACAAAGCAACATTGATCAAACTTTTTATGATGAAACAAGTCTCCAAATACAAAAAATAGAGGAGAAACTAGCTCAAGAAAAGGAGATATTGGAACAAAGAGTGAAAAACATTGAGAAGAATAGATCACAAATGTCCAAAATGTTTCAAAAATTTCCAAGTCGAAATCCAAAGATTGAGCCAATTGATGTAAGATCTCTTATTGAACGATCAGACATACCAGCTCTCCTCTCACAAATAGAGATGATGAAACAATTTCAAGAAAAGAGACAACAACATTATGTTCCTTCACAACAAGAACAAGAAGGTGTTTACTATCAATCAGATTTTCAACCATCACAACCAATTGTTCAACAGTTCGAACATTTCCAATAGACACAACCAATGGTCCAACATATACAACCAACACAACCAATGGTCCAATTTCAAAAATATGTCCAACCAACTATACAATGTCCACAAATAGTTCAACCAATGGTGGAATATCAACAAGTTCAATCAACATATCAATGTCAACAACTATAATCACAAATTCAAAAACAAAACTTGCAAAATGCACCAAGCCAAATTTTGAACATGTCAAACCAATTTGATCAACATCTAGTTCAAAATCAAAACATGACATCAAACCAAGACCAAATTCTTGCCAAACAAGTTCAAATTCCAGATACAACCATGTCAAAACCTCAAAAAAAAGGTGGCTTTATTGCAATGATCTTAAGGAAATTACCAAGTGAGTTCTTTGAGGAAGATCAAGATAATACACTTATGTCTAGCAATGCCTCATCCCCCCACAAACAAATTGACTCTCCAATGGCATCTATCCCTACACCTTTATAAGTTTCACAAGAACCTTCCATATTGTCCTCATCAAACAATACACCCAAGGATGAAATTATCCAAGGGCTATCCATAATTGATTGCCAAGATAATCCAATTCATGATGCACATCCTTGTCATGTTTCAGAAATACAAGACCCAATGCCACCATACACTTTATTGCCATTACTTGTTTTAGAGGACCCCATTTGAAGTCCCTCTTCCTCATGTTCAAGCATTGATTCTTGCCAGAATCCATCACAAATGTTCAAAGTGCATTTCCTTCATTCCAAAAAATTGATCCCTTGTCAGAATCCCCCATGCATATCCAAAGTCCAACCTCATGTCAAGAGGATAATTTAGAGCATGAAGAAACGTGTTTTGAAATAGATCAAGATCAAGATCCTGAAACCTTATCATCCCATCCAATTGTTGACCAGGACCCCATGTTCCCAAACACTCACGATGATTCCCCTATTCTTGTCCATCCTATCCAAAGCCCTATTGACACTCCATTCCCCGAGCAAGATCAAGATATCCCAGTCCATCCAATCCCAAACGATCCCCTTCCATTTCATGAAAACAATTTCCTTTCAAATCCCATTGACATTCCACTTCCTAAGAAAGATCAAGATATCTTTTCCATCCTTTATGATGACCCCATTAAAAGTCCAGCGCAAAGCACCTTTAAAGAGGATTCCAATGATCTTCCTCCTTGTCAAGATCAAATTATTCCTTTAAATCCTCCACAAGATCCTTTTGTTCCTCCATCTCCTTGTCTTAATGCTACATATCCACTCCAAGATCGCATTTCTTTTGATGATCCCATTATTTCTCCCATTCCATCTCTTGAAGAGCCTGTCATTGAACCATGTCCACTACACAATCCTAGTCCCCCTCATGATCATAATCCCCTTCATGATTCTAATGTGTCAGTGCAAGATGTTCATGAACCCTTGACATGCATAATGGGTTCTTCCACTTTGGTGCAATTCGATCCACTTCAAGATCTCATTATTTCTCTCATATCATATCCACCTCATAATGGACTCGCGTCTTCTTCCCAAAGAAAAGAGTATCCTACAAGTCAAGATATTCATAAAGGCAAAGGAGTAGATCTTCATAAGAAAGAATCCTTTCATGTTAAATAAAATATTAAGGGTCATGGCCTCAGTGAAATTCCTCAAGATGTGGGTACCCCTACTAAATCCAACATCCCTTCAAAATCCAAACATATCCCTTCCCCATCATACTTTCCATCCATCTTAGGTCCTTATATCCCTTTGTCCTCTATGCAAGGTCAGCAAAGGCACACATCCTTGAGTAAATTTCATCCATCCAAAAGAAGTCCATTTCATTCATATCCATCCATGCATTCCTTTCCCCCTCCAAGCAATTTGGATACCAAGTATAAAAGTCATAAGTCTAGAAATCCACATGTATTCAAGGATCAACATGTTCAATATAATCGACATGTCAAAGCAAAGAAAAATATGATCCAAAAAGAAAAATAAATATCCAAAAGGCCACAAAGGCCACAAAGGCCCACTGAGCAAAATAAAGGAAAGTCAAAATATGTATGGGTTCCTAAATCCCTTGTGTTGGCAATGCACACCAAAGAACCACAAAAGCATGAAAAATTGAAAACCATGTGGATCCCTAAGCGGCTTCTTGAAGCACAAAAGCCTAAAGAAACATCCAACTTGGCATCAAAAGTTGCTATTCCTCCATCCAACCCTCTCAAATTTGTTCCTCCATCACCTTCTTCATCCATTTGGGCCCTTATGTCCCAAAATCCCAAGCTATTCCTCCATCCAAATCTCACAATCTGAGATCCATTTTTCCTCCATCAATCCACCACCCCTCAAGGTGTGTTCCAATGTTGATCTTGCCTTCATTTCCATCTAGTGAAGCCCAATTCTTCCAATACCCTATCCATTATCCAATGCATATTTTCCATCCTTCGATCCCTTTGATCCCATCCTTTGCATAAATCCTTGCCTTAGTTTCATCTCATTTTCCATGTCCTTATCCTACCAATGTCTTTGAGCATACTTTTAAAGGTCATGGTCCATTTTTTTCAAGGCTACTATCCAAAAAAAAAAAAAGATGTTTGAGTCCTTCTTCCATCCCCTATCATGTGTCCAACTTCTATTGAAAAAGTCAAAATACAAAAACAAAAAAAAAGTGAAAAAAAGGGAAAAAAAAAAAAGTAAAGAAAAATAATTCGTCCACTGGTGAAAACCTGGCAAACAGGCGCCTTGGGCAAGTACCGTGATGAAAACCTGGCAAACATGCGCCTTGGGCAAGTATCGTGATGAAAACCTGGCAAACAGGCATCATGCGTAATCTATGAGCTTCTTGCACACCACACTTGGGGGCAGGTTTCCTCCTTCATATCCTATTGCCCTTCACTATCCTATCATACCATGTCATACTCCTCCATTATCCTATTGTCCCTTCTGTCCATTTCCTCTTTCCACCTTTTATCTTGACAAGGCTGAGGATCTTCATGAGCGTCATGCATCCTATTCACAACTTTTAGTCTATCATAGCTTTTGGTCATTTATCCATTTGCTTATTATAACCTTTCATCCATATTCCCTGGCTTATTGCAACTTTCTGCCACTATCCCGTATCCTATCTCGACCTTCAGTCCATGTCCCTTATCCATTCTTGGTCTTGCTTATCCTATCCATATCTTATCACTATCCATACACTCTTTTTCATTCCTTGATCTTGATTTGACATAAGGACGCAAAATTTAAACATGGTTTCAAAAACCTCTTGACATGTCCCTCATGCCATGTCACTCCTTTACATTGCCATATCCAGTCTCTTGTCCCATCATGCAATAGCCCTTGAAAATTGCATCCGTATTGTCTCCATGATAAAAGGCCTTTGTCTTCCCCCTATCCACCAACATTTCAGAAAGCCTATTTATTCACTTGTCATATTCCTTGCCTTGCTAGACACTGGGGGCAAAATCATTAAAAAATCCCTAAAAATCAAATAATGTCCTGAAAAAATCCCTAAAAAGTCAAATAAAGTCCTGAAAAACAAACAATTTTTTTTTCAAAACATCAAATTCCAAAAACAATTCCTTTGGCATTTTGCATTTTGTCAATAAATAGTACCCTCTATGCATAGATAGATCGCTAAGCATACATCCAACAACAATCAATCAAACATTGTGCTTTAATGAAATCATGCATTAATAGATGAACTTTTCAATCAAACCAAGCACTCAAAATGATCAAAATTGTCATGTCCATCAATCAACATCCATATCATTTGTCCTTGTCACTATTATCATGGGTCTTATACAGGGTGTGGTATACTCGAAACCAGACTGTGTCCTGTCTTAGACGGGGTACCGCATTCCCTGGAACCAGACAGCATGATCATTCTTGTTTCCCACTTTTGACAATGACGATCAGACTGTTTGTTTGACTTGGTTGAATTTGTGCATCTTATCTTTTTACTAATTTATCTTTGGCTTCGATCATGTTCCTATGTTGCTCGAGGATGTCACTGAGTGATTTAGAGTGACTGGGATGGTTCATGTTCCCTTTCTTTTTTTTGTTGTGTTTGTTGTTTGTGGAATGTTTGTCACAAATTGGGGCAACTATATCATTGGGTGTCTGTGATAAGTACGTTCGCTTTGTGAACGCCGCACATACCTCAACCCTTGATATATGCACCCTAGGATGCTTCACTCATTCCTTGTGTGCGATGTGTCTATCTTTTGCAAAAGGGGTTGCATTCCAGCTCTGGCCTTCAATGCCATGATGCTCTGCATCCGCTTTGCTACATTAAATAAAGGTTCTCACCTACTTCTGTGCATTGGTGAAAGCAAGTTTTTCTTCATCTCTAACTGTCTTTTGTCTAATTTCTTCTTACAAACATTTCTTCCGTTAGTTTGGACAGTCGGTTCGATCTAGTTCTCTGCTCTCCAAAAAAAACATAAGTTGCATCCTGCATTCATTGGTTAGTGCGTTTGCCTTATATCAAGCCCATATCAAGCATTTTATCCATTTCATATTATAAATGCATCAAAAACACATAAAAATATATTCATACATGTTCCACAATGGTACATAAACAATGCATAAGCCATCCATACATGGAAAGTACACATCAGCCATAACACATTGCATTCCATCATATAGTTGCATATCATATCATATATCAAAACAATATCAGAGTACAAAATTGGACTGTCTGTCCTAAGTATGGCCCGCAGGCTGAGTGCATAATGTCAAACTATATATGTCTCTGTCATAAGGAGAACATGCCTCTATCACTGGGTTCTCCCTCTGTCCTCCTCATCCCTGCCATGTCTCAAGGATGATGTCCCTCCTACCCCGGGTCCTGGCTGTGGTGGTCTCCTAGGTCCACTCACCCCCATGTTGCTCACTGACCTCCGAGAATGTGGCCTTCTCTCTGTCCTCGACCATGACCGATATGATGCTGCTCTTTGCTCTGGTGGAACTGCACTCTCATATAGTGTCCTCAACTGGCGTATCTCATCTCCGATCTCTACCAACATCTATGCCATCTCACGTGCACTGGTATCCCTAATCGACCCAATATACTCGGTCACTCTCTGCTCTGCTTGTTGTGCCTGGACTATTGCTGTATCTCGAGCCGCTATCAGTCTGGCTATCTCTGCTCTGAACGGATCCTGCTCTGTCCTCAAGATAGCATTCTGTCTCTCTAATGTTGTAATGTGATCATGTTGACTCGCTATGGTGGCCCTACATATCTCCATCTCCTCTGTGCTAGCTATCTCTAGCTCTATGGGTATATCCTGCAATGACTCCTGATCGGCTGGATCTGGCTCATCCTCCTCGTCCTCATCATCCCCTCTGTCATCGTCATCATCCTCATCCTCCCCTCCATCCTCCTCATCCTCCTCATCCTCATCATCTCCGTCCTCATCATCCTCCTCATCCTCATCATCTCCCTCCTCCTCTCCAGCGAGTGGGGAGTCCTCCTGTCTCCTAAGTATCGGAATATCAGGATCTGTCAATGGTATAGGTCGTCGTCGTGCAAACCATCGCTCATACTCCTCTGTCGTCTCGACATCCACAACATCTGATCTCCAATCCCACTGTCTTTGTTCTAGCTTAGTGAAGTCAGTATATGCTATGTGTGGCTGAATCATCCTCCCCCACTGACTCGTCTCTCTGTGAGATCGAGCAAAGTGTCCAGTCCCTCTTAGTACATCTTGCCTCTCTCCAAACTGTCGTCTGACTCTCTCTGGCAGATACATCTCAATCACTCTCTGGTGATTCACTGGTCGCCCAATCAGGTATCTCCCTTGTCTGCAATACGATAGCTCATCACCATCATCTGACCATCCAGGGCAATCCTGATATGGCCTCCATGTGAACTCTCTCAATTTGTCTAGCTCATGTCGCCAATACAATTTGTATCCAAAAGGACCCTGTCTCAGCATACCCCCATAACAGTACACATATGGTCGATGTGGTACTACCTATCTCTCTGCAATCGGTCAACATATGGCTATGTGCTCAAATGCCCATACCTGTAACAGTGTGACCCCACAGCTCAAAGTCTGTAGCCTCTAATATGCTATCTAATGCAACTGAAAATATAGCATAGCAAGCACACATGGTCCCCATGCATACACAGTCCCCTCTGTCACCATCCGCTCTAGCACTCTTCCCCATCCAATAGGGAATCCATGTCCTTGTATGTCCCCTGCTAATAGGCATGCTATAACCACTGCTATCCCCACATATCGTTGATCATACTCTGATGCCATGGTCTCCCAGCCAATCTCCCTCTCTATGATATCAAGGTCATCTGCATCGCACTAAAATAATCTGCACAAAGTGTCTCTCCTTGTTGTTGGGTCATATACTATCATCTCCCCATGAATTGGAATGCAAAGGATACGCCACACGTCCTCTAGTGTCACAGTCACCTCTCCAGTCGGCAGATGGAAAGAAGAAGTCTCTGAATGCCATCACTTTGCCAATGCGGTAAGCAGTCCTGTGTTTGCCCTAATCTCGGGCATGTATGTAATATAGTATAATCCAAGTCCTGATAATGTATCTCTGTCCATACTCCTGAGTCTATGTCGCAACATGAAGCAATCGGGTCTGTTCTCCCGTGTAATCAATGGATATTGTCGACTCTGCATCACAATTGGGGCACACTTTGTCAGTTTTAGGGTTTTCTCCTAAGGGCTGCATTTCCTTGTTTCATGCACAAATCAGAGTTATCTATTTTGACCTATCCTACCCTTATCCTTCTTTTTAGGATCATCTGTGCGCTGTTTTCGATCAAATTGGTGTTTTCAGTGCACAACTACGCCTATGTACGCTGTCCTGTGCCTGTGCAGCATCAAGTTGCGCCTGTGTACCCTACACAAGCACAGAACATCCTCACACAGGCGCAAAATGCACCCACACAGGTGCAGATGTCCATTTTTCCATTCCCTATGGGCCACGCAATGTCTTGCAATCAAGCAAAATTCATGAAATTGACAATATGGGTTTTTGAGCTACATACCGCTGCTCACGCGTCGTCCGGTCGTCTGTAGGTGCGTACATGTTCCCCGAGGTGATCTGCCATTGGAATGTTCACCATCTCTATGCAAGGGTCCTTTTCCAGAGCAACAATTTCTCCACTTTGGCTAGTACAAATGAGCTCTTTTCCTTCTCCTTGTCTCATTTATAGATCTTTGTCAATGCCTAGATGGACGTGCATGCTCTCCATCTTAGGCTGGTCGCAGTCTTTTGTGCCTTCTACTGCTTGTCCTTTATGTATCCGACCTCTGATTTTTGATTTGTTTGAACCTATCATTTTCTATTATTCTTATCAACTAATTGGCCTCTTTTCTGGATGTTTCCGGCCAATTCCTCGAGGGGGCATGCATATGTCATTGTTATTGTCTGGGGCATTTTCATTATTGTTCTTTGAAACAACGCTTAGAATCGCATTGTCTCAAAGAGGGGCAAAATGTAGACGTCTAAAAATGGTCAACGCTTGCGGAGTCACACTTTAACATCTGCGCATTGCCTTATTTTTAGGGTTCTTGCATCGCATTAACATTTCTTCTATGTTATCATTTGTGAGCATCGAGTCTTTCTTCTACATTCCTCATTTTTCTCGCTTTTGAATTTGGTCTTGTCGATAACAATCTTCGGTCATGATTTTGGTCAATCTTATCCTGTCACATCAATGTGCGTGCTCATTTGTCATATTTTGGATATCGTCAATTCGATTTCATTTTGGACATCGTCAATCCTAATCGATGATAGAATTAGGGTTTTGTCCTCTTGTCTATCTTGTCACCTTGCGATTGATTCATCATCGATCCTCGTCCTTGTCAATCTCATCATTTTGCAATCGATTCGTCATTGATCCTTATCAACTTGTCAATCTTGTCATTTTGCGATCAATTCGTCATCGATCATTGTCCTTTTCAATCGTGTCAATTTGGATCAATTAGTCATTGTTCCTCGTCAATTGGCGCCTATCAATTTGATCTCTTTGTCAATCTTGGTCAATTTATCAATCAATCTCAATCATTTATCAGCATTGGTCCTTTGTCAATCAAAATTATGATCAAATCGACCCTACATCAATTATCTTTTGTCAAGACCTAATTGTCATCCTTTCATTTCTAATTCATCTTCTAGGGTTTTATGATTTGTTCATTTAATCTTGTTTGTCATTTTCCCTCTAGGTTAAATAATTTATTTATTTATCCTAAGTCTTCTTGTCATGATTAAATATTTATTTAATTGGCTAATTAATTCCCCCTCTTTTTGTGAATTAATTAATGAATGAAAAATTATTAATTAATTTACCTAATTTTCTAATTTCATCAATTTCTAATTTCCTAATTTCCAATTCATCATTTCTAACCTAATTTTCTATTTCTCCTATTTTTCTAATATTTCCCCTAATTTCATGGGAATGGCATTTCAATTTTGTCATAATTTGTCAATCAATCAATCTTGCATGTCAATTTTGTCATAATTTGTCAATCAATCAATCTTGCATAGAAAATGTCAATTTTGTCATAATTTGTCATATTTGTCATTCTTGATTTGAAATTTCCTTTCAAATCTCTTCATGCTAATCTTGTCATCTCTCCAATTTGTCTATAAATTGGATGATTTTCTTCAATCAAATGATCTAATCACATTTTCAGATGATCAATCACGCTTCTAGTATCCTTACGCTGCCATTTCATCTTGTCAATCTTGCTTTCATACTATGCTTTTGCATTTGTAGGTGAGATCCACAAACAAAGTAATTTGAAGGAGAAAGAAGGACAATGGAGAATTATGGAGGAGAAATTCGCATTTGTAATGGTTTGCATTTGGTTTGATTATCTTGTCTTCATATCTCTATTGAATGTTTTTAGGATTTCTTATCATTGCAATCTAGTTTTTGTGATTGAGCTAGTCTAATATCTATTTGCTTTGATGAATTCCAAATTCCTATCTACAAGTACAAGTGATTATAATGATTGGTTACGAGAACGATAAGTCTTGGACAATGAAAGACAAAAGGCTATACGTATAGAAGAAGAGGCACAAAGACAACTTTATCCTCAGGAGAATCCACAAGAAAATCCACAACCACCCCTTCAAACAGAAAATTAAGGTACTAAGTTGGATCGTATATCATGTTTCTCTCCTGAGAGATTCCACCAAGTCCTTAGGAGTAGTTCTTCACCATCCGACATAGTAGAGTTAGGATCTACCACTAGGAGAAAGAGGAACAAAGCTAAGCAACAATCCTCAATAGCCTCACCAGTACAATCATCCATACTCAATGTAGAAGATCAACTGATTCCTAGTCCTCAGCCTATCGTTGCACCTTTTGTGACTCAACATCCACCATCACCGCCTTCAATGGCCGACTTTAACCAAGACACCACACCACTAGGAACCATACCAGGGGGTATACATGATCTACCTAGAAACCTGGATAGATTTTGTAGCAAATTTTATTATTTGGGGGGACGAACGACTAATGAACATATTGAAGCATTCAAAGATGCGGTCGTTCGTAACCATATTGAACACCAAGATGTAGTATGTAGTCTCTTCCCATATTTACTTGGGAAGAATGAATACAATTGGTATTTAACCTTACCTGCAAATTCTATCACAAGCTGGGACGTCTTGGAGAAGGCTTTTATCGATAAATTCTGAGTGTAAGTAGATCTCGGAATACTATACCATCAGTTTGCTTCTCTTAAGAAGTCACCAAATGAGTCGTTAATAACTTTTAATACTAGCTTCCAAAGGTCATTCAAGAGGCTACAAGCTCCTTACCAGGTAGCACCCAATGTAGCAATCGACTCATATCTAAGAGTTATCGACCCTTGGAATGCTATGTTTATTAAGAAGAGTTTTCCCCAAGATCAAAGGGACACTTTGGCAAAAGTCTTCGCGCTAGCAATTAGTATGAACCATGAGTTGAATCAAACCCCAGGAGGGATCGGATATAATCTACCTATAGGGGTGAATCAAGGAAACTACAACCAACTCCCAAGCGTACCCTCACCTCTACCTGTATGTGCCCCAACAATGAACCCAGTGCCAATCTATGCACCCCAACCTCAGGCGAATCAACAATTTGTTTCCCAAGCTTTGACTTGGCAAAATAATACCAATACCACCCCCACTCAAACGCAATATGTTGGTCAAGTGCAAGGGGGAAATCAACAGTTTGGTAATACTAACACAGCAAACCGACCACCAACTATGGCGCTTGAGAATCAAGGATCTCATATATTTTCTGAAGTAGAAGCCTTAAAGAAAATGATCTCACAAGTTACTTTAGACTTGAGCCAGCTAAAGATGAATCCTCCAGGAGGGTATAATCAATCCCAACCATATAATAATCAATGGAACTACAATAACCAGAACCAAAATCAAAGGTATAATAATGAACCTTACAATAGCTAGTGGAACATGGGTCCGAATAACGGTGGGGTGAACCATGATCACCCTGACGCATGAGATAACCCAAACAACACACAAAGTGTTAACCTTGCGGATACGAATTTGCTAACAAATTGGTGTAGGTTGCATGATACAGCTACACATTTTGAGGTTAATTGTGCTCAGTTCGAGAAGATCATAAGAATTGCTCAAGCTGATTCTCAGCCAAAAGATTGCTCTAATGATGAACCCAATAAGGCTAATACCACAATGCTGGTTGACACCTTCTCGTGCAAGGAATTTCAGGCTGAAGCCAAAGGTAAACCACGTGTCTAGGATGCTCAGGCCTTTCAGACCAGAAACAACTACAATCTTAGGAGTCAAGGCAAAGCTCCATTAATAGAGTCACCACCCCCGAAGAGTGGATTTGTACCTCCTGATGTGAATGCAAGCAACAATCCTCACCCTCCTTAGGATTTTCAAGGAACACGCCCTAGACAAGCTTCAGGGAAAGAGTATGTTCTGAAAGGATCAATTGATGTTACCAAGGAGATGGAGAGGACTGCCACCACTATGTCCCCGATGGAAGTACTAAGATATTGCCCTGAACAAAAGAGGGCTCTCCTTAGGAAGTTGAAACTGTTAGAGTCACAAAGAAATGAGGTTAAGATGGTAGACCTTAATGAAGTCAACGCTAACGTTAGTAGTGATGCAATAGAGAATCCACCATTTTTACTGAGTTTGAGGATATGTGGAAAGAATTTACACAACTATTTGGTAGATTCAGGGGCTTCGGGAAATGTAATGCCCTACTCTATATGTCAGAAGCTCAGACTCAAACCAGTACATGCAAATAGTAAGGTGGTACAACTAGACAAAACTAAGGTTAACGTAATTGGAGAATTGAAAGATGTATACATCCAATTGGGTGTCGATCCCCAGTATCCCATTACATTGACATTCAAGTAGTGGATATTTCAGAAGTATATAGGATGCTCCTTAGTAGGGATTGTTCAAAGACTTTGGGAGGATATTTATCAACTTGTTTTACATTCCTATGGCTTATATGGAAGGGGGTAAGCAACCAGATCTGAATCGATAGTGAACCTAAGTTGAAGAAGTTAGTGACAGGTTATGGTGCTCCCAATGAGGTGGTGTTTGCTGAGGTAAGTCCAGGAGTTTACAGGGTCAATGAAATCCTCACTTTCTCTATACTGGCTCCTCTCCAGTTATTTCGAGCAGACATGACTGCATATATAGGGCGGGTCAAAGGTTTTGCTACAGCGGTAAAACAAGGAATGTGTTTGTTGGGGGATACTATGAAGATACAAGATTTGTTGCTTCTGAAATGGTGTCGGATACATCATGAGGAGTGTTAGGGTTCCCACAGATATTGAGAGGGGGGGGTGAATCAGTATTTGACCGGTAATGTAATTTTCTTAAAACTGAATATGCAGAATATAAAGTAACAATATACCGGTATGCAATAATTAATGCAAATAATAGAATAAAAAACATCCACATGAAAAGAACACCATAACACAAGATGTTTAACGAGGAAACCCGGTGTGGGAAAAACCTTGGTGGGATTTGTGACCCACAATATTCACTTACTGGCCAATAAGAGAATATTACTTACAATAGGGGCCTGCACATGCAAGAAGGCCAACTGCCTAGAGCTCACTGCTCAATAAGAAGTCACACTGACTTACAATGAGGATTTACACAAATCCAATATTCTGTACTGCTTTACAATAGCATCTTCAATGCCAAATTCAATACCGGTTCTTGCTTTGTTCTTTACATATACCCTTGACCTATAATTCGCACATTAGGTCTGCCTTATAATTTATTTATGCTTCCTATCCATATCCTACAAATGCCTACAATGATCTCTTTTATATACAAGAGTCATTTTACAATTTGCCAAGTCGGCTTACAATGATAAACAAAATATATCAAAAATCTTGTCAGCCTCTGTGCCGGTATACATATTTCCTTCTGTGCCGATGTACATCTTCTGTGCCGGTGCCTGTGTAGATTGATTTTGTTGATGTCGGTGCACTGTTTTGTTTGAGTAATGCTTTGCCGGTATAATGTCTTGCCGGTGTCATAGGATTGCAAGGTTGCCTGAGTAATGCTTTGCCGGTGCCATAGGATTGCAAGGTTGCCTGAGTAATGCTTTGCCAGTGCCATAGGATTGCAAGGTTGCCATCAATGACAAAACCTTCAATCACACACAATGTCTCATTGGAGTGTCCATATGCCAACAATCTCCCCCTTTGGCATTGATGGCAACACTCATGAGAAATTTCAAAAAGATATCCAAAAATGTGTAGACCAAAAATGTTACCAAAAATGTGAGAGCTCCCCCTGAGCATGTGATCCCTGTGTTTTGAATTTTCTCATCTACTACTCCCCCTTTGACATCAATGACAAAGGTTAGTGGATTTTGTAGTTGTACAAATTCATAACCTCAACCTTGTAGTTGGGTGGTTATTATCTGAAGAATATCTCCCAAAATTAAGTTTATGCCATCCATAAACTTCTTGCTCTCCTTTATTGCTATCTCAATTCTATATACTGTACCGGTGAGATGCTACAAGTGCTCTGCCGGTGTTTTGCTACCCTGTGTTAGTGCCTCTGAGATTTCCTTTCACAGAGATGCTAAATAGTCCAATCTTGGACTTAGTTTAGATCTCAAGAATTTTGCTTTGTTTATTATTTTCTCTTTCTCTCTTTCTAATTTGAGCAATTCTTCCTCAAAATTTGTTATCTTTTCCTCAAAAACTGATAATGTATCAAGTGAGTTAACAAAATTATCAGCAAGTTTATTGATCTCTTCCTGTACCTTGCTTATCTTTTTGTCTACATCCGTGGTCAAAAAGTTTATCTTACAGGTGTCTTTGTATAGAGTTTTGTACTCTTTCAATAAATTGCACAGTTCCAGTACAAGTGTGTCAAATTCCCTGTTACACTTCTTTATTCCTTCCTCAAAGAATTTCTGTTTCTCTTTTTCTACACTTTCCTTTATAGTTTCTACCTTTGTTTGCTCAAAATTTACAGAAATATATTTACAAAGTGTATCCAACTGGCCTAAAAAATCTTTGTTGGCTATATTACAATTTGGAGCTATTGATTTCAAAACTAAAATTGAATCATCTATCGCTTTATAGGCTTGTGAGCTATAATCAGTTATTTTATTGATAGATTCGAGCAATACCTCTGTTACATTTGATGGTGACCCAATAAACTGAGTGCCGGTGGAAGTGACCATGCTGGTATTGACCTCTGGTAGGTCTGTTTGTGTCTCCATCTCTTTAAGCACAGTTTTTCCTGCATCATTTCTTACCGGTGGCATCTATTCTAGAGCCTTTAGCTCTGTTGATTTCTCTAATTGTGTTCCAGATTCCATCTTTTTCTCTGAATCTGCTACCGGTTGCTCTTTGTTTCCTGTTGCCGCTTGCTCTTTGTTATCAGATTTATCTGTGGTATCCTTATCTACCACTATATTGATTTTTTGAGTATCAACATTCACAGTATATAGAACTTCAGGATTAGGATTATTATCCTCTGTGTCCATGTTCTCAGCTGTCGGTTGATCTTCTGCAGTTGTTGTTTTTACCGGTGGAGTATTTAAAGGAGGTGGAGGTAAGTTGTCTCTAATCTTGATAATTGGTGGTCCACCAACTTTACCTTTCCCTTTGTCCTTTTGATATACCAGAATGGGCTTGGGATTCCTATATTCTTCTTGTTTTTCTTTTTCAACCAAGAATGTATCCCAACCATCTTCTATTTCCTTTGAAACTTCAGTAACTCTACTTGCCATTAGTGATATTTGCCGGTGTGTAGTGGAAAAAACTGTCCGGTTGGCCTGAGCTATCAAATCATCAATTTCCTTAGGTGAGTTGACCAGGTATACTACAAGTAATTTTTCTATTTTAATTTTCTTATCCAACTCAACTATTCCTTGCCTTCTGGCCTCAAGTCTTTTATATAATTCATCAGAAATTTCATTTAGGACTTGCATCAAAAACTTTTTATACATGTCCATGTGTAATATAACACTCTCCTCGACTTGTCCTTTCTCATCATCTGATAGGGTGTCATAGATTTTCCCTATATTTTTCAATTTACCTTCCTCTGTGATCTCATTCAGTATTATGTCAAAAGGGGCCAAGTCAGTGTTTGTCTTCTTCTTCTTTTTGGGGGTCAGCTTTTTCTTAGGTGTGGCTTTCTTGACTAGAGACCTCACAGCTTGTTGCTTTTGTCTTGTCCTTCTAGGTGAAGGAGTGGATACCGGTGAGGGGTCTCTTTTCCTAACAACTCTTTTGAAAGTTGCTGGCATATCTCCTTCTGAGGAGGTATCTACCGGTGATAGATGAGTTTTAGGTTGTTGGGCTGCCAACTCTTCTTCAGTTATGCCAGTTTTCTTTAATACATCTTCTTTTATGGCTTTTGCTTGCCCGGTTCCTTTCCTCACAAATGCCTCAACTTTCTTTACTCTCTTTTTAGATTGAATCTGACTTTCGATGGTCTCAGCACTACCAAATACTTCTTCCTTTGGTTCATTGGGGGCTTCCAGAAGTGCTTTGGCATAAGTTTCCACTATGTGGTCATCTGTTTCATACCCCATCTCTGTAACCCAGATTGTTCTTGGGATGACTGCTTCCATCCAGATCTCATCCTTTTTTATTACAAAACATATATCATCCTTGTATTTGTCGACAATTCCCTGTGATAGTCTGATTCTTTTATTCATTCTGACTTTTAGTGCTTGAAAATACTCATTGATATTCTTTTATCTGTTTTCACCCATGTTGTTGAATAAGTCAGACAATTGTCTTCCTACCGGTATGTCGAATCCAAAATCCTTGTAGCCTATACTGAGAGCCTGTTTGGTTATATGTAGCATTAAGCATACAAGTAAATTTCCAAATCTAAAGGTTCCTTTCTTATCCTTCTTGATTTTTGCCAAATTGTCAATTAACTCATCTTTTAACCATTCACAGATATCAATTTTCACATTGTCCTTAACCATGTCATAAGCACTCTTTATGCATAAACTGGAAACAGAGTTAAGCCTATTTGCATGAGTTGCTTTGTAACCTAGAATCATGCTAACAAATCTAACATTTGTATCGGCCACATCATTAACCCTCAATGATCTCTTGTCAGATGTTGCACCAGTTAAGTTTGTTACCAAGTCATTGGAGACCTTCTTGGTTTTGTCGGGTCTGGTACCGGTGGAGGGTAACCCTGTCACTGCTTTCACAACTACCTTTGTAATTTTATGCACTGATTCAAGCCAAAAGAATGAGCCATGTACCCTGCTTAGAACTATCCTAACTACTCCCTTGGGAAATTCAAGAATGCAGAGGATTTCAGTGAATCCTAGGGTTGCAACAATTTTATGTTCGGGTTTCACATTTTTGGCATTGTCACATATAATAGATTTATACATGTTTTTAATTTCTTCATCACCTAATTCCTCTATGTTGCAATGAATATACATTCTAGGGTCTTCTATATAAACAACACCCTTTGGAATTTTTGAAAAAGCACCTGTGTTGTCATCTTTCTTAGCTACCTCGGGAACTAGTTGAAACATGGGCCTAGGTCATTTTATAACCTCAACTACTGTAGGGTTTGCTATGAATTCAGGTGAAGAGGAGGATACCATCATGATAAATACCTTTTTCTGCCTTTGGATGGATTGATTGTTGAAGTGCTTTGCCTCTTTGCTTGGAATGCCTTAGCTCGGAAATCTTCGCACTCTCTGAAAGTTTGAATTCACGGTGAAATGAAATGGAGCCAAAAACCTTAATTTATAAAGTCTTTTCTGCTACCTACCACATTAATTGTTTGTTGGCAATGTATTAACTCAACTTTATTTGCCGGTAATGAAGGATTTTCAACTTCTTTTCTCTAACCGAGGGAATAATAGCACGTGTCATTAAATTGCCAAACCCTCAAGATAATTTTCTTCAATTTGATGAAGAACATCTAGTCGGTGGAGCATTGCTCTGTCCTCCCAGTGGAGCATCATATTGTCCTGCTGGTGAAGCATTTGTTGGTTCTACCGGTGGAGGAGTAACCCCAATATTGAGATCACCTTTTCTAATCCATTGCTTTGAAAATTCTTGCTTAACCTCTTCAACCTTTTCTTTACCTTTCAAGCTAGTACTTTTGTTATCTACCGGTGTACCTTTACTTCTATAGAATTTAGCAATATGACCAGTTTTGTTGCATTTGGTGCATTGACCGGTGGGAGGATTGATGTTCTGATAATTCCTAGATCTACATTCATTTGCCCTATGACCATATTTATTACAGTTAAAGCATTTTCCATTGAATTTGTAAGTATTAGAGGGTCTTACCGGTTTGCTTTGATCCTGGGTATTTGCAGTACCGAAGCTTTCTCCAACTTCAAATCCAATTCCAGAAGTGTCACCTTTGGGTTTTTGATTCTTCAATAAGGTACCAAGTTCTTCTGAGCTTTTCTTGAATTTTTCTTTGTGTTGATTTGTAGTTTCCAATTCCCTTTCCAAGATCTCTTTTTGTCTCATTAGTTCATTCGAGTCATTCTGAGTATGCATCAGATCTGTCTTCAACATGTCATTTTCATAGCTAAGTCTTGTGTTCTCATTTGCTGCATCACTTAGTCTTCTGGTCAATTCTTCTTCATTCTTCTTTCTGTCCTCAATCTCTTTGCAAAATCTCATAGTCATATCCTGCATTTCATTTTTTGTTGTCATGATCTCTTGATTCAATTTGCTTATCATATCATTTAGTGATTCCTTTTCATCATTCTCATTTTGCAATTTTTCACAAAGTTCTCTTCTCTTGTTTCTTGTAACAGAAAGATTTTCTTGAAGTGCCTGAATAATGTCCTGAGCTGCTTTTAAATCATCTTCTAATTTGATATTTTTCAACTTCTCTGCATCATAGTCAGTAAGAGCTCCTTCAAGTTGCTTCATCAGATTTTCCATCTTTACCGGTGTCAAGATCTTCCTCAAGCTGTTAGGCTTCTGAAAATAGAGGACCAGGCTCTGATACCAATTTTTAGGGTTCCCACAGATACTGAGAGGGGGGGGTGAATCAGTATTTGACCGGTAATGTAATTTTCTTAAAGCTGAATATGCAGAATATAAAGTAACAGTATACCGGTATGCAAGAATTAATGCAAATAACAGAATCAAAAAAATCCACATGAAAAGAACACCATAACACAAGATGTTTAACGAGGAAACCCAGTGTGGGAAAAACCTCGGTGGGATTTGTGACCCACAATATTCACTTACTGGCCAATAAGAGAATATTACTTACAATAGGGGCCTGCACATGCAGGAAGGCCAACTGTCTAGAGCTCACTGCTCAATAAGAAGTCACACTGACTTACAATGAGGATTTACACAAATCCAATATTTTGTACTGCTTTACAATAGCATCTTCAATGTCAGATTCAGTACCGGTTCTTGCTCTATTCTTTACATATACCCTTGACCTATAATTCGCACATTAGGTCTGCCTTATAATTTATTTATGCTTCCTATCCATATCCTACAAATGCCTACAATGATCTCTTTTATATACAAGAGTCATTTTACAATTTGCCAAGTCAGCTTACAATGATAAACAAAATATATCAAAAATCTTGTTGGCCTTTGTGCCGGTATACATATTTCCTTCTGTGCCGGTGTACATCTTTTGTGTCGGTGCCAGTGTAGATTGATTTTGTTGATGTCGGTGCACTGTTTTGTTTGAGTAATGCTTTGCCGGTATAATGTCTTGTCGGTGTCATAGGATTGCAAGGTTGCCTGAGTAATGCTTTGCCGGTGCCATAGGATTGCAAGGTTGACTGAGTAATGCTTTGCCAGTGCCATAGGATTGCAAGGTTGCGATCAATGACAAAACCTTCAATCACACACAATGTCTCATTGGAGTGTCCATATGCCAACAAGGAGCACTTAGAGATGTCATGTATCCCATATCAGAACAAGATTACAAAGTTGATGAGCCCGGTTCCATATGAAGAAGATGAAATTACCATCAATATGGAAGAAATTCAAAGTCCAAGTTGTGAAGGATTAGATCCCCAAACAATCAATCCTATAAGTAAGACTTCCCTACCTAAAGAATACAACCAGGAGATTCTCGCAGTTGAGATTGTCAAACAAGAGAAGGAAGATATTCCTCTTGAGCAAGATAAAGAAGAAATACAATCTCAACTTCAACCTCAATTGGAACAGATTGTTCCTAACACTACTGAAGCGTCCATGCAACCAGAAATTGAATAACCTCAATTATCACAAGACCTCGAGTCTGAGAAACAACAATCACCTTCGGAAGTTAATCTGATCACTGACCCTAAGGTGAAAAATGTAAAGAGACCAAAAGATGAAATATGGTTTTTAAAGTTTGATGGGTCAAGATCCAAGCAAGGCAGTGGAGCAAGCGTAGAGTTAACTAACCCAAAAGGGAAAACCCTTTTATCCTCTTACTGACTCCAATTCCCTTGTACTAATAACATGACGGAGAACGAGGCTCTATTTAGAGGATTACTTTATGCTCATAAGAAGGGAGCTAAGTGCTTGAAAGTGTAAGGAGATTCTGAGTTGGTGGTCAAACAAGTGTGAATCTAATATGCATGTCACAATAAAAGGTTAGCAGCGTATAGGAATAGAGCATGGGATTTGATTGAGGATTTTGATGCTTTCGACATTCAGTTGGTACCCAGGAAAGTAAACGGAATACCTGATGCATTGGCCATAGTTGCCAATACATTAGAACCAGTGAGCCAATCCCCTTTGAAGAATTTTTCCATAGAGTTAATCTCCACACCTGTTGTACCTAATAATATCAAACACTTTCAAGTTTTCTAGGATGATGCCCACATTCTAGCCTTTCTTGCCAATTTAGGGGCTTTTGAAGAGCAAATTATTGATGAGAAAGATAAATCATATGATCTTGATGTCGAAAGTGATGTTGATATTATGGATTTACCAACTAACGTTATTCCTAAAGGTATGGTCACCTTAGAGAGACTTTTTTATTCTGACCCTAGAGTAAAGGAGAGATTAACAATGGATTCAGATGCCAGAAAGTGCGAGCCACATAATATTGGTCTAGAAGGACAAGAGAGGATTGTCTATATTGGGAAGATTTGCACTCAAAATGAAAGATAATTTTTTTTACAAATTTTGAAAGAGTTCATTGATGTAATAGCATGGGGGTATGAAGATTTAAAGACATTCGATACATCGATCATCACCCATGTTATCCCCCTAAAACCTAACATAAAGTCATTCAGAGAGAAGCAACGACCGATTAATTCACTAATAGAACCCTTGATTTTCAAGGAGATACAAAAGTTGCTCTCTGCCAAGATTATTTTTCCGGTATGACATTCTACTTGGGTCGCCAATTTGGTACCAGTAAGGAAAAAGAATGGAGAAATACAACTTTGTGTGGACTTTTGCAATCTCAACAAGGCCTCTAAGAAAGATAATTACCCACTTCCTTCTTTGGATGATGTACTACAAATAGTAAATGGTTCAAAAATGAAGTTGTTCTTAGATGGTTATTTTGGATATAACCAAGTTTTGATGAATTATGAGGATCGTATGAAGACAACGTTTATGATGAAGTGGGGAACATATGCATACATAAGAATGCCATTTGGGTTGATCAATGCTAGGGCGACCTTCCAAGGAGCAATGGATACGGCCTTTAAAGAACTGATTGGAAAATGTATTTTATCTATATGGATGACTTGACGATATTTTCCAAGGTCAGAGAAGACCACCTGGACCACCTCCAAAAGGTATTGGAAAGATGTCGAAGATATGGGATTTCCCTTAACCCCAAGAAATGAGTATTTGGAGTGGTTGAAGGAAAACTACTTGACCATGTAATCTCTAAGAGGGGGATATCTATAGACCTAGATCAGGTAGAAGTGTTGTTGAAGTTACAAATGCCCCGCAATAAAATGGAGATGAGATCTTTCTTTACAAAGATCAATTTTGTCAGAAAGTTTATCACTGGGTTTGCAGAGATAGTCAAGCCATTGAATGAAATGATGAAGAAGGATGCTAAGGTCGAATGGATAGCTGAAGCAAAAGAGGCTTTCACCCAGATCAAGAAATCCATCGCCAAAGCCCTCGTTAACCAACCCTAACTACACTCTGTCGTTTTACATATATTCTTTTGCTTCGTTACACTCTGGGGCAGTTGTTTTGACACTGAGGCAAGTGGGGGATGAGAAACCCATTGCATTTATGAGTTCTCCCTTCAAAAGTGTTGAGGTTGGATACTCTGCGCTTGAAAAATAGGCTTTTGTGTTAGTGAGAGCGGTCAATAAATTTAGGCATTATATCCTAAGGAGTAAAATCTACGCAATTGTCCCTAATCAAGCAGTGAAGTCACTACTCATGCAATCCGAGCTGGGAGAATGTCAAGGGAAATGGATGGCAATATTGCAAGAATTTGGTCTAGACATGCATCCAATGAAGTTGGTCTGAGGCCAAGGATTATCTTAGGCCATGGCGACTGACATCCCTCAAATCCAATGCCAACAGTATACGTTGGAGTCATTCACTCAGGACCCATGGTACACGGATTTGGTATTTATATTGTTGAATAATAGGTGTCCTGAGGGGTTGACAACCATGCAAAGACGAGCATTAAGGCTCAAAAGTGCCAATTATATGATCAAGGATTCGACACTTTATAAAAATAATTATGAAGGTATTTACCTTTTGTGTCTTGATCATCAAGAAGCCCGTAACATGATTGAAGAATTTCATGGGAAATATGGTACAAGTCATGGGTCAGGGAATGCCACTGCACATCAAATCTTGAAGGCTGGATATTACTAGCCTAGCATATTTAAGGATACTCATGAGCATGTCCGTCACTGTCATACGTGCCAAACCGCAGCTTCCAGAGAGAGAAATCTCGCCATGCCTCTCCAACCAGTGTTTGAGGTAAGACCTTTCACCCAATGGGCACTGGATTTCATAGGTGTTATTAATCCTAACTCGTCTACAGGACATAAGTTCATTCTTACTGCAATGAATTACTGCACCCGGTGGACGGAAGCCATTGCATGTCGGAATGCTACTGCTGAGGTAGTCTTGAAATTTATCGAAGAGCACATAGTCACCAGGTTTGGTATGTCGTTCGCTCCTAGTATGTGACAATGGCCCTGCTTTTACTTCTACACAGTTGATGCAATGGTCATACGAATACAAAGTGATATTGAAATTTTCATCCAACTACTACCACAAGGTAACAGAGTAGCTGAATCTACGAACAAGAACATCCTAGATGTCATTAAGAAGCTACTTGAGAAAAATCCCAGGGATTGGCATAATCAGTTGAGATATGCCTTATGGGCTGATCAAACCAGAGTAAAAGCTACCTTGGGAACTTCTTCGCATTACCTTGTTTATGGCCAGACCCCTATCTTCCCAATCTACTTACAAATATCGGTCCTCCAATTATTGAAAGAACTTTACATTGAGGATCAGGTAGAAGTTTGCCTCTTAAATTTACCAAGACTTGATGAAAAAAGGATTAATACTATACAACACTTTGCCAAGCACCATGCCGTTGTTAAGCGATGGTTTGATAAGAGGGCTAAAGTGAAAGCTTTTCGGATCTCTGATCTAGTCCTGTTATGGGACAAGGCCAAGGAGAAGAAAGGTGATCACCACAAGTTTGAAAGGTTGTGGTTAGGTCCTTACCAAATAGCCAAAATTTTAGGGGAGAACAACTTTAGGTTAAGCTCTTTAACTGGAGAACTTGTACCATTTCTCGTCAATGGTCAGTTCCTCAATCATTACTTCGATTAACCCCCAATGAAGCTTGACCTGTTGTATATAGTAGATTAGTTGTTTCTTTTTCTTTGTTTGTTTGTTGCTTGTTTGGTTCTTGCATGTTTTGTTTTGTTTTTGCTTTGTTGCATGCTTGTTTCCCTTTTATGTTTGTTTCATTTCATTCATTTCCTTTTCGTTGTGTCGGGATATACATATTTTGTTCTCAAAGATTCTAAAAGGAAGGTGTCGTTTGCATAACATGTTGCCAAATTCTGAGAGACTTCGACTCTTTGCTATTTATGAATTCATTGTCATTTGGTTAATTTTGAAACCTTTGTTTATACTCGTTCAAGGTGGTATATAATGGTTTAAATATGATTTGAGTTTTATACTTTCAACTAGAAAAGGCTAGCTTGATAAACTCGACACTACTGTCACATTAAGATACATCAAAAAAATTTGTAAGATAGCGGATAAATTGGTTTTCAAGTGAAAAATACGAAGTCGGGATGTTTCACATTATCCACCGTGGTTCCCAACCCAGTAATCGGACTTCAATATCTAAAAAATTGCTTAAAAGGTTATTAAGGAAGAAATTCATTCTATGTTCTATAATGTTTTCAAAAAAAAGAGAGAGAGAAAAGAAATGATCCTCCACCGGGGCTATGGACGCCTGGTTGGCAGTGGAGCACTGCTTGACGGGAAACAGAGGTATCTCTGTTGGGGCTATAGATGTCTGACTGGCAGCAGAGCGATGCCCAAGATAACATTGCATGAAGCACATTGGTTGGCTTCACCTACGTAGCTTGCGCCCAGTTTACTCTGATTATCTGCATTATTGAAAATGATGGAGTAATAAATCATACGCACACACTTAAGAGTTAATCATGTTCAATTCTGGACTTGGTTGTTTGTTCATTGGTTCACTCATCTTTTTCTCTTATACATCCTTTTGAATGATAATAGCCGTAGGCTTCGGGTTAACTAGAGATTCTGAAATTCTAAATTGCCTAGAGTCATTTTTCCTAGATAGTCGCCATTAGTTATGCCTTGCATATCTATCCCCCATTAGTTTCCTTGTGTTGCAATATGGGTCCCCTGTTGTTGCTCGCTTTTTCTTTGTCCTCTTTCTTTTTGTTCTTTTACCTCAGAACTCTAGAGTCCTGGAGTCCTGAGGTCTCTTTTTATTCTTTTGCTTTCACCTCGGAACCCCAGACTTTTAGAGTCTTGAGGTTGGGTTTCTTTGTCTTTTGTTTTCTTGTTCTCAACCTCGGAACTCCGGAGTCCCAGAGTCCTGAGGTGTGTGTCTGATCCTATCCCAGAACCCCGGAGTCCTGAGGTGGATCCTCGCTTGCTTGCTTTCCTAGCCCGAAACCCCAGGGTCCCGAGGTGGGATGTTTTGTTTTGTGTTTTGTTGTCGAGCTCGGAACCCTGGGACCCAAGAGTCCCGAGGTCCTATTTAAAGCGCTCGTACGAACATGTTCGGGAGGGGGTTATAAATATGAATGATAAAATTTTTAAGTTCAGTTGTGCATTCAGATCTCCTCCTTCCTTGCCTCCTAACTATCAAGCTTCCTTTTGCATTCTTGGGCATTTTGATTCACCAAGTAGGTGATTTTTCTTTCTCTTCTGGTCGTTTGTAGGTTAGATCTTTTTTTCTCTTTGTCGTGAGTTTTTGTTTTTGCTTTTTGTTTTCTTCTTTTCTCCTTTTTTGTGTTTTCTTGTGTATCCCCGCATGCCCTATTTCCTACCCCGGATCCCCGGAGTTCCGGGTTATTTGATCTTCCCTACCCCTCTACCCCAGAACCCCAGAGTTCTGGTTTATTTCTTTTTGTGAGAAAGTGTTATCACCTATCCCGGAACCCCAGAACCCCGAAGTTCCAAGGTCTAGTTTTTATAAATCCTCTTGCTAAAAATCCTATTGGATATCTTTTATTTGGCTCGGGACCACGGGATCCCGAGATGAGCCCAAATTACCTATCCCGGAACCCCAGAGTTCCAGGGTCATTTGTTATGAGCACCTAGCCCAGAACCTCAGAACCCTGGAGTTTCGGACCCTGTTTTAAAAAGAAAAACTCCCTACCCCGAGACTCTAAAACCTCGAAGTACCAAAGTGAATAACTTTTTTATGTTTTTTATAAGGAACTGATCCTTGTTTTCTTCTTACAGGTTCATGTAGTTAGATGGACTCATCTTCTAGCAAAAGAAGCAAAGATATTGACAAACTTCCGGCTACCATGAAATACCACTATCAAGGACAATTCTACTCCTCAAAGTTGGATGATCAAGTCAAATGGATCACTGACACGGAAATTGGCCATATCGAAATTGAAGATATCAGACCCCAGCTAGATAAGCCAAGATTGGAGGCCCTACATAGAAGAATTAAAAGATCAGGCCTAGTGGAGACAAATACCTTTCCGCAATCAGTACAATCACCAGAATTTATAATGACAATTGCTCAGTTCTACGACTCGAATACTAGAAAGTGCACTAACGCACAGGGAAGGGTAGTTATAGACTTGTCTCCTGACAAGCTGGGATTCATGTTCGGTATCCCAACCAGAGAAGAGATATTCCTCTCAATTGAAGAGGATTCCTTAAAGGTATGGAATGACAAAGTTGCAGCAAACAAAAGGCACATGAATGAAAACTGGCTGGAGGAAGAGAGAAAAATAGGTCTCAAGGAAACAGAGATCCTGAGGGCAGACTTCAAGAAGCCCCAAAGAGACTTGATTAATATGCTGAGCAGGGCCTTTGACAAGCCTGATTGCAAACATTTCCATCCATGGATGTTCCAGTTTATGACCACTATCCTAATAGGTAAACAATATTTTGATTGGTTGCATATCCTCTCTGACAACATCTGTAAACAAATGAAGGAAGTCCGCCAAACCCAAAAATTCTTTTTCACATCTTATGTCATCTGGGTGGCTGCCAGAGCTAGAAAGTTTATGGGACTGCAAGTAGAGTGTCAGTTAGGGGATGAGGAAGGACAAAAGAAGGTATGGGAATATTATTCCCAACTCCCCCTAGTCAATGCAAAGGCTCATTTAGAAAGAATTAATGATGCCTTCATTTTTTTGGTAATAATTAAATTAACAGGAGACACAGGATACTAGATTAGCTCGGAAGCCATGGCTATTGTCTGAGAGTGGTCATGTTGGTTTATCCAAAACCCACGCTCTACTTACATTAGGGTAAACGGGTTCACAAGGAACCCAATGTTCCTTCCAAGATATTGCAACGATAGAGTGATTTTGTTGGAATATGTAAGGCAACTTTTGGGCCTCCAATCTCTCCTATCATCAAAGCATAAAACATGCATTGGTTTTTCAGTATCTATTGGATACTTCTTATGCTCGAAGATACAGGTTGCAAAGCTAGCAGAGCCAGAGCTTCAATATTTGAACTTGAAAGAATATGATTATGCTAGGGAATTTTATGATCCCTACAGGAAGCTCAAACAAGCTATGCCCAAGGCATATGAGGGACACAGGCCAAGACTAGAGGATTTTTGGGCCAACCTCTAGGACAGTTTTGAGGTCAGAGAGAAAAACTATAATAGATTATTTGTGCCATAGATAAGAGATTTTGAAATTGAAACCAATCTCCCTAAAGACCTCAAGGATGATGGAGACCTGCTCGATGCGGCTTATAAAGGATTAGAAATTGACAAGAAGCCCCTCTCCCTAATAAGGTGGTCTATGAATGAGGATGTGAATATAGAAAAGATTTCTCAGGTGGTCATCAATAGGACCAAGCAATGGCTAAGATAAAGGGTAAGGCGGAGTGCCTCAAAGGGAAAACAGAAGGATTCCACCTCAGGGGTACCCTAATCAAGGGGTTATAAGGAGTATGCTCAGAAGACGAGATCAAGCTCAAGATAGAATACGTCCACCGATCTCGATGAGGGGGAGAAACCTCAAGAAAGCATTGAGGACTTATTGAAGAAACTCCAAGAGAAGATGAAGGAGTCTGAGTTGTTGAAGAAGGCATCAGACCTTGGAGTGACCGATGGATTAGGAGCAGTACCACTAGCTAAATTCCTCCCACCAAGGACAACTATAGGGAAGACTACAGAAGAGGGTACCCAGGAGCAGGAAGAAGAAATAGATATTACTAAAGATATACCTACTCAACCACCTTCAACAACTACCACACAGGATCCAGGTACCAACACCCCTACACCACCACCAGTTAACATACCCGTAGGGCAGCCTGGAGTGCAAGGTTTTAGGTCTAGCACCGAAGGAATAAGAGTTAGGAACATTGAATCTGATTTAGATCAAGAGGAAGAGGATCTCGAGCAACATCAGCCACTAGAGGGCAAGAAAGAAGGGGATGAGGTGGAGGATGTATTGAGTGAAAGATTAGTTCTAACCCCCCAAGATCAAGAGGACCTTCTCAAAGACATAGCAATCAGGCGAGATGAGGTGGGGATGGATGATGAAGAAAGGATGTTTGGAGAAGAGGTCAGTGACAAATTGGGAGAATTACACAAGCAACAAGCTCTCCAAGCTAATCTAGCCCACCAAGTTATCTCACCTCAATATCCCGGGGAAATGGAAGCAGAGGAGCAGGCAGAGGTTCATGTTATAACTGTAGATATAGTGTCACATCAAGGTGACAAGGATGAAGATATACCGCAATAGCTTGAGTTCACTTTTGAGAAGAAAAAGAGAAAAGCAGAGCTTCCTAAGGTCACTTTGCAACAAGTAATCAGCAAGGAGCCGCCAAAGGTTAAGAAGCCAAAAATCATACATCATCTATCAAAAATGGGCTCCGATGAAGTGATTGCAGATGTGGCAGTTCCACTCCAAGCTGAGGGACAAACTTCCCCTAAGTATCAAATATACCAGGTAAATTTAGGTAAACAAACCAAGTGGGGAGAGCTAGATACTTTGGAGCTAGCCACAAGTGTTGTCAAGGGGTGTGTAGAGAAAGAACATACTTCAAACATGGAGCTCAAAGCGCAACTAGGGCAATACAAGCAACTGCTGATTGAGATGAGCAAACCTCTAGACTCCAATAGGGCTGACAACCTACCTTCGACCTCATCACTACCAGAGGAAGAAGTGAAGGCACTAGTGGAAGTGAGATGGGTAGCCGTTGCAGCTAAATCATGGGCCCAAGTAAATGCAGCTAAGATTAGATTATTTCTACAGGATACTATGAGGATATACCGAGAGGCAGTACAAGCAGGCAGAGCTTTAGCTTCTTGTTCTATGCAATGGGAATGGAAGCTAGGCATTTTTAATAAACAGTTCCAAAGTTTGAATAAAGTATTGTGGTTAGGGGAAGAGACAATAATGGAGGAGGACTTCTTAGGAGGAGACAGTTGTGAAAACTTGCATTCATATGTGTACATTTTGGAGCTAAAGATTGAAATGCTTTAGCAGTATATGAAGGATATGGTAGAGATTCGGGTTCCTCTCCTTAGAGAAATTTTGAAATATGAAAATATTGTAAAACATATGCTTGGAGCCTTTGGTTTAGGATTAACTAATACCAGAATAATGGAGCAACAACAAGTTTTGAATCAGTGGGATGCATACGAGGCCCAACATTTAGGACCTTCGACCTAGTTCGATGTCACCCTCATGGATAGGTACACATACTTGATCACCCAGTGTCAAGAGGTGTCGGAGACAGTAGGGGAGTTAGAGAAAGGAAAGAAGCATGCAAAGGAAGTTTTAAGGAAATACAAATTCAGAATTAAACACGTAGCTAATCCTCCTATCCAAGCAATCGCATGTGTAATGTATAATTATATAGATTTTATTAAAAAGTGAAGGATAAACATACAGTTGGTAAAGATAGCAGGGTTTTTTTGCATGACCCCCAATTTCATATTTTCAGTCGCAGCTCCAACTCAGGTTCCAATTTTGAGCAAAATTTTGCATGACTACAAAAATGTGGCTCACCTAGCATGGTCTTCATAGTACTCATGCAACCCTCATTTCATAGTAGTTAATTGGAGTATCAAGGCAGAAACTTTCAAGTTAACAATGACTCCTTGTTTGAGTTCTTAATTTAGGTTAGATTTATTTCCTAGATAACAGGGTAGAAAACTTCTATAAATTGGAAATTTGAATTCATTTGTAAGGGTCCCCAAATTGATGATTTGTGGCCCACTTAGAGATTTTTAGAGTATTTTGCAGATTGTTAAGAAGTTGAGTTGTTTTTGTTATGCATTCATTGAGATTAATATAAGAAGCAACTTGTAGATTCTCTAATCTACATCTATATTCTACGAAATTGTTCAGTGTAATCTAGTAATGTCTATTATTTGGATTTAGCAATGTGGTTTGATCTTTTTATTTATTACTTTATGAATCATATTGCACATGTTAGTGGTGTATGAGAATTACTGTGATAGGCCATATTGTTGATGATTTATTTCCATAAGTCTATAAAATTGATGATTTTGCGAGTTTACTGGAGGTCCGTTGTTGAATGCTAATTTGAATAATATTTGATAATTTATTGGATTACATGGAGCTAACGGAGTAGTTTGTTAAGTTGTTATTGAATTAATTTCATTGTTGTTTTCTTGTTCCCTTTACTCTTTGCAGTTTATTTTCCAGAGAATCTTAAATCATAAAACACAAAAAAAGGAAGTTCAGCCATTCACGATCAGTAAGACTTAGTTTCAGCTAGTAGGCCCCTTAATAGGTACAACCACATCAACCATTGGGCTGCCCATCACCGTCGTGACCCGACTATAGAGACCTTGGGGTAGTGAGTTTTCCCAAACTCGTTGCTTTTCAGGAGAGGTGGTGAGTGTTCACATTGGCTACCTGATTGTTGGCGGGTGTGTCAAAAACAGTCGTCAACAGTACCTATCACTTTCGAATCACAATAAACACTTGTTCTTTTTATCCCATCATTGCAATATTGTCTAAACTAATATTTGCAGATGTTGCTCCAACAAACATGGGGCTCTTTTTATCCAAGCTGGAAAAATGAGTTGTTCTTTTTAACCAATAATTGCAATGTTTCAACTTTTTTGAAAAACTTTGAAACTAAACCTAGTCAACAAAATAAAGTTGTGTTGCAAATGGCAATGTGGTTTGTTCATTTTACCTTGAAAAATGAAATGTGATGTGTTCTTTTTATCCCTTTGTAGCAATAAAGTAAAATTTGTATTGTTCTTTTTATATTGCACCAAAAGAAGTGTGATCTGCTTGCAAAAATAAAGGTTTGATTTGTTGTTATTTTTTAACCTTTTGCAAAATGAAAATGAGGTTCCTTTTATAGCACCAAATGACCAATGAAGTTATTTTTAGGGAGCACCAAAGGAAAATAAAGTTTTGTTTTAGACCTTGCAAAATGAAAGATGAATTCTTTTTAAGTCCCTTTGTAAAAAAAGAAGAAAACTTGAAACAAAGTTAATAAAAGTTAGTCTAACACCTTCAAACCTGCAAGAAACATTAGTACCTGCAAAAAACCCTCAAAGTGTTAATCTAAATGGTGGGTTCAAAAGCCTAAAAATTTATTTGAGGTTACAAAATTTAGCTCTCTGTCTGTTGCAAAAGCGCTAAACTGGTGAAAACACAAAAGCGCCAAAACAGAGAGCAAAAGCGTTGGACTAACAAAAGAGCGCTATACTAAGCAACAAAAGTGCCAAAATATAACTAAAGCACTAAATCTTTTAGCATAGGTGCTACACCAAAACAAAAACAACTTTAAACAAAAAAGACAGTTGCAAAAGCGCTAAAACGAAGTGCAAAAGTGCTAGTACAAGCTGCAAAGGCGCTAATCCGCATGAAAAAAGCGTTGAAGCGCAGTCTGTGCATGAAAATCTGCAAGTTTCAAAAATATTAGTTAAAAAAAATTAACTTTTAGTGTTCGATTCACGTCGGGTTCACCCAAATGATGCACTGAAAAGGGGACAAGCAAAAGAACTAAAGAGTTAGTGTTGTTAGTCTGAACCAAAAACCAAATAAACACAACAAATTCTAAAAACCTTCCAATACATACCAAAAGAGATTAAAAACAATACAAATGAAGCTTAACACAATGAAAAGAAGGGAGAAGAGACTCCCTAAGATGCTCCCATGATACTCTTTATTGTTCCTCCTTTGTTCTTCTCCTCTCCAAGATATAAATGTGTGAGTGTAACTCTCAGCCTTAGTATGAAGCCATGGATACCAAATGGAGTATTGAAATGGTTGAAAATGATAAACTCTCATTGCTATGAAAATGCAAGAGAGTAAAGCTATGATAAAGCCTAAGTGTGATGCCTATGTAAGTATAATAACAATGCTAAAATGCTTCCTCTTTAGCTTGAGGAATGAGACTCTATTTATAGGCAAAATAGTGGATTGGAGAGTCAAGATTAACTTGGCTTGCGAAGGGATAGAATTGCATGATTCTCAATCCATGTGACACTTTCAAACCAATGCAGTGATGACAAGTGTCACCATGAGAGGGCTTGAGAGGAGAGGGAAGAAGCATTTAATGCCTGAGTGGACATGAGGGTTACCATGGATGGTTGGGGTTATGCGATAAAGCTTTTATCCAAGAGTAAGGTTCTTATCCAATGGGTAAACTCTTTTGCAAAGTTAACCCATGGTTAAGCTTTGACCAAAGGGACAAAACCCATTTGGGTTAGTGTGTTGAAGAAGCAAAGCCTTTAAGACTTTGTAAGAGTCTTAAATGGTTGAGATGATGGGTTGGGCGTTAATTTTGGATTAGGAATGTGCAACTGATTAGAAGGGGGATTAGGATAAATAGAAGGACTTAGAAGAATCTATAAGGGGGTTAGAAGAATCTAGAAGGGGATTAGTGAGCAAGTGGGTTTGACAAGTGGGTGAGGATAAATAGGCCTTTTAATTAAATGTTTTATTTTATTAAAATAGGGAGTGCATCTTGCATTTGTAGGAGAATGCAAGTGGATGGGATTTTTAAACAAATAATGATTTATTTAAATAGGGATTCAGTTAGGGATTTTAAATAAATGTTTAATTTATTTAAATGAGAGGAAAGGGGAATTAAATAAATTTATTCATTTATTTAATAGTTGGACTATAGTTAGTAATTAAATAAATTTATTTAATTAGATTAGAAGAATAGGCCAAAATGAATTAATTAAATGTAAATTTAATTAATAGAGGAATATTAGTGCATTAAATAAATATTACATTCATTTAATTAGTGGACAGATTTATGTGTCTACAGGATGTATCATGAAAAAATATCTCCACTTTTAGCTATACAAAATTGGTGAAATGATAAGCAACACGAAAGAAGAAATGATAAGGAATATGAAGGGTGAAATAATAATCAATATGAAATAATTATACAGGGTGAAATAACGGATGCTAGGATGGGATAACGAGAAATGATGGGTGAAAATATGGATAGTAATAAGGATGGGTGAAAAGATAGGTCATAAGAATAATGAACCTCCCCCCAACTTAAAGGGTTGACTGTCCTCGAGAAAAAAGGAGAGAATATGTATGGATGTTCCACATATGATTAATATAATAAGAAACATTAATAAAGTTAAGAGATAAATGTTGCCAATTTTTGTGCCAACCTTAGCAGGGTTAAGAAGGTGGCAACAGTGTCCCGCAGGAAAAGAAAAGTCAAAGGTGGGTGTGCTTTTCCCTTATCCCGTAGAGTAAAACAGATGCAACAAAGACCGTGCAGGATAAGAAATAACAATAAGCATTTTGCTTATCTCGCAGGGTTAGAAAGACATCAACGACGACCCGTGGGATAAGAAAATAACTAAGGAATGTGTTTTTCCCTTATTCTACGGGGTTAAAAGGGACATAACGTGATGTTGCAGGATAAGAAGCGATTGAAGTAAAGGGGATAAATTATTATCCCACATGGAGAAAAGGTGAGGTGGGTCCCAGTCAGCATCTTCAAACAATAGGGAGTAAAGAAAAAAGGTTTTGCGAGATAAATTCACGTGGGATAAGAGCGATCAAAGGATATGAAGAATATGCTTATCCTGTGAGGATAACAAACAGTGCAAAAAGTGGCACGGGAATAACAAAGGCGAGGAAGATTTTCCCTTATCCCGCGAGATAAAACAAATACACCAAAGGTTGTGTGGGATAAGCTTGCCGGGGACAAAGTATAGGCTTTCCCCTTATCTCGCGGAGTTAAAAAGGCAACAATGACGACGCGCGAGATAAGGAGTTGTCTATGGTAAAATAAAGAAACCTTTATCCCGCGAAGTGGAACGAAGGCTCAACAAGGCTCACAGGATAAGAAAGCGAGGCAGAAACAAAGAAAGCTTATCCCGTGAGGTAAACATGAAGTGCAAAGGGACCCGCAGGATAAGAAGACAAAGAAAATCCAAAGGGGATGGTTGTTCCCCCTTATTTTGCGTGGTATGCAAGGATATTTAGCAGTCAAACACAGTGAGTGGAGTGTGGACCTGAGGTGCCACGTCGGCCAATTATGGTTGTTGCATCTTCATAATGGCCTGATCCAATGACCATGTTTTAATCTTGCATTGGGCCTATTGGATGCGTACATGGAGAGATCTCATGCGTCCGTCTTCGCACAAATCTCTCACATCGACGATGGACTTTTGATTTTGCAGTGGTCATTGAGTTTTGAATGCTCTGTAGGAGGGTGGTTGTCAACCTGATGGTCGAGGACGTTCTTTGCTCAGTCGGCGCTCGATTTTGGACCCAATCTCACTCCAACCACCAGATTTTCTCGCCTTTACTCCAAATTGGACCCTGCAGGCTGATTTCAGACGCTACCCATGCCCTCTTCAATGCAATTCAGAGACTTTTTGGCTTTGCAGGTACCCCTAGACACATTTAGATGTAGGGTATTCCTTGATTTGTGAGGTTTTCGTTCTTCCAAAGGTAGACGATGCCTTTAGAGGCCAGATTCAACACACCATCAAATCATCCTCAATTTGATCTTCTTCTCCCCTCTCAGATTTTTGTAATCTAACATGGGTGGGGTTAGGGTTTCCATCAGTTGTTTAATTTTGAGTTATGCCTGAACTATAAAGACAATTTTTGTATCTTTACGATGGATCTTCTTCCTTTTCATTTTTAGTTGAATACTTGTTTTCATGATTTGTAAAAGTTTTCTTGCCTTTAAATTAATAGATTGTGCTTACTTTGCCTCCTTCAGTTCTTACAACTTGTGTAATATTTTACCTCTTTGTATGAATGTATTCTGCTTTGTTTTCGTTAGTTATAAATGTATGTGTTGATCCCTCTGTGGATGTTGACTGTGAACTGAACTCGATTCCTTTCTTCATTTCATAAGATTCCAACCTTCACTCGCACATTGGTAGCTAGCTAGGATAGGAATTTGTGCATACTCATAGCAATTCTATTGATGTTCTGTGTAGATATAGGCAAGAAGATCAAATGTCCAGTCTCAGTGCAAACCCTTTTCCCTTCTTTCATGCATTCCCTTCTCTCTCTCTCCCTTTTCTAGAGAATCAATAGATTAGTTTTACCAAGTGTTGGGTTGATCCAACACTCTGCATTTCAGATTGAAGAGGAAGTCGACCTTCTCCAAAGATTCAACCTCACAACAGCGCAAGGTCCCACACTTGAGAGGTTGCTTCCATGTTTCGCAAGGTTGGTGATCAAGCCTCATCACCAAGGGTGCAAACTTTTGTGACAACAGTTTTGGCATGCCCGATGGGACAGGTTTTTTAAGCATTCAAAGAAGATTCAATTTTCAGACTATTCCACTTCAAGCCACCGGTCATACCACAGTTTTTGGCACGACCAATGGGACAAATTTCAACATACTTGTTGAGGATTCAATACTTTTCTTGAGCAATTCAGCCTTTAGAGGTAATCGATGAAGCACTTGGCGACTCTAAGGAACGAATTCAGACTCTCGGTACTGAACAGTGGTAGATTTTATGCCAAAAATACAAACCAAATCATCATCAAGAGGTAATTTTCAATTCTTTCAACTTCCTTATTCAAGTTATAGGAGAGGTAGAGGTAGGCTTTCTTTGTCACCTAGAGGAGGGACTAGCCCTTAAGGCCTCACTATATCGCTCTTATTGTTAGGCCTTTTAATGGGATATTAACATGGCTATCCCTAGAATGCATGCTTTTGTCACCTTTAATGGTGGCAACCCCTTAGCTCTAGCCCAAAAGAGCATTATCCAACTTGCAGCCTTTAAGGTTGTACCATTTTTTACTAGGGAAACCTTTGTCGCCCCAACTAAGCGCATTCAAGATGTAGCAAGTATCTACTCTATTTTGACATCACAGAAGATAACGTAGTAGTGAGGCTTCTTGCCTCTTCATTCAATGGAAAATCCCTACAGTGGTTTAGGGGTCTACCCTCCGGTTCAATCTATAACTGGGATGAATTAGGGGAAATATTGTGCAAGAGTTTTGAGGACAGGAGTGACCCCTTGTCACTGATTGAACAACTAATAACCATTAAGAGATCCCCGTATGAGTTTATGGCAGACTTCAACTACAAGTTCCTGAAGACTTGGGATAGGATCCATGCTTTGATCAGGCCATCTGCCAATTGTGCCTTCTTATACTTCCTCGGGGCTCTAAATAGTGATATAGATGTGATGATATGGTCACTGGGAGGGGATAACCTTCCAAAAGCTTATGACATTGCCATCAAGGTAGAAATGTGCTTAATACAAGCTGGAAAGTTAGCTCCAAGACTTTCAATGCCATTGTTCCCAGAGGTTCCTGCACAACAACCTACTTTGGCGCCTATACCAGTGACATCTACAAGATGATTTCTCACACCTGCTACTCCTCCACCATCCACAAACATTCATAAATCCCAAGGAAACAGGTCGTATCAACCACAGATTCAAGGCTATCAGTAGCAGAGATCCAATTTTGCAGGGCAAAACTAATGGATAGGCCCTAGGCCTTTGGATAGCCTAAATCCTGCAATTGCAAGCACCTCAGGAGCATTTGTTCATATGCGGTCCAATCATGTTAAGTTGGTCGCTTGCAGAAATGAGGATGCCTCTCAGGTCTTAGTGGGGCAAAGAGATTTTGTTTTTACAAACTGGCATGAGGTAGATTTTCATAGCGTTGGCCAATCAGACGGTGTCCATGTGGCTAACAAAAAGGATAACAGTGAGGAGGATTTTTTTTTCTCATTTCAGGATGAGCTCCCTTCCTTCTTTGAGGAGAAGGATGTGCCTACATCTAAGCAGTAGCATGAGACCGAACCAAGGGTTGAGGAGTCAGAGGATGATTCTTTTTGGGATAATCTAGAGGGCTTTTGCTCAAGTTTTGACACTGAGCTGACAACTTCTAGTCAATTGAATCAAGAGGAGAAAGAGGAAGATATTACATTGCTAGCAGAGGCATATCTCAGAGGTGCCTGTTTTGTTGCCAAATCAACAAAGAAAAGGGTAGGTCAACAGTGATGGCCTAAGTCTATCTCCTTCAAGGGGATGCCCTATCAAAAATTTGGCTCAAACAGGTGCAACTCACCCCTTTTCATGCTTAATTCTAAGCATGAAGTTGAACATCATGAAGAGGATCAAGTTATTTTCACCCATCCACCCTGGAAGGATAAAATTCAGACATGGGTGAGTTTCTTTGCTCTCAGGTTTTGGGAGGCATTCCAACAGTCTGTTGGATTCTTTTCAATTTTATTTTCCTAGCTGGTTTTCCACAAGCATGAAGAGTATAAGACATTGGTCAGGAAAGGTAGCTACTTTGACAAGCTAGTGAATGGCTTTATTCAACCCTTTCATTATGAGGCAGTGTACATAATTAGTTTAGGTTCTTTTCAATTTTTTTAGCTTTCGAAGAAGTGCACATGCATAGGCTATTCTCCAGAACGGCGAGGTTTTGACATTTTGTAGGGGCAGAGATTATTTATTTTTGTTTCAGGCCTTGACTATGCACCCAATGGACTTCAGGGCTATTGAGCAATGTGCCAAGAAGGTTTTCCATCCCCTCCGAGTAGCCAGAAATGTTGGCAATTTTTGTGCCAACCTTAGCAGGGTTAAGAAGGCAGCAACGGTGTCCCGCAGGATAAGAAAAGTAAAAGGTGGGTGGGATTTTCCCTTATCCCGTAGAGTAAAACAGATGAAACAAAGATTGTACAAGATAAGAAACAACAATAAGCATTTTGCTTATCTCGCAGGGTTAGAAATACATCAGCGGCGACCCGCGGGATAAGAAAATAACCAAGGTAGGTGTTTTTCCCTTATCCCGCGGGGTTAGAAATACACAGCGACAACCCACGGGATAAGAAAATAACCAAGGCAGGTGTTTTTCCCTTATCCCGCGGGGTTAAAAGGGACACAATGTAATGTCATGGGATAAGAAGTGATTGAAGTAAAGGGGACAAATGCTTATATCGCATGGAGAAAAGGCTAGGCGGGTCCCAATCGACATCTTCATACAATAGGGAGAAAAGAAAAAAGGTCTCACGAGATAAAGTCACGTAGGATAAGAGAGATCAAAGGATATGAAGAATATGCTTATCCCACGAGGATAATAGACAATGCAAAAAGTGGCGTGGGATAAGAAAATAACAAAGGTGGGGAATCTTTTCCCTTATCCTACGGGATAAAACAAATGCACCAAAGGTCGTGTGAGATAAGCTTGTCAGGGACAAAGTATAGGCTTTCCCCTTATCCCGCGGAGTTAAAAAGGAAACAATGACAACGCGCAGGATAAGGAATTGTCCAAGGTAAAAAAAAGAAACCCTTATCCCATAGAGTAGAACGAAGGCTCAACAAGGCTCGCAGGATAAAAAAAAAAAAGCGAGGCAGAAACAAAGAAAGCTTATCCCGCGAGGTAAACAGGAAGTGCAAAGGGACTTGCGAGATAAGAAGACAAAGAAAATCCAAAGGGGATGGTTGTTTCCCCTTATCCCACATGGTATGCAGGGCCATTTAGCGGTCAAACACAGGTAGTGGAGCATGGACCTGGGGTGCCACATCGACCAATTATGGCCATCGGATCTTCATAATGGCCCGATCCGATGAACATGTTTTAATCTTGCATTGGGCCTATTGGATGCGTACATGGAGAGATCTTGCGCGTCCATCTTCGCATGAATCTCTCACATTGATGGCGGACTTTTGATTTTGCAATGGTCGTTGAGTTTTGAATGCTCTGCAGGAGGGTGGTTGTCGACTCGATGGTCGAGGATGTTCTTTGCTAAGTCGACGCCCAATTTTGAACCTGATCTCACTCCAACCACTAGATTTGCTCGCCATTACTCCATATTGGACCTTGCAGACTGATTTTAGATGCCACCCATGCCCTCTTCAATGCAGTTCAGAGACTTTTTGGCTCTGCAGGTACCCCAGATGCATTCAGATGTAGGGTTTTCCCTGATTAATGGGGTTTTCGCTCTTCTAGAGGCAGAGGACACCTTCAGAGGCCAGATTCAGCATGCCATTAGATCATCCTCGATTTGATCTTCTTCTCCCTTCTCAGATTTTTGTAACCTAACCCGGGTGGGGTTAGGGTTTCCATCAGTTGTTCAATTTTGAGTTATACCTGAACTATAAAGGCAATTTTTGTATCTTTCCGATGGATCTTCTTCCTTTTCATTTTCAATTGAATACTTGTTTTCATGATTTGTAAAAGTTGTTTTGCCTTTACATTAATAGATTATGCTTACTTTGCCTCCTTTAGTTCTTACAACCTGTGTAATTTTTACCTCTTTGTATGAATGTATTATACTTTGTTTTCCTTAGTTGTAAGTGTCTGTGTTGATCCCTCTGTGGATGTTGATTGTGAAGTTAACTCAGTTCCTCTCTTCATTTCATAATATTCTAACCTTCACTCGCACATTGGTGGCTAACTAGGATAGGAATTTGTGCATACTCATATCAATTCTATTGATGTTCTATGTAGATATAGACAGGAAAATCAAATGTTCAGTCTGGGTGGAAACCCTTTTCCCTTCTTTCATGCATTCCCTTCTCTCTCTCCCTTTTCCTGAGAATCAATAGATTAGTTTTACCAAGTGTTGGGTTGGTCCAACACCCTGCATTTCAATTTGAAGAGGAAGTCGGCCTTCTCCAGAGATTTAACCTCACAATAGCGCAAGGTCCCACACTTGAGAGGTTGTTTCCATGTTTCACAAGGTTGGTGATCAAGCCTGATCACTAAGGGTGCAAACTTTTGTGGCAACAATAAAATAATAAAAAATTAAACCGATTGTTTTTTATTAAGGCAAAAACAGTTTTTGAAGGGACCCAAAACCCTTTACACTATAAAATCTCCATGAAGTCTCAACCAACAGTTAAGCCAACAAAGAACACTATAACAAAAAAGTCCCATAACAGAGATAATCCTCAAAATAACAAAAGGGGTACAAACTAAAGAAAGCAAAAAGATAACACAAAACATAGGAAAACCAGCAGAAGACCAACACAAAAGCAGCCGGGAACTAATTGTAATCCAACAGTTTCATAGTTTGTTCCAACTCTTTCTCAATCTCAGTCATATTATCAACAATTTGCCTGAGCTTCTAAAAATCAGGGGGAGGTCCATCTACCTTCCTATTCATCGTACCTTTGGTCCTTTTGATGGGTCCTAAAGAAGTGTCATGTTCAGCATTGGCTTCCACATCCACCACATTCTTCAACTGAAATTGTTGTTCAAAGTTTCTAATCACATTTTTAAGGCTCTCCACTGTGGAACCAAGCACCCCACGGCTAGTCTTAACAATGTTCTTGATGGATTCCTTTATTTTAGCATTTTCATTTTCCAGAACTTCCATCTTGGCTTCGTAGCCTCTTTTGAAATTCTCAAGGCCTCTATAGTAGATTTGAGGCTATTAATGACAGAGGCAATCTCCTTCTCAAACCTTGGGAAAGCCTCATCCTGCACCTGCCCTTTATCCATATGCTTAACCTTATCTTTAATAATTTCTAGGTTGCTGCTATCAGCTCTTTGTTTGAGTTGAATCTCCTTAATTTCATGGAAAACCCATTTGAAATTTTTAAAAGTGTCCACGACCCCATCTCTGGCAAGAGCAAGAACATTAATGACAAACTCCTTATCAGAGGACATAATTGTGAATTAGGCTCAAGAGATGTCAGGAGGGGTTGTCTTTTCTCTAGGTTTTGAGTAGGACGGGACTCGCTAGAATCAGAGGGAGAAGGGCTATTACCCTGGCTACACAGCTTACCAGTCGAGGCACCAACATTAGTAGAAAGAGGGGTGCACGAGGTGCGAGGGTTTTTAATTTTAGGGCTTTTACTAGCACACACTTTCCCTTTATTTTTTGTCGAAGAGGGAATACATTCCTCATCCTCAGATTCAGTATTAAAATCATCCTCCAAAGACCAAGAGTCCTCCGTCTCAGAGTTGACCTCATGGATGGAGGCAGCCAAAAGTGGCATAGCTTTCACATGATTAGAAATAAGAAGGATGAGGCCTTCATGTAGAACAAGGTTTTTCATAGGATCCTTTAAATGATAAAAAATTAAATTGATTGTTGTACTGAACTTGCATGTCCAGTTATGCCAAGATCTAATCGTCGATAGAACTCAACAACTGTGGATCTCAAGCTAGGAAGGAACCAAAAATTGTGACGAGAACTACAACACCAAGAAAGATCTCCATCACACTCAAGAATTATAGAGCATATTGATGGTAGTGGATTCCACTTTTTGTAGCACCTCAACTGAATGTGTAACTCTTGCTATAAGTGATTAGAGGCATGTTGATCGCACCAAACTAGAGCACAACTACATAAGTGAGCGATAGGAGGTACTAGAAACACTCATAGAGTGAAACAACCATAGAAGCATTCGAGTGTTCCTGAAAAATGATTAGCTTAGAGGAAGAACACCAATTATTCCTTTTCTTTTTCTTTTTCTTTTTTCGGTTTTCATTTTTGATAACGGCAAGTGACCGTTGGCAAGCCAATTTTCAACCACTCACTGCTTAGTGGTGCTATACAAATAGTTTTCACCACTAAGAATTTATTTCAACTATAATCCTCTAGAAACTGGTTTTCAAATCAAGTAGTCGTCTAACAACACCTAAAGGTTTTCATTATTATAATTTATTACTTTTTTCATTTTTTTCATTTTTTTTAATTTTTTTTAATTTTTTCATTTTTTTTCATTTTTGTCATTTTTCATTTTTTCTTTTGAAAAGTTGCATGTAGTGACCAACAAAAATGAAACTCTCATATGAATATTGAATTGATAACATCCAAATCTTGGAGTTCCTTTGAAACCCTTCAATGAAAGTCATTATTGAAACTAGTTACAAAACTGAAAATGATGACTAGTGGCAAGAAATATACCTCATCAAGATGGACCATGCATATTCCCATAGCATGACTGTGAAAAATTCTTGATTTTCTGTAGCTCATAACACCCTATCTGAAAATTTGACTACAGAACTTTGGAATACATGCCCAATCATTTGGTTAAAAGAATTTTTGACCCAAAGATAAGGGTATGTAGTGAAAGACTAGTGTAGTCCCACAACTTATCCATATAACTTTAGATAGGCAGATGAATCAATAATTATGATGAAGAGTAGTGATCTTCATTTGAAGATGCTCAGGCTCCTTGTATGTCCTCAACCTGTCTTCAAGTTGTCCTTGGATGTGTGGCTTATCAAGAACATAAAAATACATGATCCATGGTTCTCACACACTAGGCTGCATAATTTCCTCCACATGGTATGGCATCAAAACTGGTACATTAGAGAGTTGGTGTCCATGAATGTTGAACATAATTCCCAATAATCCTTTGATGATTTCCAAGAGTGAAGCCCAAAGAAAACTCATTCTTCACCATTTAGTTAGCGAGGCTAACAAAATGTGTCTTTGGATGCTCATGTAGAAATGTATCATCAACTGGTATTGGTGCAAAGGTGCCATGATAAGAAACCTATAACCAGGTTCTCAAGACCAAGTTTATCAAGTATAGTAACACAATATTATCCATTTAATAACTCCATCATTATAATCGATTGATTTATGATAAAATGAATCCAATGGAGTTCTTTATATGAATAAATACTTGATAATAATAAAATAGATGAATTTTAATTAATGCTTGTGTAAAAACAATATAAATTCAATTCCAAATAACACAAGAATACATACCTTGATTTGTTCCAATTCTCACACATGTGGTTTTATTATCTAAGCACCAATAAAACAATCAATGAAGACGTTATCAACCAATGAATTCCAAAACTCAAGGGATTTCCCCCTCTTCCCCTCCTCCCTTCCCCTCTTCCCCCAGTTTAATTTCATATTGTAAAACCATGAGGGCATTAGGAAAATCCAAAGAATCAAGAAAGACAATGATATATATAGATCTACAATACCTTGAGCCTCATTTAATGAACGATCATCCTCTTTATCATGTTTGGTATGGTCATTAACGTATTAAAATCCATTTAGTTGTGCTTAGTCATAAAATCAAGTATTAGTGGACCTAAATCAATAAGTGTATGTGGAATGCATATTTTTACCATAGCCCCCCAAAGATCTAGATGTTTGAATATACAAACATTTACAAATGATAGATCTTGTAAGTTTTCACCACACATTGCTTGAATGATTAATGCACATAGTTCAACATGTCTAATGACATGGTTACACACATTTACGATTCCATAAGAAAATTAAACTCATATTGAATTCTTCCTTGATATGTTTGAATACCCTCTAAAGGTTGTGATTTATGATGTAGATAAGAATAACAAGTTGAGTATCATTTAGTGGACCATGTTGTTCTTCTATTTCAATCAAATTAAAATCACATCCTTTAATTACAGATACAAATTTTAATGGTGATTTACCAATTTCAAACACATTAATGAAATGTAAAGGGATCCATGAAATTTCAAAATTATATTATACAGTTTGAACCACCTTATTATGTAATATGTTATTAGGCATTGTGAGTGCCCTTGGTGGAAATTTTGAAGTGAACGGTAGATGACATGAATAGGATAATGAAAATGGTAAAAATTGTTGTGGATATAGAGTGGGTGGGATGAAGTAGGATGGGTATGATGGATATCGGGTTTGTTGTGAGCATTCATTATTTCCATTCTTGGTAGTATGTAGATTGTTTCCATTCACCATATATACTAGATGAAGAAGCATTTTGTGAAGAAACATATTGTCTTTATAATAGATAGTATAATGATAAGACATGTTAACATCATTAATCATACCTTGATCTTCCCAATTTGATGTTTGAAGTTTCCCTTGAGTTACAAAGAAGACTTGGGCAATTTCACATTTGTCATGTTGAGGCTCACTTATAACATCTACCCCCTTCACCATGTCCAGTTGAGAAGCTTAGCATGTGCACTTATCTTCTTCCTTGCAACAATTAGAACAACAAATGGTTGAATCCTCATTCTCAAATCGTCCTAAAAAGTCACCAATTATATGTTCTTGCTCATTTATAGGAAAAATATTTGTGGATGCATACATGACAATGGTGATGGAAGATCAATATAATCTAAGTTGCATTCATTAGATAAAGGGGATATAAAAACATCACCTTTGTTTGACACAATTTCCCCACCAATTTCTTCTTTTGTTTTTAAATTCAAAAGTGGGGGTCTGGGGGTGGCCTTTAAATTCTTCATTTTTGAAGAATTTTTGAAGAATCGTTCTCTCAAAATTGATGTATTTGAACTCCCTTGAAAATGCAACATTTTAACATTTTTTTGTTGTTTCTTCAAATTTCTTTCTTATTAATAACTCACAACAATAATTAGTGATAATATATAAATGGTTCTTAACTTCTAAGCTCTACCCACAAACTCAAACTATGCATCTATATGATTTAAAACAGAGTAAACCAAAGTTAATCACTTAGGCAAGGTTGACAATTGTGCAGATTTTTGCCTTGGTGCACTAGTTCTAACTCATCTCACCAAGCTAACAGACCTTTAATACCTTTCATCGACAATGATGCCAAAATGATAGACCAACACTGGGGTAAAGAATAAACTAGGTTCATCTTGGTCTAGATGTCAATCTGGGGATCGTAAGCTTGAGAAAGGTGTCATGACAATCTGTACAAGGCCTGTAGTTAGTGAGATGAGTGGGGATGAAAATGCAACTAAAGAAAATCATAGAAACTACTTAAGTGAAAATATGGTCTAGTCTCTCTATTTTGATTTTGTGATAGGAACTATGACAAGAACAAAGTGATAGGAATTGCGCTCTACAACAAGAACAGTCCAACAATTTGTTATGGCAACATCAATAGTATATGACAGTAATAGTGGAAACTATTACAAGAATAATAGCAAAAATTATTACAAGACCAACACAAACTATTACATGGATTAGTAGCAGAAACCGTTACAACAATAGGAAATGTTGCCAGAAACCGTGACAAGAACTGACAGGAATTGTCACAGTCTATTAAATACCAACAACCTGTGTGTGCTTAAAATAATATTCACACTTTAAATATTTTAACAAATAGACTAATATTTAAAATAATATCAATACCTGGAACCAAGATAACTAGATCACAACTAATTAAATGACAAAAGCATTACAGATAATTAACACACGTTGCTGAATTAAATCAACTAAACTAAATCACGAAGTAACTTAAGAAGTGGACCCTGCCTCCCTGGTTTATTAGGTGATATAATGATTTACTGCAAACTCTTTTACTCAAAACCAACAACCGTGTATTATTTCCTTTCTAAAAAATGCATGCTTCTTTTTCATGCCATTTCTTATGTATTATAAAAGAAATACATTTACTAATCTACATAATGCTTCCCTATGATCGCCCCACGAAATCAGATCTCAAATGAGAGAATCACGCAAGATATTTCTAACATGGTAAGCTTGTTTGGTAATAAATAACCAATATATCAAATTGGTTTTAACAACATTTATTTTTATCCCATGGCCATAATAATAGGTAACAAAAGAGTTGTTTATGGCCAACACTTATTATGTAGCTTATGGCCATTACAATAGAATATTATAGTATATCTTATCAAATATAGTGAACAACATTTATTGGTTGGAAATAATTCATTGGAAATTGCACCCACGTCACAAGTCACGGGAACCATGTCATAGGTTTGACAAAAAGTTTGTCACAAAAAGTTTGCATCATCTTGTTTGATCAACATGCTACATTATATAGTTTCTTAACATTGTTGAAGCAAAAATAAGTAAATACAATCTAATAAATATTACTTATTTTATCTATAAACTAAATTAAATATTACTTATTTATATTTAATCATATGTAGCATAAAACGGTAAAATGGTATGATACAGAATATTAGAATATGATTGAAGGCACATGAAAAAGGCTAAAATGAGGCTTAAATAGAACACAATTGGCTCTCATCAAATGCTACACACATTAAGACCAAATCTATTGTCTACTAAAGTTTGTCTTAAATCCATGCCATTAATAATGACAACAATCATGAGAGGATCATATTTGTTTTTGATCTTTATAGGAGGTAACTTGAGAGAACACTGGTTGCATGCATACATTCCAATAAGGAAGTCATATCATTAGGTCTCGTAGGAGTTCAAATATCTATCTTCTTTAAAGCTTCTTGTAGCATTTCATAGTAAAATATATTTTTTTAAATACTCTAGAGGTATCCCCACAACCCAGCCCAACGCCCAACTTGCCTTATCTTGGTCTTACTACTGCCAAGTTGGCGTTAGGAAGGGTGAGCTGAGGCGAGACTAGTCCTCTAGGGATGTACACAATCGCTCGCGAGCCACGTGCATCGAGTGAATCCGAGCCTCGTCGAACTAGAGACCAGTGGAGAGCAAATCCACAACCCAAACCAACTCTGCTACTCGTACAGGCAAAATTAGTTTTATTTATACATATTTAATATTCATAAATATAAATAAATTATTAAATTTATTATTAAAACTAAATAATAAGAATGTAAATAAAGAAAATTATGTATTCATAAGAGTTCGAAAATTTATTATTAAAAACAATTAAAAAGAGTAGAAAGATATATTCCTAAAAATTCGAATAACTATCTTCTTTAAACCTTAATATAAATAAACTAATTTTACCATTGACAACTCTTTCCAGCTTTTAGAATTTATTTGAATGAAGCGTTAATAAACACTATATAAAATCCCTATATCCTTAGCTTCTTTCCATGAGAGTGTCCCTTCCCATTATTTTAAGTCGAAAGTCGAAAGGAGAGTGACCAAACAACACTAAAGAGAGTAACGAAACCTTTTCGTTAGAAGACCTAGATACCTCCACACTACTCCAAATAAATATTCCTTCAACAAACGCTTAAGGAAGCCTCTAGAAGTTTTCCCCTCTCTATTAATTAGGAAAAGCCCCGTCCCCTTTCCTATCGGTTACTGCATTCTTCGTTGCCTGCGAGCATCGATCGGCTTATCTGACGTCTAAATATTTACACAGAGTGAGTGCCCTTGTTTGATATCGTTTATTTTCATTGCTCAGACTTCTTGTTAGCGAAAGATTTCTTTGCCAGAATACTGCAATGGCGGATGATTTTGAACTTCCTGATGCTGGAGAACTGGAGAACGATGAATTTGGAGGAGCAGATACCATTTTGAAGGTTGGCGAAGAGAAAGAAATCAGCAAAGAGGGTTTAAAGAAATTGCTTGTTAAAGAAGGACAAGGCTGGGAGACCCCTGAGTCCGGCGATGAAGTCGAAGGTATTTTCTCATTTCGCTTGCCATATCTTTTTCCTTACCCTTTTCAGAGATTCTCAAATGGGTTATCAAGCCTAGTACCAAAAGGTGTTTCACAGAAAAGCTTGTATGCAATGATATCAAAAAACCCTCTGTTGTCTGCAGTGTCTTTGAGCGTTTGGTATAGAATCGGTTATTGTAACTGTATTTGCTGTACATTGGTAGCATACTATAACACTGAAATCCCTTGAGCAACTACCATCTTCTTCTTGAATGCATATTTTTAAGGACAGTCGCGATCGTGAGTCCTTCAAATCGTATTTATGACATAAAGCTGCAGATTTTAATTCAATGAGCATCTGGCTATTAATTCACATTTTTTTGTAGTATTAAGAATCCGTTCTTCCTTTTATTATAATGAGCGTATCTTCGCAGAAATGCTGTTCTGTATTGTTGGTAATGTTATAAAGTAGCTCTCTCAACTTATAACTGCCGATATTCTTGATCGCTTTTTTGTTTTGAGTGATGTCTGATCTTTGAATTCATTGAATTCGTTTTTCATGGTATAGAATGGCTGTTGCCATCTCTATAATGGTTATCATGAACTATGTTTACTTGCGACCATGTTTTCTTAATCTACATATAAAGTCCTTGAATTCGTTTTCCAGATTTGGATTTCACTCTGATAAACAATCTGTTGCACCAACTTGCCTAAATATTGTTCTTTCCTAATTTTACATTTAAAAGATGTGATGGTCTGGTTTATAATTTTTCATTTGTAAGATGCCTGATGATTGTAAGGAATTTTACAGTTCATTACACCGGTACTCTCTTGGATGGCACTAAGTTTGATTCGAGCGTGGACCGGGGGACCCCATTCAAATTCAAGCTCGGTCAAGGTTGGTTTTCTTCCATCGTATTTAAATTACACTTTATTTGAAGGGGCTTAAGCATTTAGATATTTCCTGCAAGGATTGTTCAAGAAAAATGGAAATAAAGCATAGAAATTTTAAATCATACAGATGCTCTTGAAGTGCTTTCACATAGTGTTTCTGTGCTTGTTAAACCATGAAGTGTAATAGGTCGTTTATGTTTTTGTGATCGTATGGCTTGATGGGGGAATTTACGGCATTGGAAGCTTGTTCGGTCCATACATTGACTGTGTGCCAGTTGTGAAATTACAAAAAGGATTGTGGGTATATATCAGAAACGTAACCTTTTCCTACTAAAAGTTAATTTCATAAAGACATTAAGGCCTTTTCATTATTGTCATCTAGCAAAGGTATCAGAGTTTAGGGACGCATACTTAGGTGGCGATTGGCCCCTGCACCATGTTGGGTTTCCACAGAATTTAATTTTGCTGTGCCTGGAAGTAAAGTGAGTTATTGAGAAGAGTTGGTCTTCTTTTTTACAGTTGTAGCTTTAGAGGGACTCGCTGTTTCAAGTATAGTTACCCAGTAATCCTATTTAGTCACCCAGTAATCCTAAATTAAGTGTAAATGCAGCTGTTGTAAAATTTCTTTTTGCCTAATACGTCATGACTATTGATGTTACCATGGCGGTACAGAGTGCGGTGTGCTACTATTATACGTTATAGCTCTATGTCTATTTTAAATAGAATGAGAATTGCAGAATGTATGGTGACTAGTAGAAATTGAACTCTATCCTGCCTCACTTGAAACTCTCTTATGACATATACTAGTATAACTACGACAACCTGCATTCGTCTCTTATTTTGGGATTGTATGCACTCTCTTTGTTGATTCTTCGATAACCTGTGCAGGTCAAGTGATAAAAGGATGGGATCTAGGGATTGCAACAATGAAGAAGGGTGAAAATGCAGTCTTCACTATTCCGTCCCAGCTTGCATACGGAGAATCTGGTTCTCCGCCTACAATTCCCCCCAATGCCACTTTAAAATTTGATGTGGAACTTCTTTCTTGGTCCAGTGTGAAAGATATCTGCAAAGATGGAGGCATTTTCAAGAAAATTATAAAGGAAGGGGAGAAGTGGGAGAACCCCAAAGAAGCTGATGAAGTAACAGGTAACTCTTCGAAGTGTTGGTGCAGAATTTGTTTGAAATGATTATTTACAAGTGTTAACAGAATCTAAATATATGCTTTTAAAAATGTAGTTAAATATGAAGTTAGACTGGAGGATGGAACTGTTGTCTCCAAATCAGAGGAGGGTGTGGAGTTCTATGTAAAGGACGGTATGTGTGTTATAGCACTAAATCTATCCCTTTAAAGATGTCGTTTGCTGTGTTGATTGCTCCTCCTCTATGTTTAGAGGATCCCTCTAAGCTAATCGTGCATTTTATTAGTTTCTTGGACAGTATCTGGATTTTATTGCTAACATAGTATTCAACTTTGATTCTGACTGAAACTAGTGTCAATGTACCAGGTTACTTCTGTCCTGCTTTTGCGAAAGCTGTTAAAACAATGAAAAAGAGTGAAAAGGTTGTTTTAACTGTGAAGCCCCAGTGTAAGTAATATGCTCTAATAACCTCTATTTATTTTTGATACTTTTGGCTTTGCTTACATTTAGATACCACAGTTACGTTTACAAGGTTTAATGACTTCGTCTAATCTAGAGATATAATTGTTTCAGATGGCTTTGGAGATAAAGGGCGTGAAGCAATTGGAGATGATCATGCTATCCCACCAAATGCAACACTGATTGTTGATCTTGAGCTTGTCTCATGGAAAGTGGTTGAAGAGGTTACTGATGATAAGAAGGTGCTAAAGAAAATTCTGAAACAAGGAGAAGGCTATGAACGACCAAATGATGGGGCAGTTGTGAAAGGTAGAAGATTGACTTGATGTTAGTTTGATGTTTTGTTAAGTAGACTGCAAATGCGAAGATGAATTTCAATTAATTCAATTTTATATGTTAATGTCAGTCAAATATGTGGGGAAATTGGAGGATGGAACTATATTCGATAAGAAAGGATCTGACGAAGAGCCATTTGAGTTTATGACTGGCGAAGGTGAGTTTTGATGTAAAAAAGAATTTACTGGATTTATTTAGTGAATCGTTATTGGCGATACTGATTTCCTTAAAACTATTCGTTTGGCATCTACCATTGCAGAGCAAGTTATCGATGGTTTGGACAGAGCAATCATGAACATGAAGAAAGGAGAAGTCGCATTGGTAACTATAGCGCCTGAGTATGGTTATGGAACAGAGGTGAAGACAGATTTGGCAGTGGTTCCACCACAATCTACTCTCTTATTCGAAATTGAACTGGTTTCGTTTGTGAAGGTATGCTTTCTAATGTTTATTTACAAAGGTCACTCAAAATCCATTTATGGTTCTGTTATTCTTAATGGCTTCTCATATTTGCTGTATTTTCAAAAGGAAAAAGAATCTTGGGATATGAAAACCCCGGAAAAAATAGAGGCTGCTGGAAAGAAGAAGGAAGAAGGAAATGCACTATTCAAGATTGGCAAGTACTGGAGAGCCTCTAAAAAATATGAAAAGGTACAAGTCTTTTTTACATTGGTCAGACCTTGTAGCAAGGTTCTAGTGGATAATTTGTGTGTGTTTTTTTTTTGTTTTTTTGTGAAAAGTCTATTTGACATCTGTAAATGAATTAAATTTTTTCTGCTGTTCCTGTTGCTTGTTGCTTGCATCTCTATGCAGGCTGCAAAATACATTGAATATGATAGCTCATTTACCGAGGAAGAGAAAAAACAGTCAAAACCTTTAAAGGTTACGTGTAATCTGAACAATGCAGCTTGTAAGCTTAAATTGAAGGATTATAAGCAAGCAATATCCTTATGTACAAAGGTATATGCTTTCGTAAACAATTTCATTGTTATTGATTTGGAGTTCAATTATATAGATCGAATTTAGCAAAAGGTAAATTGTCTGACTTCAACATGCAGGTTCTAGAAGTTGAATCTCAAAATGTCAAAGCTTTATACAGAAGGGCACAGGCATACATACAAACAGCAGATTTGGAGCTTGCAGAGAACGATATAAAGAAGGCACTTGAAATTGATCCAAACAACAGGTTTGTCTTTGAGTCCAAAGCTACTTTGTGCATGGTTCATGCATACTATGGTTGCTTTGTTCAATTTTATGTGGTAATATGATTCTGGGGTCAGAAAAAATATTATCTTTATGTGTGTTAATTAAGTAGAAGGCCTTTTGGTGTTGGACTCATTTGCATGGCACAGGCTTGGCACTGGATTTAAAAATTAAAGCATATAATTATTATACTAGAATTGCTGGAAATCCTTTTCGGTACAGGTTATTCGAAAATACATGAATAAGGTTCTTATTTGTCAGGTTTTGTCACGCATATCTCAACCCGTCTACTGTATGTGGTTAGTGGGTCCTGTTTAAATGTTTTGTTTGAATATTCTGCTCTAAGTCTAAGTTGAACGTAGAATTGGGGTTTCGACTTGTAGTAGGTGACTTACCCAATCATATAATTACAATCAGGCAACAGCTGGAAATCCTTGGGGTATAAGGTCATTGAAGATTACATCCTATAGGTTGTGTATACGTGGGTTATGTGACACGCATACCAATCTGTCATTTATAGAGTAGAGTGGTTTCGGTTCTACGAGTTCTTTTGTATATTCTGTTGTAAATGTTATGTGAAGTCGGAGTTCGTGTCTTGATCTATTATTGTGCATGATATGGTACGGTGGTCTTGTTGGGATTGGTATGTATAAGGGTAAGGTTTTATAGAGGGTTATGACATCTATTTCACAGAGTAGGTGGTCTTATGAGGAAAAAAAACATGCTACAGGGTGTTTCAATAATAGTAGGCTATCTTTTAGTCTTCAGATTTCAGCTGGTCAAAGTTGGGTGGGGTTAGAAATTGTTCCACCAATTATTTAGAATTTTAAATTGATGCATGGAAAGTGATGAGAACGGATGGAAAATGATGTTTATTTAGTAATTTTTTATAAGATATTCTTAAAATATCTCAAAGTTTAGTTTAGTTTTTTTATTTTTTTTTTAATATTATATTGTTGTTCTTGTTCCTTTTTTTCTTTTTTCATTTTAAAGTTGGAGGTCCAGACCTGCGAGGACGACAGCCCAGCAAAGGTATGAAGCCCACGAGCTGTCAGCCCAGCGAGGACCTTCACAAAGGATTTTTGCCACCCAATACGGGGCTGAACCTCTTCGGCTAAGAGCCAAGGACTAAGGGGTATCCATTCCGCCAAATTCGTCTAGGGCACGATCTCGGCCTCATCCCATATGATGTCTGAGCCTTGCACTCAGCAAGACTTGATCTCATTTGGAACCATTCAACTTCAAAGTTTTTTGAAAAGCCCTCTTTCTTAAGACCTCTTAACTATTGAAATTCTTGTTAGTTAATCTAAACTGCGAGGGAAGCATAGATTGGATGTTGTAGGTTGCCTCATTCAACAGTTTTAGCATTATCATGCCTATTTGCCTTCTAGGGATTTGAACGTGCCTCTGTATAGTAAAAGCCCCCTGGACGTTACGTTACTGCTCTATTTGTTTACTACCCACACACTGAATTGGAGGATTACCCAAAACAGTATAAGATTATTTCCTTTAAATGATAATGATTACAAATTTATCAAATTCCATGTTCTAGGAACTGATTGCTTACCTAGATGATAATAGCGAAATTCGCAGATGAGCGTGATCAGAGGAAATCGAATGATAAAATACTGATGTCAGACAAAAGTGAAAGGGAGAATAGGAGTCTGATATGCATTTGTATTTCAAATATGGATAGGCTTTTGACCTGTTGTTTTTAAAGCATGCAGATTATGCTTAAATATTTATTTGAATAATTTCAGTTTATTGAAATTATTTATATAGCGCTTTCGTTGTGTGTGCCTTTGTAACTTCTAGGGATGTGAAGCTGGAGTATAGGACTCTCAAAGAGAGACAAAAGGAATATAACAAGAAAGAAGCCAAATTTTATGGTAATATGTTTGTAAGAATGAGCAAGTTGGAGGAACTAGAAGCGAAGGTACCTGAAAGTTTATTTTAGTGTGTTGCTTCGATTTTTTTAAAGTTAAATTCATATTTTTGTAATTTGACTATCCAATTATTGCATGTCCAGAAATCTGATGTTCAACCAATGGAGACTGATAAAGAGGCAGAGGAGAACAGCGAGGCAGGAGACAATTGATGCATTGTGGCTCTGAAGTATTTTTATTTAAATTTATAGTCCCAGATTACTTCTGCATTTTCAAGTGGTACTGCAAATCAAACTTTAAGGTTTGGTGCATATGTCACTATGCTAGGCATTTGAATTTGTGATAAGAGTCTAGGCTGGCAGAAAAATTGTAGAAGGTTCATGGTTTGGTAACCAGCTTTGAACCAGAGAGGCCGTAATGTTTGTTTATCAAAGTAATTGATTTATACTTCATGCTAGTCTGGTATTGTGTTATGTTTTGATATGAAATTGGATATATTAATTGCACACATATTTTAGAGTTTGACTATGGTGTATGCTGTCTATGTGACTTACTTTCCACGGAGATAGGATTAGATTCATCGAATGAAAAATTTAAAACTGATTGAACTCCAGATTATTGTTTCTTATTTTTATATAGACAATTCAACCTCCGTTGCCGTTCTCTGGTTTTTGAGGTCTCGCATATATTTCCTGTGCATCTAAGTTTGTAATGGCTTTAACAGCGACGGTGTTCATGATGGACTGTAACATTAAAACAATTTATCAATGTTTCATTAAATTGATATTAATATAGATATTTTAAATATATTTATTTATAATAATCAAATTAAATAATATCTTACAGAGTTAAATCACTTTAAAGCAAAACAAATGATTTTAATATCATGGCCTTTTTCTTGGCAGCTATTGAGATTGACCCTTCGCTTTTAATATGAAATGTATATTTACGAATTTCAAATTTCAAGGAGCCCGGAAAAGTGGGAGAATCTCATGCAGTTTACATTGCGTAGGAGTATTCAGCATTTCTGAGTCTAACCTCCAACCACTGATCTTCCAAACAATCCTGCATTTGCTCATGTTAGAACAAAACTTGGTTGAAATTTTGATTAAATAATATTTGTATTAGAAACACTAGTTTTGAAATAATAGCGAAAGTGTGATTTTTGATGATGCAAGTCGTGAATTTGTTCTGTTCTCAATAGCGCCTGTTACCTCAATATATGTAGTGGAATTTCAGTGGATGTTCAAATTTATTGAATGCAAAATATGCATCTGAATCGGTTTGTGTACTATTATCTCCATCGTTCCACAAGTTGTGTTGAGCTTAGCTTGACAAAACAGCCTTTAGTTACCGCCCATAGTGTTTTCACCTAGGGTAAATTTGTCGTTTATTTTGATAAGGTAATAATAACTTTTAAAGGTGTTTATTTATTTTTTATTTTCATTTTTGTGAAAGCTAGTAGGTATAGCTCCAAAATCTTACATTTCATGTCTGGTTATAAAAAAAAACCAGAATGGACCATATTTTCGTCAAATAGTTTTATGGTTAACTTGATTGGACCGTACTTTCGTTCAGAATCTGATGTTTTGAGTAATGCAACTTAACCATGTTCTTCATTCTGTTGTGGAAGGGGTGTTAAATGAAATTTTTAATAATCTTTTTCAAATAAAATTTAGAAAAATAAAAAATAAAATAAAGAGGTAAGTAAAAAAAGAGATGATTTGTAAGGCGTGTCATTTTGTTAATAAACAATTGTTGCTTATTTCTATCTTTTTTTTCAAAGCTTATTTTTAATTTTAAGGAGATTCTAAATTATCCTATCCTTTTTCATTTAATTAAAAAATTGCATGGGAACATTCCAATTCCTTAAATTTAAGTAGAAATTGCATTTAATCTTGCATTCTATGGATGCTCGGTATACATGATTATTCTTTGTTCTTATTAAATTGGTTTGGTTTATTTTCCAATCTTATTAAAAAAATTATATAAATATCTTACTAAGACTTAATTGTATTTTTTTGTCTTAATGTTTTGAAATTCAATTTGAATATTGTATTTTTTAATTTATTTATTTTATATAACATTGTAATGAATTCAACTAAGATCAATGATTTTTTTTTATTCGTAAGTAAATTTGAACTCTTGAAAAGGTTTTATTTTTCGTAACAATTGAAAGATAATTAAAGGCATGTTAAAGATAGGAAAATTGTCCAAAGGGTTGAGCTCAATTGGTTGAGTCTTTTCATATTAAAGACTCAAGTTCAAATCTTTATAGGAACATGTAATGTGGAATTAAAAGTTGTGACATATGGTGTAGCATGGTTGACTTCTAATGCGGACTTCTAATGAACAAATTCAACAAGCTCATTGCACTCTGTGTCCATCATGGTTGACTTTTAATGTGGATGTGGTTTCTACATAAGGTGGATTTTTAAGTAGTGAAATAACAAATTAACAAGAGAAAAATAATAAAGGTCACCAAACTTACAATGAACAAATTCAACAAGCTCATTGCCTCATTTGAGTCCTATAGATTTTTATGATTCCTTTAACTTTATTTATTATGGAGTGCTTTTCCCATTTTTTTGATAGTGTATACACATAAAAATGGCTATGAGCGATTAAATAAATATATTATATTTATTTAATAATTATTCTTCTATTAAATAGTTAATTTGAAAAGATTTAATTTATTTAATTCATTTCATGTTTTTCTATTAATTAATTTAATTGAAATATTTTATTAATTAATTCATCTATCATATTCCTCTAATTAATTAAATATCTAATATTTAATTATTCTTTTGATCAATTAATTAAATATCTAAATATTTAATTATTTCCTCCAATCATTTGAATATCTAATATTTAATGATTATTTTTCTATCCTATAGTCTCAAATATTAAATAATTTTTAAATTATTTAAATCCCTTTTCCAACTCACCTTCCATCTCCACTTCATCTTTCCTTTGCCAACTCATCAAACATGTGGCTAAAGATATTAATATTTCTTAAATATTAATTCATCATTTATCTCCAACCTCCAAATTTAATGAAATATTGTGTACGTATACATATTTCTTAAATTTTCTTCTATATTCCCTCCAACATCTCTACATCTTAGAAAAGACTCGAGTCCACTTGTCTTCTCATGCCTAAATCGTCTCCAACCATCCTTAGTTTCCCTCAGTCGGCACCCCAGTCAAGGTGAGATGAGTGACACTTGTCTTCTCCTTCCCCCTTTCTCTCAACCTTCACCTTTGCTCACAACCATCCAAATTTGCAGATTTGATCATGATCGTTGATCCAGGCCACATCATCTTACCCTCTCAAAGTCTATAAAATTAGGAGTTTGAGTTGAGAAAGAATTAGTCTTCAAATGAGTTTTCAAGTTAACCATTTGTGAAAACTTATGCATCTGTGACTTTTAATCTTGAAGCAATTTAGCATAATCATTTAGTATTGCATATCATAGTATCAGTTATCAGTCTATTCTTCATATGCCATCTTGGAAGCTATCAATGCTTGTCTGAGAGCACACCATCTGCAACCAGGAACAGTGGAGTTAGGACACAACGAGACTTAAATCATGAAGGTAAAAATAATGTTTTTATTTTAATATCAATTTCGTGTAGTTTCATTGGTTGTTTGGATTTCCTGTAGCATTTCTTTTGTAATTTGTGAAACTAATATGTTGCAGGTAGTATTCTGACGATGAAATTCAAGTCAACACATTTTGGTGCCCACCATTGGGGCTCAAAGCCTCACATATTCTTTCTAATATCCTGTCTAATTCTCGCAAAAGCAAATTTAACGCATTTGTAATATAGATTCACGCCTGTGTGAGTTCTGACAACGTCTTCATTTGATAGGTTAGTGCTTTTGGGACTGTAGGTTAGCACATTTGTCATTTAGGTTAGCGCTTTTGTCTGTAAATCAACGCATTTAATCTTCAAAACAACACTTTTGTCCTTCAGGTTAACGCATTTGTCAGTTTGGTTAACACTTTTGTCAATGAATTCTCACTTCTTAGTCCACAGAGCAGCACTTTTTTATTTCAAGTTAGTTCTTTTGTCCTTTAGGTTAGCACTTTAGAGATGAAAGACAATGCATTTGTTAGGATAGCGCTTTTATTTGCAACTGACAAAATTTTCTTGCAGGTTAGAATGTCCAAGAACTGAAATTTTCAAACTACTGACATGTCTATGTGCAGGATTCTTTTTAAGCAAATTTCATGCATTTCCTCGCCTAGTTAATTAAGAGCTCTATTTTGGAAAGTAACACATCATATCTTGCTCATTTAGCTTAATTAAGGGGATAAATTGACAACATGCAACTTGCATTTTGAGTGACTTCTTTAAAGTAGTTGCACATAGATTTTAGAAGGCTAAAATAAACTTGTGTTTTCCGTGCTTGATGAAGTAGTAGGTAAATATGCTTTCACCCTCATATGGTGATTAGAAAACTAGACCTACTTTCTTTTATGTATAACTTTTAGAGGGCTTGCCTTCTCGAGCTGCCTTGAGGGAGCCAGTGAGAAGGGAACAACCCAAAGTGGAAACTGGCTAATACCGAGTCCTTCCAATCCACTCTAAATAAATCGTGTTTACATGTGCTGATAAGTTCATACCGACACCATGTTTCCCCATAAAACCTATGGAGCATAACCTCTATAGGCTGGGAACCTTCTGTATTTACAAAGCTGAAAGTGCCGCATGTATGGCCACATGACCAGAAGCCTTTACTAAAAACCACTTGTACTAGTTGCCAAATTCCTTCTAATTATTGGCGCAGGATGTCGGACCTTTGAATCGGCTCACACACATACAGTTCTTAGTAGATATATAAAGTTTACCATGGGGAGTTTTCATGGAAATTGGTGCTTGGCTGCCCCGGAGAAGTGAGTACCGAGGGTGGAGCCAGTGGGGTCAAGCATCTAAATATCCGATTTGAATAGCGTAGCCTCGGGGGAAACCCCATGTGAGATTCAACAAAATTTTGTTTTGATAATCTAGTGGTATCCCCAGCCTTATGGTTTGCAACTCTGCCCAGCGACCTCAACCACCCTTGCCCTAGGCTTATTTTTGTGCCAGGTTTTGGGGGATGGAGGGGGCGAGCAGAGGCGAGACTAGTCCACTGGAGCTGTAAGCCGAGGCTCAAACACGATGTGCAGCAGGGTAAACCCGACCGGAGTGAATCGAACCTTGGACCTACATGGGACAAACCCAAAGCCTTAGCACGACCATGCCAACCGTTTGAGCTAGCCATAGGATTTGTACTTGCTTATGTATTTTGTTTTTCAAAACATTGTGTCTTCTATGTCTATGACATGTTCAAAATGGTCAAAAATTGAAGAAGATAATCATCTAAAAATGAGCAAAAAATCTAGCAACTTACTGAAAGATTTGAAAAGAATCCTTGAAACATAGTTAGAATAGCGCTTTTATCCCATTAGTTAACACTCTTTACCACAAGATTTAGCACAAAGGCTTTTTCACATCTAAAACACAACATATCAAACAAAAATTTCAGAATCAGTATCAAAACACTTCTTGAGTAGATTTGTCTTTAAACTATCACACATTTTCAAACTGGGTCACTAATCCAATAGGCTATTTCTGAAAGGTTTTCATAAGCATAAACATTCAACAAGCTATTGATTCAAACATTTAAAGTGCAAAAATCAACATCATTGTCAAGTTTCTCATCAGGATATATCAAATCCTCTATCACGAAGCTTGATCAATTTATCTTGTGTTCATTATCTTGGATATATCTTTCCTATTTTGAACCTAGGTCATATCAAAATCAGAATTGCACCAACATTGGAATCAAACAAACTTTAAACTATCAGATGCTTATATGACTTTTAAGTATCGCCTTAAGAAAAGAAAAACCAATTATAAAGCTACTCAGAAAAGAATAAGATTCTTGTATATCAATCCCAAGATCTTATTAAAACATAGGACATTTCTACACCGTTTTCGTCACTATTTACGTGGTTGTGGGATAGAATTTGATGGAGAAATTTTTCAAGGACGTTCTTTTGAACAAAGAGACTCTTTATCACAACGAACAAACAATAGTGGTAAAGTCAACAAAGCATATCTTCCTAATCCAATAATCACCTATTGAGTTGTCTTTTAGAAACTTCAAAAATTTCGAAACAATCACATGCTAGTTTGGACTAGAGCTCAATATGAACAACTTAGAAAACAACAAAAATAAATGGAGGAAGAAGATAATCCGATGTTCCAAACTTTTGGGTATACGGACGTTGACGAAGAAGCGGTCAATAACACCATTAGAGACCTTGAGCAAGATTTCAATTTTGATAGACTAATGGAAAAATTATTGCAAAGCAAAAAGAGAAATATCTTTTGATGTTGGCAAAATCAGGAGCTAAATTGCCACAAGAATTTAACATAGAAAGCTTGAAACAAGATGCGGAGGCAAGTAACACCCAAAACATAGATGATCCAAATAATGAAGATGTAAACAAAGAAAGTCATGAAGAGACAAGAAAAGAACATGATGACACAAGAAGAGAGCGTAGTGATAAAAGAACTTACGAAGAGATAAGGAGAAACCGTATGGATAATAGAACAAATGCAAACTCTACAACAACAGATACAAGATATGCAGAATGGAACAAGCTCCAATAAATATTCATTGGAAGATATTTTCCCGTATCCTTTCAATAAAAATTTGAATATGATACCATTTCCACAACATTGTGAGATCCCTAAATATGACAAATACGATGGAAAATATGATCCTCAGGACCACATTTGGGAGTTTTGTACTATGAGTATGGAATTTGCGCATGACGAAACTTACCTGATGCGTTTTTTACCTAGGAGTTTAAATGGACAATCAATGGAATGGTTTTCAAGATTACCATCTGGAATCAAATCTTTTGAAGAACTTGTGAATAGATTTATTTCACAATACTTTTACAATGTAAGGAATGAGATAACAATGTTGGATTTATGAAATGTTAAACAAAAGAATGGTGAATCTTTTATGATCTTCTTACAACGATGGAAACAAATGTTTAATATGTATCCAAGAGATGTACCTGATCAAGAAAAGATGGACATATTCATTGATAATCTTATCTGTGAAATGTGTTATCAACTAAATATGCAATGTCCTCCCTCTTTCGCCAAGATGATTGAGAATGGTCTGAAAATAGAAGACATGATGGTAAAGAAAGGAGAGCTAAAACTTTACAATAATTCTTACAACAACAACAATGGCAACAATGACAAACCGAAGTTCTGGTCAAAGAATAGGAATGTCATCAATGGAGGAAATGACAACAATGGTGCTACGAAACAACAACCAATCTTTAATCTATCAAGTCAAATGCCAAACAATAACAATCAAGAAAGTAATAAATCCAAGTCTTTCTTCTCTAATCCTCGCAGGAAATTCACAAACATTGGAGAACCTTTGGAATCAGCTTTAAAAACTCTTCTTGCAAACAAACTGATTGTTTTACCAAAAGCAAGAAGTTATGAACCACAAGTCAAGCCTAATTGGTGGAATGACAATCATTTTTGTAATTACCATTGGAATAAAGGACACCAAACTAATGATTGTCAGAGATTGAAACACCTTATCCAAGATCTAATCGATAATGGAACTATCATAGTGGATAGCCATTAGACAAACGAATCACACCTAGCCTTCAAAACTCCACTTCCGAATTATGAAAAAGGTGAACAATCCCAATTAAAAGATGACAAAGGAAAAGCCAAAGTGAACTACACTTATACATATGATGATGTGGTAAATGTCATCATTGTTAAAGATAACACACCTTCAGAGCTAATCAATGTCATTACAAGAAGCAAAGAAAAGGTCACCTTTTCGGGTATAACAAAAGACTCAACATCCACTTCACAACAATACAATTTAGTAGAGCAATTACAAAGAATACCCGCTCAAATATCAATTTTGGAACTTCTCAAAGTTTCACCTATGCATAAGGAAATTTTGGAAAAAGCTTTAGTAGAAACAACAGTTTCAAAAGACTTGGATGTGGATCAATTCCAAAACATGGTGAGACACCTTATAGCCTCTCATTGCTTATCATTTTCTGACAATGATGACGTGTCCTTGCAACATCCTCACAATACTCCCTTACATGTTGAAGTCACCATTAATAAAACTTGTGTCAAACACGTACTCATAGATGGTGGAGTAGGCTTAAACATTTGTGCATTAAGTTTAATAAAGGCTTTGGGATATTCAAAAAATGCAGTAGATCCAAAGAAGAAAATAACCATTAAAGCTTATGATGAAGCAAAGCGTTCTTCTAAAGGAACTGTTGTGTTACCAGTCAAAATAGGACATGTGGAAAGGAATACATTATGTCAGGTTTTAGATTTGAACCTCTCTTATAACATTCTTCTGGGAAGGCCATGGATTCACAACATGCAAGCAATTCCTTCTACATATCATCAATGTGTAAAGTTTCCTGATGAAGGACAAGAGGTCACTATAATTGCAGACTCTAGCCAATATTGCAATATTGTGAAGCCAACACAAGATACAAGAGTTCCACATAACAGAGAATCAGTATATCCTACCAAAGAAATTCAAGAAAACTTATGGGAAACCTTTGAGAAAAAGCTCAAATTAAATGATGAAAGAATGGGAAAATATTCTTTGCATAATTTTCCACTTTCACCTAAGTCGTATAGAAAGCCTACAAATATCCAATCATGAACCTCAGAGAAATCAGAAGACATTTTTAATGGAGCATTTGTTAGAGCTGTAACACTTGAAGAAGAAACTGAAGACAAGGACATTCTTGGTTGGTTGTACAAAGATGAAAATGAAACTATAGCAACAATTGCAGAAGTCAATATTCCCATAGAACAATATGGCAATGGCTATAAGATCATGCAAAAAATGGGATATGAGGGAAAAAGACCAATTGGTAAGCGACATCAAGGTATTTCAGAACCTATTTGTCCTCATTTGCAATCTAAAGAAGATAAATTAGGTCTTGGATATCTAAAATCAAATCAAAAGCGCCATAATTATCAACAACCAAAGTGGAGAAAGAAATCAGTCTCTAAAGAAGAACAATGGCAAGAAAAGCTACATCAAGTAGCAGAAATAGTAGCCAATAAGTAGAAACAAGAAGAACATGAGAAATAAGAAGAGGAGATTGCAATCAAAAGAAAAGAAGAATCTTGTCAACAAGTTCAAGGAATACGAGCAAATGCAAAATCTGAACAAGATATTCCAGAAGCAGTGAAAGTAGAGATGGTAGAAATCAGGGAACTTTTTGCACCATACAACATTCCCGTGTGGTATAGTGGTGTAGTCCTAGACAATGGTTAAGAGACTGATTCAAATGAATATGAATGGGGTCCAGATGTCTCATCTAGTATGTCAAGTGAAGAAAAAAATGAAGAGCAAGCAGCTATCACAAAGGAAGACTTGTCTATTACATAATAAAAGATAGAGTTAGAAAGAAGACAAGAAGAACTCAGAATCCAGAGAAAAGAGGCATATACAAGACAACAAAAGAAAGGGGATGAAAAAGACCAAGAAGTAACACCACAAGAAGCACAAACAGATATGGATCAAGCATCTGGAAATATCAGATTTCTATCAAATGAGGAGCGAGGTATACCAAGTTATGGTAGAACCATAGAAGAACTAAGAGATAGTCAAGTAGGATTGACTATTAGTCCAAAAGAAGTCGAGTTTGAAAGAAGACAAAAGCTAGCAAAAGAATCCTCTATATCATCTACACAGTCAACTTCAAAATACAAATGAATTTATTAAAAATAATCAAGAAGGAACTTGCAGTACTAAAGACGTGTGTGTTGATATAGTCCATTCGTTTAAGATCCATTTGAGTGAACTACAAAATACTAATACTGATTTTGTTAGAACTAATTGGAGAACACTTGGGAGAGACTATCCTCAAGATCATTCTATCTATGACATTACCTACTCTACACCAAATTATGACCATTATGTCATGAACTCTGAAGCATCTAACAATGGCAATGATTATGACTTACCCCTTCTTCATCCAAAACTAATTGATTGTGATAATCTAGAAAACCGTGAATTGGATGTCTTTTCCAATGATCATGACTTAGCTGTGTATCTTAATGTTGTCGAACCCATAACACCTAAGATATATTCCATTGCGGAATCAAGTAACGTTTCTTGCAGTTAGGAGAATGCCAAACTTTCCAGTCGCAAAATTGAAATAAAACAAGGAAAGAGACCTAGTGTTGAAAACCATTTCATGGCAACACTAGATCAATCAAGAGGAAAAATAAAAGACGTAGCTAACGGTGAAAACCTCTTTGAGGTGCCAGAAGATGGAAAGTTTGGCATCCTCCCTACATATTTTTAGGAGAGATCTACTATTCTAATAGAACCAATAGAAGCAATAAACATTGGCACATCAAAGGATCCCAATATACTTCATTCTGCTGCCTCATTATCAGATAAAGAGAGGAAAGAATACATAGAATTCTTCAAAAAAAGACAAATAAATTTTGCTTGGTCCTATGCAGACATACCAGGACTTAATCTAGATCTTATAATGCATCATCTCAATGTGGATTTAAAAGCAAAACCAGTTAAACAAAATCTAAGGAAGATGCATCCACACATCGCTCTTCTTGTAAAAGTCGAGCTAAAGAAACTATTAGATGTGGGTTTCATAAGACCTGTCGCCTATCCAGAATGGGTTTCAAGCGTTGTGCCAGTGTTAAAGCCAGATAAAAGCATAAGAGTCTACACCGATTTCAAAGATTTGAATAAAGCATTTCCCAAAGATGATTTCCCACTACCCAACATTGATATAATTGTGGACTTATCAACAGGGCATGAGATGTTTTCATTAATGGATGGATTCTCAGGATACAATCAAATAAGAATCACCCCTGAAGATCAAGAAAAGACATCATTCACCTGTGCATGGGGTACTTATTGGTGGAATGTTACACCATTTGGGCTTAAGAATGCAGGAGCAACTTATCAAAGAGCTATTACAACAATTTTCCATGATATGATGCTTACATTTATGGAATATTATGTAGATGATATACTTGCAAAATCTCATACAAGACAAGAACATTTGAACATCTTAAGCAAGATCTTTGATAGACTAGAAAAATATCATTTGAGATTAAATACAAAGAAATTTGCATTTCGAGTAACTTCTGGAAAAATTCTTGGGTACATTATATCAACTCATGGAATTGAAGTAGATCCTGAAAAGGTCAAAGCCATCATGGAAATGGAGTCACCTAGGAAGATTGCAATCAATCAAAAGATTTGTTTCCCAATTAGCAAATAGATGTCATCCATTCACTCATCTTTTACATAAGAACGTTCCATTCAAATGAGATCAGAAATGTGAAAAGGCTTTTATGCAAATCAAAGAATATCTCATGAATCCTCCAGTACTGGTATCACCAATCAAAGGGAAACCATTGTTACTCTATATCTCGGCGACAAACGTATCATTAGGCACTCTCCTAGCACAACATGATGAAGAAGGAAAAGAAAGAGCAGTTTATTACATCAATAAAACACTTGTCAGCTATGAACTAAATTATACATCAATAGAGAAGACATGTCTAGCAGTTGTATTTGCAACTCAGAAGCTGCGACATTATATGCTGACTCATTATGTGAAACTAATAGCAAAGATAGATCCACTAAAATAATTGCTGAACAAGTCAACTTTGACAGGCAGACTAGCCAAATGGGATATGATACTGAGTGAATTTGATATAGAGTATGTTGATAAAAAAGATATCAAAGGACAGGTCATTGCTGATCAATTAGCTGAAGCACCTTTACAAAATGACATACCATTGCACATTGAATTTCCTGATGCAGACATTCTGATAGGAAGTACAAAATTTTGGGAATTGTACTTTGATGGTTATTATACACAATATGGATCAGGCGCAGGAATTCGTTCATCACACCTCAGGGACACACAATTCCAAAATCATATAGACTGCGGTTTCCATGCACAAACAATACTGCAGAATATGAAGCATTGACTATTGGGCTCAAAATGGCTATTGAATGGAATATCAAGGAATTACATGTCTATGGTGATTCACAACTTATCATCAACCAAATAAATGATGATTATCAAACTAAGGATGACAGGCTCATGCCCTACAAACAACTGGTAGAAGAGTTTAAAGAACAGTTTGAAGAAGTATCATTCACTCAAATCCCAAGAAATAAGAACAAAGCAGCAGATGAAATGGCTACAATAGCATCTCTCTTGCAGAATCGGGAGAATCAATAGCATTACGAATTCCTCATGGAAGATATCTTAACCCCTACCATTCAATCCCAACATACCTACATGATTTGCCATATATCAGGAATAAGTCAATCCTTATACGACCAAACTTATCAGTACTTATTAGAGAATATCCTTTCTCTTGACCTATCCCTCAATCAAAGAATTTTTTTTATCCGTCAGTCATCTCGCTATACTATTATTGTCGATACCTTATATAGGCGAGGTCTAGATAGCACTTTATTGAGATGTCTTGAACAAGAAGAATCTGAGAAAGTTCTTAACGAAGTTCATGCAGGTATTTTTGGCACACCCTCAAGTGGATTAACACTAGCTAAGAAACTTCTTCGTATGGGTTACTATTGGCCTACTATGGAGAGAGATTCATTCACATATGCCAATAAATTCAAACAATGTCACATCCATGGGAATCTCATTCACGCACCAGCACAAGAATTGTATCCTATGGCCGGATCGTGGCCATTTTCTCAATGGGGCCTTGATTTGGTAGGAAGGATAAATCCTTCATCCTCTAATGGACATAAGTTCATTCTGACTGCTACTGAATATTTCACTAAATGGATTGAAGCAGTACCTTTGACAAAAGTGACAGGAAAACAAATATCATCATTCATCTTGAATTATATAATCTGTCGCTATGGAGTTCCGATGACCATTATCATTGATAATGGAAGACCATTTAAGAATCAAGATGTGAAGGAACTATGTGAGCAATTTCATATCTAACATAGGTTTTCTACTACATATTATCCACAAGGAAATGGTCAAGTTGAGGCATCAAACAAGATTATCTTGAAAATCTTGAAGAAAACAGTCAATGAAGCTGGAAAAGACTGGCACATTTAGCTAAATCCTACTCTTTGGGCATATCGAACCAGCATCCACACACCAATGAGGGCAACTCCATATTGCTTAGTCTATGGATCAAAAGCCATATTACCCATAGAAGTAGAGATACCTTCTCTACGGGTTTCCCTGAAAGGTCTTATACCAAAGGAAGAATAACGAGTCTCTAGACTTCAAGAACTTGAGTTGATCTAAGAACATCGCCAAAATGCAACAAATCATTTGAAAGTATATCAACAAAGAATGACAATAAGTTATAATCACAGAGTCAAGCCATGCAATTTTCAGATTGGAGATATAGTTCTAAGGGAGAATCCAAGAAATCAACAAGACTGAGAAAATAAGGGTAAATTTGAACCAAATTGGTTAGGTTCTTTTTGTCATAGTAGCAACATATGGTGCAGGAGCATACAAGTTATCTACCCCTAAAGGTGATTGGTTTGATGAACCTATCAATTCTATTCATCTCAAGAAATTCTATGCTTGAGATTTAAAGTCCTAGAAAATCATCAATAAAAAGCATATAAAGTCCTGAAAAAAGCATTAAAAATAATAATAATAATAAAAATGCAATAAATTTAGATGGTGAAAACCTGGTAAATAGATGCTATCTAAAAAAGCGAGTTCTTCCATCTATGAGATCGCTTTGCGCACCTATCCACTCCATCCTATCACATCTATCGCTTCCATCTATCTTAGCTTATCCATTCCATATTTCGCATCTATTGCTCTAAACCATTTAGTAGGAAATATGCAACTTACCAGCAGTTATCAATCTTTGACATACTCGTCATAGTCATTGTCTTAGATTTTATCAAAATCAATCAATCTACATTTGTATCCCTCCATGGTTTGGATCTTGATCAATTCATACATCCATAATAAAGGATTGTTTCCGCTGGGGGAAAATCCTAATTCCTTTTGCTAAGGTGATCTTTTGAATCTTTGAAAATCCAAAACATTCGGAAAACTTAGAAAAACCAAAAACACCTAGGGTTTTGAAATAGATAATGAACAACAAAGTAACGAAGATCAAGGCATTTCATGACAACTGAATCATGAAACTCAGAAAATAAAGAGTCAACCAACAAGTAATAAAGGATTATCAAAGATCATTCATCAAGATGATTATATCAGTTAATGACCATGAGAACATGTGAATGACCTACAAGATTCAATGTTTATATCTTGATTTTATTGCTAATCATGTACTCTACGTGACTCAAGGATGTCCATGACTAGAGAAGCTATGATGGGGCATGATTATTTTCTTTGATTGTTGTCTGTGGTTTATCTCTTATTAAGGTATGTACTTGTCTAAGGATATGATCGACAAAAGATCAAGGAGGACGTTCTGAGTCATGCATGAAAGGGGATAATCCTTGTCTGTTCTGCAAGAAATAATCAACTCAACTTGAATCATTATATCAAGTTGCTTTTATTAACTTGTTATATCAAAATCCATGTAAGAAATACTCAGGTCAGCTTGGATCATTATGTCAATTTGCTTGTATTTTATTACAACATTTTAAAGCTCAATGATGAAATCAAGCATTGTTACAAGATAACATATGAAGAATGGTAGTATCATTTTTAGATTAGCTCATTATTCATTTGCATTGTAAGAATTCAATGTCAGTTGCATTATAAGCATTTCATTTCATTCACAGATCAACTATCACAAATAAAGATTGAGTATACTTGGACAAACAAAAACAGTTTGCATTTGATCATTATAGGTGCATTAATTTTTAGAATCATTTTAATCATCATCCATTTCATTTAGTTGCATTTTAATCATTGCATTAGTTTGCATTCAATTAAGTGCATTTCATTAATCATGTAGTGTATCATCATTATTATTTGCATTATCAGTAAATTTCATTAAAGATCATTTAGTTGCATCTTTGCACTTAGATTCATAATCATTATAAGCATTACATATGAAAATAAAAAACATATCATGTAGATCATTTGCATTTACATCATCCTACACATTAAAAAAGAGAAATAAAATCACTCATTCATTTGCATTCCCATATAGATCATTGCATTTGCATCATTTAAGTACAACATATCATTTAATTTAGTAATCATTTTTATTTGCATCCAAGGTCATCAAAATAAAAAATCAAAAGCATTTATCATTGCATCATCATATAAAGCATCATCATAATAAAGAGAAAAGATCATAACATCATCCATATAATCAATGCATATAGATCATCATCATAAAATAGAGTAACATGCATAATTAAAGATCATCATATAGAGTCTGTGTCTGCATATAGATCATCATCATAAAATAGAGTAACATGCATAATTAAAGATCATCATATAGAGTCTGTGTCTGCATATAGATCATCATAAAACAATAAAAGTCCAAGTATACAATGATATCGGATCAAAAGTACAAGTGCCTCATCAATACAAAGTCAAGTCAAGGTTGTCTTGTACCACTACCACCTGACTCTATCCATCTCTATGGCTGTAGGTGAGAAGATCCTCCAGATGCCTGTCTCACATGATCACCACTCCTCTGAGGAGGTCCCATGACTCCACCGCTGCTAGTATCCATCCTCACAATGGTATGATAGCTACCTGCTCTCTAGATCTCTGCGACTAAATCCTCATATAATCGTCGCCAATGGGAAGTCTCCTTCCCGACTCAAACTAGTGCCCGATCCAACCTGCTGAATTTGATCAAGAAGGCCCTGAGTATCTTGTTGTCTCCTAACAACTTTTTCTCTCTCTATCATGAATGTTTGTACCTGTTATCTAAGCTGATCTATCTGTGCTCTGAGATTATCCACGGTCTCCTGCTCTGGCACATCCTGTTAAGGCACATGACCCCCAATCCCCTCATCTCCACCTCCCTTTCCACTTGCTGGAATCTCAGTCCGAGTAGCTCTTAGAACCCGTCGTCTAATGAGTGGAACATCATCCTCTGGATCCTCATCCTCTCCACCATGAGCTGCAATAACCCTAGGGTCTGGCTGAATCTGACCAAAATCAATGCCTCTCCTGCAACCCTCATCCCGTCTAGTCATCTTACCTCCTCCTATAGAGGGCAACCCTCTCAGTGATCTCATCCATGCCCTGCCAGTATCCCTCCCAATTTGTCCTACCTCTCTCCTACCCATAGGAAGTGGTCTCCCAATCCTGCCAACCAGTCCAAATGGTCCTCCATAGACTCTCAATTGACCTCCTCTCCGTCCAGGTCTCCTACCGCCACCACCTCCATCTCCTCCCTCATCTCCATCACCTCCGCCCTCAGGAGAAGCTCTAAGCTCTCATCTCTGTCTCTGTCTCCTGATAATAGGATCAGCTGAATTGTCATCCTCATCTCTTGAGCTGGGAGGAGGGTTTGCTAGATCGGTAATACGAGGAAACAGGTGTGTAAGTATGTACAGAGCATAATTTGCAGTAACCCCAGGATCTAGAATGTTCAATCTCATATCATAAGCCACCCTAGGAGTAGCCAGAAACTATGCACGTGCTATCTCAAATGACAAAGAAGGTCCCCAATCTTTCCTATCTCTGTACCGTCGTGCATATATCGTGACACAAGTAGGCATAAGCTAAATGATACCAAACTGTCTCAGAATGCGACTAATCAACTGTCACTCAACAATGTATGGAGTCCGACCAATGAGATATCTACTTTGCATAATAAATGGTAATGTTTGTACATCATCCATCCATGGCTCACAATCAATATAAAGTCTCCAAATAACACTATCGAACGAATCAAGAACCCAATGCCAATACTCCATCTTACCCAGCTTATGCTAAGTAAGGATACCTGCATACAGATAAACATATGGCTACCTCTCACCACAAACTCTATGATGAATAGGTCGCATAATAGCAATGTACTCCCAACACCAGATCTGCAAAAGTGTGCATCTTGTCGACATACTAGCACTCTCATCGAAAACAACCTGATGAAGATCATGATACAAATAAGTGAGCATACAAACACCCCACGCATATCAAGTTTGATGTTGCATCATGCTCTGAAGAATCTCACCCCACCCAACAACAAAACCTCGAGATCTTTTGTCTAGATAGATGAATCCCCCAATCAAATCTGCAAGAATCATAGGGAGAGTCTCATAATACATAATCATATCCTCCCATTGGATCTCTCCTCTCGAAATGCTCTCATCACCAAATACGGCTCTGCAAGCCTCTGTCCCTCCATGATCCTCAAAATCGTACTGAACTAACTCACCAGTCACTAGGATGTGGAGAATCCTTTATACATTCTCAAGCGTCACACTAATCTCACCTGTGGGTAGGTGGAAAGTGTTATGCTTGTTGTGCCATCTCTCGGCTAAAGCTGCCAACAATCCCCTATTATGGGTAATATCAGGCATGTATAACAAGTGGCGTAATCTGCAGGCATCTATATGTCTCAACTCTACTTGTGTAAGCTCTGGCACTAAGTGTCGCATCACCAAGAATTTCTCCCGCCACTGGAGAACATCAAGTTTCTCCTGTTTACCAAGAGAATTCAATCAATCATCATTCATTTATTTATAAAATCAAAGAGATCGCTAATCTATCCAATCAAATCAAATCAATCTAAACCTATCAATCATAGTTTTCTATCAATCACCGAGTTCAATCAAACTCTGCTATGCTCTTCATCAGAAACTAAATCGGTTTCTTAGAGCTAATCTATCAAATCAATCTAAACCTATCAATCATGGTTTTCTATCAATCACTGAATTCAATTAAACTTTTCTATGCTCTTCATTAGAAACTAAATCGGTTTCTTAGAGCTAATCTATCCAATCAAATCAATCTAAACCTATCAATCATGGTTTTCTATCAATCACTGAGTCTAATCAAACTCTGCTATGCTCTTCATCAGAAACTAAATCAGTTTCTTAGAGCTAATCTATCCAATCAAATCAAATCCATCTAAACCTATCAATCATGGTTTTCTATCAATCACTAAATTCAATTAAACTTTGCTATGCTCTTCATCATAAACTAAATCGGTTTCTTAGAGCTAATCTATCCAATCAAATCAAATCAATCTAAACCTATCAATCATGGTTTTCTATCAATCACTGAGTTCAATCAAACTTTGCTATGCTCTTCATCAAAAACTAAATCGGTTTCTTAGAGCTAATCTATAAATCAAATCAATCAATCGTTTATCCTATCAATCAATCAAGTTCCTATTCATCACAATTGCGCATCAAAATACCTAAATCTAATCATCAAAGTGAATTTTAACATGAACAACATCAAACAAATTCATTTGAAACACAAGTGCTAATCTTTTTAACAAAAGCGTTATTCTATTAAACACAGGCACTAAATCGAACATATGCGTGAACCTTTTTCGCACAAGCACTAAACCTTGGAACAAAAGCGTGAAACAATCAAAAGCATTACCCTAAACATCAAATGCACAAACACTAAAAGAAAAAGCGCTAACATTAATCACAAATGAGCTAACAAAATGAGCATATGCACTAAAAATATTAGATGCGCTAACTTTACATGCAAAAGCGCTAACAAATAAAACAAAAACGCTAACCAAAGATGTCAAAAAATCGCAAAAATTCAAAATAGCCAAAAACGCACCAAACAAACATGAAAAATTGCACGATAAGTTGCAAATAGGCTCAGGATAAGGTACATACAGGATACCGATACTCAAGAGGTCATTGATATCGTCGAACACACTCAAATCAATGGTTCTCCAATGGGATCACCATTTTACCACCTCACCAAGATAATCTCTTCATACGCTCCCAATGATGCAAATGAAATTAAAATTAACTTTGGTTAATTTTATATTTACTATTTGGAAGGGTAATTAATGTTTTTCAATGGGGCAATTATATTTATTTTTCATAATACATTTAATCGAAGGATCTTTTCAATTATCGTGAGATCAATCGCTTATCCAAAAAAAATTAAACAATTTCACGATCAATCTCCCAAGGGGGCACACAATTAGGATTTTCCATCTTCATCAGGCACATTATCGAGACTTGATTTAATCTTTGAAACAATGTTGTCTTGACATCATTTCAAAGAGGGACAAAATGTATACACATAAAAATGGCTATGAGCGATTAAATAAATATTTAATAATTATTCTTCTATTAAATAGTTAATTTGAAAAGATTAATTTATTTAAATCATTTCATGTCTTTCTATTAATTAATTGAATTAAAATATTTTATTAATTAATTCATCTATCCTATTCCTCTAATTTGTGAAGCAGGGGCAACAAATGAAGGAGTCATTGGGCGGAAAAGGCCATAGTAGCAACAACAAGAGGGTCGAGAGAGGCATCATCAATAGTAAGGGATGCCTCATCCTAGGAGGGGACATCATCCTCCTAAGAGGAGTCAACCAAAACAAACTCATAAGCATTGATTGTTAGGTGATCTTTAGTAGCATCCTTCCACCAAGAAGTTGCACCTTTGCTAAGTGACCCATAGAGAAGTACCTTTGACAGTGAAAGGAGAGGCCCTCATAATCAAATGGTTGAGTCCATGGCCTATCCCCAACTATAAGAACCACTTCCTTAGGGAGGGGCAAATATATGTCGATATCAAATAACATGCAAGAAAATGTAGAATGACCCATGGAATACATGGCATCATCAACCTTGAAGAAGCTGCCAATGGAGTTATCGATGGCCTCGAAACAAAAGGGCTCCTAGAAATGGAGGGGAAGATTTGGGAGGTAGACCCATACCAGACGAACAATAAGAGATTCAATAAGGGGGTTGAAGGAAGTTGTTCAGGGCTTAATAGAGAGAGAGAGATCTCCCCAGGCCCACAAATTTCTTAGAACCAAATCACTATCAAGAGTAGAGGTAAAGGAAGCAATGAAAAAACCTTTAGCACAAGCAAAAATCTCAATGTCATGAGAAACTAAATGCTTCCAGGAATCACTCACCTAGCAATGAAGGTTTGGAAGAGAAGGCCAAAACCCAACAAATTTGCAAACCAATGCATTGTGTTGGTAGAAATCAACATTTTCCACAATGTCCTAGCCACAGACCACAACAAGCGAGGTATTGACACAAGGAAGAGGAAAAATACCCTTGCAAGGAGCAATAGATCTAGCCACACGAGAAAAGATTTGCCTAGCAGCAAAGGAAGGAGGTTTGGGAAGAACAATCGAACCCCCAATGCCAACACTCATAGCAGTGGGAAGACCCCCAATCTAGTGTCCGTGATAATAGACACTAGCGCCCAAAGAAGTTGAGTCAGCACCCAAACCCTCAACATAAACAACCTTAGGCTAAACATAAGGCTTGGTGGAAGCTCCAGCAAAAATGACCCCAAGCTGAGTAGAATCCCTATCACCCGCATTGTTAATGACGCTCGCAACGGAACCAACAACCAAAATAGGGGGCATCCACCAAGGTGAGGAGCAGAGCCATCTGAAACACGGGCGCGAGAACTATTCAAAATGCAGGCAGGAGAGCTATTGAGAGCCATCTCCATACAACTTGTTTATTGCTTATTGACTTGTTGAGATAGTTGACCCATTCTACTTCTATTCTCATTCTCGTTCTTAAACCATTTCAATCTTTCTTAGGAGATTGGAGTTTTATTTTCAAATCTTTTAAGAAACTCTTTTTCCTTCATTAGTTGCATGATACACAATTGTTAGCAATTTTTGTGTCAACCTTAGCAGAGCTTAGATCCAAGATTTCAGTGTGGCTAACGTTTCGTGTTAGTCAATACCGATAACATGTCATGTTATCGATCTCAATTGAGTTAGTTGCTTCTTCATAATTTTTGCAGAGTCATATAACACGAGGGTTATATGATGTGTCAATAACACAAGTGTTATTGATCCTCGTGCCTCATGTGTTACATCAACAGATCATGTCAATAACATGTGTTATTGACCGGGTCATGTTATTGACTGCCTTAGTTTGTAGCGTGTTATTTGGCACCGAAGCGGGCCCCAGTCGACATTAAAGAACAACATGGAAACAAAAGGTCTCATGGGATAAGGCTCAATGAGGGCAACGAGATAAGAAACAAAGAAAAGGCAAAGAAACTCTTATCCCGTGAAGTTGGGCAAAGGCTCAATGAGGGCCGTGGGATAAGAAACAAAGAAGACAAAGGCTTATCCCGTGAGGTAAAGTGAAGACACAAATGATGTCGCGGGATAAGGAAATACAAAGGCGGGTGGTTTCATTGCTTATCCCACGAGGTTAGAAAGATAGCAACACATTCCCACGGGATAAGCAAATCAAGGTAAATCAGAGGGATCCTTATCTCGTGGAAGAAAACAAAGATAGGAGGGAGCCCGCGGGATAAGAAAATAAAAGAAAAATTGAGAGGACTTATCCCACGAAGTGGAAGAAAGGATCAACAAATCTCGTGGGACAACAAAGCGAGACATAAATTGATGCAGGAGCATCCCCAATTCTTGGCAATCTTTTATCGGCCAAAAATTATTTCATTTTGTTTTGTTTTCTGTTCTACAATTTCAGCATTTCATTATGCATTTTCTGGCATTGGCTCACCGGATATTGAAGAGTTGGATTTTGCTTGAGGACTTCATCATCTACCTTATTCCCAAACCACAGAGAATTTGGATCATTTTTCAACAAGTTATTGCTACCGGTTTCCGAGACAGTTTTCTGGAATGGGTTGCCTAGACCTATTTGCATTAGTGATCTACCAGATCCCTTCCATAGCTTACAGAGCCCTGAGCATTGATTCCAATGTTCCTTGGCGTGTGGTTGACATTCCCTTTTATCTGCACTTCATCCTTTGGATTTTAAAAAAGGAATTTATTTGGTAGAGGTCGACCTTGTTGTTTTTACATGTTAGTTCTTGTTCTTTGACATTTGATCCCTTTTTGGACCGATCAGATCCCTTGGATTGTATAAATCATTGTAATTAAGCATTAGAATGTAGATCAAAGGTGGTAGACAGAACATAGAAGCTAGATCTTAAGATTTGAGGTCCCAGTTATGACCTATTCTATAATTGAGCATGTTTTAGTAGGCCAGTGAGCCCATTGTTGTAACCTGGATGTTACCAGTTGATTGTAATCAGTTTTCATGATATAATTAATTCTGTTTTGCATTGCCTCCATCATATCCTTGTGTTTCCGTTGTGTTTACTCTTGCTAACCGATCCAGATTGATCTCTTTGAGGTCCCTTCTAACCGGTGAGTGTACTTGATGAATACTAAGAGGGGGGTGGATTAGTATGCCAAAAATATTTGCACTAAAACACTTACACAGTCTAAAGATAAACCGGTAAAGCAGTTTGACAGTCAAACCGGTTACCACACATACAAACCAAAATGCGAATAAAACATTCACCCACAAAAGCAATACAACCATAACACAAGATATTTGACGTGGAAACCCAACTAGGAAAAACCACGGTGAGATGGAACTCACAAGTCACTATCTGCAGAATAGAAACCAGACCGGTTAAGGTCTTACAATGTTCTTCACCAGAACAGATCCTATTAGGAATCTCAATCTTTGTTAGGAGATAAGTCCAATTAAAGACTACCTTGTTAGAGGATTTTAGATTCACATGTGTGAACCACCTTGTTAGAGGATTTTACAAAGGCTTTGAGGCCTACCCGGTTAGGGGATACTGACTTGTTAAAGATGTGAGTAATCAACAAGTGTTTGATCTATCTAATAGCACAAACTGCTTGGTTAGATCCAGTATTGCTCATAGCTAATGCATTCCAGCATTACATGTCTTCTCTATCTCTCTCTTAGTTACAACTCGATCTTCTTAGATAAGATCGCTCTTCCAACAACTCAACATCCACCTTAAACCCTGGCTCAATATTAACCCTTTTCGCAGCAACCTAAAACCCTAGACATGATGCCCTTTTAAAGGAATCTGCTTTCATGTCGGTCCAATAGGATTTCTTTACAATTTCCTAGGTTCAATGAACCTAGACATACTTAGTAACATGACACAGGAATCACCGTTAATGTGTTGGCACCGTCAAACAATCAATGGATTGGTAACTCATCACAAAATGATGTTGGTAACTCATCACAGAGTATTACCGGTTCATACAAAATATCGGTTGCCCGTTTGACAAAAATGAAGACTGGTAAGAATGTGTTGTGCCGCTTTTCTCCCTCATACCACTTGTGATCTGCGAACCGCTTGGGGTCGACATGTCGCTTCAGACCGGAAAACACATTCTGCAAAATCACTACTAGTCTAAAGACTAGAATACAACATACCGGTTGGAACAAATACTGGTTGAGCATGAGCTCATACATATAAAGGGGATCTCAATACAAGTGTGTGTCCATCAATGACAATCACAACATAAACATCAAAAATGCCAACAATCTCCCCCTTTGGCATTGATGGCAACACTTAGGAAAATAAAATTTTGACATCTAAGTGTTTTACAACAAAAAACTTGCCATTAACAAAATTGCTCCCCCTAAGCATATATACTATCCCTTAATCAACAGAGTGTATAGCAATTTTGCATTCAGAGCATAATCATCAAAGCATATAGCATATATCACAGCATATATCAAAATTTCAAAATTTTAAAACCATATACTTCTCCCCCTTTGCCAACAATGACAAAGTACCGCTGAAAAACCTGTTTCCATATATATAAAAAAGAGTTTATGACAATAATGAATAATACTTGTCAAAAACCGCTTTATAGTCTTGAAAAAACTGTTTCATGGAAAGAGACCAGGACTCAAGTAGGGAGGTCACCACTTCCTTCTTTGTCTGCATTTGTGATACCTGTTCCTCCATGGCGTCTATTGTGCTCAATTCTTGTGTGACTGTCAGGGCATCGAGGTTCAGATAGCATTTCTGGAGAATTTGCAGTCGTGGAAGTAATACCAGTTGAAGCTCCTACAAATCCCTAGACCTTGTGCTGATCTCTTGCTCTATCTTGGCTGACTAGATCTGGAACCGGTGAACAGTTTTCCCATATGCTGCAAAGGAGTCATAAGGAGTCTTGAATGTGCTTAAGTAGGACTGTAAGTCTGTTTGAAGCTGTTGCTTCTTGGCTAGCACATCATCACAGAACAGATGAGGTTGACAGATTTTGCTGAGTAGCAAGTTTCCCTCATCCAAGGCACTCCTTATGTCCTTTTGATCCTTTGGCAGTTCAGTCCTAAGCTCATTTAATTTCTTCACGAGAGCAACATTAAGAGCCTTTTGGTGCTCTTTCTTTACATTGGCCTCTGCTGCTTCTTCTAGACCCTGCACCTAATCATCCACTATACTACACAAAAGTTTGAGTTGTGCTAGTGACGAATCAGTGTCAGGAAGATTAGTACCAGGGATTAAACCGGTAAGTGTGTCTACAGCTACCTGAATGATGTCCTGTTCCTTTTTCTTGCGAATGATCTCAAGGTGCTCTTGAGAAACCTTGATGCTCTGCATAAGCTCCAACTCACTTGTAGATTGGAGATCGATAGGACTAGAGAGATCAACCGGTGAGGGTTGACTTCCGGTTGCCTTCAGAGTCTCCACCTGAGAGATTTTTGCCGCTTCTCATTCCTTGGCTTCTTCAGCTTTCTTCTTTTCCACTTCTCTTCTCTTCTCTTCTTCCTTGTCTTCCTCTGCCTTTTTCTTCTCCTCTGCTCTCCTCTTCTGCTCTTCCTTTTCTTCTTCTTCCCTCTTCTTCTTCTCTTCCTCTTCCTTTTTCTTCTTCTCTTCCTCTTCCTTCTTCTTCTCTTCCTCTTCTTTCTTCTTCTTTTCTTCCTCTTCCTTCTTTCTCTTTTCTTCTTCTTCCTTCTTCTTCTTTTCTTCCTTGTCCTCTTCTTCTTTCTTCTTCTTGCTTCTTCTTCTCTTCATCTTTTCTTTTCTCCTCTTCCTCTTTTCTCTTCTCTTCCTCTTTTTTCTGTTTCTCATCTTCATCCTTCTTCTTTTTCTCTTCCTATTCTTTTGCCGCTTGTTGTGTGTCCACAGCATGTTCACCACCCTAATTGGCCTGTTGCCCCTGTTCAGTTCCCTCAGAAGGTATGTCCCGAGTGACATCTTCTATATCCAGGGCATCGACATCTATGGTGTCGATTGGTTCCTCCACCAGGTTTCCTTCCTCATCAAAAACCTCATCCGGTTTGGAAATAACCGGTTCCTTTTCCGCTTGGAGGTTGGCCATTTGAGCTTTGTGAAAGCTGATAGCATGGGCCATGTGTTGATGTGTATCCTTTTCTACATCATCAACTCTCCCTTCCAACAACCAGAGTCTTCTTCTCCTTGTGAAGAAGAGACCTTTATTTTGATCCAATACATCAAATAATTCTGAATTTGAGAGTTCAGGGAAGTACTGTGCAAAAACTTTCTCCCTAATCTCTTGTTCCTTTTCAATGGAAATGTGCCATTTGTTATCCAATGCTTTAAATAATGAATTCGGTGTCTGAGATTTAATCTTTGATGGTGACCGGTCATTTTTACATAAATAAAGAATGATTTCTTGCAGTACTTCATCTTTTTCTTCACTATTGAATTCATCATAATAATCTATTAAATCATGAAGTAACTTTCTCCTAATATTCTTTACTGTTCTTTGAAAATGTGTCAAAGGTTTGTAAGAGGACATATCTATATTTACCGGTGCAGATGTTGCCAGTTCATTCTTCTTCATCTTCTTGGTCTATCTAGCCTTCTTTGGCTGTTCATCAAACTCGGTTTCTTCGGAGTCTGGTTCATTTGCCTTAGTCTTCCTCTTTCTTTCGAAGACTTTTGCTGGTGTTACCTCCGGTTTCTTCTTTGCTGGTGACCGCTTGGTCACTCTTGGAGTCACAGTGGTAGCTGGTGCTGATGTTGCAGGCACTGCCTTAGCTTTCTTAGCTGCCAGTTCTTTTCCCTTCTTCACCGATGGTTCTTCAACCGGTGCGATCCTCTCCAAGTATGTTCTGGTTTGCTTATCCTTTGGATCAAGAGGCGAGGCAATAAGGGTTGAAGCATACCCTTCCAGCATGTCAAACATGACCTCATAGCCCATAGGCTCCACTTCCTCCATTCTAGGCTTAACAACCTCCATTAGACATTTGTCCACCTAAATAGTGAAACAGATGTCATCTTCATACTTCTTCACTATGTCACCTGAGATTCGTACCCTCTGACTCATCTTTCTTCTGAACTCATCAAAGTATTTGTTCAGTATCTCAGGGTAGCCAGTTCCAATGGCTTGCACGCTTTCCTTTATCTGCTTGGTTACTGATTGGTCAGGGGACCACTGGACATCTCCTACACCTGGAAAGTAGCCTTGGAAATAGAAAAACAACCCTACCAGTAGTTGTCCAAACTTAAATCTCAGTGAATTGTCCTTTTTGATTGCCTTAAGATTTAACAGGAGTTGCCTCTGCATACCGGTGCATAAGTCAAATGATTTATCCTCTATAATCATCCGGTAAGCGGCATTTACCACTGCAGCAGATACAGAATTAATCCTGCTGGCTGAGAATGTTCTGTAGCCTATCACCATGCAGGCGTATTTTACCAGTTCATCCTTGATAGGATTAACTGTCATACCTCGTGAATCACTTGTCGAACCAATGAGCTTGGTCATTCTGATTTGCTTACCGTTCTCAGGGCTGGCACTTCCCCTGTGTTGCAAAAACCAGTGACTGAATGAATTGCCTCAGGCGTGATATCACGCGTTCTCTCCAGGTACATCTTGTCACCATGGACTCTGCTCAAGATGATCCTGATGTGATCCTCTATGAAGTCTTCCAGAAAATATACCGCATTATGGAGTTTCTTCTTCTCTAAGATACTGAACTCCGGTTTGATCCTTTTGTCCTTTCCGCAAAATAGACCTAATTGAGTATGAATGGATAAGGACCCTAGCTCTTCTATCTTGCAATCAATATAATCTGAAATTCCTTCTTCAACTATGACTCCAGCTGGAACTTGTGACAAAGCATTATACTTGGACTTCCTCTGAATGAAACTTTCTGACTCAATGGATGTGCTTGAACTGGTATGAGATGCAAAAGCCATTGAAGAGTATTTCAAGAACACAAAAAATACCTTTCAAACGCGAATTTAGGGCTTCCTGATTCTGCTTTACTTCGCTCTCTGTCGGATGCCAAATCACTGCTTTGAGTTCTCCACTACTGCTTGCAAACTAGATTTGAATCTCTTTCAAAGTTATCCAATTTCTTGAAATCTAAGCTCAAATCACCTTTTATTCGCTTTGCACTTGAAAACTTTTCTTCACTCGAAAACAGATAGTGAGAAATGATTTGAAAAATGCATTTATACATGTCTCTCACCTACCATCATTAATGCTCCTCTATTAGGGTGTAAACCCTAATTTGCCTTTTTACTGTTTCCGGTCTTCTGCCAAGCGACAGGTGTAGCATACCGGTTAAGGTCTTTTACCGGTGTTAACCGGGGGTTCGAAAGCATTTCACCATTTTCTCCCCCTAAGCCTTTGAGGCTTAGTTTGCCGGTTCAGATATTTCCACACTAGGTGCAGAAACTGGTTCCTCTTCCAACATTGTTGGTTTCTTCTTCCATGTTTTCTTCATGTCTCCTTGAACTTTTTCAACATCTATTTCTCCTTCCTGAGTGACCGGTATATCATCAGATATACTTTTTCTGCTTCTGTAGAATCTTGCAATGTGACCCAGTTTGTTGTAGTGATAGCAAACAAGTCCAGGTGCTCTCCAAGGTCCATTGTACATGTTTCCATTCTTCCTTCTACATGTTGCAGTAGTGTGACCATGACCATGACAGATCATACAACTTTCTCTCCATCCGGTTGCTGCTTGATGACCACCGCTTCTTGACTGATGATTGAAGTCATTAAACCGGTTGTGGTTCCGGTTCATAAAAGATTCAGGACCAATTCCTTGGGTCCTCTAAGGATATCTTCCAGTGTTATCCACTACAGACCTGCATTCAAATGCTCTATGCCCAAACTTGTTGCATGCATAACAATGACCATTGAACTTATTGAATCTAGGTACATTGTTGATAAAATAAGGAAAATTATTGTAGGCTTTGCTCCTACATACATTGGCAGTGTGTCCTTCTTTAAGATAGTTAAAGCAAACAGGTTTGAATTTTTGCTTACCTTTTCCTTTGAGTGTCGATTGCTTCTTTGATGCTTCAACATTTGTTCCTAAGGATTCTCCTTCCTCATGCCCAGAAAAACCAAGACCATTGGTATTCTTTTCTGGTCTAGATGACTCAAGCTTTTGCTCTAGCTTGACTGTACTTTTGCCAAACTTAGCAAGTATTTCCTTTGAATCAAAGAGTTCTTTGGAAATAGCAGTGTTTGTCTCCATAAGACTTGCATTTTCAGAGATGGCAATGTTCAGTTCTCCTTGCATGTCTTCTTTTTCCATTCTACTCTCATGAAGGCGAGCAGTTAGTGAACTAATCTCATGTTTCAACTTGGAGATCTCATGATCTCTGTCTTTTACCAGATCTTCACCTTTTCTCCGGTTCTCAAGCTCTCGACTGAACCAAATAGTCAGTCCTTCCAACTCCTTTCTTAGATTGGAGTTTGAATCATTCAGCTTATTCACTTCAGCAATCATAGCTTCCATGTTAGCTTCATCTTCAGAACTACCTTCAGATAGTTCCATCAGCTTTTCTGCATGTTCTCTTCTTTTTGTTTGAGATGCCTTGTATTTGACCATAAGATCATCATAGGCTTGCTCAGACTTAGTGAGTCGTTGAGTAAGTTCCCTCAAGGTGTATTCCCCCATATCTCTTTCCAAGTGGTTAAACTTATAGAAAGGTTGGCTTTGATACCAATTGATGAATACTAAGAGGGGGGGGGTGAATTAGTATGCCAAAAATCTTTGCACTAAAATACTTACATAGTCTAAAGATAAACCAGTAAAGCAGTCTGACAGTCAAACCGGTTACCACACATACAAACCAAAATGCGAATAAAACATTCACCCACAAAAGCAATACAACCATAACACAAGATATTTGACATGGAAACCCAACTGGGAAAAACCACGGTGAGATGGAACTCACAAGTCACTATTTGTAGAATAGAAACTAGACCAGTTAAGGTCTTACAATGTTCTTCACCAGAACAGATCTTGTTAGGAATCTCAATCTCTGTTAGGAGATAAGTCTGATTAAAGACTACCTTGTTAGAGGATTTTAGATTCACATGTGTGAACCACCTTGTTAGAGGATTTTACAAAGGCTTTGAGGCCTACCCGGTTAGGGGATACTGACTTGTTAAAGATGTGAGTAATCAACAAGTGTTTGATCTATCTAATAGCACAAACTGCTTGGTTAGATCCAGTATTGCTCACAAGTAATGCATTCCAGCATTACTTCAGTCTTCTATATCTCTCTCTCAGTTACAACTCGATCTTCTTCGATAAGATCGCGCTTCCAACAACTCAACATCCACCTTAAACCCTGGCTCAACATTAACCCTTTTCGCAACAACCTAAAACCCTAGACATGATGTCCTTTTAAAGGAATCTACTTTCATGTCGGTCCAATAGGATTTCTTTACAATTTCCTAGGTTCAATGAACCTAGACATACTTAGTAACATGACACAGGAATCATCGTTAATGTGTTGGCACCGTCAAACAATCAATGGATTGGTAACTCATCACAAAATGCCAGTTGGTAACTCATCACAGAGTATTACCAGTTCATACAAAATACCGGTTGCCGATTTGACAAAAATGAAGACTGGTAAGAATGTGTTGTGCCGCTTTTCTCCCTCGTACCACTTGTGATCTGCGAATCGCTTGGGGTCGACATGCTTCTTCAGACCGGGAAACACATTCTGCAAAATCACTACTAGTCTAAAGACTAGAATACAACATACCGGTTGGAACAAATACCGGTTGAGCATGAGCTCATACATATAAAGGGGATCTCAATACAAGTGTGTGTCCATCAATGACAATCACAACATAAACATCAAAAATGCCAACAGTACCAAGTAGTATCAAAGCGAGCTTTCATTCCAGAGATTGCATTGTCCTGAGAAATTTTGTTGTAGGGTAGCGAACTGTGGATCTGACCTGCAGCTGCAGAGGACTGGCGTGAAGATGGCGCGAACAAGAAATAAGAATGGTGGAGCGCATGGGAATACAAACCTGCTATGATGAAAATGTTGTGAGGAATTGAAGCCCGGTTGGAAGCTATTGAGACAACCCAGAGAAGAGGCTGACATATTGAAGATGTGAGTGAAGATGAAGGAGAAGAAGCCCCGACAGAAGAAGTAAACCCACTAACGATTGATCTGGATGAAGAAAGGTTCTTAAGGATTTTGAGTAGGGAAAATACTAAACCATATTTTGCCCCACCGAAATATGATCGGATAAATTTATGGATTGAATCTTGGAGATGGAGAAATATTTTGATTTTGAGAACACCACAGAAGAAAGAAAGGTGAAGTATGCCTGAGCTCGGTTGAAAGGTCATGCATCTCTTTGGTGGGAGAATTTGCAAGTTGATAGACAGAGAAGAGGTAAAGAGAAGATCAAGACATGAGATCGAATGGTTGCTAAGTTAAAATCAAAATTTATGCTAGTTGATTATCAAGTGAATTTGTTCCGGAAGTTGTAGAAACTAAAGCAGAAGGAATCTAGTGTAAAGGAGTACACCGAAGCATTTTACAAGTTGAATATCAGATCTAGACATGTTGATGATGAGGTTGAACAAGTTGTAAGATATTTGAATGGATTGTGGATGTCTATATAAGATTAAATCAGTTTGATTAAATTACAGAGTGTTGAAGAAGCTCACTAGTATGCCCTGAAAGCAGAAGAGAAGCCGAACAAAAGACATGAGCAGAGATAGAGAGGTAGAGGTGGAAGGTTTTTTGGAGGAAGATTTCGAGGAAGAGGGTATCCTGGAGGAAGAGGAACCTATACAGATTATAATAAGGACAAGGAAGTAAGCAAAGAAGGTAATTCATATCAGAAGGATGATAGAAATTTCTATCGAAGGAGAGAACCGGATGGCTACCAGAGTGAAAATTTTGGAAAAGATGATAGAAGACAAGATAAGAGAGTGTTTAGAGGAACTTTCTATAAGTGTGGAGAAGGACATCATTCTTTCGAATGTAGGAAGGAAGAGAATACCATGAGAACAACAATGGTGGAAGAAAGCCCCACCAGATCAGCTAATAAATCGGAAGATGGAGAGCTGTTGATGATGAGGAGAGCTTTGTGTCATACCAGAGGAGATGAAGAACCCTTGTAGAGGAGGAATTTGTTCAAGACCAGATGTAAGGTATCTGGTAAGTGCTATAAAGTTGTTATTGATAGTGGTAGTTCAGATAATCTTATTTTTGAAGAGATGGTGAGTAAGTTGAAGTTGGAAAGATTTAAACACCCTAAGCCTTATTAGATAGCATGGATTCACAATGATCATAAGATGTTAGTAAGTGAGCAATGTTTGGTGAAATTAAAAATTGGGAATTATCGTGATGAAGTCTTGTGTTGCATTATGCCTATGGATATTTGTCACCTTTTGTTGGGTAGATCTTGGTAGTTTGATAGACAGGCAATACATTCTGGGAGAAAGAATATATACACTATTATGGCCAATGGGATGAAGCAAACCTTGTTGCCTTGGAGGAGCCTTTGAAGAGTGAAGTTTGTACGAATTCTAGAATCTATTTGGTGGATGGAAGGAAATTCCTGGATGGGATGAGACATGAGAATGTGTGTTTTGCCTTAGTTCCTAAGAAGACTAAGAATCTAGAGCATGAAGAAGAACAATCAAAAAAGATAAAAGAGTTGCTGACAGAGTATGAAGACATCATATCAGATAATCTGCCTGATGGATTACCACTTGTTAGAGGTATCATTCATTGCATGGACTGGATTCCCTGAGCTAGTTTTCCTAACAAAGTTGCACACCAGATGACACTGATAGAGAATGAAGAGCTGAATAGACAAGTGCAAGAATTGTTGAAGTAAGGTTTGATCAGAGAAAGTCCGAGTCCTTGTGCAGTACCAGCAATATTAGCACCTAAGTAGAATGGAGAATGGAGGATGTGTACCGATTCCAGAGCAATAAACAAGATCACAGTAAAATATCAATTTCCTTTTCCTAGGATGGATGACATAATGGACTGTTTGAGAGGAGCCAAATACTTCACAAAGATAGACTTGAAGAGTGGATATCATTAGATCATAATCAGAGAAGGAGATGAGTGGAAGACAATGTTCAAGACAAATGAAAGACTGTATGAATGGTTGGTGATGCCTTTTGGGTTAACTAATGCACCAAGTACTTTCATTAAGTTAATGAATGAGATATTGAAGAAATTATTGGGTAAGTTTGTTATTGTATATTTGGATGACATTCTGATTTTCAGTAAGATAAAAGAGGAGCATTTGTTGCATTTAAGACAAGTTTTGCAGAGGTTGAGAGAAGAAAAATTGTTGATAAATCTTAAGAAGTGTACTTCCATTAAGGAAGAGTTAGTCTATTTAGGATTTGTGATATTTGGGGATGGTTTGAAGATGGACCCTGAGAAAGTAAAAGCAATTGTTGAATGGCCTACACCGGAAAGCATTGGAGAGGTAAGATCATTTCATGGATTGGCTAGTTTCTACTAGAAGTTCATCAAAAATTTCAGTTTAGTTTGTAACCCTATGATTGAGAAAATGAGGGAAGATGGGAAGGAATTCAAGTGGACCACCAGAGAAAACACAAATTTTGAATTGTTGAAGCACAAAGTGACTGAGCAGCATGTGCTAGCTTTACCAGATTTCAACAAAGTATTTCAAGTAGATTGTGATGCATGTGGAACTGCAATTGGAGCCGTACTAAGTCCAAAAGGGAGAGCAGTAGCTTATTTCAAGGAGAAGTTGAATGATGCCCGAAGGAGATATTCAGTGTATGATTAAGAATTTTATGCCATAGTTCAAGCCTTGAAGAAGTTGATGCATTACCTATTTCCTAAGGAGTTTGTGTTGTATACTGATCATCAATCCTTGCAGTATTTGAACAGTCAGAGTAAGTTTAATCACAAAGATATGATATGGGTAGTATTTTTGCATACACCTTTGTATTGAAGCATAGAAGTGGGAAATATAACAAATTTGTTGATGCATTGAGTAGAAGGAGGAATTTGTTGACAGAGATGAGAGTGACAATATTAGGATTTGAGGAGTTGAGGACCTTGTATGATGATGAGCCAGATTTTGTAGAACCTTGGAGAGCATGTAGAGAACCGGATATGGTAGATAGAAGCAAGTGGTTGGATTACTTCATTCAAGATGGGATGTTATTCAAAGGAGTTTGGTTGTGCATACCTAAGAGTTCTATGAGGGAGAATCCGATAAAGGAGAAGCATAGTGGAGGACTAGCTAGACACTTTGGTGTTGATAAAATGGTAGCATTGGTGAGTGAGCATTACTTTTGGCCCCAAATTCATAAGGATGTTAGGAAATATGTGCAAAGTTGTAGAGTTTGTCAAGTTGCAAAAGATAGTAGTCAGAATATGGGATTGTATAAGCCTTTGACAGTACCAGAGAGACCTTGGGAGGATATAAGCATGGATTTCATACTTGGATTGCCTAAAACATAGAGAGGGAATGATTCTATATTTGTGATAGTGGATAGATTCTCGCAGATGACTCATTTCATACCTTATAAGAAAACATCAGATGCAATGCATATAGCTAACCTTATTTTCAAGGAAGTAGTGAGATTGCATGGATTGCCTAAGAACATAGTTTCAGATAGGGATACCAAGTTTATTGGTTATTTTTTAGAACACTTTGGAAGAAGATGAAGACAGATTTGAAGTTCAGTTCTACTTTTCACCCATAGACTGATGGATAGCCAGAGGTAGTTAATCAAAGCTTGGGAAATTTGTTAAGATGCTTAGTTGGAGATAAAACTGGAAGTTGGGATTTGTTTCTTGCACAAGCAGAGTTTGCCTACAATAATTCAGTAAATAGGAGTACTAGAAGGACACCTTTTGAGATTGTTACCAGAGCACACCCTAGAGGTATATCAGAATTGAGAGATATCAACAATGAAGATAAGAGAAGTGCAGAAGCAGAAGACTTTGCAAGACCACATGACAACCTTGCATATTCAAGCTAAGCAACATTTGGAGAACATGAACAACAAGTATAAGAAGAAAGCAGATGAGAAGAGAAGACATAAGGAATTTGAAGTTAGTGATGAAGTGATGGTGTATCTGAGAAAATAAATATTCCTGGTTGGAGCTTATAACAAATTGCAGATGAGGAAGTTTGGACCTTGCAATATTTTGAGAAAGTGCAGTTCCAGAAATGCATATGAAGTGGAGTTACCAGATAGTTTGAGTATTTCACCTATATTCAAAATTGCAGATCTACATCAGTATCATTAACCAAAATTCAGTGAGGATAGTATTGCAAACTTGGAAAAACAATTGTCCCAGAAGGAACCCGATCAAATTAAAGACATTTTGGATAGTAGGATTGGGCCTAGTACCCAGAGCAGTTAGTATAAGGAGTATCTATTATTTAGTGGAAGGACAGACCAGTTGAAGACTCATCTTGGATTTCTCAAGCAGAGGTAGACCGCCTTGGTTTTCCTCTAACCCCAGGAAAGTGAGAGACTCACTTTTCAACAACCCTGAATGTCTAATGCAAGAGCATCCCCAGTTCTTGGCAATCTTGCATCGACCAAAATATTTTCTTTATGTTTTGCTTTCTGTTCTGTAGTTTCATCATTTTTTGGCATTGACTCACCAGATCTTGAGGAGTTGGATTTTACTTGAGGACTTGATCATCTACCTTATTCCCAAACCGTTGAGCATTTGTGTCATTTTTTGACAAGTTATCGCTACCGGCTCTCGAGACACTTTTTTGGTACCGGTTGCCTAGACCTATTTTCATTAGTGATCTATTGGATCCCTTTCGTAGCTTGCGGAGTCCTAAGCATTGATTCTGATGTTCCTTGGTGCGTGGCTGACCTTCCCTTTGATCCACACTTCATCCTTTGGATTTTCCAGAGGAATTTCTTTGGAAAAGGCTGACCTTGTTGTTTTTACATGTTAGGTCTTGTTCTTCGACTTTGATCCCTTTTTGGGCCAATCGGATCCCTTGGATTGTTTAATTTATTGTAATTAAGAATTAGAATGTAGATTGAAGGTGGTAGACAGAACATAGAAGCTAGATCTTAAGATTTAAGGTCCCGGTTGTGACTTATTCTGTAATTGAGCATGTTTTAGTAGGCCAATGAGCTGGTTGCTCTAACCCGGATGTTATCGGTTGATTATAATCAGTTTTCAAGATATAATTAATCTCTTTGAGGTCCCTCCTAACTAGTGACTACACCAGAAATAAAGGAAACCCTTATCCCATGGGGATAAACAAAGACAAAGAAGGGTCACAAAATAAGTAAAACAAGGTAGAACAAAGAAAAGGCTTATCCCGCGAGGTACAAATAGACCCATAGAGATGCTATGGGATAAGAATGCAAGGCCACTCGACTATCAAACACTGTGAAGAAATCATGGACCCGGGATGCCACGTCAGCCATCCACAAGCGTTGGATCTTCATAAAGTTTGATCCAACGACGATGTTTCAATCTTGCATTGGGTTTTTGAGCATGCTTACATGACAAGATCTCGCCCGTCCATCTTCGTGCAAGATCTCTTGATCAATGGCTGAATTTCAACTTTCTCGGTGGTTGTTGGAGTTTGAATGCTCTCTGTAAGGGGTGGTTGTCAAGCCAATGGTCGAGGTCCTAATTTTTCTTAGTCGTCGTCCGATTTTGGACCCTATTTCAGTGCAACGACCAAATTTCAATTCTATATTCATACGCGACACTTGCAACCATTTTTAGATGCCACCCATGCCTCTTCAACACAATTTGAAGACTTTTTGTGCCTGCAGATGCAATCCAGTACATAGATATGCATCCAAATGCAAGGTTTTCCCTGATTTGCGGGGATATTTTCTCTTCCAGAGGTAGAGGACCATCTTGCAAAGGAAACACAACACGCCATCAGATCTGTCGATCTTATCTCTTCTCCTCCTCTCTTATTTTTGTAACCTAACTCAGGTGGGGTTAGGGTTTTCTCAAATGTAATCATCTAAGTTATGCCTGAACTATAAAAGAAATTTTGTAACATTTTCTCAGGATCTTCTCCCTTCTTTTCTCTTGTAGAACTCTTCATGTTTTCTGTACTTACAAAATTTTCCTTGCCTTTGCATTAATAGAATCTACTTGTCTTACCTAGTTCAATTTATGAAATGTGTGTATTTTCTTACCTATTTGTATGAATACATCTTTTTATTGTTTTCTCAGCATGTGTGATAGTGTTGACTCCTCTTAGAGTGACATCTGAGAACATTGTTCATTCCTCTACCATTGTTAAGAATTCCGACCTTGACTCAGTCTTAGAAAGCTAGACTTCGATAGAAACTTGTGTATCTTTTGGGTGGTTTTATTGATGTTCTATGTAGCTATAGGTAGGGGAGATCATCATTTTAGTCTGGGTGCAAACCCTATTTCCCTTCTTTAATGCAACCCTTCTCTCTCCCTTTTCCCTGTTAGATCATAGATTAGTTTTACCAGTGTTGGGTAGGTCCAACACTTTGCATCAGATTGAAAGGAAGTTGGCCTTCTCTGGAGATTCAACCTCACATTTCGCAAGGTCCCACACTTGGGAGGTTGATTCCATTTTTCACAAGGTTGATGACCAAGGTTTCTTGGGTCATCAAGGGTGCAAAATTTTTTGACAACAGTTTTTGGCATGCCCATTGGGACTGTTGAACTTTTAGTTCATAGATGGCCATTCGGGGTACAAACTCTTAGGCACTAGTCATATTCATTTTTTGCTAAGATTTCAGTACTTTCCTTAGCAATCCATCCTTTAGAGGCAATCAATCAAAGCATTTAGCAACTCTACAAAGACGACATCTACTGGTGAAGCAATTCAGCACTCTAATTAGCTGAAGACTTGGTGTGCTCTTTAGTATCTTGCATTTGGAGGCAGTCACATTCAACACCTGGAAACTCTGAGGATCAAATCTAGGCTCTTATTCAGGACCAACAACCATTTTACATCAAGCATCCAAACATGAGCACCTTCTAGAGGTATTTTTCTTTGGTATTATGAACTTTCAGAATCTAGAAGAAGAGGGAGCAGAAAAAATTTATGGATATCCCTAGAATGCATGCTTTTGTCACCTTTAATGGTGGCAACCCATTATCTCTAACCCAAAAGAGAATCATCCCAATTGCAGCCTTTAAGGTTGTACCATTTTTTACTAGGGAAACCTTTGTCACCCCAACTGAACACATTCAAGATGTAGCAGGTATTTTCTCTGTCTTTAACATCACAAAGGATAATGTAGCAGTGAGGATTCTTGCTTCTTCATTCAAGGGAAAAGCCCTAAAATGGTTTAGGGGTCTTCCCTCTGGTTCAATTTATAGCTGGGATGAATTAGGGGAAATATTATGCAAGAGTTTTGAGGACATGAGCGATCCCTTATCATTGATTGAACAACTAATAACCATCAAGAGAGCCCCATATGAGTTTATGGCAGACTTCAACTATAGGTTCCAGAAGACTTGGGATAGGATCCCTTCTTTGGTCAGGCCATCTGCCAATTGTGCCTTCTTATACTTCCTTAGGGCTTTAAATAGTGACATAGTTGTGATGATACAGTCATTGGGGGGGGATAACCTTCCATAAGCCTATGACATTGCCATCAAGGCAGAAAGGTGTTTAATACAGGCTCGAAAGTTATCCCCAAGGCTTTCAATGGCCTTGTTCCCAGAGGTTCCTGCTCAACAACCTACTTTGGCGCCTATACCAGTGATATCTACAGGAAAATTGATCACACCTATTGCTCTTCCATCATACACAAAGATTCAAAAATCCCAAGGCAACAAGCCTTATCAATAACAATGCCAAGGCTATCAACACCAACGATCCAATTTTGCGAGGCAAAACCAATGGATAGGCCCTATCCCTTTGGATAGCCTAAATCATACAATTGCAAGCACCTCAAGAGAATTTTTTCCTGTGTGGTCCAATCAGGTTGATCTGGTCGCTTGTAGAAATGAGGATGCCTCTTATGCCTTAGTGGCATACAGAGATTTTGTTTTTACAAACTGGCAGGAGGCAAAGGATAGTAGTGAGGAGGAGACTTTTTCTCATTTTAGGATGAGATCCATTCCTTCTTTGAGGAGATGGATGTGCCTACATTTGAGCATTATCATGAAATTGAGCCAAGGGTTGACGAGTCAGAGGATTCTTTTTGGGATGATCTAGAGGTTTTTTGCTCAAGTTTTGACACCGAGATGACAACTTCTAGCCAATTGAATCAAGAGGAGCAAGAGGAAGATCTTGCATTGCTAGCAGAGGCAATAAATTTTGAAGAACAAAGGCATATTTTAGAGGTGCTTGTTTTGTCACCAAATTAGCAGAGCAAAGGGAAAGTTAGTAGTGATGGCCTAATTCTATCTCCTTCAAGCGGATTCCCTATTAGACATTTGGCTCAGACTTGCAGTTCACCCCTTGGCATGCTTACTCCTGAGCATGAAGTTGAGCATCATGAAGAGGATAAAGTTCTTTTCACCCATCCACCTTAGATGAATAAAATTCAGACATGGGTGAGTTTCTTTGCTCTCAGGATTTGGGAGGCATTCCAGCAGTCTGTTGGATGCTTTTCAAATTTCTTTTCCTAGCTGGTTTTCCATAGGCATGAAGAGTATTAGACATTGGTCAAGAAAGGTAGCTACTTTGACAAGCCAGTTAATGGATTTGTTTATCCCTTTCATTGTAGGATAGTGTACATAATTAGTTTAGGTTCTTTTTAGTTTTTTCAGCTTTCCAAGAAGTGTGTGTGTGCACACTTTGCTTTTCCATATGGCAGAAATTTTGTAATCCAAGTTGTAGGGGTAGAGTATGTAATTTTGTTCAAGCCTTGACTCTACACCCAATGGACTTCATAAGGATACTGATCAATGTGCCAAGCAGGCTTGTCACCCCCTCCAAGTTGCCAAAAATGTTAGCAATTTTTGTGTCAACCTTAGCAGAGCTTAGATCTAGGATTTCAGTGTGGCTAATGTTTCGTATTAGTCAATACCGATAACATGTCATGTTATCAATCTCAGCAGAGTTAACTACTTCTTCATAATTTTTGCAAAGAGTCATATAACATGAGGGTTATATGATGTGTCAATAACACGAGTGTTATTAACCCTCATTCCTCATGTGTTACATCAACATATCATGTCAATAACATATTGTGTTATTGATCGGGTCGTGTTATTGACCACCTCAGTTTGCAGCGTGTTATTTGGCACCAAGGCAGGACCCAGTCGGTATCAAAGAACAACATGGAGATAAAATCTCTCGAGGGATAAGGCTCAATGAGGGCCACATGATAAGAAACAAAGCAAAGACAAAGAAACTCTTATCCCATGAAGTTGGGCAAAGGCTCAATGAGGGCCGCAGGATAAGCAACAAAGAAGACAAAGTAAAGCGAAGGCATTATCCTATGAGGTAAACTGAAGACACAAATGATACCGCAGGATAAGGAAATACAAAGGCGGGCGGTTTCATTGCTTATCCCGTGAGGCTAGAAAGACAACAGTGCGTTCCCACGGGATAAGCAAAGCAGGGTAAATCAAAGGGACCCTTATCCCGTAGAAGAAAACAAAGATAGGAGGGAGCCTGCAAGATAAGGAAATAAAAGAAAACTCAAGAGGCCTTATGCCGCATAGTGGAAAAAGGGCTCAACAAAGCTCACAAGATAACAAAGCTAGATAGAAATAAAGGAAACCCTTATCCTATGGGGATAAACAAAGACAAAGAAGGGATGCAGGATAAGAAAAACAAGGTAGAACAAAGAAAAGGCTTATCCCGCGGGGTAAAGATAGACCTGTAGAGATGCTATGGGATAATAATGCAAGGCCACTCGACGGTCAAACACAATGAAGAAAGTGTGGACCCGAGGTACCACTTCAACCATCCATGGTCGTTGGATCTTCATAAAGCCCGATCCAACGGTGATGTTTTAATCTTGCATTGGGCTTTTGAGCATGCTTACATGGCGAGATCTCGCGCATCCATCTTCATGCCAGATCTCTTGATCAATAGCTGAATTTCAATTTTATCGGTGGTCGTTGGAGTTTGAATGCTCTTCGTCATGGGTGGTTGTCGACCCGATGGTCAAGGTCCTCATTTTGCTTAGTCGTCGTCCGATTTTGGACCCGATTTCAGTGCAACCACCCGATTTCAACGCCATAACTTTAGACGTGACACCTGCAACCATTTTTAGATGCCACTGATGCCTCTTCAATGCAGTTTGAAGACTTTTTATGACTACAAACACCATCCAATAGACTGAGACGTATCCGAATGCAGGGTTTTCCCTTATTTATGAGGATATTTTCTCTTCCAAAGGTAGAGGACCAACTTGCAAAGCTGACACAACACGCCATCAAATCTGTTGATCTGATCTCTTCTGCTCCTCTTTGATTTTTGTAACCTAACCCGGGTGGGGTTAAGGTTTTCTCAAATGTAATCATCTAAGGTATGCTTGAACTATAAAGGCAATTTTGTAATATTTTCTCAAGATCTTCTCCCTTCTTTTCTCCTGCAAAACTCTTCATGTTTTCTGCACTTGTAAAATTTGCCATGCTTCTGCATTAATAGAATCTAATTGTCTTACCTAGTTTCAATTTATGCAAATATGTGTATTTTCTTACATGTTTGTATGAAAACATATTTTTCTTGTTTTCTCATCATGTGTGAAAGTTTTGACTCCTCTTAGAGTGGCATCTAAGAACATTGTTCGTTTCTCTACGATTGTTAATAATTCCAACCTTGACTCAATCTTAGAAAGCTAGACTTGGATAAAAAATTATGTATCTTTTGGGTCGTTTATGTCTGGGTGCAAACCCTGTTTCCCTTCTTTCATGCAACCCTTCTCTCTCTCCCTTTTCCTTGTCAAATCATAGATTAGTTTTACCAATGCTGGGTTGGTCCAACACTTTGCATCAAATTGAAAGGAAGTCAACCTTCTCTGAAGATTCAACCTCACATTTTGCAAGGTCCCACACTTGGGAGGTTGATTCCATGTTTCACAAGGTTGATGACCAAGGTTTCTTGGGTCATCAAGGGTGAAAATTTTTATGACAACAACAATCTTGTCATTATCCAAAGTAAGATTAGCTTCCTTATCATAACTTGCCCTTACTAAATAACTTATCTTGTAAAACATTTGTTAACTTCCTCTTCTATAAGATTAATGGTCCTAATGATCCTTTACCCTTTGTCATATTTAAATTCTTCCTATTTGAAAATGGATAGCTTTCTTGGGCTTTGTATCATTTGTTAAGGTTATAAAGGTATCACTTTGGCCTTTCGTCAATGGGTAAATAAATGTATCAGTCATAGTTGGAGTGGCATTTTTGCCTCATTTAAACACTCATCTACCATCCACAATTTCAAGAGCACAAGCAAGTAAAAGGGTAATCTCACCAAATTCTTATGTCTTAAGCAATTAAGAAAATAAAAATGGTACAAGAAATGCACTTGTATGTGCATTATGATGTATGTATCTATTTAATTGGATGCTCACCTTATTCCATGATACTAGTAAAAAACTATGGAGGTAATGAGCATGAAATTTATCTTCTTCATTACCTCACAGTAAGGATTGAATCTTCCTTATTTTTTAATTTTCCTTGCTTTGTATGTATTCACATCTACTATCAATTATAGCCTTAGCAATGATTTATTTGAGTCTTCAAAATTATTTTTTTTTACATCGACTTTAAAAGCCTTCCATGATCTGATTTATTCCAATGATTAGAAGTGTTGAAGCCATTAAATCTCTACATAAAACAAGTCAACCTTGCTCTCTTTTAGATTGAATAGTTGTCTTTTTCCATATTCCATCGCTAAGGGGGGGTCCAATTTGGAGCCTACTACCAACTATGCTACTGGTGTTGAACCAAAGCTTTTGAAAACTTTCTTCTAACCAATTTTGTAGTTTGCGGTTCCATTTTATATTTTTGGATATTTCTAATCCACTTGCACTTTTTTGGAAGCTTCTTGTTGATTAAATATGTTCTTCACAAAATTGTGTGGTATATGTGTGGTGACCTTTTCACCTATGAGGTAGAATTTGAATCTCCTAAAAATAGTGGCAAGAGAATAAGTATGTTTTTCAATGATTGAATACTTTGATTCTATACTTTGTGTATTGATTTATTGAAAAACCTTATATGTTATTTATATCTTTAGATGTTTATTTGTAATAAAACAACAATGTGATAAGATGATACAAAAAACAAGAGTTGGGAAGGTCATGAATAATTTGGATTGGCTAATATTAATGTATGTTTTGGTGCTTATGTGATCTTTACAGATGCACCAATTGTGGTAGGTATTTATATATTCTAAGCTAGATGTTGAGCTTCTTGGAGTTCTCTGGTGATGTGAGCTAACCTTAGACATACCACATTTGTAATCTAGTAAAAGTAGTGTTAGGTCTTGTTCCTTTGGTCTCATAGTTATTTAAATTGTCCATGTAATACTTATATATGTGCTTGAGCTTGGCCATATATATATTTCAAAGTATCACAATCAGTTAAACTTTGAAGTATTTGAAGTTCTAATTGATCCATTTGTGATTTGATAAGTATTGTTGCATTTGTCCATTACAAACATAACTGATATAAACTATTCAAATCTCCCATTGTATTCTTCATTATATTGATATGATTCTCCAAACTAGAGTGTGTAGTAACACATTTCTTCCTTTCTTCATCCATCCTGACTTTTTGGAAATCTGTTGCCAATTGTTATTTCATTGTTTTCTTTTGTAATTTTGTGTCCTTAATTATACCATCAATTAGACTTCTCAATTTCTTTGACAATTCTTCTGAAGAATCCCCTTGATTTGAGGGAAGTTTCTTTGTATATTCTTTACCAAATCCTCTATCTACTCAAAGCTCTTCACATGCTACTTTAGTATTTCTTCCCTTGTTGATTGATGTAATATATCCCCCAATTGAAACTTATGAAGGGGTGAAATGCTCCTAAGGTCCATTTGTGATCCAACTAAGGGTAATTGTAATAATTGTGAAGAATCTATCAATTGAATTTTCTTTTGTTTGGCTAGAAAGTCCTCGATGGAATGCATGGGAGAGGTGGTGGAGGCAAAAGTTGTGTCTAATTATTTAGAAGCCTTAAAGGCATTTACATTATTGAAGGTGGCCAGATTCTGAAGAGATTTCTTTATATGTTTCTTATTCCTTACAAAGTGTTTTGATATGCTAAATGGCTCCTAAGGTCCATTTGTGATCCAATTAAGGGTAATTATAATAATTGTGAAGAATCTATTGATTGAATCTGCTTTTGTTTGGCTAGAAATTCCTTGATGGAATGCATAAGAGAGGTGGTGGATGAGGAATGTGTGTCTAATTATTGAGCCTAAAATGATTTTCCTTATCGAAGGTGGTCAGATTCTAAAGAGATTTCTTTATATTTTTCTTCTTCCTTGTGAAGTTGTTGATATGCTTTGGTAGCTGCCTCAGCGATCCTTGTTTGTACATTTTTAGTTATCTTCAAATTCCCCAACATTAACTTATCCAATCTCTATCTAGATCAAAGCTCCTTGTTTGTATCTCCAATCACCAATCCTTTTGGTTTCTCCTCTTCCTTTGTTGCTTTGTCCCTATGCAGCTTGAGTGCGGTGGTCAACGAGCCTAAGAATTTATCCATGAATTCTTCTAATGTCTATTTGGAGGCCACCATATATCTTATTAAGGCCTTTTCTATAGTTATATTATTTGTACTTGTCATGTTCATATATATCTGAATTATCCTTTCAAAGAGTTTGTTGTATAGTTGATCCTCATCTATCATGAAGGAGACCTCAGGGCTTGATGGTTGTTCTGGGAGGGAAGTATCCTTGAGCCCCAATTATTCTTTTTCCTATGTATCTATTATGTACTTTTTCCTTATTTTGTGTCTTCTTTCTGCACTCATTTTGGCAATGCCTTTAAGGCTTCTTATTTAGTAGGGTCTTTTTGTAGACGTTTAGTCAGAAGCCTGCTTTTCGTGTGTTGGCTTCACTCTCCTTGTATGGGGTCTATGAAAGTGGTGCTTACATGTAATATTTTGGACCTTTTAGGGGTGGTTTCACTCTACTCCCCTAGTTCCTTCCTAGGTAATTCCCATTGCTCACACATTTTTTCCCTATTCTTCTCCAAGTGTTATTTAGAGTTATCCTTGGCCACAGAATCCATGCATTCATGATATGTTGGGAACATTTTTTCCTTAAGGTTCTTAAGAAGAGTCAATAAGGTTGTTGTATATGAATCTATCTCTGTATTGTTAACTTCATAAGGTAACTAGGGTATCTAGGAGACATGGGGTTCAATAGATTGAACCATCATTGCCAAGTCTTTGTCCACCAAAAAATTGATACTATTCATGTATTTGTGGACCATGTCATAAGAAACCCTCTCTCTTTCTTACATCCTTTGTTGATTTTTTTTGAAATATCCCTTGTAGATAGAGGTGTGGGGAGTGACATCTTTGAATTAGTGGAAATGGTCAATCATCTAGGTAGCTAATGGACAAGAGGTATCCCAATTTTTTCTTGCAAAGGTCATCAATTCATTCATAAAGTAGAATGTTAAATAGATAATGAGAGTCAGATATATAAATTTAAAGTGAGAGTGTTTGGTGCATTGGAACTCCTATCATAGGACTTCACAAAGATCAATATATTTTCCTTCAACAACTATTTGATAGGCAACATGGGTGCAGGTAGCAGTGGCAGGGTCCTCCCAATTGGTTTAATAGATCTTATAAGATATTATCATTGTGGCATACTTCACTATTGGATTAGTAATCTTTGTCACATCAAAGCTTCTTCCATTGTACGTAGCTCCAATAAACTTGGTGACTTTCACATTCTTAATAGATTTCTTTGGATGTACTCCTTACACCCATAATATAGTAACTTCCCTAATTTCCTCTTTTGTGATATATTGGTGCTTTTCCAAGTTCATATATTCATCATGGAATCATCTAAGAATGATGTGGAGCCACTCATCCTTTGCAGTGAAGTCCAAAAATTCCCTCTGCGCATCCAATTTCTTTTTCTCAATTTTGATGTACTTGGGCAGTAAATAGTTTACCAAAGTGATCCTAAGGGATTCAAATTTTGTGTGATCATTTTTTATGAGTGGGGCATGGATGTATCTTCCTACATCTTTTGTTTAAATCACATCTATTGGTAGGTTAGAGAATACCCTTGTCGGGTCTATCTCTATTTCCTTGTATTGATTTTTTTTAGTTGACCCTAGGCTCTTGAGAAATGTCAATAAAGGTGGGTGCAACCATGAAATCTTGAGAATGTAAAAGTAAAGTGGAGAGGGTTTGTTATGATTTCATAGTGAATGCAGATAGCTAAGTGCTTGTGAGGACTATGAGTGTAAGAGCAAGTGATTAAAAAATTAAGAGTGATAGTGATGAGGTTTAATTATAGAATTTCTTAAGTGCATTTATTACTATAACCATTTTCCCTTTTTCCTATCATTTTCGACCAGTTAACTTTCTATGACTCTATTTCTTTGGCCACTTTATTTCTTGTTTTCTATATTATGATACAATATAATACATATATATAATTTAATGATCTTAAGTTAGAGTATCTTTAGAATATTATTTTCTTATAATATGTTTGGTCTTCCTAGGGTTAGGTTGAGGAATTTGGCGTTCAACTTCAAACCAACCAGGTACTTTCTCATAACTACTAGGAAATAATGCTTTAAACCCACATTCATAATCCATTTTCTACATAACCCATCTTAAAAAATCACCATAATGCAAAGATCAAATAGACAAGCCACAAGATAACACAAGACATACCCTAGAAAAACCCTCAAGAGAGAAAAACCCTACCTCCAAAAGTATCCATACTCCATTGCAATAATCAACCATAAGGCAAAACAAATCATTTACATAGTTTCCATGAATAGCTTTGAACCATCAAGCCCTCCAATGCATTCCCATGTTTACAACCATTAATCCACACATCCCATACCATGCTCCACAAATGCAATCCTCTAAAGGTCTCAATACAATGACAAACCAATCCACCAACCAATATTAACCACTAAACATGTGCTTTCTTTTATAGACAAAAGCTCACACAAATACAACTAGTGGTAAAGCAAAACCATGTGACCAAACACTGTGCTAACTAACCCCTTGACCCCACATTTAATATTGGGTACTTTTCTGTTCTTAAATATCTTTTCCCAATATTAAATAATTACAATATAATATTGTAATGTTATAATACAATATCACAATGGCCCTGAGAATATTTCAAAGGAATGTCTACATGTTCCATTCCCATGTGCAACATCACATAATAAATAAAATCTTACAATTATAAATATTATTATGCAAAGTGTACACCACCTATTTTCCAACAATAACTAAAACTTGTCGTATGAAACCCATGAACTTTCCCTTTAATTATTACTAGTGACCTTCTCGTAGTTGTATGTCTTAATTTTAACTTTAGTGATTCGGTTAGTAGTGATCTTTTAGCTATTTTGTATATAATTTTTCTAAGATTTATTTGGATAGTAGGTTGCTTAGGTGATGGTGTTGTGTTATGTTTCTTTCTTTGTGGTACCCTTGGTTCTTTCATAGTGCCCTGTAGAGGTTTAATAGGTTTGTTATGTATCAAAAAACCATTTGAAACCTACAACACTTCTGCAATGTTAACTCATGTTGTCCTTGCATCCATGCATCTATGACTTCATCACTATTTGTTCTATCATTTTCACTATCAATTTCAATTTCTACAGAGCTATGATAGTTTTGGTATAGAATAGATATTCCTTCAACATTTGTTTTGTGAAAATTTTTCAACATATGTTTTGTCTTCTTTTTCCACTAATAGAATATGTACTACCTTATTATCATCTACAAAGGATCTCTTTTTTCTTCGAATCAACAATTCCATTTGAATTCATAAAAAATCCCCATCCTAACAAAGCTCAGAAAGTACTGAATGGTTCTTTTATTTCAACTACTTCAAAATATACTATTTGTTTTAGGCCTTCAATATCTACTTCTATACTTCTCTATGTACCCAAAGTTTTTAGACTAGAACCATTATTTAGGATAATATTCATTGGTGTTTTAATTATCGTAGATCTTCCAAATCTCTTCCAAATTGTATACAAAATATTATTTAGGTCCCCACCCAAATATACCATCCTTTGTTGTTGTTAATATGTGTAGTGATAAAAAGAGGGCCACTTTTCTAGTTATAGTCCTTAATCAGATGGTTTACTTCTTGTTGCTTCTATTTATTCCAAAAAAAATCCAACTGTTTTAATTTCACCAAAAAAGATCTTTCTATGGTGCCAAAGAGACCAACCTCTTCCGAAAAACAAACTACATCATTACTTTGCTGCTATATAACATGTTGTCTAGCATTCCCCACCACTTTACCATCTTGTTTGTTTGACTGGAAGTAATCATATTCTCCCTCTTTTGAACTTGGTTCTTCATCCATCTCTTAAAGTGTTTTTATATTTAAATATTTTCAGTATCGATTCCTTCCCTTGTCAAGTACTATGGCTTTGTTTATATTTATTTTGAACTTATTTTTCCTGATTTCCACTTGTTCTTCTCTAGATTGCTCTTCAATTAACATGTTCGAAGTCCAAACATCCATTCTTTGGAAACTTCTCACCCTTTGCAATGGCATTCTACTTATCATTCTAGCTTCCCTATGCTTTTGTAGATCATCACTTCTATATTATGGTCCAACATTTTGGAAAAAAGGTTTTGCATTCTTGCATTTGTAAATACTATGAGATTCATCCTTGTAGAATGGGCATTTCTGCTTCTTCTCACCCCAACATTTAGTAGCATAGTGGCTTAATTTTCCACAATAATGAAATGTATTGACGTTTCTTCTCCAGTTATTTTTTCCATGATCTCTTCCACCTCCTTAACTTGATTTCCTATTGTCTTCAATATAGTCTTATATTGAAATGGTTACTAAACTTAATTTGCAAAGATTACCTCATCCCCATCCCTATAAGGTGTCTTGGTTGAACAAAGGTCAACAAGCCTTGATTAGTGAACAAGTTTGGGTAGAGTTTTGAATAGGTGAATACAAGGATAGAGTGTTGTGTGATGTGGTATAAATGGATGCTTGTCATTTGTTACTTGGCAGACCTTGGCAATATGATGTAGATGCTAGGCATGAATTTAGGAAGAATGTCTATACCATCACCAAAAATGGAGAGAAATTTACCATGACCCCTCTCCCAGATGATAGTAAGGATAAGCATATTGTGACTAGTGTCATGCTAGTAGATGAGAAGGAGTTCATGAAGGTCTTAAAGGAGGAAGATACTCCTTGTTTTGCAATATTTGTCAAGCCTAAGGATGAACCTAAGAAGCAACCTAAGAGTCAAGAGGCAAGGAGGAAGGTAGACCCTAAGGAGGTTTAAGATCTGCTAGGTAAGTATAAGGGAATAGTTGCAGACAGTACCACAGATACTTTACCTCCTCAAAGGGAAATCAGACATTGTGTTGATCTTATACCAGGTGCTACATTGCCTAATAAGGAAGTCTGCAAACTTACCCCTGAGCAAAATGCATAAGTTGCAAGACAAATCCAAGAATTTCTAGAGAAAGGGTTCATTAGGAAGAGTATAAGTCCATGTACACTCCCGAAAGTGCTAGCTCCTAAGAAGGAAGGAACATGGAGGTTGTGTACAGATTCTAGGGCTATTAATAGGATAACATCAAGATATAGATTCCCAATGCCAAGAATAGAGGATTTGATGGATTGTCTAGGAGGGGCCAAGTACTATTCCAAGATAGACTTGAAAAGTGGCTATCAACAAATTAGGATCAGAGATGGAGACCAATGGAAGACAACATTTAAAACCAATGAAGGCTTATTTGAGTGGATGGTAATGCCATTTGGGCTTTCCAATGCCCCTAGTATTTTTATGAGGTTAATTAATGAGGTTCTTAAGCCTTTCATCAATCATTTTGTGGTAGTATACTTGGATGATATACTGATTTTCAGTAAAGATAGAAATGAACATCTAATGCACTTGGATTTGGTTTTGAAGAAGTTGCATGAGGAGCAGTTGAAGAGCAACTTGGACAAATGTGTTTTCTTCCAGGAAGAACTAGTGTTCCTTGGATTTGTTATTTCCAAAGGTAATTTGAGAATGGATCCATCTAAGGTGGAGGTCATCCTCAATTGGCCAACACTTAGGTCTTCAAGTGAGGTAAAAAGTTTATTAATAATTTCAACGGGGTTAGTGCACCTATGTTAGATGCTATCAAAGGAGGAAGGAAGTGTCAATTTGCTTGGATTGATGAAGCTAATAAGTCTTTTGAGTTCTTGAAAACAAAAATTGCAGAGCAGCCCATCTTTATCCTTCCTGATTTTCATAAAGTCTTCACTATTGAGTATGAAGCATCTAAGAAGGCTATAGGAGGATTCTTGAGTCAGGAGGGTAGGCCTTTAGCCTTTTTCAGTGAAAAGTTAAATGAGGCAAAACAAAAATATTCAACCTATGATCTAGAGATGTATGCTTTGGTACAATCTCTTAGGAAGTGGAGACATTATTTATTGCCTTTGGGAAAAGTTGAGAGATATCTATGAAGGAAATGATAGAGTCAAATTATCAAAGAAACTAACAGCTAAGTGTAGATATGAGAACTTGAAAATGAAAGAAGGAGAGGACATAACTAGCTATTTTTAGAAGGTTGATAGTGCAGAAAATGAAATCAGAGAACTTGGTAGCACCTTGATAGATGAAGACATAATTGATAAAATGTTGATGTCCCTACCAGAAATTTACAATGACAATATCTCGACTATTGAAGAAACATACGATCCGAAGAAGTTTACTAGAGAGAAGCTTTATGGTACTTTATCAGCATTTGATATAAGGAATTTTGGAAAAGATAAAGCTAAGACTAAGTCTTCCTTTAAAGCCTTTGTTCAAGGAAGATTCGAAAGATGAAAGTTTAGATGAGATGGTAGAAAACTTTGTAAGGATATTGAAGAAAGGCATCAACAAATACAAAGGTATGTTACCCTTTAAATGTTTTAGATGTGGAAAGATGGTCATATTGATTAGGTGTCTGGAAAAAGGTTCAAGACAAAAATCTAGAGAAGGTAAAGGAAAATTTACTAAGAGAGCCTATTATGTCAAAGATGATATTGTTATTTCAAATGATGAATCAGATTATGAAGATGGTGATTGTTTGTTTTTGGTAGAAAGCGATATACCTAAGATTGATATTCCTAAGACTATTGCTACAACTTTACATGCTAGAAGAGATAGAAATAAATGGTTGATTGATAGAGGATGTTCAAATCATATGACTGGTAACAAAATTAAGTTTGTAAAACTTGATAAGTATGGTTGTGGCTCTGTTAGGTTTAGAGATGATCATACAACACAAATTGTGGGAATTGGTTCTACTTCTTTTGATGGAAAGCATAATACTGACAATGTTTAATATGTGAAGGGTTTACATCATAATCTTTTGAGTGCTGGAAAGATGTGTGAAAATGGTTACAATGTTGTTTTTCAGGATGATGGTTGTGAGATATGGAAAGGATCAAGAATTGTTATTGCAGCAGGGAAAAGGACTAGCAAAAACATGTATCTGCTAGAAAGAGCTATGAAGCAGTGTTTGTTATCTCAAATCAATGATACCAGGCTGTGGCACCATAGGATGTGTCATATCAATTTTGACAACTTAGTGAAGATTAGTTCATCAAGTGCAGTAAGAGATTTACTAGGGTTGACCAAACTGGATAACAAAATTTGCAGAGAATGTCAAGTTGGAAAGCAAACAAAAGGAACTTACAGAGGAAAGGAGCATTCATCCACCAAATTATTGGATTTAGTGCATACAAACCTATACGGTCTAACCAGAACAACGAGTATACAAGTTGAGAAGTATTTCATGTTATTGATTGATGATTATTGTAGAATGTCATGGGTTGCATTTCTTAGAGAGAAGTTAGAAGCATTAGAAAAATTCAAAATTTTCAAGGCTAAAGTTGAAAATGAAGTTGACATAAAGATTAAGTGATTGAGATCTAATAAAGAAGGAGAATTTACTTCTGATGAGTTTAATAAATTTTGTGCGAAAAATGGTATTAGAAGAAAATTGTATGCCTGAGAACACCTCAACAAAATCTAATAAAGAACACCTCAGTGGTTGAAATCTAATAAAGAAGGAGAATTTACTTCTGACGAGTGTATGTTGATGACATAATTTTTGGAAGAAATGAAGGTATGTGCAGAAAATTTGCTAATGAGATGCAAAAGGAATTTGAGATGTCTATGATTGGTGAGTTGAATTTATTTCTTTGTTTGCAAGAAAATCATAATGATAATGGAATTTTCGTTTCTCAGTCTAAATACATTAAGGAATTGTTGAAGAAGTTTGGATTAGAAAACTCCAAATCGGTGTGTAATCCTATGACTGTCAGATACAAATTGATAAAAGATGATAAGTCCCCTAAAGCAGATGCAAGTCAGTACAAAGCATTGATTGGAGGATTGTTATATCTGACTGCTACCAGACTGGATATCATGTGTGTAGTTTGTTTGGCGGCTAGATTTCAGCAAGAACCAAAAGAGTCACACGTTATGGCTATGAAAATATTTTTTAGATATCTAAAAGGAATAGAGAAGTTTGGTTTGTGGTACCCTAGAACTTTAGATTTCACTCTGACAACTTATACTGGTGTAGATTGGGCCAGAAGTGTTGATGACAGGAAAAGTACAAGTGGTGGATCATTATTTCTTGGCTCTCAGCTAGTTGCTTGGTCAAGTAAGAAGCAGGGTTTTGTCTCTTTATCTATAGCTAAAGCATAATATATTGCAAAATCTTCATGTTGCACACAGATTCTATGTATGAAGCAGACTTTGAAGGATTTTTGTGTAACATTCAATGAACCTATCTCTATTATGTGTGATAAAACTAGTGCAATAAACATTTCTAAGAATCTGGTACAACATTCCAAAATAAAGCACATATCCATTCGGTATCACTTCTTAAGGGAAAAGGTATTGGATAATGAAGTAAAGCTTGTGTATGTACCTACAAAAGAGAAGATTACAGATATCTTCACGAAGTCATTGTGTAAATATATTTTTGAGTATATCTGGTAGAATTTAGGGGTATTACCTCTTCCTAATGTGAACTGGTGTACATTTGAATGTGCATTAGTCTAGTGAATAATTTGCATATTTTTATTTGGACTAATGCTTGGGTGCCTCCTCATAGTGGGAGTAGGAATACATTTCTTAGGAGGAGTTATGCCCACCTTTATCCTTGATGTCAAAGGGGGAGAGATCTTGAGATTTTATGATAGATTCAAATTGTTGAGTTATTGTAGTGTTGTGCAGAGAGTGTCTTGTGTTTGTTGTTGATGGATGTTTCTATCAATGACAAAGGGGGAGATTGTTGTAGATGTGATGATGATGATGTTGAGTGATTGCCATTGATGTCAACATAATGGTTGTCATTGATGGCTATGATGTTCTTGGCATTGGTGATCTAGAATATGTGTTCTCAGAATTTTTGGTGCTCCAAAAGATGTGTTGGTAGATCAGATGTGTTGTTGGTAATTTGGATATTTCTAGTTATTGGATACGGTGTTGATCGATGGTATTCATGTATATCTTGGTTCCATTCTTATTTTTTGTGTTTTGGGCAAGCATTTTGGGTTTGGATTAAGTCCAGAATTTGAGGGTATGTAGCAGCGTTTGGTTTAGCACGTGAGTTATGATTTGGGTCCATAATTTGTAATGATTGTATCATATTGATCTAACCATTGATGTGTGTTCGGTATGGTCTACTTCTCATTCCTTCCCACCACCAAAATATTTAGTTTTGACCTATTTTAGATCTTTGTCTTGGCCGACTTGGAAGATTATGCTTCCTGGAGACAGTCTATATATGAGAATGATCTGGATGAGTTAGATATAGAAAAAGTATTGCATTGTTTTGAATATATGCGAGATTTGAAAGGAAATATTTGACTGTCGGTGATATGTGAGAGTGTGTTAATATTGAGGCACCGAAAGAAATTTGGTTTTGTAGATTGTGTTTCAATATTGGATTCTTTCTCTCTTTCTTCAACAGTGAGCCTTTTTTTGGGCAGTGAGCACTTTTGTAGTGAGCATTTTGGCAGTGAGCCACCCTTTGTAAAAATCACCTTAACCTATGTTTATATTGAGAACTATAATTATCCATGGTTTTTCCCTTCTTGGGTTTTCCACCTCATATCTAGTGTTCATTGTGTAATTTGTTGTATGTTTAAATTTTCATTCTATATATGTCTCAGTTAATTCTAGTAATTAGTCAGGAAGTGAAAAATAAAAGAAAGATTTAAGTTATCAACTAATTAACCACCCCTCTCAGTTGCCCAAATGTTCAACAATATATTTGGTAGGACACCAGCCCTCATATTCATCCTTGAGCTCTTGTGCATTTCACCTTTGCATCAAGCAATTTTTGACAAAACCTTATCGGAGACCTTCGTGCCTACTTATCTAAATGTGGACGAGTTTCAAGCCATGGTGGAACACCTTTTTACTCCTTATAGTCTTATGCTCTTTAAATCAGATGATTCAACCCCACAACAACCACACAATGCACCACTTTGCATTGAGGCTTTCATCCATAAACACCGAATTAAACAAGTCTTGATAGATGGAGGAGTAGGTCTTAACATTTGTACCTTAAAAATAGTCTTAGCATTGGGATTCTCTGAAAAAGTTGTAGATTCTAGAAAGAAGATAGCCATAAAATCATATGATGATGAAGAGTGTTCTTCTAGAATAACAATCACCTTGCCACTTAAAGTGGGTCCAGTGGTGAGAGATGTGGTTTTCCAGGTTCTAGACCTTTATCTGTATAAAATATTTTTGGATCGACCATGGATACATGCTATTAGAGAAATTCCTTCTACCTATCATAAATATATTAAATTCCCACACAATGGAATAGAAGTCACAATTCAAGGAAATCCAAACCCTTACCTATATTGTAATAACATTCATCTTATAAAAAGCGATAGTACCAATTAATCAAGAAGCTAATTCATCTTCATCATATCTTGATCCTAAATCATTAAAGGATTCCAATTTAAAGAAAGCCAAGATCAAAGGTAAATTCAAAGGAAAAGGAATGGGAGGGTATAGCTTTAATTAAACCATATATCTTTGACAACTAATGAACTCTATTAAATTTGATGGCAGACCACAACCCTAACAGAAGATATCAAAAGTGACCATCAAATGGGATCCTACTAGTTTTACAAGATGGGGTGAACTGGAAGATGAAGACCTTTATAAAATGCTATAAAAAGATCCCATTTAACCATCAAATCAAGATCATATCATAATAACAATTGATAATTATGGAAAAGGCTTCAAGTGTAATTCCCCACCAAGAAACCCCGAAGGGATAAAGCTAAAACACACGAATGGAGTGCAAATAATTTTTTTTTAAAATTAAACATAACACAATGATACAATGAGTTATCAAAAGCTTAGATAACACAGTAGAAGACTAAACAATACCTAAGGAGTCTCCCAGCATGATTACTTAATTTAACATCTAACCCAACTCATGACATTTGATCCAAATAAGTAGGTTAACTTAACTACATGTTATTACTTAAAACATGGATATAATTTGTTCAGTAAATTAGAATTATAGATAATAGGACGCGTTCATCCATTATGGTTGAAGATGAGGCTAACATGAAGAAATTTACCCATTAAAGTTAAAACATAGATAAAATGTGGACGTTCATTCATTAGAGTTAAAAAATAGAAAACTTAACAAAGTTCATCCATTAGAGTTAAAGCTATGGTTAACATGATTAAGTTCATCCAATAAATTTTAACCATTCATTATGTTCAATCTTACATTAAACATATGCCATGCATCTAATTTTATAAAACACTTTAATTTCATTATAAACTAATGAGTTCTTTCCATGCATACTTAATTTCATTATCAATAACTGAATATATTCCATTATTCTAATCTACATTCTTTCATGATCCAATTTCTGCATTTAATATGATGACTAGACACATGCATTTAAAATTAATTTCATCTAATTCACTTGATACATTCTAACATAATGCCATCCATACATGTTAAAACTAAAAAGGAACATAGGAACATAAGCACCACATAACACCAAATTGATATCAAAGTTCACCCATAGAGGGCTACATCTCCGGGTCTGCTCAACTGTAAGACCCCTCTGATCATTAAATAGGTTAAGAATACATAAGTTTCACATAATTTACAATCTTTCCATCAAGTCGCACACAACCAATATATAACGACTACATCGGTCAAATAAATACATAAATGATCCCTGAATAGGAAAGGATCCAACTGAACATAATAGAAGCAAATACAAAGGTCCACTGGAGCATCCACAAAACTAAGTCATTGCAACCCAAGGTCTAACATGATATCAGGTACTCACAAGGGCATATGCAATAGGACGACTCCACAACAATGCTCCTATCAAGACAACACAACAACACACTAGCGAGCATAAGGGACAAGTGTCATCACACAACCTGGTATGGTTACCATGGTAGGTCTTCATAGGTTCTGACCCCATCCACTGGGTTACCTTGGCAACCTAATCCGAACCTCTGGCCCATCCAAGCCTCATGTGGACCCACACATCCTTTCGTGAAGACAAGAATGATGGTTTGCCATTTCAAGCCTTCTCACAGCATGTCGAGTCTGTGTTAGCACTCATCCCATGTGTGAGGCACAATTATCTTACTTAGTGATTCATTAACTAACTCTCTAATATGATATTAGGTTATCAATTATTAGACACACTTCCGATGGGTTACCCAACAGCCACTTTGGGCGTGGCCCCCAATCGAAAGCCACTTTCCCATACGACACTAGACCATGACTCAATGAACTCTTAAACCTAGGCATACACAAGGTCAAGCAAACAAAGTTAAAAATGGAGGGAACAACCATTTGGTCAAACACGAATTCATATGAGTTGCACTGACTGATGGTACTCTAACTAGAGACCTGACCAACTATGGTAAACCACAAATCATCATTCGATACTTGCATAAAGGACATGACCAGTTATAACACCATCACAAGATAACAGTCAAACTCGAGACTGAGGACAGAAATAGGTATCCCAAATCAACTAAATGACAGGGTCCAATCAAACAAATCAAGGTCTTGCCCTTACTTAAGCAAAAGCGAATACAAAAATTTAAACTCGCATAGGCAATAATCGATAGAGACAATCTTTATCTATATTGATTTAAACATTAAAAGTCGATCAATTTTTCTAAATGATCTAAATTTGATTGCAGTTATCTACCTCATCTAGGTACAGGTCGTTCTTGGTTTTCTAACTCACTACGTTCATATGCATCATAACTGGTGCAAGAGCACCCAAGACAAGATTGGCCACCATGAGGCCATAATGAAGATTTATGAGATATTAAGTCTATGAAGTTAAAATGACCATTTTATATTTTAAACATGGATAATAATATCATTTGGAGTCATCAAACTCATGTAATGAGTCATTTTGTAATAAGTTGTCAAAATTGCCATGTTGGGCAAATAATGTCAAAATGAGTAATGTAATGGGGTTCAATGGGTAGAATAGGTTTTTAATGAGCATTTTAAGTTTCATAAGGTCTTGTGTGACCATATTAATGTAATAAAGTTGATTAGAAAGTGTCAAGATGCAAAAAGATTAAAAACTTGTCAATTGACAACTAAAAGTGTCAATTTGACAATAAATTAAAGTTGTAAACACCCAAAAGTGGTTGTATGGGTGGTTAAAAGTTGGTTTTCAGTTTCCATGAAGGGAAGAGATTTAAATATGTTTTTTATGATCCAAAATGAAGAGGTAGAGGGTCAGATTTGCTTGGCATTGTAAGAGTTTGGGGATTGGCAATAAAAATACAAGGTTTTCCTTGCAATTTTGGTCTAAAATCCGCACTTTATTGGTCTGAAACTCTTCTTCTTTGTTTCATTTTTTTATTAGAAATGGATTTGGAAATGTAGAGGAGTGTTTGTAATATAATTGGATACTGTTATTGAAGGTTTTACATTCAAATCTGATACACTTCTATTTGTTGTCCTAAAATCTGCTGTAGGTGATTGTTTTTGGGAAGTTTTGAGAGTCACAATGCAAATGTGACCCGTTCCACTTTATGTGGTTTTTGTTTCTTGTGGAATGGGTCAGGAATAATGCAATATATGTATCTCTAACTTTACATGTGCAGGGAATAACATGGAGATGAAGTGTTGATACCCTAGGGTAAGAGATTAAGTGAGAAAAAGCATGAAAATGGAGGCATGAGTATAGCAGCAGAAGATCTACCTTAACGAGGTAGTGTTTTTATGTGAAACAGTTTTAGGGGATGGTAAATGCATGGTAAATACCAAGTTTCAAGATCTAGAAGTGAGTTTTGGGGTTTGAACAAGGAGGCCTAAAAAGGGGGGTTTAGTATCTAACCTATCAAATGATTGTGTATTGTCTTGAAAACTAGAAAATATATGGTTTTGGAACATTTTTCAAGACTTTTTTTTGGTTTGGTGTTGTGGTCGTACTGTTTGTTGGTATTTTCTTTGGAAAAGAGGGCTAATTGGGCCTAGTTGATGTGTAGCAGGGTGCTGGTTGAGTATTTCATCCAAATGAACCATAGTTGATTTTCACATATGTTAGGTAAATTTCAAAAGGGTATCCATATATGAAATTTATTTGTCAAGTGTTTTCAAATTATTTTGAGTAAATGACAGAATACTCGCTGAATAGGGCTACTAGGGAATTGGCCTATTTAGGGACCCGGGTAAGGGTTTGTGAGAAAACCAGTTGATAAGGTGAGTGAAGCCTATTGGATAAAGTGGAATAGGGTATGTTGAGACCCTAGGAAGTGTTGGAACAAGTTGGTGAGGTTGAGAGTTCTATTTGGGCATCTTGGTGAAGCCTAGTGAAGGAAGGTGAAACAAGAAGAGTTGAGTTTTTGAAGAAGAAAGAATGATAAGTTGCAATGTAATTGTGGGAGGGTCCATAATGCTCTGCATCAATAACATAACATAATTACTGCTTCATGATTTTTAAACCAAATTCACATTAACATAAATATTCTATACGCAGAACACCCAATGATATAAAATCAAATATTCAGATTAATCAACTAACATATGATATTCATCTTTCCAAATAAAACATCATTTCATCCTGAGTCGAATGCAATAATCTAATCTCATCTCTAGCAACACAAATATACACTTTCCAAAAATGGAAATATACATTAAAAGAAATATAGAAATAGATAAACATTTCCTAATGAAAAATAATTCCCTTACATATATTAAAACAAATACACAATCCAAAGATTATATATATATACGCCTAAATTAATAAATTAATGACTGAACAATCATTATTATATATTTGAAAATATATGCTAATTAGGAATCAACAATTAATATATAATTAATAATATATATTAATATAAAAATTATCACAATTAACATATATTTAAAATATACATTAATTAATAATTAATAATTAATATATAATTAATCAAATATATTAATTAAAATTTAATAATATTAAAACATTTTAAAAACAAATTTTAAATTTAACATATTATATATATATTTTTTAACTAAACATAAAAATAAAAAATACCCATCAAAGGGCAGCCACGGACCCACCTCCCATCCACGAGAGTGGGGGCGACCGTGCCGTAGCCATCGAGCCTACGACCACCATGGTGGACGCAGACCCTCGGCCTCCACACAGTGGAGCAAGGGTCTCTACGACCACCGTGGTGGACACAAAACCTTGACCTCCACATTGTGGAGCAAGGGTCTCTGCGGCCACTTACGTGGATGCAGACCCTCTGCCTCCACATTGTGGACACAGGGGTCTTTGCGGCCACTTACATGGACACAAACCCTCAGCTTGTGGATCTATGGAGAGGAGGGCGCGAGTTGAGCCTTGGCTCCTCCGCCCTCCAACCCAAAATCCACCCCAAAAATTTTTTTTAAAAAAAAAATCATTTTAAATAATAATTTTATTATTATTTTAAAACAAAACTTTGAAAACGAAATTGAAAACCCCATAATTATTTAGAATTCATAGTCTCATACAGAGAATAAAAAAAGAAATTTTTCTATACAACTTTTAAAACAACAAAATGAAATCCCAGACTTCACAATTTCACAGTCTCATACAGAGACTAAAATATATCTTTTTGTACAAACTTTAAAAATAAAAATAAAAATAAAAATAAAATGAAACCCTAGATTTCTTCAACCAAAAAAAAAAATCAATTTTAGGCAATGAGAATCATTGCTCACACATGATTCCACCATTCAACCAAACTCTAGACTAATTTCTCAATCAAAAATACTCCTAAGAGCTTTTAAATGGAGATTTAAACCAAAACAAATATAGGGAGAATACCAAACCCAATCTTTGATTAAGCAAAGAACTAAAATAATACACACATTCCTACCTCATTTCGCAATCTTGGATGAGATTTGTTGCAGAGCCCAACCTCCAAGCTCTAGATCAATTCTTCTCTTCCAGAAATAATTTTCCCCAAAATTCCTCCAAAACTTTTTTTTTCAAAATGTCTCTCCGGGAATTATTTTTTCAAAACTTATTCTCCCCCAAAACATTTTCCAAACCTAGGTTAAATGGGAAAAGTTTTGACCAAAAAAATCTCATTTTTGCAATTAAAATATTTTTATTTCAAATACCATCCCAAAATTCTTGTTTTTGAATTTAAAATACTTTTACACAATTTATTTCTAATTTAGAAAAATCAAAATGCCTCTTCCTCAATTAATTTCTAATTTTCTTAATTTTAAGAAAACTATCATTTATATTTCAAATTATATAAAGAGGATAAAATATTTTTTATTAAATAAAATCTCCAAATTCATTCTTTCAAAACTATATCAAATATAAATATAAAACTTGCTTTTCTAATTAAATTTGATTTTCTTTAAATAACTAAAATCAATCTTTCTATTTTTTTTAAAAGGCAAAGAGATTAAATTAATTCTATTTCAATTAAATTTAAATCTTTCCTTTCCAAAAGCACAAACAAAATAAATTAATCAATTAGAATTAACCACTTAATCGAACTAGCTATCAACTTGAATTGAGCAATTCTAATTAACGATTAATCGCATAAAGGGAACCTATTTAATTTAGTCCCTTAATTACTAATGCGAAAACACACATTAAATCAAATTAAATATTAAGGATTAATTACTCAATTTAACCACACACAAACACACAACCCAAGAAAGCCAAACAGACGGACGACTTGCATACCCAACCAAAGGGAAGACTGACGATGCTCACTTCAGCACGACTAGGGTCAAACGAGGGTCTTACGACCACCTATTCCAACTCTAAGGGCCAAAGAGATACACTCAAACCTGCGAATCCAGGTGGAGATGAACCTCGCACCCATGTGGTATTGTACCTGAAATCTCCTGCAACCATGAATCACACATGCATATATGTATATATATATATATTTAATAAGAGTGCTAGCCCGAGATTAATAGCACAATTCAGGAGAATAATAAACTTACATATGAATTGATGTGACAACCACATTAACATGTACGCACATTAATTAAAACTTCTGACTATAACATGATTACATGATAACTAACCAAGCTCAAACCGAGATTAGAATCTGATTAGGGCAGGGGTACTACATCAAGTTTCTACAAAAGATAGAATATGATGGTAAAGGTCCCATTGGATTGCAAAAACAAGGCATTGTGGAACCATAACAACCTAAATTAATACCCAAAAAGCAAAGAACAAAAGGACATGGTTTTGCACCCTTTCGATTACATAGCCTTGGATCTCAAGAAGCATTACAAATTGGTCCCCTTAGTTCCACTAATGATAAGCCAGAAGAACATCAGTACTCTACAGATTCAAATGAATTGGAATGGGGTTCTGACAAATCATCTAGTGATTATGATCTTGAAGAGACTTTTAGAGAACTAGGTGAACCTACAATAGAGGAAAAGTTCAGAGAAATATTCAGAGTTGGTTAAACATTATCAAACCTAACACCCCAAGATAAGAAAGATAGTGGTGAAGCATGGATAAAAAAAAATTGGGATCCTGAACCCTCTACATCTTGAGGCTCTAGGTCAAAACCATGAAAGGTGAGAACTCCCATTACTAATTTTCCTTCTAGTGACAATGATATAACTAAACTTACAACAGAAATTGATGAGAGTACAAGCAATGATCCCAATAACTTATTAACATATGCAGAGACTCTTGTGTATTTAACCTTACACCTTCTAATTTTGATCATTTTGATGGTCTTTCCCTCATCCACCCTTAACTTATAGGTTGGGACCAATAAGCTCCTCCAAATTTGACACCTTCTAAAATGATGAGGCTTTCATAGACTATCTTGGTATAACAAATGATCATCCTCTCAAAGACCATAAAGTAGGATTCACCATTGAACTCAACAACATGTCATACTTTAGAGAGGGTGCCAAACCTTCTAGTCACAAAAATATTATAATAAAAACAAATTAAGGGTCTTCTAGTGAAAACCACTTTGCAACGCTTTTAGACCATGAAAAAGTAAAAAGAAAGGATGCATCCAATGGTGAAAACCTCCATGAGGTGCCAGAGGATGGAAGGTTGACACTCTCCCCATAACATCATATCAGGAGAAATCATCCATGTTGATTGAAGAGACAATCAAGACCAATATTGGGACAAAACAAGAACAACACAACATCTTTCTTCTCAAATCATTGACAGAACAAGAGCAGCCTAATTGCATGAAATTCTTCAAGGAACGCTAAATCAATTTTGCATGGTCATATGAAAATATGCTAGATTAGATCTCGAATTTGTCATGCATCATTTGATGGTAACACTATGCGTAAAACTAATCAAACAAATACTAAGTGTATACACATAAAAATGGATATGAGCAATTAAATAAATATTTTATATTTATTTCATAATTATTCTTCTATTAAATAGTTAATTTGAAAAGATTAATTTATTTAATTCATTTCATGTCTTTCTATTAATTAATTTAATAGAAATATTTTATTAATTAATTCATTTATCCTTTTCATCTAATCAATTAATTAAATATCTAATATTTAATTATTCCTCTAATCAATTAATTAAATATCTAATATTTAATTATTCCTTCAATCAATTAAATATCTAATATTTAATGGTTATTCATCTATCTGATAGTCTTAAATATTAAATGATTTCTAAATTATTTAATTTCATTTTCAACTCATCCTTCCATCTCCACTTCATCTTCCTTTTGCCAACTCGTCCATCATGTGGCTAAATTAATTCAACAAAATTAAAATAAATAAACATTTATTAGCCAATTATCTTCAACTTCCAAAATAAATGAAATATTGTGTACGTACACATATTTCTTAACCTTCTTCTATATTCTCTCCAACATCCCTATATCTTAGGAAGGACTAGAGTCCACTTGTCCTCTCATGCCTAAATCTTCTCCAACCATCCCTAGATTCCCTTAGTCAGCAACCCACTCAAGATGATATGAGTGACACTTGTCTTCTCCTTCCCCCTTTCTCTCAACCTTCACATTTGCTCACAGTCATCCAAATCTACAGATCTGGTCATGACCGTTGATCTAGGCCACATCATCTTATCCTCTCAAAGTCTATAAATGTGGGAGTTTGAGTTGAGAAAGAGTTAGTCTTCAAGTGAGTTTTCAAGTTAACAATTTGAGAAAACATATGCATTTGTGAGTTTTAATCTTGAAGCAATTCAGCATAATCATTTAGCTTTAAATCATTTGCATTGCATATCATAGTATCAGTTATCTATCCATTCTTCATATGCCATCTTGGAAGCTATCAGTGCTTGTCTGAGAGCACATCATCTACAACCAAGAACATTAGAGTTAAGACACAATGAGACTTAAATCGTGAAGGTAATAATATGGTTTTTATTTTAATATTCATTCCATGTAGTTTCATTGGTTGAGTTTGGGTTTCCTATAGCATTTCCTTTGTATTTTGTGAAACTAACATGTTGCAGGTAGTATTCTGATGCTAAAATTCAAGTCGACACATTTTGGCACCCACCGTGGGGCTTGAGCCTCACATATATATAATATCCTATCTAGTTCTCACAAAAACAAGTTTAATGCATTTGTAATCCTGATTCACGCCTAAGTTTCGACAATGCTTTTATTTAATAGGTTAGTGCATTTGACATTTAGGCTAGCGCTTTTGTCTGCAAATCAACGCATTTAATCCTCAAAGTAGCGCTTTTGTCCCACAGGTTAACGCATGTGTCAATTTGGTTAGAGATTTTGTATCGCAGGTTCACGCTTTTGTCCTCTAGGTTAGCGCTTTTGAGGTAAAAGATAACGCATTTGTTAGGATAGCACTTTTATTTGTAACTAACAAACTTTTTCTATAGGTCTGAATGTCCAAGAACTAAAATTTTTAAACTACTAACATATCTATGTGCAGGATTGTTTTTAAGGAAATTTCATGCATTTCCTCACATAGTTAATTAAGAGTTTTATTTTGGAAAGTAACACATCATATCTTGCTCATTTAGCTTAATTAAGGGGATAAATTGATATCATGCAACTTGCTTTTTGAGTGACTTCTTTAAAGTAGTTGCACATAGATTTTAGAGGCTAAAATAAACTTGTATTTTTTGTGCTTGATGAAGTAGTAGGTCAGTATGCTCTCACCCTCATACGTTGATCAAAAAACCAGACCTACTTTCTTTTATGTGTAACCTTTAGAGGGTCTTCCTTCTCGAGCTGCCTTGAGGGGGCCAATGAGAGGGGAACTACCCAAAGTGGAAACGGGCTAATACTAAGTCCTTCTGATCCACTCTAAATAAATCGTGCTTGTGACAAAAGTCACAAGCAACATGTGCTGATAATTTTATACCAACACTATTTTTCCCCATAAACCCTATGGAGCGTAACCTCTATAGGCTGGGAACCTTCTGTATTTACAGAGCTGAAAGTTATGCATGTATTGCCACATGACCGGAAGCCTTTACGAAAAACCACTTGTACTAGTTGCCAACATCCTTCTAATTATTGGCACAGGAGGTCGAATCTCTGAAGCGGCTCTTACACATACGGTTCTTAGTAGAGATATAAAGTTTGCCATGGGGAGTTTTCATGGAAACTGGTGCTTGGCTACCCCAGAGAAGTGAGTGTCGAGGGTGGAGCCAGTGGGGTCAAGCATCTAAATATCCACTTTGAATAATGTAGCCTCGAGGGAAACCCCATGTGAGATTCAACAATTATTCTTTCAGCTTGCCATAAGATTTGTACTTGCTTGTGCATTTTTTTTTCAAACATTGTGTCTTCTATGTCTATAACATACTCAAAATGGTCAAAAATTGAAGAAATTCATCATCTAAAAATGAGCAAAAATCCAACAACTTGCTGAAAAAATTGAAAAGAATCCTTGAAACATAGTCAGAGCAACGCTTTCAAGCAACAAAATAGTGCTTTTATCCCATAAATTAGCACTTATGACCAAAAACATTAGCACAAATGCTTTCTCACATCTGAGACAAAGCATATCAAACCAAAATTTCAAAGTCAATATCAAAACACTTCTTGAGTAGATTTGTCTTTAAACTATCACACATTTTTCAAACTAGTTCGATAACTGGGTTGCCAATCCAACATGCTATTTCTAAAAAGGTTTCCATAAGCATAAAACAATCAACAAGCTATTGATTCAAACATCTTAATTGCAAAAATCAACATCATTGTTAGTTTCTCATCAGGATATATCAAATCCTTTATCATGAAACTTGATCAGTCCACCTTGTGTTCATTACCTTGGATATATCTTTCCTATTTTGAACCTAGGTTATATCAAAAAACAGAATTGCACTCACATTGGAATCAAGCAAACTTGTAAACTATCATATGCTTATATGAATTTTAAGTATCGCCTTAAGAAAATAAAACCCAGTTATAAAGCTACTCAGAAAAGGATAAGATTCTTGTATATCAATCGCAAGATCTTATTAAAACATAGGACATTCCTACACCATTTTCATCACTATTTACGTGGCTGTGGGACAGAATTTGACAGAGAAATTTTGCAAGGATGTTATTTTCAACAAAGAGACGCTTTATCACAACGAACAAACAACAGTGGTAAAATAAACAAAGCATACCTTCCTAAACCAATAATCACCTATTGAATTATCTTTAGAAAAATTCAAAAATTTCAAACCAATCACATGCTAGATTGGACTAGAGCTCAATACGAACAACTCAGAAAACAACCAAAAAAAATGGAAGAAGAAGATAATTCAATGTTCCAAACTTTTGGGTGTACGGTTGTTGATGAAGAAGTGGTCAATAACACCATTAGAGACCTCGAGCAAGATTTCAAATTTGATAGACTAATGGAAAAATTATTAGCAAAGCAAAAAGAAAAATATCTTTTGATGTTGGCAAAATCAAGAGCTAAATTGCCACAAGACTTTAACATAGAAGGCTTGAAACAAGATGCGGAGACAAGTAATACTCAAAACACATATGATCCAAATAACGAAGATATAAACAAAGAAAGCCATGAAGAAACAAGAAAAGAACATGATGACACAATAAGAGAGCGTGGTGATAGAAGAACTTACAAAGAGACAAGGAGAAATCGTATGGATAATTCGTTGTTAAATCTCACTCATCAAATGCAAACTCTACAACAACAGATACAAGATATACAGAATGGACCAATCTCCAAGAAGCATTCATTGGAAGATATCTGCCCATATCTTTTTGATAAAGTTTGAATATGATACCATTTCCATAACATTACGAGATCCCTAAATATTATAAATACGATGGGAAATCTTATCCTCAAGATCACATTAGGGAGTTTTGTACTATGAGTATGGAATTTGCACATGATGAAACTTACTTGATGCATCTATTCCCTAGGAGTTTAAATGGACAATCAATGGAATGGCTCTCCAGATTACCATCTGGAATGAAATCTTTTAAAGAACTCGTGAATAGATTTATTTCACAATACTCCTACAATGTAAGGAATGAGATAACAATGTTGGATTTATGCAATGTTAAACAAAAGAATGATGAATCTTTCATGATCTTCTTGCAGCGATGGAAATGAATGTTTAATAGGTATCCAAGAGATGTACTTGATCAAGAAAAGATGGAAATATTCATTGATAATCTTATCAGTGAAATGAGTTATAGTCTAAAAATGTAATGTCCTCCTTTCACCAGGATGATTGAGAATGGTCTAAAAATAGAAGACACAATGGTAAAGAAAGGAGAGCTAAAACTTTACAATAATTCTTACAACTACAACAACAACAATGACAAACCCAAGTTCTGGTCAAAGAATAGGAATGTCATCAATGGAGGAAATGATGACAATAATTCTATGAAACAACAACCAATCTTTAATCTATCGAGTCAAATCCCAAACAATAACAATCAAGAAAACAATAAATCCAAGTCTTTCTTCACCAATCCTCGCAGAAAATTCACAAACATTGGAGAACCCTTGGAATCAGCTTTGAAAACTCTTCTTGTGAACAAATTGATTATTTTACCAGAAGTAAGACGTTATGAACCACAACTCAAACCAAATTGGTGGAACAACAATCATTTTTTCAATTACCATCGAAATAAAAGACACCAAACTAATGATTGTCAAAGATTGAAACACCTTATCCAAGATTTAATCGATAATGGAACTATCATAGTGGATAGTCACAAGACAAATGAATCCCACCTAGCCTTCAAAACTCTGCTTCCAAACTATGAAAAAGGTGAACAATCTAAATCAAAAGATGACAAAAGCAAAGCCAAAGTGAACTCCACTTATACATATGATGATGTGGTAAATATCATCATTGTTAAAGATAACACACCTTGAGAACCAATCTACGTTATTACAAGAAGCAAAGTGAAGGTCACATTTCCAGGTATAACAAATGAATCAACCTCCACTTCATGACAATATAACTTAGTGGAACAATTGCAAAGAATACCTGCTCAAATATCAATTCTAGAGCTTCTCAAAGTTTCACCTATGCATAAGGAAATTTTAGCAAAAGCGCTAACGAAAATAATAGTTTCAAAAGACTTGGATGTAGATCAATTCCAAAACATGGTGGGACACCTTATAGCCCCTCATTGCTTATCATTTTCTGAAAATGACGACGCATCCTTGCAATATCCTCATAATTCTCCCTTACATATTGAAGTCACCATTAATAAAACTCGTGTCAAATGCGTACTCATAGATGGTGGAGCTGGCTTAAACATTTGTACATTGAGTTTAATAAAGGCTTTGGGATATTAAGATAATGCAGTGGATCCAAAGAAGAAAATAACCATTAGGGCTTATGATGAAGAGGAGCATTCTTCTAAAGGAACTGTGGTGTTACCAATCAAAATAGGACCTATGGAAAGGAATACATTATGTCAGGTTTTAGATTTGATACTCTCTTATAACATTCTTATGGGAAGGTCATGGATTTACAACATGCAAGCAGTTCCTTCTAAATATCACCAATGTGTAAATTTTCCTCATGAGGAACAAGAGGTCACTATAATTGAAGACTCTAGCCAATATTGTAATAATATGAAGCCAACACAAGATACAAGATTTCCACATAACAGAGAATCGGTATATCCTACCAAAGAAATTCAAGAAAAGTTATGGGAAATTTTCAAGAAAAATCTCAAATTAAATGATGAAGGAATGGGAAAATATTCTTTGCATAATTTTCCACTTTCACCTAAATCATATGGAAAGCCTACAAATATCCAACCTCGGATCTCAGAAAAATCAAAAGAAATGTTTAATGGAGCATTTGTTAGAGTTGTAACACTTGCAGAAGAAATTGAAGACAAGGACATTTTTTGTTGGTTTTACAAAGATGAAAATGAAACTATAGCAACAGCTACAGAAGTCAATATTCCCATAGAGAAATATGACAATGGTTATCGGATCATGCAAAAAATGGGATATGAAGGAAAATGACCAATTGGTAGGTGACATCAAGGTATTTCAGAACCTATTTGTCCTCACTCGCAATCTAAAGAAGATAAATCGAGACTTGGATATTCAAAACCAAATCAAAAGCAGCATAATTATCAACAACCAAAGTGGAGAAATAAATCAGTCTCTAAAGAAGAACAATGGCAAGAAAAGTTAAATCAAGCAGCAAAAATAGTAGCCAATAAGCAAAAACAACAAGAATATGAAAAATAGCAAGAAAAACTTGCAATCAAAAGAGAAGAAGAATCTTTTAAACAAGTTCAAGGAATACGAGGAAATTCTAATTTTGAACAAGATATTCCAGAAGCAGTAAAAACATAGATGGCAGAAATCAGAGAACTATTTGCACCATACAATATTCATGTATGGTACAGTGGTGTAATCCTAGACAATGGTTCAGAGAGATTCAAATGACTATGAATGGGGTCCAAATCTATCATCTAGTGTCTCAAGTGAAGAAAAGAATGAAGATCAAGAAACTATCCCAAATGAAGACTTGTCTTTTACAAAATAAAGGATAGAGTTAGAAAGAAGATAAGAAGAACTCAGAATCCAGAGAAAAGAGGTATATACAAGACAACAAAAGAAAGAGGATGAAAAAGACCAAGAAGTAACGCCACAAGAAGCACAAACAAATATGGATCAAGCATCAGGACATATCATATTTTTATCAAATGAGGAGCCAGATGTACCAAGGTATGGAAGAACTATAGAAGAACTAAGAGATAGTCAAGTAGGATTGACTATTAGTCCAGAAGAAGCTGAGTTCAAGAGAAGACATAAGCTAGCAAAAGAATCATGTGCACAAGTATGTCAACTTCAAAATACAAATGATTCTATTGACATTACTCAATAAGGAACTTGCAGTATTAAAGATGTGTGTGTTAATATAATCCATTCGTTTAAGGGACAAACATTAGATGAAGAGTCACTTGAGTGTGAACCACAAGATACTAATACTGATTTCATTAGAATTGATTGGAGAACACTTGGGAGAGACTATCCTTGAAATCATTCAATCTATGACATTACCTACTCTATGCCAAATTATGACTATTATGTCATGAACCTTGAAGCACCTAACAATGACAATGACTATGACTTACCCCTTCTTCATCCAAAACATTTTGATTGGGAATACCTAGAAAACCCTGAATTGGATGTCTTTTCCAATGACCATGACTTAGTTGTATAACTTAATGTTGTCAAACTTGTAATGCCTAAGATATCTTCCATCACGGAATCAAGTAACAGTTTTTGCAGTCAAGAGAATGCCAAACTTTCCAGTCACAAAATTAAAATAAAATAAGGAAAAAGACCTAGTGTTGAAAACCATTTCATGGCAACACTAGATCAATCAAGAGGAGAAATAAAGGACGTATCTGACGGTGAAAACCTCTTTTAGTCGGTAGAAGATGAAAAATTTGACATCCTCCCTGCATATTTTTAGGAGATATTTGCTATTCTAATAGAATCAACAGAAGAAATAAACATTGGCACACCAAAGGATCCCAAGATAATTAATTCTGCTACATCATTATCAGATAAAGAGAGGAAGGAATACATAGAATTCTTCAAACAAAGACAGATAAATTTTGCTTGGCCCTATGCAGATATGCCAAGACTTAATCCAGATCTTATCATGCATCATCTCAATATGGATCTAAAAGCAAAACCAGTTAAACAAAAGCTAAGGAAGATGCATCCACACATCGCTCTCCTTGTAAAAGTTGAGCTAAAGAAACTATTAGATAGGGGTTTCATAATACCTATTGCCTATCCAAAATGGGTTTCAAGCATTGTGCCAGTGTCAAAGCCAGATAAAAGCATAAGAGTCTGCACCTATTTCAAAGATTTGAACAAGGAATTTCCCAAAGATGATTTCCCACTACCCAACATTGATATAATTGTGGACTTATCAGCAGGACATGAGATGTTTTCATTAATGGATGGATTCTCATGATACAATCAAATAAGAATCACCCCTGAAGATCAAGAAAAGAAAACATTCACCTGTGTATGGGGTACTTACTGCTAGAATGTTACTCCATTTGGGCTTAAGAATGCAGGAGCAACTTATCAAAGAGCTATGACAACAATTTTTCATGATATGTTGCATACATTTGTGGAAGATTATGTAGATGATATACTTGCAAAATCTCATACAAGAAAAGAACATTTGAACATCTTGGGAAAGATATTTGATAGGCTTGAAAGATATTAGTTAAGATTAAACCCAAAGAAATGTGCATTTCGAGTGACCTCTGGAAAACTTCTTGGGTACATTATATCAGCTCATGGAAATGAAGTAGATCTAGAAAAGGTCAAAGCTATCATGGAAATGGAGTCACCTAGGAACATAACTCAATTGCATTCTTTACAAGGAAGATTGCAATCAATCAAAAGATTTGTCTCTCAATTAGCAGATAGATGTCATCCATTCACTCATCTTTTACAAAAGAACGTTCCATTCAAATGGGATCAGAAGTGTGAAGAGTTTTTTATGTAAATCAAAGAATATCTCATGAATCCTCCAGTACTTGTATCACCAATCAAAGGGAAACCATTGTTACTTTATATCTCAGCAATAAATGTATCATTAGGAGCTCTCCTAGAACAATATGATGAATAAGGAAAAGAAAGAGCAGTGTATAACATCAGTAGAACACTTGTCGGCTATGAATTGAATTATATGTCAATAGAGAAGACATGCCTAGTAGTTTTATTTGCAACTCAGATGCTGCAATATTATATGTTGACTCATTCTGTGAAACTGATAGCAAAAATAGATCCAGTAAAGTATTTACTGAGCAAGTCAACTCTGATAGGCAGACTGGCAAAGTGGGTTATGGTACTAAGTGAGTTTGATATATAATATGTTGATCGAAAAGCTATCAAAGGATAGGTCATTGCTGATCAATTAGTTGAAGCACCTTTACAAGGTGACATACCATTGCACATTGAATTTCTTGATGCAGACATTCTGACAATAAGTACAAAATTTTGGGAGTTGTACTTTGATGGCTCTTATACACAATATGGATCAGCCGAAATAATTTTGTTTATCATACCTCAGGGACACACAATTCCAAAATCATATAGATTGCGGTTTCCATGCACAAACAATACTGAAGAATATGAAGCATAGACTATTGGTCTGAAAATGGCTATTGAATGGAATATCAAGGAATTACATGTCTATGGTGATTCATAGCTTATCATCAACCAAATAAATGATGATTATCAAACTAAGGATGACAAGCTCGTGCCCTACAAACAGTTGGTAGAAGAGTTTAAAGAACACTTTGAAGAAGTATCATTCACTCAGATCACAAGAAATGAGAATAAAGCAGCAGATGCAATGGCTACAATAGCATCTCTCTTGCAGAATCAGGAGAATCAACAACGTTATGAATTCCTGGTGGAAGATATATTAACCCCTACCATTAAATCCCAGCATACCTATATGATTTTCCATATATCAGGAACCAGTCAATCCTTATACAGCCAAACTTATAAATACTTAAAAGAATATCCTTCCTCCTGACCTATCCCGCAATCAGAGAAGAAATTTTATCCGTCAGTCATCCCACTATACTATTATTGTTGATACCTTATATAGACGAGGTCTAGATAGCACTTTATTGAGATGTAATGCCCCGCCAGGAACCCTAAAGGAAAACAACACAACTAGGCAACTAAAGGGTGAAATATATTTTTTGTTAAAGATTAAGTGCATTAATGATAACAATAGCACGTTTAATAACATAACGGAAGTCTAACACATGATTTCCTAAGGGTTACCAACGAAGATTAAATTCTTAGATTATATTAACACCATGGTTAATCCAATTGTCCATCCAATTAGGAAAATTAAATGCTTAAGATAAAACCTACACATACATCTAAATTCCATAATGAAAGAATCAAAGTATTCCAATGTATTTATTTTCCCATACATCATATATACAAAAGATTAAAGCAACTAGATTTACATACATTCCACCGACATAATATTACAATATCCATAAATGCATGGCTTCCAAAAATACCACGAAATCCAAAAGTTACAATATCAAGGTTACATAGAAGTTTGATACAATGACCACAAGGTCTCAACTGAACAATGATCATGAACAAGAGTTGGTACATGAACCACGAACCAAGAAACACCAGCGAAGCCTTTCCTCGCCTGAAGATACAATCCAGAACATTTGATGGGAAGTGGCACTACCACCTGACCATGTGATCTTGAAGTGGAACCACCCCACCATGCTAGGAGATAGTAGAGACCCTCAAGCAAGCAAAATAAGACAAGTACGATAGAACTACATGACTCTGCAAACATCCATGTGACTCAACTCACAAACACTAGTGACTCTAAGGAGAGAGTGTCATCGCATGGCTTATGGTGGTTACCCTGGTAGGCCTCCATAGGTACCGGCCCCCATCCTAGGTTATCCTGGTAACCTCTCCCAAACCTCTGGCTCCATCTAAGCCTCATGCGGACCCTACCAATCCTTTCGTGAAGACAAGGTGATAGGTTTACCATTCCAGGCCTTCTCACCACATCCCGAGCCTATACAAGTACTCAACCATGTGCGAGGCACATTATCTTAATTAATATTTAATCTACCCACCCCCTAATCAATTATTAGGTTATCACTTCTTAACTAACTTTCGAGGGGTTATCCTGCCATCCACTTCGGGTGCGACCCTCACTCAAAAGCCACTCTCTCTCATAGGACACTAACAGGAAATGTCTCTCTACGAGAACTCTACGGCGAAACTGACAACCATATCTAATCCTGACAAACCATAGGTGAAGGATACACAATCACTAACCCAGGATTGACCATTCGGAACTAAACACACAATGGCTCATATCAACAGGGTTATACAACAACACCTGACCAAGGGGTATAACAACATATGACATAATGACAACTCAACCAGAATTGCAACGAAATTAAGCTTGACTGCAAATACCATTTACACAAGATCCTAATACAGGTAATCTTTTCTTTAAACAGCCAAAAGCATAAATAACTTGCAATTAAAGATTTTCCAAAAAATAAGAAAACACAACTATATTAATACAAAGAAATCAATGTTGTCATTTGTCCAATAAGGTTAAATCAATCACATAAAAATTAATCTCCTAATGTATTTCCAAGCATAAATATAGAATCTAAAATTATAAGCTTTTCTGGAAATAACCAAACTCTGAATTAATTATATATATATATATATATATATATATATATATATATATATATATATATATATATGAATATATATATATATATGAATATATATATACATTGTATATATATCATATACCTATAATCATATTCCAAAATATATATAAACACATGAATTAATTTTCACAGTATTAAAATATTACTTAAATGACATAATGCCCATTATATATATATATATATATATATATATATATATATATATATATATATATATATATATATATATATATATATATATATATATATATATATATATATATATATATATATAAATATATATATAATTAAAAACCGAATTACATAACACTGGCATGGAACCCGAATGTACCATATTCTTGAATACACTGAATTTACCCCAGGAAAAAGCAAATCATAATAACTCCCTGCTACCGCACGGTAGCAGGTACTACCTTAGGTAACACTATTACCTTACAGTAGCAGGTGCTACCGCCGGTAGTACTACTACCATACGGTAGCTATACTACCGTTGGTAGTTGCTACCGACCTCCCAAAAACCAAAGTTTTTTTTTTTAAAGATATATATATTTTTTTTTAATAATTTTTTTTAAAAATTTACAATAGCATAAAAATATAATAAATTTCAGTTTCCAATAAAATTTATTTCTCACAAATTTATTTAATACAATTTTTCCAATAACTCTAGTAACCCAATAAATTTAATTGAAATTAAATTTATTACCATAGTAACTAAATAATTACACAAAGATACACAAATATTAAAAAGGATTGCCATAGCCAAATATCGAAACAAAAATCAAACAAGAGGGAATATTTTCTCTAGTAAATCCCATTTCTCCAAAATCTTACAATTTTCATGCACAATAAAAATCAAAGTGTTTTTTAGTGGTGAATTCCGCGTGAATAGTGAGGGGCACAATCGTGGTCAAATCGCCCGGAATTTTGAAGAACAATGCAAATATTTGTAATCTGGTTTCACCATTTACCACACACCGTCGACGTGCATGCCCGTAATATTCGCCTGGAATCACTCAGACGTGGGTATTAGATCACCTCCGCTATTCGCCAGCAATAGTAAAACGACCACATACCCAGGACCTAATTCGCCAATGGTAAATTAATTATTCATTCCACGCGTCGGCCAAATTCACCAATATCAATTAAAACATTATAAGCATTCGAGGACCCATTTCGCCCCGCTTAAATTAAATGTTCATTGCATGCTCGCACAATTCACCAAAAATGTAATTAAATTAAATGTTTATTGGCAATTGCGACGCCTGGGCCCCGCGCAATTTGCCAAAAATGCAATCATGGATTGCTATAAATACACTATTTCTTACACTCTTTCTTACAATTTATTTGTGTTTGATTAGTAAATTGGGAGCTCTCGGAGTCTCGAGTCTTGATTCGCATTCTACAAATTGAGTTGGAAAGTCGAAGTTCATTGTAGGGCAGAGGGCTAGAGTTACAATCCTACAACATAGGCCCAGGCATTCATTCCTGATTCCTGATTCAGAGAATTGAGAAGGCATAAAGGTGAGTAATCATTTCTTCATACTTGATAGTATTAGTTTTAACTTTTAATTCGTAGTGAGAGGTCAAGACTCAAGATGTCACAGTCAGACATGGGTGAGACAGCTCAGGGTGGTGAAGCGATTGGGATGTTAGACAAGGGTAAGACTCCTCAGGGTGGTGAAACTGAAGGGATTGGGAGGCCATCAAAACGCCCAAAAATTAAACTTAAAGATAGTACCATAAAGCCTTTTTTTGGAATTCGCATAGTTTCTGGTCCATCAACCTCTGCAGTTGCAGAGCCCATTCACAGTAGCTCACCACCACCACAAGGTGGGATTGTCATTGAGTTAAATGCATCAAATGAGGATGACAATACCGACATGAAAAAAGATGTTCTAAGGGATACACACAATGAGATAATTCACTCGGATGCAAATGCTAGTACTGAAGATGATGTTGGTAGGATGAAAAGAAAAAGAAAAGTAAAATTGGGGCGAGAGTGGGAGATGACAAGGAGTTTTAATATTGATTGGGTAGCAAAGTACCCATTCATTGAACCAGTCCCAAACAATGATGAACAACCAACAGAATGCAGGTGTAAGATTTGTAGCTGGAAAAATAAAAGAGAGAAAAAGATGCAGCTAAAGCTTGACACCATAGAAAAGCATATTGGTAAGGTTTATGAAAAAGAGATCATAGACGGAAAGGAAACACGAGTAGTAAGATGGAAATCAAAGGAAGAATGTCTTCATGTTAAGTATGTCGCGGAATATGAAGAGCATAACCACAAAATGACACTGATTTGTAATAGTGGATTTGTAAATACAATCAAGGTTGGGCTTGAACATGCAGCAAAAGATGCAAACCTGGCAAAGACTGTTTAGATGAGTGTTGTTTTTCATATTATGTCGAGAGGGCGTCCTATGAAAGATTTCCAAGAATTTAGTAATTTATTATCTTTTTTGAATGTTCCTCACTATCCTATGTCACATTGGTCAATAAACGCTAGATGGGAAATGGCAAATTGTCTTGCTAAGGTGGAAAAGCAAAATTTACAAGAGTGTAAAAGAGTCAAATTTCATTTCATTATCCATAGATGAAGTTACTGCGGTAGATAACACTACTTGGGTTTGTATGCATGTGTATATTGTAAAAGAACACGTCCGCCGAGCTCATCTACTCTTTGTTCATAAAATGAGGGGCAATCCAATAGCAAAAAATTTATATTTGGAAGTTAAGAAAGCTTTGAATGAAATTGCTGGTATGGATGACTTGACAATTTCCAAGAAGTTGGTGTGTGTTGGAGTTGATGGAGCTGCAGTAATGCAAGGTCAAAGGATTGGTCTTTGCGCAAGATTATAAACTAGTATTGCAACATACATGGTTGGCATTCACTGCATGGCCCATTGAATGAATTTAGCATATAGAATTGAGAGCAATTTCCCTACAGTGTCAAAAGTTGAAGATCTGGTCCACGAGCTCCACTCATACTTCTGTCAAATTCCTAAACGTTTTGTAGAATTTCAAATTTTTGTTGAGGGAGTAATAGGAGGAAACAAGCTTCTCAGGGATGTTGAGACTAGATGGATCTCCTTGCATGGACTAGCGAAATGATTTCTAATAGAATATCAATCCTTGATCAGACTAACGTATGAGCAACACCTCACAATAGACAAAGCTCCTGATCTCTTACATAAGTTAAGTGATATAGAGACTCTGTTAACTTTAGCTAGTCTTCTCCCCATGCTAGATTTAATGAACAAACTTGTTAAGAAAGCCCAAGACAGAACTATGTATATCAATGAGTATAGCACTCTACGTAAAATGACATGCTTGAGCTTGGATGGTCTATATTGGGTGAACTCACAAAGCTGGTTCCCACTTTTTGGTACATCCTGATTTTTGCTAAAATCATACATTTTTTGGAAAATATAATTATTTAAGCTTTAAGAGGTCCCATTTGAAGTAATTAATTGAAGAGAGTTAGATCAAAGGCTCTTAGATCAAAATTTCTTGGATAGAACCTCTCTACTTCTAAATCATACTTGCAATGGAGTCTCCTTTGCATCTATCAAATGCTGATAAAAAACCAACTTTACATTAGCTTTTCAGGGGTCAAACGAATTCATTTAGAAGTTTTACTTTCTTGAGGATTTAGTCCTTATTGTAAGCTTTCCAAATAGTATAATTTTTAATATATTTAAGTTTATTAATATATTTTTATTTTAATTTTTATGAATGTAGGTTTTTCACCGAACATGAACTTCTTTGTTCAATGCATTGAGAAAAATAGCAAACTAATTCAAAAAAATTCTGAAAAATATCTATGCCCTAGGTATTGATGTCTTCTTTCTAACAAAAAAAATATAACTCAATTTTGATATATATAGAGCAAGTTATGTGTTCAAACGTACACCTATATCTAAATTATAATTAGTTGGACTTCAAAACTTAATAAAATAAAAAATATTCAACATATCACTATCAAACCAACTCCATGCGCTGGGTATTGATGTTACAAACCAAAATTTAAAAGAGATAAGTTTTTATCATTTAGAGAAAAAAATTTATACATTTCGGGATGCACATCACTCTTAAAAAATGTTGTTTCCTGTAAAAAACTACTTATGAGGGAGATGGAAAAATCAATAAAATTTTATTCAAAAAAATTTGAAAAAAATATATTTAGAATCTACAAAAAGGATGTTACAAATCACTAGTTTACATCATCTTCAAATTCTTAACGATTTAAAAGTTATAGGTGTCGGAAAGTGAAGGTTTTTTGCAAAATTTTCATCTAAGTGTCAAAGTTAGTCAAAAAGTGGGAACCAGTATTGTGAGTTCACCCTATTCAGATCTAATAGGGCGAAGCCCAAATTTTTTTAGGTGGCAGATAATTACAGATTTGAATCATGCTAAATTTTTTTTACATTTCAATACAAAAAATGAGCTATGTGTCTTTGTAAAAGGATTTCAGATACCAATGCACCAATCTAAGACGGGCAAGCGAGGCAGAGCACTACCTGTTAAAAAGGAAGATTTTGACAGGATTGTTAAATTTGTTAGTGATAATTTGAAGTCTATTGCATATGAACTTTCAACTGAGATTCATGAAAGATTCCCTCGAGAAGAAATACTTGAAGCCATGGGTTGTGTGTATCCTCAATTTTGGCATTCAATTGGAGATAATCCAAATGACACAAAGATGTTTCATAAAAAACTAGAGGAATTGATATTGACATTTTCAAAAGATGCATATTGCAATGCACAGCCAATAGAAGGAATTTTAAATTTAGATCATCTTAGAAAGCAATGTAAACAGTTTGCATTGGTTATGAAACAATAGTTGGTTAACTTGGAGTATCCATTTGAACCTGGATCAATCACAAGGCTTTGGAAAAGGATAGATCAAAGTGAAGCATTGCGTATTGCAATACCAAAATATTTGAAACTTGCTGATTTATGTCAAACAATGATATTGGGGTCAGTGGAAGATGAGAGAGTTTTCAGTGCATTGGGGCTTTTGAAATCAAAGATTAGAAACAAATTAGACAAGAATTTGGAAACTTCTTGAGGTTGTTTGTAACCCAATATAATGTTAGAGATTTTCCATATGATAGGGCACTGGCAATCTAGAATTCCATGCGTGAAAGACGAGGGGTGTGCAACACTTTAAAAGTTGGTGGTGCTATTGCTAGTGCTAGTGCTGAGAAAAATGAATTTGATGGATCGCAGACTCAAAGTCAACATGAAGACGAAGACATTTTTGAATACCCGACTCAGAATGAAGATGAACATGTTAGTACTAGTCAGTTTCTGGATCTTGAGTCCATTTGGGATATAGAAGCCTTAGACAGTCGGACTGAGTCACTGAAGTGAATTAGCAGTCAGTTTATAGGTGTTTATAACTACTACAGTTCTTGAGTCATATTACAATTTCAATTTGCAAAATTACAATACTATAGTTGTCATTGATGATTTTTGATATTGTATTCCTTCAATTTGTCAATCAGAAGTAGAACGGATACTTATTTCATATTTTTAATTGTGAATTTGAATTATTACTAAACAATTGAATTATTAGTAAATTGGTATTTGGTTCCACATTATGTAACATGTTGAACATGAAATGCAACAATTTGTGTCACGAGATCCATAAAATTATTCATATTGCATAACTGTTACTTCTAGAACCTTTGTACTATTCTACATTAAATGCTTAAAATGGTGTTCATGGCGATTAGGGTTTTGTGTTTTTTTTGTCTTAGTTGGCTAGTAAACCGAAGTTGTCGTGCGTTGAAAATCTAAGTTGTCCTCTATTTTTTTGTCCATGTCAATGTCAAGTGTGGTCAAACGGTTGGTTAGACATGTTTAATGGTTATCGCTAGCTCGTAGGTCCTTTATCATCAAGTCAGTTTAAGTCGCGAGCTTGCAAGTAGTGGGAGATTTTAGTTGTCACTACCTCGCAAGATGTTTTGCACTTGACCATTTTATGTTGCGAGGTTGCGACTGGGTGTGATTTTATGTTGTCGCACGGTCGTGAGGTGTTCGTGGTTAAGTCATTTTAATTTGTGATCATGCGATGTAGTTGGTATCGCAGCTTAGTTGGTTTCGTTGCTTGCTCGCAGGTTTTGAAGTTGTTTAGCATTTTAAGTTGTGATCTGGCGACAAGTAAGTTTTGGTCTGATTTTGTGGTCATCGCATGCTCGCGGGTTTGTAAGTCTTAAGTCAAAAAGTGTTGCGAGCATGCGATGGCAGTTAAGTGTCTTGTTGTCGCAGGATCGCAAGGGTTTAAGTCAAGTTAAGTTTCGAGTTGTGAGCTTGCGATGAAATAAGTTATTTTGTTAGATTTGTAGTGGTCGCCAGCTCGTAGGTAAAGAAAGATTATTACAAATGTTGTTGCGAGGTTGTGACTGAAGGGCTTGATGAAGATCAATGGTTGTTGCTCACTCGTGAGATTCTTTGAGGATTCGTAAAAGGGGTTGCGAGCTTGCGATTAAGAGGATTTGGTAGCATTGTCGCTAATTCGCTAGTTCCTTTCCTAATTGTTATAACCGGTTGAGAGTGTGTGATTAAAGATGGGGATTGACATGTGGACTTGTTTGTCGGGTTCTGTAAAATTTTTGACATGATCGAGCCGAGATTTTGACATTTGTACAATTGCATTAATGCATTCTATCAGTTTAATTGAATTAATGCCACACTAGCTAGTTCATGCAAGTGTGGTAGTTAATGAGACTTGAGAGAAGTGACGGCACCCAAATACCATTTTATATTGCGAGGTTGCGACTGGGTGTGATTTTATATTATCGCAAGGTCGCGAGGTGTTCGCGGTTAAGTCATTTTAATTTGCGATCATGCGATGTGGTTAAGTCGCTTGTTCACAGGTTTTGAAGTTGTTTAGCATTTTAAGTTGCGATCTAGCAACAAGTAAGTTTTGGTTTGATTTTGTGGTCATTGCATGCTCGCGGGTTTGTAAGTCTTAAGTCAAAAAGTGTTGCGTGCATGCGATGGTGGTTAAGTATCTTGTTGTCGCGGGATCGCAAGGGTTTAAGTCAAGTTAAGTTTCTAGTTGTGAGCTTGCGATGAAATAAGTTGTTTTGTTAGATCAACGGTTGTCGCTCACTCATGAGATTCTTTGAGGTTTTGTAAAAGGGGTTGCGAGCTTGCGATTAACAGGATTTGGTAGCATTGTCGCTAACCCGCTAACACGTGGACTTGTTTGCTAGGTTCTGTAAAAGTTTTGAATGCCAATCGCCAATCAAATAGAAGGGCATGAATTCAAATTTCGCTCAAGTACTTCAGTTTGAAGTTTGAATTAATGTCACAGTAGCTAGTTCATGCAAGTGTGGCAATTAATGAGACTTGAGACTTGAGAGAAGTGACGACACCCAAATAGTAAATACCATAAATTGCATGATCGAGCCGAGGTTTTTTATAATTGCATTAATGCATTCTATCTTCAAGGTAATCCAGTGAATTAAGCTCTGCAACAACATTGGAGAATTCAGAGTGTTGGGTGTGAGAAAAGTTTAGAAAATTGGTTAAGTTTTTCTCCTGCAGCTAAAATGAGCCAAGCGACGAGTGGTACTGGAGTTTCCAAGCCCAAGCCCAAGACCACGACAAGTGGAGCAGGAGGACCTGGAGGTTCCAAGGCTAGTGCCACTGAGGAAACGATGGTTAAGAAATACAAAGATGAATTTGTAGATTTGATGCTAGGGACTTCTGTTGCTTTGAATACAAATCATTTTGCATGGAGAGATTTATAGAGCCAATGCAGAAACCCTACCATGCTTAATATGACTGGTTCTGCTCTATTTCATTATTTCTAGAAAAATAGGGTTAAGCGTGTCCCGATGTCAAACCCTTGGGATTTAAATATGGCAAAGTTAATTGTGCCAGATGTGTATGTTGATGTGGATTTGATCAAAGAGTTGGCCAAATGCTATTGCCCAGTATCTAGGGTAATCAGAAGAAAGGACCAGTCTGCCCTAGTTTCAATTAACAGGGTTAGCTTTGTTGAAGCTTTCCAAATTACTGGTGCTGCATGTATAGATATAGATTTGGAGCGGATTGTAGAGGATTATGACAAATACAAAGGTTTTATCAAGAAGCATGCAATCCCCAGATACATGCCTAGGGTTAATAGGAAGCCGGTTATAATTCCAGAGAGTATCAAACCACCATTTAACATCACGCCTTTCCACCATTATATGCATTGTGCAATCTATGGATTATGCAGAGTGTTGGGTTTTGATGGAGATTCAACAGTGTCAGTTGAATTACTGATGATGGCTATGGACATTCAACACCCAAATGTTAACAAAGATTATGATTATGTGGGCTATGTGGTTGAACACATTCATAATGCTCTAGTTGAAATTCAGAGTGGTGCACCCAGCCCTGCATTCAAGCATTATTCATTGCTGATGCATAAAGAATTGGAGATTTTCAAAGAAGAATTCGGTGTCTTAATACCAACACAAAGATGGACCCAGGTTTGGGACAGTAGTTCTCCCCATTCTTCTTTCCTTTTATTTGAAAATTGGATTGTTTCGCCAATTATGGAAATGCTAGGAATAAATAGGGAACAATTGTCAATTAATGTTAGGAGAGTTTTGAGACCTTACCAGTTTGTTCCAAACTGGTCTATTTCACACAACTGGGGGGACTTTTATTTTTTTGATAACTTTACTGTGATGAGAGTCTATGGGTGTCCTCAGCCTCCCCATATTTTACCAAAATTTGTTCCAATTAGGATTGCTTTTATGGAGTTTATCTGGCAATTGACCCTAGTTGAAAAAGAATACCTTGATAAACACGGGAAGGGTTCTCTTCTTCCTAGGATTTGGGTTGCATCTTATTTTACCATTGTTAGGAGTTCCTTTGATGAAGTAAACAATTTCCTTAAACAGTATAGGTTGGTTAATGTCGTGTCTAGATTCTGTGATTTGGAACAATTTATTACAGTTGCAATGCCAAAAATGACACCTTGGGCCACAATAAAGGACCATGAACCATTGGATGATGAAGATGTGGTTAGAAATTTGCTGAGAAAAGATGAAGTACAAGAAAGGAGAAGAAAATGGAAAAATTTGATGAGGGTTGAAGCAGAATTGAAGGCTGTTGACCCTAGTTTCTCTGGTTTTTGCCCTGATAGCCCGTACTTGGAGAGGATTAACAAAATGTTGAGTTTATATGAAACTCTGATGGAACAAATGCCTCAAATTCTAGAAGTGGTTTCTTAGTAGCAAGACCCCCAAGATGGACATTCTTCACATGGCAAGAGGCCACTTAGTGTGTATGCTGATGATGTAGAGAGTGGGGATGAAGTTCAATCTACCCGAGTGCTAGCTGCAAAGAAACAAAAAACCACTGAGGTCAATAGAATTGTGAGGAGAGACCCTGCTAGAGCAATTGTTACAGAACAAGGACACTACTTTCATCAAATAAGGACACATCTCAGAGAAGTAGGGCAGAATGAAGAACAGGGAGAAACAAATGAAGCGCTTGCTCAAGGCTTTGATGAGCGTGTGATGTTGTCAAATGAGTTCACGAAAGATGATGACTTTATTCAGTCAGATGAATTTAAATTTTTTTTGACAAGGTTGAAACAAAATCAATTAAAACAAAATCTGATCATAGAGGAAGCAAATAAAGAAAAGAAAGAGGAGATCATCAAGGCACTGCATGAATATGATCCTGACAGGGAGGAAATATCTATGGAATAGGCAAGACAATTGATAAAGAGTACTGGTATGATTATGATGCCTGACTGGGATATCCAGTGTATTTTTATTATTGATCAGATTAGGAAGCAAGAGGACCCAATGTTTAGAACTGAATTTGAAATTGGAGATGTAATTAGAGGATTAGGATTTAATCCTAAGTCAAAGACACTTGTTTCTTGGTCTTTGGCCCCTTCCACTCAAAAGCCCCACCTTCTAAATATCCAAGTAGAAAAGAAAGCTGATAGAATGATCTGGAACTTGCATAACACAACTGACACGGAGATTGCCTCATTTTTTACTCAAGTTTCTTTCATGAATTTATCAAAAACAGAGGATTTGTCAAGAAGATACACAGAAACATATACCCAATTGATTGGCTTGTCTAAAAAATATGAAGAGACACTGATGAAGAAGGGCGCTCTGGAGGAAGAGTTAGTGGAGTTGAAAGAAAAAATTGCAAATGAGCCCCCTCCAATATAGATTACAGAACAAGTACAAGAAATACCAACTGATGTGATAGCAAAAATGGAGGAATACACAGAGAAAATTGAAAAGCTTGAAAAGGAGCAAAATGTCAAGGCTATCTTTGTTGTGTCAAGAATTCTGAAACACGAGATTAGTGTATTAAAAGACAAATTTATGGTTGTGCATGATTTGCACATTTCTTTGAAAGAGGCAATCAAAACATCCTCTGAGGCTGTCGCTTTTCTTGGACCTTTGTTCAATGTTTGGTCAGGAAGAAGCAGATTAATGGATAAGCTAGATACTGCAATGATGTATAGTGATGAGTTCCCTCCCAAGATCAGTGACACTAAAGACATGGTGGAGGTAATGAATGCAGCTTATTCATTTTTCATAGGGAAGGATGTGCTTATAAATGAAAAATTGCAGACATTTGGGGAAGGTTATAATAAATTCATGCCTTCAATTTATGGTAGTAATGGAGATTTGAAATCAATTTCTGATTGGACCAGCGAATTTGATTTGATTCTGGAGCAAGAAAAAATAATCGAGCATGTAAATGAATAGGTTGATGCTGATTTCCTTAACGGTCTGCTTGATTCATTGTTCAAGGTTGAGGTTGACCATGCAAAGTTTATTGTTGAGTCTAGGGAAATTACAGATGCTAGATGGACAGATTCAGTTGCAAAGTTGGAAGAGGTAAAGGCATTCAGTTGGCCAATAGACAAAGAGGTGGACAAGTGGCAAGCCATGCTAAAGCCAAAGAAGAAATCTTAGGTTGAGGTTACTACCCAAGATTCCTCACAGTAATCCTAAGCTTGTTGAATCCTCAGGTTGAGGTTGCCACTTTTATTGATCAATGATGTTGAACTTGAAAACTCTTATATAGTTATAATAGCTCAAATGTTCAAGAATTTGATAAGTGCATAGTTGAATCGCATTGTGAATTTACTTTCTGATATCATTATGAATATAATATCAATATCATTTGCAGTTTGAGCAATGAGATCTTCACATATTGTCTTTGTGTTGAATTTATGTTTTCACTGTGAATTGAATGGTCAAGGGTTTTTCAGTTTACATATGAATCTAGGTTGTGTATGTAATGGCATTATTCATAATTTAATTCCTATTTATCTGCAAATGAATCTTATTGAAGTTTATTATCAAGTTGTCTTGAATTGTAAGTGACTAAGACTCTATGCCCTAGGATAAGGCATTGGTCTGTTGTCATGATGTTTTACTAATTATGTTGTATTCCTATCTATTGTGGTGTTTATTAATACTTTCATCCTTAATACTCTTATGATTTTATATGCTATGGATGTTTATGTAATATATATGGAGGTGTTCTATGACTGTCTATAATCCACCCACCAATTACAATGAGGTGAATCCTTAATATGATTCCAGACTAACAAAAAATTTGCATTCCTGGGCATAATAGGATTAGGAAGCATTAAATGAAAAATTACATACACCATAACAATGCAACAAATGAAAAAAGTTAAATCTTATGATTCTGATCATTTGAAAGAGAGAATTATACACAAAATAAATTTATATATAACTCCTTCAAGAACCTGCACAAAGCTTGACACTAAATGTTTTTCATTTTCTCTATAAATGACTATACAGTATACAACTTGCTCCCTTCACCTAGAATCTAGAATCGCTACTGGAACCAGAAAAGGAACCCCAATGACTATACAACTTGCAAAACTGTGAGCCATGCCATTATCACCATGATGCCTTCTAATAGAATTTGAGATGTTATGTTCTGTCCAACAGATCATTTCCAAATAGAGGAGGAAGCCTTCATGCCCAGGAACAGAGAAAATGGAAAGAGGAGCCCAAGCCTTCATGCCCACGATCAGGGAAAGTGGAAATAGGAGCTTTAGGGTAAATGTAATCTATTAGGGAGGGGTCGCAGCTTCCATGTCGTCACAAAGATGACTGGCTGCCACTCCCCACCCAAACAAATCCTTCTTTCATTCCTCTACAGGCTCCTTCTTCAAACCTCTTGCCATCCTATGGTAGAGTAGAAGCAAAGGATGTGCCATGCTTGGCCTTTCTTGACAAGAAAAGGCTTTCACACCCCCTCTAGCAATCCTTCTCACTTTCAAAACCCCTCTGACAATAAACAAACTCACACAGAAGAAAACAAATAAACACCCATCTGGTATCACAGAGCACACAACAACTCCATGCACGATCCTGCTCAAACATCATCTTCCTTTCTGAGGAAAAAAACACTCTCTGGAAAATGAAAAAGGTTTCTTTTCTGAGTTTCTCTTCTACCAATTAAGTCACCACTCCATTGTATTTATAACATTTTCACACTTCATTTGGTGATGCTCATTCATGTGAAAATTTATCATTTTGGTGTTTTTCAACATGACTGTAGACTCTAGAAGTCATGCCTATCAAATCCACTGCATCCTACTAAGGCTCATCTATTGTGAATGATTTTGTTCTAATTTTATTCCTCCTTGATTGGACAAATTCTGCTTCAAAATCCCTAACAACAAGCAACTCAAGCTCTTATTTCTCAGAGAAATCTATGATCTCCCATCTCTAACTTAGAAGCTATCAAATCCTTTTATGCCTCTGAAACTATCGTCCTCGCTTGTCTAATCAACCTCAACTCAAGAGAAACCTTCAAACTAGTCCCTTAGGAACGAGTCAGCATCCAAGCCTTAAAAATTTTAAGTTGCGAGCTAGTGACCAGATAGTTTGTGGTTAAGTTTTATGGTTATCGCCAGCTCGCGAGGTAAAATGTCTGAAGACATGATCAAGCCGCGAGCTGGCGACAAGTTGGTTTGGGTTTACATCACGAGGTCTCTAGCTTTTTGGGTGTTAGCATTTTATGTTACCGAGTTGGAGATTGTTAGTGAAATTGCTTTGGTTGCGAGGTCTCGAGTTGGTCTGATGTCATACATTATAGCCGCGAGAGTTAGCGAGTAACTCATTTCATACAGTTGTCCCTAGCTCTCATGTTTGTTTAATGTTAGCATTTTTAGGTCACGAGCTAGCGACTAGACAGTTTGTGGTTAGGTTTAATGGTTATTGCCAGCTCGCGAAGTTAAATTTCTGAAGACCTAATCAAGCCGCGAGCTTGCGAGTGAAGTTAAATGTCTGAAGAGCTGATCAAGCCGCGAGCTTGCAAGTGAAGTGCTAGTGGTTAAGAGATAAACAGTTTTATGTTGGCAAGTATGCGACAAGGGTTAAAGTTACCACTATCTCCAAGTCGTTGCGGTGATGAGGACTTAACATTTGTGGTCAAGAATTGGCGAGTGCCAGTTTAGTTTCCCTCAGTCACTAGATCTCGAGGTTAAGAAGGCTTAGCATTTTCAGCTTGCGAGTTGGAGATAGAGAGAGTCGTAAGGGCTTGTCGCTACGTCGCGAGATTTTCTAATGGGCAATCTTCCAGGCAGAGAGTTGACGACTATGTGCCACGTGTTTTAATTACTTAAAGTTAATATCTTGAAATCGCCAATATTTTTTTTTACGGTTTGAAAATAGCTTGAAATCGCCAATATTTTTTTTTATGGTTTGAAAATAGCTTGAAATCGCCAATTATTTTTTTTTATGGTTTGAAAATATCTTGAAATCGCCAATATTTTATTTTTATGGTTTGAAAATAGGTTGAAATCGCCAATGCAAATATTTTTCTAGTTTTAAAAACATTACCATTCGCCCATGCAATTATTTTTGGGTTTTAAAAACAATACAATTCGCCAGGATTTTTCACAAACTTTGAGCGATCACGGCTAATTCGCCAATGGAGATTATTATTTTTCTCTGTAAACCGCAAAAATTCACTAGTAAAATTAAAATTTTCCTCAGAATTATACAACTTTCACTAGGTTTTTACACCTTGTCCCAGGGGGGGGGGGGGTTCTTAAAGTTTTCCCTGATAAAAATCTTGGCAAAATTTGCAATATTAACTTTTCCCAATTTTCTCAAAATTTTAATCTACAAACACCCAGGAAATAACTTCTTTCCATAAACTAGAATTAATCTCAGGAATGGATTTTAGCCAAAATCATGAAATAACCAGAAAGGGGTTTTGGATTTGACAAATATTTTAACACATGTCAATCAGAAAGAGGGAAGAGATAAAATATTTTCTTTAAAAACAACCAGAAGAGGCCACCCAACCTATATAGCTTTCCTGGAAGATTTACGTGGAAGAGCACAATCCTGTACCGATTCTCCAAGCCAATCCGTCTTCCAACAATCCTCAGATAATTTCTTCTTCAATGAAATACTGCTTCCAAAATAATTTTTCTTCCCCAAAATCTCGGCCTCCTTCTTATGTACCAAAAAGAGAAAGATCTATTCTTTTTAACCTAAAATTTTAGGTTGCATATATTTTTCCCCTAAACCTAATATTTAATTTTAGTAATAAAAGCAATTTTCTTTTCTTTTCTAATTCCTAACAAAGGGATAAATTAACATGCAATAAGCAAAAATCATTTTTTTCTTTTCTTTTCTCATGCAAATTAATTAATTTTCTAAACAAAGAAATTAAAGCAATACTTTAATTCTAATTTATTCTTTTATTCATTTATTTATTTAAATTTTTAGGAAACAATAAATGAAATTAATCTAATTTATTTTTCACTAAAATTTAAATAAGATATAATTTGAATACAATGCAACTTGCAATCTAATTTAATGATTTCTTTTAATTAGTTAAATTTATAATCTCAATGCATAAAATACATAATTCCCAAAAATACCAACTATGAGATAACTCCATAAATTTAATTAATTAATTAAATCCACTAAACACACAAACTGAGTAAACCCCAAGCAAATACTCATAAAAAGATCAAACGACAAAATATGAAGGCCGAACAAACTGACAGGACGACCAACTGACAACACTCACAAGAGTGTAACTAGGTAAAATAGGGTCAACTACTACCTCCTCTACTTCCATCGGACAAATATAAGGCACGCTCAGACCTGTGAAGCCAGGTGGAGATGATACCCCGTACCTAACCAGTACTCGTACCTGCAATATCCTGCATCACCGAACCACACATGCATATATGCAATATAGAAAACACGGCATGCACACCGATGAAGGAGAATCGCGACGTTCCCTGTCTCACCGAAATGAGTGAAGGAAAATCGTCCCCTTGCATCCAATACACTCATAGACACGCAACATATAATTTCACATTGCATAGATAAAATAAATTGTCATTACTTAGCAATAATCCATAAAATGCCATAAATCACAAGTACTGAAATACTGCAAATAAATTATGCATCTCATATCTAGACAAAGCATGAAATAATATCATATAAGTCTGAATAACACATCATGGTAAAGTATCCACTTAAAGTAAACAATAATAAAATATGAGTCTAATAAGTTCAAACGAGGAGGGGTACTACATGAGATGTCCCGAACAAGAAGAATTTGAGAAAGTTCTTAACAAAGTTCACAGAGGTATTTGTGGCACACACTCAAGTGGATTAACACGAGCTAAGAAACTTCTTGTATGGGTTACTATTGGCCTACTATGGAGAGAGATTCATTCACATATGCCAAGAAATACAAACAATGTCAGATCCATGGGAATCTCATCCACGCACCAGCACAAGAATAACATCCTATAGCAGGATCATGGTCATTTTCTCAATGGGGCCTTGATTTGGTAGGTAAGATAAATCCCTCATCCTCTAATGAACATAAGTTCATTCTGACTGCTACTGAATATTTCACTAAATGGATTGAAGTAGTACCTTTGACAAAAGTGTAAAGCGGAAAATCGCGACCAAACCCTAGTTGCTCTCCCCTCTTCCAACTCCAAGGAGAGAGAAGGGAGAGTCACTCTAGGGTTGATGGTTTTCACTTAGGAGGGACTTTACATTCAAAAGAGGGGTTGAAACCCACAAGATCTAATCCCACACAATGCAAGATTGGATGCTAAATGCGTTTCAAGGGTTAAGACAGCAAGGCTACCCTCTTTTGTAAAGAATGTTGATAGAAGAATTAAGCTAAGCATGCATAGAAAGTGAGAAAGATTCGCTTATAAACTGAGATAAGGATATAGGATGAAGCTGCGGACCTGGAATTAGCAGTAAAATGTCGATACGGCGCTGTCCTGCAAATTTGAGCAAAAGTTGTCGGGACGATGGCGCCCGGCGCCACGGTCCTTCGAAAAATCCGCAAAACGAAGGGGGATCTGTTCGTCTCTGCACAAGGATTCCAGATCTTCAATTTCAGCCACGTACCTGCAACCTACACACAGAAAAGCGAAGACGATTGAAGGGTTAGGGATTAGGGGTTTGCCTTTAGGTCAAACCTCAGTTTTGGAATTAACCAAGAAATGAGAAATTGCTATGAATGTAAATGTATGTAATGTAAAACAAGTACTAATACCTTGTTGTAAGGATGTTTGTATCCTTATGTGCAAAGGTATAGATGTTGTTGTTTGTTGCAAGTTGTATGTTGTATGTTGTAATATGTGATCTCCTCTTCAATGGTTGAATCCTTGTCTTGAATGCAACACTTAGCCTTGAATGGAGACTTGGAATGAATGCTTGAATGCTTGAATGCTTGAGTATAGTTTCCACGCTTGTACACATATGTCCCTCTTCTTACCCAAATGGGAGAGGCAAATGTCATTTATATACTTGCCAATTAGGGTTAATAGACTGATTTTCCCCACCTTAGGCCGACCAGGAAAGTTTATTTTCCAAATTGCAAACAAAAGGACCCGAAACCCCATAGGAAACCGGGCCCAAAATAGGGCCAGGGACCAAGGCGCTGGGCGCCATGGTCCTGGGGGACCAGGGCGCTGGGCGCTCTGGTCCCACCTCCCGGGACAGCAGGGTGCAAAGGAGGTTCAGGCCAGGGTGCAAGAAAATGCAGTTTTCAGTGTCATAATCAGGTTTCGGGGTCTCCATTCAGGTTGCGTGTTGCGTCGCCATCGTGAAGACCGAAATGCAGTCGAAATTGCAAGTGTCGCAATTTTAGGATGCTACATTTAGCCCCCACTTTAGCGGGAGTATGTATGCTCATACTTCCGGTAAAGTACAAGCAAACAACATTGAAAAACTTTCACCACGTCAAGGAGGCAAGATACACCAAGCCCCCAGTGGACTAAGGATCTTACGACTTCGATTGACAAAGTAAAAGGGAATATCATGAGGGAGAACCATGACTGTCAGTAGTAAGGTTCCTTCACTATGAGTCATGCAAGAAAGATATCAAAAATTTTCAAGGCAAAGCTAAATTTGTCAAGAAATTTTCAAGTATCTTGAAAAGATATGAACGGGATGTATGCCCCCCTACGTTAAAGCGATCGCACACGCCTCACCGGGGGTGATTGCTTTAAGGTAGTGATACATATAAGGAATGAGAAGGGAAAGGAGCACATTGTCGCAAGGATTTAGCCCCCAAGTGTGAGATAAGCCCAAGGATAATAGACACAAAACACAAAGCACAAGGTGACTTCGCTCTCCTCGGGGTCAGTATGTTGTATGATTATTCATGTATATCATATGTATGTATGCATAATTGTTCTTCATTCCCCAATCAAGGAAGGTCACCTAGAAGAAGGGAACACATGTGTCTTTTGAGTCAACATGAGAGAGATCGAGAGATCTCAATGCTTTGCATCGTCCTCAAGTAGACAACACTAAGGACAACAAATAGAAGAATGAAAATAACACATAGAGGAAGTAACAAAAGAGAGGAGGAGAGAATCTGCTATGCTAATGAACTAGTCTAGCACGTCATCTACCCCCCGATCTTGCTGATCAGTATTTCGAGAAGGTAGGAAACACGCTAGAGGAGGAACATCCAACACAGCAGATGGAGCTATCACAAGATCCAAACAAGGGCTATGTTCATGTTCCGAGCCACATTGTTCTTGTCTAGGAGCTAGGATAAGTGCTTTAGAAAATTCGTTAGATAGATGGTTATCAATATCCACAAGTTCATATTCACTATCAGAATGAACAGGAGTAACATTTGCAGCATGAATAATATTTTCATCTATATCATCATCAAGATTTATAAAAATAGGGTCTTTAACTCGCACAGGATCAAGACCATCATGCATCTTATGTTTAGGAGATTTCGGCTCAATCGTCGGCTGAGGAGAAAATGGAATAATATTAGTTGAAGGTGTTTTTGGAGATTGCAAAGTTTGAGCTCTAAGACGACGCTTTCGCCGGCGTTCACGTGCAAAACGATTTCGTCTAGTCTTAGTAGGAAGTTGCAAAGATTGAGGAGGAGGAATGTTCTCATCCTTAGCACTTGGATGTTTAGGTTGTGGTCTCTTAGGCTGGATAATAGGAGAAGAGGAAGGTCTCTTCTCTCCATAAGAGGAAGGAGGAGGAACTGCTCCATATAAGGGAGGAATATCTAGTTTAGGAAGGAGACCAAGTCCATCATGACGAGGAGGGATAGGTCTACTTTTAGGAAGTTTATTAGATATAGGCATAGTCACATCCATAGGAATGGGTTGGGAATCTTCTTGAGGAAAGACATTAGTTTTATCTTTCAAAGGAAGAACTTCCTTCTCAAGAATGATAGGAATGTCAAGTTTGGGTGTTCTAGGTTCACTTAGAGATAGGATCATATCTTTTTTCCACTTTTGATAAGATTTGAAAAGATGATCACTTCGCGGTGGGAGAGATTGGAATTGTTTAGGCCAAAAATAATCAATAGGAACGCTAGAAGTTCTTTCAGCTGGTTTAAAGAGACTATGATTGATAGTAACAACTTCACCATTATGGGGAAATTTCAAACACTTGTGAATAGGAGAAGCAATAGCTTTCATGGAAGATAGCCAAGGATAGCCAAGCTTCACACGAAATTGTTCGGATGATGGAATAATAGAAAAGTCCACATCAAGGGATTTGTTATGGACCTCAATAGGTAATGTAATAGAACCAATTGCAGGAGAAGAAAATGCATCAAATAATTTCACAACCACATCTGTTTTGTCATAGATCACTTGATTCAATTGCAAAGTAAAAAGAAATTCTTCAGTAATAACATTAACCATGCAAGAAGGATCAATAAGCACTCCACGGCAAGGTGTGTTCTTGACTTTTGCAACTATATATAAAGGACCATCAAGTGCCCTGATAGTTTCACTAGAATCAAAGGTGATGGAAGGTTCTTTAGGGATTTTCTACTGCTCCACAAAGTTAATCACATTCGGAGTCATAGACACAAGATCATCAGGTGAGACAGAGGAATCAGTAGTATCAATCGTATTAGAGGTATGAGAAGGCAATGGATTAGTAAAAATCTGAAGATTTTGGTTAGGAGGAGCTACAGATGTATTGCCTTTATCATTCACTCCAGAAACAGAGATAGTATTATTATCAATCAAATCTTGAATTTTACCCTTTAAAGCAAAACATTTTTCAGTATCATGCCCAGGTTGACGATGAAATTGACAAAAAGATTTGTTATCAAAATAAGGTGAATTAATCTTTGCAGGATCAATTTGCCTTATAGGAGGAAGAGTAAGCACATTTTGTTCCAATAACTTATTCATAATACTATGCAATGATTCATTCAAAGGAGTAAACTTTCTTTCTCTCTTGAAAAACTTAGAAATAGGAGACACACCTGATGCTGCATTCACATTGTTGTTGATGATGTTTTCATTGAATTTAATGGACTCTCTGTTCGGTTTAAACTTCCCAAATGGTTGTTGACTACTATCACCCTTATCACTCGGAGCCATAGGATGTGATTGTTCCATTTGACTCACAGTCAGTTGATAATTCTGAAGAGTTTCGCACAACTGTTGGAAAGAAGTAAACTCAGAAAACAGGAGTTTTTCTCTAATGTCTTTTTGTAAATTAGAAATAAAGATTCTTTGAATATCATTGTCAGGCACTGGAAAAGAAATTTGAGCATACAAATGCTTATATCTACCAATGAAATCAGTCACTTTTTCTTTAACACCTTGTTTACAATGCATTAAATCAATCAAAGTAACTTTAGGACTTATATTGTTTTGAAATTGTTGAATGAAAGCATTTGCAAGTTGTTCGAAAGAAGTAATAGAATAGGAAGGCAACGAGCAATACCATTGTAGGGCTTTGTCTCTTAATATTCTAGTAAACAATTTTGCAAGCAACCTTTGGTCATAAGCAAAATCAGTACATATTGTTTGAAAGGTCTTAACATGTGTTAGAGGATCACCCTTACCATTATAAAGCTCCAAATGCGGAATTTCAACATGTTTAGGGGGAATAGCTCGAACAATGTCAAGAGAAAGTGGGCTCGCAACATCAAATGTGGGCACACTAAACTTAGATTGATTCATAGAGGCAATTTGTTGTTTTAAAGAAGAGACAGTTTGTGCAAGATTGTTAATGGTCGCTTCAGTCGAAGAGTTCATATTAGACGTGTTAGATTGTGATGGATGTGTTATGTTATTGAAAGAAGGTAGAGAGTAAGGTGGTGGGACACTATGATAGTTAGTCATAGGAGATGATTGGACAGGAGGAACACTACAAGGAGGAATGGAATGGTTAAATGAATTGCCTCCTTGCGTCATGTTCATTTGTGGAGATATAAGAGGAACAGTCACTGAAGAAATGAATGAAGAAGTTGGATTGAATGAAGGAAGAGGGTTGATTGAAGAAGAGGGATTGCCCCCATGACTGGTGATCATAGGAGGAATGTCTTGTGTTGAAGTAGTCATTATGTTTGATGTAAAAGTAGGTATACTAGCAATAGAAGTCATCAAAGGAATAGAATGATTAACTTGAGTAGGAGGTTGTGTATAACCCAAAGTTTCAGCACAACTCTTCATAGGCATCACATTTGAATCCACAATGTGTGCAATACCACACAAAATATCAATTCCATTCTTATCACTTTGAAGCATACGTTTTAGACCCTCAATTAAAGGAAGAGCTTGACTATCAGGGTATTCTTGAGACATCCATTGTCGAAAATCGTCAAATTGGTTATCCAATTTTGAAATTTGTTCTACAGAAACCTCATGGAGAGCTTCTTCATCATTAAGAGGATTAGAGGAATTACCCATGTCCTCGTTAAAAAGACCATTCAAATTAGGTTCCATCTCCTCAGTAATTAAACCTTGGAAAGACTTAATTCTAAGCCTTCGTCTAACGGGAATAGTGTAGGTAGGGCTTATTGTTGTAAAACTCATGCACTAAAGAAAGAGAGAGATTTTGAATTTTAGAGGTAGCAAATTTCAGTAAAACCAGCCAATCTTCCAGATTTAAGCTGTTAAATACAATCAGGACAATCTCCCGAAATTTCGGAAAAAATGTCCGGGACCGTGGCGCTCGGGGTGCACACGGTCCTCGCAACTTTTTTCAAAATTTGCAGGGATGAAAGTTATGATGATTTTACAACTAACCTAAAAAAATTGAGTGATTTTACGATCTATAGATAGGCCAAATTAAAGTTGCAATCTCAAAATTGAACCCTACCAAGATTGTCGAAAAATGCAAAATTTGAATTTTGAAAAAGAGAGGGAAACTGAAATTTTGAATCTTATGATTTTAGAGGGAATACCAAAAGCAATGCAAGTTTTTGATTTTAAAAATTGACTTAATTTCACGCAAAATTCGATTTTGAAAGCGGAAATCAAAGTTGTTGTAATTAGGCACTTAATATCAAAAGTCACAAATTGCAAGAATTTGAATAAAGCACCGAAATTTCGAATGAATGTTAACACACTTTTCAGATTTAAGACTGTAAGAAACACAATTCTGACACAAATTTCAATTTCAACAATTTTTGAATGATTAGAAGCCTCAATCAAAGCAATCGCTAGACCAACTTTAACTGTAATTTTGAAGGTGTTAAAATTGATAAAATCAGCCAAAATTCTGGATTTTAGCAGAAAAATACAGTAAGATCTCACTCCCGAAATTTTGGAAAAAATGTCGAGGACGATGGCACTCGGGGTGCACACGGTCCTCGCAACTTTTTTCCAAATTTTCAGGGATGAAAAATATTGTGATTTTATTGCGGAATCCAAAGTTACAGCTGATTTGGAAATGTTTTGATCAGTGAAATTATCGGACAAAGGTTGAATCAAGAGGGTTTCAAAAATCAGGGTTTTGACACTTAACCACTTAATTTTCAAAATTAAAGCACAAATATGAATTGATAATTTGTAATAGAAGGGCAGATCTGAAACAAGCATTAACAATTAAACATTTCACAAGTTTAATTACTTAAAAAGAAAATTTAGGGTTTTTATGCAATTAACCTCTAAAATTTTGCAAAAGATCAAACATGGAAATGCAATCAAGGAATCCAATTTTCAGATCTAACTATGAATAATCAGAAAGGATATTCACGTCGGGTTCACCAAAATGTAAAGCGGAAAATCGCGATCGAACCCTAGTTGCTCTCCCCTCTTCCAACTCCAAGGAGAGAGAAGGGAGAGTCACTCTAGGGTTGATGGTTTTCACTTAGGAGGGACTTTACATTCAAAAGAGGGGTTGAAACCCACAAGATCCAATCCCACACAATGCAAGATTGGATGCTAAATGCGTTTCAAGGGTTAAGACAGCAAGGCTACCCTCTTTTGTAAAGAATGTTGATAGAAGAATTAAGCTAAGCATGCATAGAAAGTGAGAAAGATTCGCTTATAAACTGAGATAAGGATATAGGATGAAGCTGCGAACCTGGAATTAGCAGTAAAATGTCGATACGGCGCTGTCCTGCAAATTTGAGAAAAAGTTGTCGGGACGATGGCGCCCGGCGCCACGGTCCTCCGAAAAATCCGCGAAACGAAGGGGGATCTGTTCGTCTCTGCACAAGGATTCCAGATCTTCAATTTCAGCCGCGTACCTGCAACCTACACACAGAAAAGCGAAGATGATTGGGGGGTTAGGGATTAGGGGTTTGCCTTTAGGTCAAACCCCGGTTTTGGAATTAACCAAGAAATGAGAAATTGCTGTGAATGTAAATGTATGTAATGTAAAACAAGTACTAATACCTTGTTGTAAGGATGTTAGTATCCTTATGTGCGAAGGTATAGATGTTGTTGTTTGTTGTATGTTGTATGTTGTATGTTGTAATATGTGATCTCCTCTTCAATGGTTGAATCCTTGTCTTGAATGCAACACTTAGCCTTGAATGGAGACTTGGAATGAATGCTTGAATGCTTGAATGCTTGAGTATAGTTTCCACGCTTGTACACATATGTCCCTCTTCTTACCCAAATGGGAGAGGCAAATGTCATTTATATACTTGCCAATTAGGGTTAATAGACTGATTTTCCCGACCTTAGGCCGACCAGGAAAGTTTATTTTCCAAATTGCAAACAAAAGGACCCGAAGCCCCATAGGAAACCGGGCCCAAAATAGGGCCAGGGACCAGGGCGCTGGGCGCCATGGTCCTGGGGGACCAGGGCGCTGGGCGCTCTAGTCCCACCTCCCGGGACAGCAGGGTGCAAAGGAGGTTCAGGCCAGGGTGCAAGAAAATGCAGTTTTCAGTGTCATAATCAGGTTTCGGGGTCTCCATTCAGGTTGCGTGTTGCATCGCCATCGTGAAGACCGAAATGCAGTCGAAATTGCAAGTGTCGCAATTTTAGGACGCTACAAAAAGTGATAGGAAAACAAATATCATCATTCATCTTAAATTATATAATTTATCGCTATGGAGTTCCTATGAGCATTATCACTAATAATGGAAGACCATTTAAGAATCAAGATGTGAAGGAACTATGTGAGCAATTCCATATCCAACATAGGTTTTCTACTCCATATTATCCACAAGGAAATGGTCAAGTTGAGGCATCAAACAAGACTATCTTGAAAGTCTTGAAGAAAACAGTCAATGAAGCTGGAAAAGACTAGTACATTCAGCTAGATCCTCCTCTTTGGGCATACCGAACCAACATCCGCACACCAACAGGGACAACTCTATATTGCTCAGTCTATGGATCAAAAGCCATATTACCAATATAAGTAGAGATACCTTCTCTAAGAGTTTCCTTGAAAGGACTTATACCAGAAGAAGAAGAAGAACGAGTCTCTAGGCTTCAAGAACTTGAGTTGATTCAGGAACATCGCTAAAATGCAACAAATAATTTGAAGGTATATCAACAAAGAATGGAAAGAATTTATAATGACAAAGTCAAGCCACACAATTTTCAGATTGGAGATATAGTTCTAAGGGAGAATCTGAGAAATCAACAAGACCGTGAAAAGAAGGGTAAATTTGAACCAAATTGGCTAAGTCTTTTTGTCATAGTAGCAGCATATGGCTCAGAAGCATAAAAGTTATCTACCCCTGGAGGTGATTGGTTTGATGAAGCTATCAATTTTATCCATCTCAAGAAATTATATGCTTGAAATGTAAAGTCCTATAAAAAATCAATAAAAAAACATATAAAGCCCTGAAGAAATAAGTAAAAATCAGAAAAGCAGAAAATCCCTAAAAAGCATAAAACAACGAAAGCAGAAAAGAACAAAAAAAAATCAAAATATGGAAAAAATACAATAAATTTAGACAGTAAAAAACCTGGTAAACAGGCGCTATCTAAAAAGTGATTTCTTCCATCTACGAGATTGCTTTACGCACCTATCCACATCATCCTATCGCATCTATCACTTCCATCTATCTTAGCTCATTCATTTCATCTTTCACATTCATTTCTCTGAACCATTAACAAGAAATATGCAGCTTACCAACAGGTATCAATCTTTGACATACTTGTCATAGTCACTATCTTAGATTTTATCAAAATTAATCATATATGCATTTGTATCCCGCCACGGTTTTGATCTTGATCAATTCGTACATCCATAATAAAGTTTTGTTTCCGCTGGGGGCAAAATCCTAATTCTTTTTGCAAAGGTGATCATTTGAATCTTTGAAAATCCAAAACATTCAGAAAACTTAGACAAAACCAAAAATACCTAGGATTTTGAAACAGATAACGAGCAACAAAGCAATGAAGATCAAGGCATTTTTATAGCAACTGAATCATGAAACTCAGAAAACGAAGAATCAACCAGCAAGTAATAAAAGATTATCAATGATCATTCATCACAATGATTATAATAGATGTAGACACCTAAAATTAATATTTGATTAATTTAAGCCTATCAACATAATTAATTTAATTGTGTTATCCTTATTCCTCTTAGAATCAATTAAATCTAATTTAATTAATCCTGTCACTATTGTCTAATAATTAATTTATCAAATAAATTAATTATTCCCATATTCTTCTAAATTCCCCTCCAATAATCATTTCCTCTAAACCCACTCAGTTAATTAATTCTAATTAATTAACCTAGTCATGTGATTCCTACAAATCACCTTTTCCTAATCCCACTCAACCTAATTAATCCTTCTAGAATATCTCATAATCATGCTTATCATTATCAATCAATTTTTAATTCCCACTCAAGTCACATCAACATTGAGTCTCTCAGAGAAATTCAAATTTATTTGAATCCCTCAATGCATCCTTATTTTGGAATTTTTAATTCCTCATATTTGAAATTCAAATTTCTCCCCCCTTTTTCCAAGGAATTTTATATTTTGTTTATTTTCCCAACGCACCCTTGATCCATGCCTTCTATCTAAAATTCAATCTCAACCCTTCATGATCAAATCAATCTTGGCTCTCCATTGGCCTCCTCCAATCTATAAATTGGAGCATATTATCCTCACAAATCAATCCACTTCTCATGCATTGTCATGCTGCCTATTTTTTCTCTCATCCTCTTCATAATCCCCTATCAAATCCATACATCCTTAATCTTTCAATCCAAATCCAATCCTAAAAAAATTTATTCTGTCTTTTCACCATATCTTCTTTATCTTCACTTTGTTTTCCTCCAAACTTCACCAGATCCCCCACAATTTTATTTTGCACATTTCCTTCCTTGAGGACCTTATCCCAAATTCCACTTTTTGAAGCCTGAAATCCCACATTTCTCTATTTCTAGGGTCTGCCATAACTTCTTCCACTTTTATCCAATCACATCCAAACTTTTCCATATTGTCTATCTCTAATTTTTGCTTCTTTGTCCCTCTTGGACAAATTTTTCCATTCCTTCACCTCGCCTCTAAAATCCCCATTTTATGCTTGCATATCCCTTAGAAAGTGTCAAAAACCTAGTCAAACCCCATTTACCCATCAAAATTTCCTCCAAATCGACATTTGTCTTTAGTAGAAAATTTTTTATTCTTGTTTTTCTACTCATTCCCAAAAAAATAAAAAAATATATATATTTTTGTCATTCTTTTGTCTTTTGCAGGACGCTTGTTGAATACTTCATTTTCAAACTATTAATCAAGTGCTTTTGCGAGTTGCCTAGGAGGTTCAAGCAAACATTGTGTCTTTTTTTATAACTAGGAACCTAGATATAATTAGAGGGTAAATAAACCATTGTCCTTTGTGTTTTGTGATAAGCGTAAAGGTAGGAGAGTATGCTCTCATCTAGATAGACGATCAGAAATCTAGACCCTCCAATTTTTTCATGTTTGTTGCATGCTTACCCTTAGCGGGCCTGCCCTCCCAACTTGCTCTTTGAGAAGATGAGAGGGGAACGACCCAAGTGAGTACACCCGGACCTAGGGTTCCCAACTCACTATAATAAATAGGCCATTGATGATGAAAGGGTCAATGGTTGGGGCTATATGAGAGTTCACTCTCACATTGGGTGCTTAGTAGGATCCTAGAGATCTCAATCACGCTTGCGTGACTACTAAGTTCTTGGTTCTTCGTTGGGATATAGGCCTCAATTGTGCTTGCGCAACTACGAAGGGTAGCTCCTAACGGGAAGCCATACTAAACACCTTGTGCATAGTGGCCAAAAACCTTCTAGTCATTGGTGCAGGAGGTCGGACCTCCGAAGCCGCCCATACTTTTACGGCCCTTAATAGACACACAAAGTTCTCCATGAGGATTTTTCATGGGAATTGATGCTTGGTTGCCCCAGAGAAGTGAGTGTCGTGGAGGGGAGCTAGTGGGGTCAAGCATCTAAGTGTCTGCTCCGGGTAAGCGTAGCTGGGAAACCAATTGGGATCCATTCACTATTTTCTTTTCTCACCATAGGCTATGTTGTGAAGGAGCATGAGTGTCTTTTGAGTCTAACTTCTTTTGGCCATTGTGTTTTCTTTACTTGACATCTCTTGCCAATTCCATCCCACACAACCAATCAATCCTCCCTCTTTCCAAATTCCATCTTGTCATCATCAAATCTTTAATCCATTTCTATCTATATAAGAAATTCACCAATCCCCAATCCACTTTCATCCTCTCAAACAATCATCCTCCCTCAACCAATATTTTTTCTAAATCATTCATCCGACTTTGGCTAGCCTCCCCCTTTATTCTTCCTATTATATGTCTATTCTTCCATAATTATTCTCCCTCTAATCCAATCAAATCCATCCATCTTCTTAATCTGGTTATCCAATCCTCTATCAAGCAATCATCCAATCAAATCCAATTCATCATCAATTCCAATCAAGCCCTAATCCAAGGACCAATCCAAATCAAATCCAATTCAATCCAATTCAATCCAATCAAACCAAGTCCTAATCCAAGGACCAATCCAAATCAAATCCAATCCAATCCAATCAAGCCAAGTCCTAATCCAAGGACCCATCCAACCGAACCAATTCCAATCCAAATCAAATCCAATCCAAATCTAATCAAATCTAATCCATCATCATTCCAAGCCAAGTCTTGATCCTCATCTTCATTTAACATCATCTTCATAATCTTTCCCCTCCAGAACATATTCATCCAATTCCAATCTAATCCTTCACTCTCAACATGACTACCCAAAATTTCAAAGCTTGGTATGAGAAGATGCTCATGGAAATTCACAAACCTGCCTACCAAGTTAATCCCATGATCACCCACTCACCTATCATGCCTTCATCCATCCCATCTCAACACATTACACCCAATCCCAATCTATACCATATCTCTTATCCTTCCTCTACCTTCGACAAGGGAAATCCATCTTATTCCCCATACATATCTCCATATTATTCCTCATCCATATACTCCTCTAATCCAATATGTATACCTCCATCTCCCCCCCATCTACATCCCAATCCCCATCCTTTCACAACACATCCGTTACCTCTACTCCCCATCCAAATCTTTTATTCCATAGTTCTCCAATCATTAATCCTAATTCGTCAATCCATTATCCTAATCCTCCATCCAATCCCAATCCTCCATCTAATCCCAATTCTCCATCTAATCCTAATACTCCAAAATTCATATTGTCCACATCCTCCAAATCCATCATCCATAATCTTATCCAAGACATTCTAGCAAAGGAGACAAAATCCTCACCTCAAAGCAAAGTGGTCAAGTCTCCTCAAGTCCTCCATCCACCCCAATCACCTCCACCTCAAAACAAATCCCAATCCCCCACACTTCATGATACCCCCATTTCCCCATCTACTCACATCAAAGCTTCCATACCTTCCTCCATCACACAATCCCCACAACTCCAAACATGCCAAAAGCTTTCTCAAAAGCATGCTAGCATATAAATCTCTCCATCTCATGATGCATCTCCCTCCACTCCATCTAATGATCCCATTCCCTCCACTTATTCTCATGATCATATGATTCCTCTATCATCGCATGATCCTCTTCCATCTCATGATCCAATCACCCCTCCCACTCCATCTCATGATACCCTCCCTAGTCAAGATCAAAGTATCCCTTCATCTCCATGTCATGATCCCAATCCATCTAAAGATCCTAATCTTCCTTCCACATCTCATCCCCCTCAAAACGGACTCGCATCTTATTTCCAAAATAATAAGGGTCCTCAAGATAATTCTCAAGATGTTGGTGTCTACCCCAACTTTAATGACAATAATACCTCTAATTCAAATCTCAATCCGAAGTTTGGACATTCATATGGTAGAGTTTACTATTCTCATGGCTGGTGTTCATTTAGTTGTCAATCCAGAAACGTAAAACTTGAAATGGGTCTGCAATATATATGCACTAAGCTCCTTAAATGATTATTCTATATTAGTGTAGGAAAGGTAGGAATGGAAATCATAAAAGGCTAAATGAAAGCTTTACAAAACTCTGCTGAAATGATCTAATGAAAATAACAAGAATTACACCGTTCTGCCTTGGCTGCAGGAACAGTCAAAGGATCCATTTCTAGTGGCTACAGGAGCAATCCAGTCATCAACTTCTACTACAACTAAGTAAAAACTAACTGTAGCGTCCTAAAATTGCGACACTTGCAATTTCGACTGCATTTCGGTCTTCACGATGGTGACGCAACACGCAACTTGAATGGAGACCCCGAAACCTGATTATGACACCAAAAACTGCATTTTCTTGCACCCTGGCCTGAACCTCCTTTGCACCCTGTTGTCCCGGGAGGTGGGACCAGAGCGCCCAGCGCCCTGGTCCCTGGGTCCTATTTTGCGCCCGGTCTCTTTTGGACTTCGGGTCTTTATGTTTGCAAATTAGAAAATTATCTTTCCTGGTCAGCCTAAGGTCGGGAAAATCAGTCTATTAACCCTAATTGACAAGTATATAAATGGAATTTTCCTCTTTCATTCGACATGAGGGAAAAAGCGTGGAAACTATACTCAAGCATTCAAGCATTCAAGCATTCTTTCAAGCAATTGATCATTCTAAGTCTCCATTCAAGGCTAAGTGTTGCATTCAAGACAAGGATTCAACCATTGAAGAGGAGATCACTTACAACACATTACATGCTACAACATACAACATACAACAAACAACAACATCTATACCTTCACACATAAGGATACAAACATCCTTACAACAAGGTATTAGTACTTGTTTTACATTACATACATTTACATTTACAGCATTTCTCATTTCTTGGTTAATTCCAAAACCGGGGTTTGACCTAAGGGCAAACCCCTAATCCCTAACCCCCCAATCATCTTCGCTTTTCTGTGTGTAGGTTGCAGGTACGCAGCTGAAATTGAAGATCTGGAATCCTTGTGCAGAGACGAACAGATCCCCCTTCGTTTCGCGGATTTTTCGGAGGACCGTGTGCACGTCGGGCGCCATCGTCCCGACAACTTTTGCTCAAATTTGCAGGACAGCACTGTATCGACATTTTACTGCTAATTCCAGGTCCGCAGCTTCATCCTATATCCCTATCTTAGTTTATAAGCGAATCTTTGTCACTTTCTATGCATTCCTAGCTTAATTCTTCTATCAACATTCTTTACAAAAGAGGGTAGCCTTGCTTTCTTAACCCTCGAAACTCATTTAGCATCCAATCTTGCATTGTGTGGGATTGGATCTTGTGGGTTTCAACCCCTCTTTTGAATGTAAAGTCTCTCCCCTAAGTGAAAACCATCAACCCTAGTGAATCTCCCTTCTCTCTCCTTGGAGTTGGAAGAGGGGAGAGCAACTAGGGTTCGATCGTGATTTTCCGCTTTACATTTTGGTGAACCCGACGTGAACATCCTTTTTGATTATTCATAGTTAGATCTGAAAATTGGATTCCTTGATTACATTTCCATGTTTGATCTTTTGCAAGATTTTAGAGGTTAATTGCATAAAAACCCTAAATTTTCTTTTTAAGTAATTAAACTTGTGAAATGTTTAATTGTTAATGCTTGTTTCAGATCTGCCTTTCTATTGCAAATTATCAATTCATATTTGTGCTTTAATTTTGAAAATTAAGTGGTTAAATGTCAAAACCCTAATTTTTAAAACCCTCTTGATTCAACCTTTGTCCGACAATTTCACTGATCAAAACATCTCCAAATCGGCTGTAACTTTGGATTCCGCGATAAAATCACAATATCTTTCATCCCTGAAAAATTTGGGAAAAATTTGCAAGGACCGTGTGCACTCCGAGCGCCATCGTCCCTAACATTTTTTCCGAAATTTCGGGAGCAAGATCTTACTGTATTTTTCTGCTAAAATCCAGAATTTTGGCTGATTTTATCAATTATAACACTTTCAAAATTACAGTCAAAGCTGGTCTTGTGATTGCTTGGATTAAGGCCTCTAAACATTCAAAAATTGTTGAAATTGAAATTTGTGTCAAAATTGTGTTTCTTACTGTCCTAAATCTGAAAAGTGTGTTATCATTCATTCGAAATTTCAGTGCTTTATTCAAATTCTTGCAATTTGTGACTTTTGAAATTAAGTGCTTAATTACAACAACTTTGATTTCCGCTTTCAAAATTGAATTTTGCGTGAAATTGAGTCAACTTTCAAATTTCAAAACTTGCATTGCTTTTGATATTCCCTCTAAAATCATAAAATTCAAAATTTCAGTTTCCCTCTCTTTTTCAAAATTCAAATTTTGCATTTTTCGACAATCTTGGTAGGGTTCAATTTTGAGATTGCAACTTTAATTTGGCCTATCTACAGATCGTAAAATCACTCAATTTTTTCAAGTTAGCTGTAAAATCATCATAACTTTCATCCCTACAAATTTTGAAAAAAGTTGCGAGGACCGTGTGCACTCCGAGCGCCACGGTCCCGGACATTTTTTCTGAAATTTCGGGAGATTGTCCTGATTGTATTTAACAGCTTAAATCTGGAAGATTGGCTAGCTTTACTGAAATTTGCTACCTTTAAAATTCAAAATCTTCTCTCTCTCTTTAGTGCATGAGTTTTACAACAATAAGCCCTACTTACACTATTCCCGTTAGACGAAGCCTTAGAATTAAGTCCTTCCAAGGTTTAATTACTGAGGAGATGGAACCTAATTTGAATGGTCTTTTTAACGAGGACATGGGTAATTCCTCTAATCCTCTTAATGATGAAGAAGCTCTCCATGAGGTTTCTGTAGAACAACTTTCAAAATTGGATAACCAATTTGACGATTTTCGACAATGGATGTCTCAAGAATACCCTGATAGTCAAGCTCTTCCTTTAATTGAGGGTCTAAAACGTATGCTTCAAAGTGATAAGAATGGAATTGATATTTTGCGTGGTATTGCACACATTGTGGATTCAAATGTGATACCTATGAAAAGTTGTGCCGAAACTTTGGGTTATACACAACCTCCTACACAAGACAATCATTATATTCCTTTGACGACTTCTATTGCTAGTATACCTACTTTTACATCAAACATAATGACTACTTCAATACAAGACATTCCTCCTATGATCACCAGTCATGGGGGCAATCCCTCTTCTTCAATCAACCCTCTTCCTTCATTCAATCCAACTTCTTCATTCATTCCTTCAGTGAGTGTTCCTCTTATATCTCCACAAATGAACATGACGCAAGGGGGCAATTCATTTAACCCTTCTATTCCTCCTTGTAGTGTTCCTCCTTTCCAATCATCTCCTATGACTAACTATCATAGTGTCCCACCACCTTACTCTCTACCTTCTTTCAATAACATAACACCTCCATCACAATCTAACACGTCCAATATGAACTCTTCGACTGAAGCGACCATTAACAATCTTGCACAAACTGTCTCTTCTTTACAGCAACAAATTGCCTCTATGAATCAATCTAAGTTTAGTGTGCCCACATTTGATGTTGCGAGCCCACTTTCTCTTGATATTGTTCGAGCTATTCCCCCTAAACATGTTGAAATTCCGCATTTGGAGCTTTATAATGGTAAAGGTGATCCTCTAACACATGTTAAGACATTTAAAACAATATGTACCAATTTTGCTTATGACCAAAGGTTGCTTGCAAAATTGTTTACTAGAACATTAAGAGACAAAGCCCTACAATGGTATTGCTCATTGCCTTCCTATTCTATTACTTCTTTCGAACAACTTGCAAATGCTTTCATTCAACAATTTCAAAACAATATAAGTCCTAAAGTTACTTTGATTGATTTAATGCATTGTAAAAAAGGTGTTAAAGAAAAAGTGACTGATTTCATTGGTAGATATAAGCATTTGTATGCTCAAATTTCTTTTCCAGTGCCTGACAATGATATTCAAAGAATCTTTATTTCTAATTTACAAAAAGACATTAGAGAAAAACTCATGTTTTCTGAGTTTACTTCTTTCCAACAGTTGTGCGTAACTCTTCACAATTATCAACTGACTGTGAGTCAAATGGAACAATCACATCCTATGGCTCCGAGTGATAAGGGTGATAGTAGTCAACAACCATTTGGGAAGTTTAAACCAAATAGAGAGTCCATTAAATTCAATGAAAACATCATCAACAACAATGTGAATGCAGCATCAGGTGTGTCTCCTATTTCTAAGTTTTTCAAGAGAGAAAGAAAGTTTAATCCTTTGAATGAATCATTGCATAGTATTATGAATAATTTATTGGAACAAAATGTGCTTACTCTTCCTCCTATAAGGCAAATTGATCCTGCAAAGATTAATTCACCCTATTTTGATAACAAATCTTTTTGTCAATTTCATCGTCAACCTGGGCATGATACTGAAAAATGTTTTGCTTTAAAGGGGAAAATTCAAGATTTGATTGATAATAATACTATCTTTGTTTCTAGTGTGAATGATAAAGGCAATACATCTGTAGCTCCCCCTAACCAAAATCTTTAGATTTTTACTGATCCATTACCTTCTCATACCTCTAATGCGATTGATACTACTGATTCCTCTGTCTCACCTGATGATCTTGTGTCTATGACTCCGAATGTGATTAACTTTGTAGAGCAGCAAAAAATCCCTAAAGAACCTTCCATCACATTTGATTCCAGTGAGACTATCAAGGCACCTGATGGTCCTTTATATATAGTTGCAAAAGTCAAGAATACACCTTGCTGTGGAGTGCTTATTGATCCTTCTTGTATGGTTAATGTCATTACTAAAGAATTTCTTTTTACTTTGCAATTGAATCAAGTAATCTATGACGAAACAAATGTGGTTGTGAAATTATTTGATGCATTTTCTTCTCCTGCAATTGGTTCTATTACATTACCTATTGAGGTCCATAACAAATCCCTTGATGTGGACTTTGCTATTATTCCATCATCCGAACAATTTCGTGTGAAGCTAGGCTATCCTTGGCTATCTTCCATGAAAGCTATTGCTTCTCCTATTCATAAGTGCTTGAAATTTCCCCATAATGGTGAAGTTGTTACTGTCAATCATAGCCTCTTTAAACCAGCTAAAAGAACCTCTAGTTTTCCTATTGATTATTTATGGCCTAGACAATTCCAATCTCTTCCTCCGCGAAGTGATCATCTTTTCAAATCTTATCAAAAGTGGAAAAAAGACATGATCCTATCTCTAAGTGAACCTAGAACACCCAAAATTGACATTCCTATCATTCTTGAGAAGGAAGTTCTTCCTTTGAAAGATAAAACTAATGTCTTTCCTCAAGAAGATTCCCAACCCATTCCTATGGATGTGACTATGTCTATGCCTAATAAACCTTCTAAAAGTAGACCTATCCCTCCTCGTCATGATAGACTTGGTCTCCTTCCTAAACCAAAAATTCCTCCTTTATATGGAGCAGTTCCTCCTCCTTCCTTTTATAGAGAGAAGAGACCTTCTTCTTCTCCTATTATTCAGCCTAAGAGACCACAACCTAAACACCCAAGTGATAAGGATGAGAACATTCTTCCTCCTCAATCTCCTAATCTTCCTACTAAGACTAGACGAAATCGTTCTGCACGTGAACGCCGGTGAAAGCGTCGTCTTAGAGCTCAGGCAGCTGCTTCTCAAACTTTGCAATCCCCAAAAACACCTTCAACAAGCATTATTCCATTTTCTCCTCAGCCGACGATTGAGCCGAAATCTCCTAAACATAAGATGCATGATGGTCTCGATCCTGTGCGAGTTAAAGATCCTATTTTTATAAATCTTGATAATGATATAGATGAAAATGTTATTCATGATGCAAATGTTACTTCTCTTGCTTCTGATAGTGAATATGAACTTGTTGATATTGATAACCATTTATCTAACGAATTTTCTAAAGCACTTATCCTAGCTCCTAGACAAGAACAATGTGGCTCGGAACATGAACATAGCCCTTGTTTGGATCTTGTGATAGCTCCATCTGCTGTGTTGGATGTTCCTCCTCTAGCGTGTTCCCTACCTTCCCGAAACATTGATCAGCAAGATCGGGGGGTAGATGACATGCTAGACTAGTTTCATTAGCATAGCAGATTCTCTCCCCCTCTCTTTTGTTACTTCTTCTATGTGTTATTCTCATTCTTCTATTTGTTGTCCTTAGTGTTATCTACTTGAGGACGATGCAAAGCATTGAGATCTCTCGATCTCTCTCATGTTGACTCAAAAGACACATGTGTTCCCTTCTTCTAGGTGACCTTCCTTGATTGGGGAATGAAGAACAATTATGCATACATACATATGATATACATGAATTATCATACAGCATACTGACCCCGAGGAAAGCGAAGTCACCTTGTGCTTTGTGTTTTGTGGCTATTATCCTTGGGCTTATCTCACACTTGGGGGCTAAATCCTTGTGATAACATGCTCCTTTCTCATTTCTTATATGTATCACTACCTTAAAGCAATCACCCCCGGTGAGGCATGTGCGATCGCTTTAACGTAGGGGGGCATACATCCCGTTCATATCTTTTCAAGATACTTGAAAATTTCTTGGCAAATTTAGCTTTGCCTTGAAAAATTTTTGATATCTTTCTTGCATGACTCATAGTGAGGGAACCTTACTACTGACAGTCATGGTTCTCCCTCGTGATCTTCCCTTTTACTGTGTCAATCGAAGTCGTAAGATTCTTAGTCCACTGGGGGCTTGGTGTATCTTGCCTCCTTGACATGGTGAAAGTTTTTCAATGTTGTTTCCTTGTACTTTACCGAAAGTATGAGCGTACGCCTATACTCCCGCTAAAGTGGGGGCTAAATGTAGCATCCTAAAATTGTGACACTTGCAATTTCGACTGCATTTTGGTCTTCACGATGGCGACGCAACACACAACCTGAATGGAGACCCCGAAACTTGATTATGACACCAAAAACTTCATTTTCTTGCACCCTGGCCTGAACCTCCTTTGCACCCTGTTGTCCCGGGAGGTGGGACCAGAGCGCCCAGCAGAAGGACCAGGGCGCCCAGCGCCCTGGTCCCTGGGTCCTATTTTGGGCCTGGTCTCTTTTGGACTTCGGGTCTTTATGTTTGCAAATTGGAAAATTATCTTTCCTGGTCGGCCTAAGGTCGGAAAAATCAGTCTATTAACCCTAATTGACAAGTATATAAATGGCATTTTCCTCTTTCATTCGACATGAGGGAAAAAGCGTGGAAACTATACTCAAGCATTCAAGCATTCAAGCAATTGATCATTCTAAGTCTCCATTCAAGGCTAAGTGTTGCATTCAAGACAAGGATTCAACCATTGAAGAGGAGATCACTTACAACACATTACATGCTACAACATACAACATACAACAAACAACAACATCTATACCTTCGCACATAAGGATACAAACATCCTTACAACAAGGTATTAGTACTTGTTTTACATTACATACATTTACATTTACAGCATTTCTCATTTCTTGGTTAATTCCAAAACCGGGGTTTGACCTAAGGGCAAACCCCTAATCCCTAACCCCCCAATCATCTTCACTTTTCTATGTGTAGGTTGCAGGTACGCGGCTGAAATTGAAGATCTGGAATCCTTGTGCAGAGACGAACAGATCCCCCTTCGTTTCGCAGATTTTTCGGAGGACTGTGTGCACGCCGGGCGCCATCGTCCTGACAACTTTTGCTCAAATTTGCAGGGCAGCACCGTATCAACATTTTACTACTAATTCCAGGTCCACAGCTTCATCCTATATCCCTATCTTAGTTTATAAGCGAATCTTTGTCACTTTCTATGCATTCCTAGCTTAATTCTTCTATCAACATTCTTTACAAAAGAGGGTAGCCTTGCTTTCTTAACCCTCGAAACTCATTTAGCATCCAATCTTGCATTGTGTGGGATTGGATCTTGTGGGTTTCAACCCCTCTTTTGAATGTAAAGTCTCTCCCCTAAGTGAAAACCATCAACCCTAGTGAATCTCCCTTCTCTCTCCTTGGAGTTGGAAGAGGGGAGAGCAACTAGGGTTCGATCGCGATTTTTCGCTTTACACTAACTTTAATAATCATAAACATAGGATCACTCACCAAGTGGGCCCCCTTGGATGAGTGGTATCAAACTCTCAGCAAAGAACTATTAATAGATCAGAATAACATATTTTTATTCATTTCTTCCTGAAAGATGATTACATATTCTAAAAGAGAAAATTCAGAATGATTGACAAAAACTTTTCTCAATCCCTTTCCATTCTGTCTAATCCTCAAAAAATAAGGAAGATCTTATTATAAAGAAAAGATAAACTACAATGGACAACTCCAGTTACGCCCAGAAGAAGAAGTGGATAGCTGTCAGATGAAGGGGATAATAGAGAGCTTGGCTGCAGGAACTGTGGATCTGAAACCGAACCACAGTCTTTGCACGCCAAAGCGATATTTTGCAAGTTAAACATGCACCAGAGTTAAACTCCCATGGTGAAGTACAACTACTCTGATTATGCCATAGATTGCTCTCGCTTGAATCTCCTTCAGTTTGACCTCCAACTATCTAAACGTGATTCTCCAATCCTTAGGCGTGAAAGAAAATCCTCCACCACAGCATCAATTATTATCTGCACTAAAATAGAAACAACATACAAGGACATGCATATGTATCTTACTTAACTAATACATTCATTAAATCACATATGAAATCATCCTAAATAATCTGCATATCACAGGGACAAACCATTTGGTTGCAGGAATAAATTGGCATGGCTACAAGAATTAACCGACAAAGTTCAAACATGATTTCTTAAGTTCAGTTTTAAAACATGGATTACATATAGTCAATTCACATATTTTACTATCACAATGCAACCCAAAAGATACCAAAAACCTAAGAGTCCTAATAAAAAAAACATGTCAATACATCGACTTATCATGCCCCCCAACTTTAAGGGTTTGTTGCTCCTGCAGCAAAAGGAAAATTTCTGATTTTTGTTGAAACTCTGAAATCACCAACAGTGTCCTGTCCGATTCCCTTGGAAGGCAAATTCCAATAAAATCCTTTCATTTTCTCCAACCTGAACCATCTAGCTGTTTCTTCCACAACTACATCATAATTCTATTATGTTGGTTGGCATGCCAAAAGTGGCCACATAAGGATAGGAGGCTGAAAGATTAATGGCAACCAATTATTGGATTTCTCCCTGCCTAGCTATATGTACCTGGAGGCTCTCTATATAGCTGCATGAAAATTCTATAATGAGTAGGGTTCAACAAGTTTTAAATGATCTTGTAGATGATTCCACCGTTGAGTTAGCCCTTCTAGTGTTGTTGTCCTGTGGGTCTGAACCAATTGCTCATACGCTTGAGACTTCCTCTCTCTTTGGAAGTACTATCTTACTAACATCATCTCTTATTAGCAACTTTTTCCAATCATAATACAAAACCCTGGGTGCTTCTGATTCCCTCCACAATGGAAATAGGCATTCAAGTTCCAATTTTTCAAACTCCCTGGCTTGTGGTCCTATAATCATCTCATTTTGTATCCAAGACATTAGAGCTCTGAGATGGATATCCCCAATGTACAACAAAGAATTCCATTCTCTGTCCTGGGGTACAACATAGTTATGTAAATATAATTCACATAACAGATTCCTTACAGCATGTGGGGAGGTTTGATAAGCATGATATAATTCCTTAGATGTTTCCAAGGATGGATTAAGGTCTCTTACAATGTGGTTTAATCTGAAATTCAGATACCGTTCTTTCAAATGCACTGCATAAATTCTTGGGGGAGCCCTACACTGCATTATCTTAGGAACCATACCATAAATCTCTTCTACCTTAGGCTCCAATTCTTTAATTCTATTATATTTTTTCTCAATCTCTTTTTGTTGCTTATTAATTATCCCTTGCAACCTATCCTTCTCTATTTCCCACTGCCTAAAAAATGTTAAAGCAATTGATAAACTAGTTAGGGATGAAGGAGTTCTTATAGGTCCTACCTTAGACCATGGGATTTTTCTTCAATAAATTCCTCATTCTAGATTGGCATATCTCCCACATTTTCTTCAAGTTGTTGTGGAACATCATCAATAATCTCCTCACATTGCAATGCCACCGAAGCAATATTTGCAAGCTTATCCATTACAATTTTTTCCTGAATTTCTTCTTGTATTTCTTCTTCTACGGGGTTTTCTTGAATTTCTTCTTTTGCAGGGTTTTCTTGAATTTCCTTTTCTGCAGCATCTTCTTCTTCCTAAGTTTCTACTGCAATAACCTCTACTGGATTACTCACTGGTTGAGTCTTTTGTGTCCTCCTTCTTGTTCTCCTTACACACACTTTTGAAACAGACGCAGGAGTTTTTGTTTTTGTTTGACACCTCTTGGCTGCAGGAGGGATATGCGCTTCCTGTGGCCGGATAACAAATTCTTCATCTGATTCCTCCTTTTCCAATTCTTTTCCTTCCCTTTGCAAAACAGATGAATCTCTTTGAAGAGAGGTAGAGGGTTGTTCTTCGATTGACTCTGCTTCAATATTTTCTTCTATAATAATTGTGGCTCCTTCAGCAACCAGCAAACCCTCATCTTCACCAGAAAGATCTTCTACAACTATCTCTTCTTGAACCGACAGATTATTTTCAATAGGGGCTTCATCAACCCTAAATTGCAGAATATCCTCAAACACACCCCATTTCATTTGTGAAACATCTCTCAGAGACCGTTGTACCAGCAACTTCACCAGTCCATGATGGCTAACAAAGCGATTTCCATATTTTTAGTCTCCTTAGCACTTATAGAAATGAGATTATACAAGAAATTTGGGACATTAACTTGTCGGTCATGACGCAGATGACTAAGTAACTTGAAGTGAGGTGAATGGAGATTTGAATACCGTCCTTCACATGTAATATATTTCATAATATACAGAGCTATTTAAGGCCAATGTGCTGGCAAAGAAACCCTTCTAGTCCCCTGCCTATCCACCATTAAGGGTCTGTCAATAGAAATTGTGAACTCTGCCCTGGCACTCCTTGCATCCTTCGATTCTGGAAAGAGTTCTCCTTCCTACAGCAACCCTATGACCTCTGCAATTCACTGCTCTGTAGCAATTTCCCTCAACCCTTTAACTATAGCTTCTCCTTCGTCAAAAGAATGCATAAATTTCACAGCTATTTCATCATTGAAATCCCTGATTCTCAAGAAATAATCTAGCCAGCCGTGGTTTTGGAAATAATGCACACAGACAACATCCTGCAGCAACCCTTCATGGACCGTTGGTTCATGGCAAATCAGATCACCACCCATCTTTTACTCTGATACTTCTGCAGCTTCACCAAAATGTTTGATAGATTCACAAAAACTAAAATCTACATATCTTAATTTTGGCAACAGAACTTATTATTCACTCGCGTGAAATAATAATCATCATAAGTAATGTCAGTTAGGAAATCAATTCAGGATAATAAATCTTATTGGGAAAAAGGACCACAAAGTACCCCCCCCCCCCCAACTTATCCTAGCACGTGTCCACACAGGCTGACGAGATTTCGGGTTTGGAGCGGATTAAAACAAGATTAAAATCATAATGACCTAATTAATGCATAATTAAAATAAAGTACAATATACACGTACCTACAATTGGGCAAAAATGATGGTGAAATGAAATGAACTGACAGGTAAGAAAGTGGGATGGAGTGTAGTGGATGGAACTTTATGTACAGAGAACAATATTTCTCATGGAAACATTTTATTATGATACAGTAAATAAGTTCACTGCATAGGCTGCAGGAACATCACCCTTATCAACATGCTCAAATGCAACAGGAGGCTCATGAATTGATACCGAATCATTGGTAGTTGCTGCAGGAACCTTGCCAATTGTTGCAGGAACTTGTATTTCATTGTGGGGAGCAAACTGCTACAGGAACTCTCTAGTAGCTGGCTTGTGATAAAGTCGTAGTCGGTGTCCATTCACTAAGAGTTTAAATTGAACAGAATCTATTGTGGACAACCGAACTGCTCCATTCTGAAAAATTTCTTCTACCTCATAAAGACCCAACCACCTTGTTTGGAGTTTTCCTATAGCATCCTTATATCTAGAATCATACAGGAGTGCCCAGTCACCAACTTTAAATTTCTTTTCTCTGATATATTTATCATGCCATCTGGCTCTTTGGTTTTGAATCAATTCTATCTGTTGAACAGCTATCTTTCTCCATTCATCAAGAGCATTTAACTATTGAATGTGTTCCTTCTGTGCTTCAGACAATGTCATATTCAGTTGTAGAGATATTCTCAAGATTTTATACTCAAATTCAATAGGCATCATTATTGTTTTTCCATAAACCATCTCAAATGGTGTGAATCCAATTGGTGTTTTTCATGTTGTTCTATATGCCCAAATTGCCTCTGAAAGCCGATGAGACCAATCTTTCTTGTGGATAGACACTGTTTTGGTAAGAATAGCCTCAAGCTCTTTGTTGGTAACTTCTACTTGGCCATTAGACTGTGGATGATATGGAGTAGATTTCGTGTGTCTTATATTGTATTCATTGACCAAAGCTTTTATCAATGTTGATGTAAATTGAAGTCCCTGATCTGAGACAATTTCCCTAGGTACTCCATACCTTGTAAATATTTCTTCATTGAGAAACTCAGCTACCTTATTATCTCTTGCATGTTGCATAGCTCTAGCTTCTACCCATTTTGTCACATAGTCTGTACATACCAAGATATAAGATTTGCCATTAGAAGGTGGATCAATGAGGCCAACAAAATATAATCCCCACTTGTCAAATGGTGTAACAGATATTTCAGGATATAGTGGCATCTCATTAGATTTTGTAGGTTTGCCCATTCACTGACATCTGTCACACTTCTTTGTGTACTGAGTTGCATCCTTGTGTAGTGTAGGCCAATAATAACCAGTATTGAGTATTTTCAGTGTTGTCCTTTTGGCAGCAAAATGACCTCCACATGGCTCATCATGACATGCATACAAGATGTCATATGTTTCATCATCTCTGACATATCTTTGCATGACTTGATTAGGTCCAGTATAAAATAGACAATCAACAATCCATGAAAAGTTAAAACTTTTTTCAACTAGCAACCTTCTTTCCTTAGGAGAAAAAGAAATTGGCATCTTAGCTATAGCTAAATAGTTGGCAATATCAGCATACCAAGGAGTATGAGCCTGTATGAGAAACAAATGCTCATCTGGAAAAGTGTCATCTATCATTGTAGAGTCTTCCTGCAATTGAAGACGTGAAAGATAATCTGCAACAACATTAGACTTCCCTGGCTTATCAACAACTGTGATATCAAATTCCTGCATCAGTAATAACCAGCGAGTCAGTCTACCAGTGATTGATGGCTTATTCATGAGATATCTAATTGCAGTATGATCTATATGCACAAATATGGGATACCCTGTAATATAGTATCTAAACTTGATAAGGGCATATATGGCAGCTAGCATTTCCTTTTCAGTAACTGTTTAATTCAATTCAAGTCCTTGCAAATTCTTGCTGATATAATATATTGCATTTTCCAACTTGTCAACTTTTTGTCCCAGCACTGCTCCTATAGCATAATTAGATGCATCAGTATGGATTTGGAATGGTAGAGACCAATTAGGTCCTTTTAGAACTGGTGCTTGAGTCAAAGCATGCTTAAGCTTTAAAAAAAACTTCATTGCATGCTGAGGTCCATTTAAATTCTGCATCTTTAGTAAGCACTGTATAAAAGGGACTTGCAATTTTGCTAAAATCTTTGATAAACCTTTTGTAGTATCCAGCATGGCCAAGAAAACTTCTCACATCTTTCTGCTTCATAGGGTCATTAATATGCTGAATAACCTCAATCTTTGTTGGATCCACTTTTATACCTTGTACAGATATATGATGACCAAGGACTATTCCTTCTTCCATCATAATGAAACACTTTTCACTGTTTAGAGACAAGTTGTAGTCTTCACACTGCTACAAAACTTTCTTCAAATTACCCAATGCTTGATCAAATTCAGAACCATAAGTTGTAAAATCATCCATGTAAATTTCCATAATGTCTTGAGAAATATCAAAAAAAATACTGATCACTACCCTTTGAAAAGTGGTTGGAGCATTACAAAACCCAAAAGGAAGAACAGAATATGCATAAGTGCCCCATGGGCAAGTAAATGTTGTTTTCTCCTGATACTCAGGAGCTATTTGTATCTGATTATAGCCACTAAATCCATCCAGGGATGAAAAATATCTCTTACCAGCAAGAGAATCCAATACCTGATCCACAAATGGCAGTGGAAAATGATCCTTCCTTGTGGCTAAGTTCAAAGCTCTATAATCAACACATACTCTCCATTTGCCTCCCTTTTTAGGAACTATCACCAAAGGTGATACCCATTGACTATCAGAGATAGGATAGATAAACCCAGCTTTCAATAATTTCTACAATTCTTCTTTAACTATCTCCTTCAGGGCAAGATTGACTCTTCTTTGAGGTTGTCTAAGTGGGCAACACTCATCCTTTATGTAAATGCGATGAGTACAAACTGCTCGATCAATTCCATTCATATCCTTGTAATCCCATGCAAAGGCATTTTTATGGAGTTTTAGCAAGTCCACTAGGCTATCCTTCTGAGTATCTGCTATATTCTTATTGATGTTCAAATATTTATTCAATTCAACCTCTACCTTGATAGTAAGATCAATCTGATTTATATCATAAACATGAGAATATAACAATTCCTATGGCAACAAGGTATGCAAGATATCAGTGGCTGCAAGAAAGTCCAACCCTGCAATATTCGGAACCAATTCCTGCATTTCTTGGTCTTCTATTAATTCATTTATCAAGACCTTATATAGGATTGATTCTTCATCATATAACTACATGAGTGGCACTCGATTAATCATCATAAGGTGTTTAATAGAGTCAATTTCTTCAGATTCCTCTCCCAAAATAGGCCAAACAACCTGTTGCTGCTCAAGTTGAGGTTGTGCAGGGGAATACAAGGCTAATGTTTTTGTGGAACTGCCATCTAAAATAGTCATGTCTCCTTATCTACACCCAATAGATGCATCAGCTGTGGCCAACCATGGTCTTCCCAAAATGACTGGGTATCCCCCCAATGTTGCTTTTGGGGATAAAATCATAAAGTCTGTAGGATATTCTCAGGAATCTAGAATGACCACTATATCTTCTATCATACCATCAGGTCTTACCACAGAGCCATCAGCAAGTTGGAGAACTGTGGGTGTAGCCCTTAAACTATCTATCTCTAGATGTTTCATTACTTCCCTTGTCATTACATCAATGGCTGCCCCTAGATCAACTAAAACATTTTTTATTTGACTGCCATTAATGACTATACTCACAATAGGACTACCTGGATCAGAATACTTTGGAATAGCAATTTTTCCTAACATAATATCGGTCAATTGACCCATAACATGTACTGTTTGTGGATCCTTTTTCTTTCTGCAGGTATCTTTAGGCATGTCTCTCTCAATGCTTTACCATATATTGGAACATCCTTTATTGCTTGCAGCAATGGAATTTTAACACAAATGTGCTTCAGCTGATCAAGAATATCAAAGCTTTGTTGTTGATCAATTGAAACTTCTTTGTCTTTCAATCTATGGGGAAATGGTGGTAATATTTGATTCTAAGGTATTACATCTTTAGGATTAGAGATTGGCTACTCTTCTTGTACCTTAGTAATAACTGGCTGAGAGGGATTAGGTAGTGTTGTGCCAGATCGAAGGTGAATATCATCTAGTGATAAAGAATAGGTTGGGTATTGATTAGCATCAGCTGAATAAGCTTGTTGTTTTTGCTGAGATTTGATATTTGGATTAGGCAACGATTGAGTAGGCAGTTGTGTTGGCTTGGGAGGTGGTGTTGTGGCTATAGGAGGTGGCATTAAAGTAGGAGGTTGTGGCTACTGAGCAAGGGACTGATATCCAGAAGATTGGGATGACCATGATGGGTTTCCCCTCCATTGAGAGGTAGGTTGCCAATTCCCTTGAAACTGGTTCCCTGCACCCTGAGGTGGATACCAGTTTCCCTGTGGCTGTTGCCACTGGGGGATTTTATTAGAAAATTGTTGTCCTTGGCCTTGTGATTCATACCAATGTGGATAATTACCAAAATTTTGAGGATACTATGGTTTCCATTGGTTATTTGGTGTATAAGAATTACCACTATAACCAGAAAAGGAAAGTGGATCAGGTGGCATACCTTGTCTTTGAAAATTTGGTCTTCTTTGAGCAACATAGAAGACTTGTTCATCCTCACCTTGAATTGGTTTGAAATTAGGTACTTCAACATTTGCAACCATCTTACATCTGCAATCTTTCTTCCCCTGCTTACAATGAGGACAGAATTTTGCATGAAATGCATCAGCTTCCTCATGCTTCTTCTTAGCTGCCAATGTATCCAACTGAGGAGCCATATTGTTTATAATGTCCTCCTTGAAATCTTTTAACAAATGGCTAAGTTCCAACCTAGAAACTCCAGTTCCAGATGATGATGATGGTGCTCCTGGCTTAAATCTCCTATTCTTCTTAGAAGTAGATCTGGAATACTTTTTGCAAATTTGTCCTATTTCATCCCAAGTAGATTGTGTAATGTCACCTCCCCCCATTAGATCTAAGGAATCAATGCATTCATCACTAATACCCCTCAAGAATATCAATTTGAGGGAATCTTCATTCAGAGTACTATGCTTGGACTTCTTGACACTAAACAAAAACCTTTCCAGATAATCCTCAAGGCTCTCATCTTCAGTTTGTGTCATTCTAAAGATATCATCCCCATGACGATTAGTGCCTCTACAATAATCTTTGTATTTTGCAAGAAACAACCATTTCATCTCATCCCATGTATTGATTGTGCTACTACCCAAGCTCATAAACCATCTCAAGGATGACTCCTTCAAAGTGGTTGGAAAAATTTTGAATCTATGGGCATCTGTAGTATAATCAAAACTCCTACAGAGAACATCAAACTAAAACAGAAATGTATCTGGATCCTCTGTCACAAACCCATAGAATTTAGGAAGTGAAGATGCTGGAATGTTCTTGAGGTTAGCATTATCATGTTGGTCAGAGATGGGAAACTCAAATGTTGGACCAAGTGGTGGTGGTGGATTATTTCCAACAGGAGGTGGGTTCCCTTGCATTGGACTTGTGGGGGTTATTACAATAGGCAATTCTTCTTCTTGTGGACCAAAAAGGAACTGAAGACTACCTTCTAGAAATTCAGACTCAGGGTGATTCAAATTTTGTGGGACTTGATACTGCTCAGAGAAAGGGTTTATATCTGGAAAACTATCTTCTGCATGAGTAGTATGAGTGGGCAAAAATCTACCTCTGGCATCTCTTCTTCTATTATGCATGCAGATTCATGAAATTCAAACAATTAACTAGAAACTAAAATAATCATAAAAGGCTCTTAGCTTGACACCATCCCCGGCAACAGCACCAATTGGTGTCTACCCCAACTTTAATGACAATAATAATACCTCTAATTGAAATCTCAATCCAAAGTTTGGACATTCATATGGTAGAGTTTACTATTCTCATGGTTGGTGTTCATTTAGTTGTCAATCCAGGAACGTAAAACTTGAAATGGGTCTCCAATATATATGCACTAAGCTCCTTAAATGATTATTCTGTATTACTATAAGGAAAGGTAGGAATGGAAATCATAAAAGGCTAAATGAAAACTTTACAAAACTCTGCTGAAATGATCTAATGAAAATAACAAAAATTACACCATTCTGCCTTGGTTGCAGGAACAGTCAAAGGATCTATTTTCAGTGGCTGTAGGAGCAATCCAGTCATCAACTTCTACTGCAACTAAGTAAAAACTAACTTTAATAATCATAAACACAGGATCACTCACCAAGTGGGACCCTTGGATGAGTGATATCAAACTCTCAGCAAAGAACTATTAATAGATCAGAATAACATATTTTTATTCATTTCTTCCTGAAAGATGATTACATATTCTAAAAGAGAAAATTCAGAATGCTTGACAAAAACTCTGCTCAATCCCTTTCCATTCTATCTAATCCTTAGAAAAGAAGGAAGATCTTAGTATAAAGAAAAGATAAACTACAATGGACAACTCCAGTTACGCCCAGAAGAAGAAGCGGATAGCTGTCAGATGAAGGGGATAATAGAGAGCTTGGCTGCAGGAACTGTGGATCTGAAACTGAACCACAGTCTTTGCACGCCAAAGTGATATTTTGCAAGTTAAACATGCACCAGAGTTAAATTCCCATGGTGAAGTACAATTGCTCTAATTATGCCATAGATTGTGCTCGCTTGAATCTCCTTCAGTTTGACCTCCAGCTATCTGAACGTGATTCTCCATTCCTTAGGCGCGAAAGAAAATCCTCCACCGCAGCATCAATTATTATCTGCACTAAAACAGAAATAACATACAAGGACATGCATATGTATCTTACTTAACTAATACATTCATTAACTCACATATGAAATCATCCTAAATAATCTACATATCACAAGGACAAACCATTTGGCTATAGGAATAAATTGGCATGGCTGCAGGAATTAACCGACAAAGTTCAAACATGATTTCTTAAGTTCAGTTTTCAAACATGGACTACATATAGTCAATTCACAATATTTTACTATCACAATGCAACCCAAAAGATACCAAAAACCTAAGAGTCCTGATAAAAAAAACATGTCAATACATCGACTTATCAGTTGGTACATCCTCTATTCCTCCTAAATCTAAATTTCCCTCATACAAATCAAAATCTTGTTATCCCTCATCTTTCACATCCATTTTGGGACCCTATGTTCCAAAGTTAAACCCTTCATTCCTTCCATCCATTTTGGGCCCCTATGTTCCGATGCTGAATCCTCCATCCCTTCCATCCATATTGGGTCCTTACATCCCTCCATACACCACTCCATCACCTCAAATAATCTCTAAGCAAGATCAACAAAGGCACACGTCCTTGAATTCCTCCCAAATAATCCATAAAATCCATCAATCCTTCATCCTCGAGCACCCATCCCATTGCTATTGGAAGCAATTTGGATGCCCAATCTAAAAAGCATAAAGTTCAAAATCCACAAAAATGAAAGGATCAACATGTCCCCTCAAAATGACATGCTCAAAAGAAAAATGTGATTTGAAAGAAAGAAAAATAAAAAAGGCCACAAAGGCCCCAAAAGAAAAAATTAAAAACTATGTGGATTCCCAAAGAAGCAATGCATCCCAAAGAAAAATCAAAATTGGCATCCAAACTTGATAATCCAAAAGCTCCATCCATTCATAAGTCCTTCAATCCTCCATCTAACACTCTTCCATCTTAAAAATATATTTTGGGTCCTTATGTCCCAAAATCCACCATCCCAAATCCATCATCCCCTTCTTCTATTTTGGGTCCTCATTTCCCAAAATCCACACTCTATCCCCCATCTAATCCAAAACACTCTCCTCCACTACTCCACCACCCTTCAAGGTGTGTGCCAGTGTTGATCTTCCACAAATTCTTCAAAACTCCATCCATTTTTCACAATCCCATTCTATTAGTCCAATCCTTCACAAATCCTTATTTTCCATCCCTTATCCATTTCATTTCCCCAATTATTTTTACCAACATCTATGAGCATACCTCTAGTTCAAATAAATACTAAGGGATACCATCTATGGAACTAGATGCTTGATTCCTCCCTTCCTCCTTCACGCATCCACTATCTACCATATCCACTCATCCTTATCCTTCTCCATCCAAACTATTCCAAAAATTCAAAAAAAAAATGAAAACATAAGAAAAAATTATTTTAAAAAATCAGAAAAAAAGTAAAGAAAAAATCATTTCATCCAATGGTGAAAACCACTCCTTGTGGCACCTTGGGTAAGTACCATGATGAAAACTTGGCAAACAAGCATCATGCGTAATCCCCTCATCCCCTTGCACTCTACACTTGGGCGCAAGCTTCATCCACACAATCCTCCCATCCATCTACATCATATCTAAGTCCATTCTCTTTTCCTATCTTTGATCTTGACTATCCTATCCATATCCTCCATCTCATATCCCTCATCCTGTCAAAATAAATTCTCCATTCCTATCTTTGGTCTTGATCATATAGAGGCAAAATAATGAATCATGCATGCATGCTTTGGATAATTCAAGCCTTAATTGCCTTAATTCTCTACCATCCATATCCATTACATATTATCCTTCAAACTCATATTCCACTACCTCTAGTGTGGGGCCTTGCACTCCTTTTCAACATAGTCCTTGGGTCTCCATAACCCTATCCTCCATCCTTTATTCCTCCATTTCCTATCCATATCCATTCACTTGATCCATCTATCCAAACAATATCTTCATCCATTCATCCATCCATCCTTTTACTAATCCTTGGTTCTCCCTTGTCATTGGTTCCATTCAATCAAATCCTATCCACCAACCCACCCCATCCTATCCAATTTCTAATCCAATCCTAGCTTATCCAATCATATTCTCTATCTCTTCCAATTCAATCATTAATCCCATCCCCAATCCAATCCTATTCAATCATCCATCCCCCTTTTTTTATCCTATCTAATCATTTATCCTTCTTCAAATCCTATCCAATCCATCAAACTGAGCTCTCCCCATCTACCTGATCTTGCACTGACTTATGCCTAATCCAAGCACCCATCCATCCTTTTCTAATAAAATCCAAGTGGCAATCCTCTCATCTACAGATCTTGCACATCCAACTTGTCTTTTGTCATCCATCAATCAATCCATCACTTGCCCATCGAGATGCCTCCTTCCCTAGTTTGACAGTTATCCAAATCCATGTCCTACTCTTGGCAAGAGATGCCAGTTGGTCATGTGCATGTTGTTTGCATGCTTGATTTTTTCACTTTTTTTTTATCTTGTGTCTCGGGACTATACTTGTTCAAGACTGCCTTGATCATCCTATATCTTGCTATGTCTTGGTTGGTGTATAATGGGGCATAATTTTAATGACATGGTGTGTTTAAAGGTCTTCCTTGTACAAACCGACAACCCTGCATTAGTGTTTATCAACACTTGCATGATTGTGTGCAAGGCATTCTTGTTTGACTAAGCATCAGTCCATGCCTCGGATCTTCATATCATTCTGGTTCTTATAATCAGTGGTGTAGACTATCCATGGAAAAATTAAATCTAGGTTTTCTCTCTATATTTGCTCAACAAGAAATCCAATCCATTTATTATTTCTTTGTCTCATTTCATTCACAACACTCCAACTCATCCTACTTCCCTCTTTCATTACCTTCATCCTTTCATCACTTATTCTTCCAATTCCTTTTCGAGAGCACACCCATCTTCTTCGAACCCGCATGTCCTCTCGAGGGGGCATACCATTGCTTCCTTGTCATCCTTACTCCTCATCATTCTTCCTCATCTCATGATTGGGGCATCATGCTACTAGTCCTTATCCTTTTCTTCATCTCATGACTAGGGCATCGTGCTACTAGTCCTTATCCTTTTCTTCATCTCATGACCGGGGCATCATGCTACTAGTCCTTATCCTTTTCTTCCACTATATTTTATTCTTCTTTGTTATAACATCATTTCACGATTCTATATCAAAGAGGGGCAAAATGTAGACACCTAAAATTAATATTTGATTAATTTAAGCCTATCAACATAATTAATTAATTTTAAAAAAGCGGCAATGGGAGAGCTTGGAGGAGTAGGAAGAGGCAATGGGAGAATTCAAAATTCAAATTCTCTGCAAGGTGGGAACTCTGGTTCCAATGGTGGGAGCGGCCAGAACAATACTGTTGGCCCCATAGGGGAGAAGGATAAGCCTCCAGACATTCCAGAGGCTGTTGACATCCTGCAGACTGGTGGTACTCTGCCAGAGAAAAAAGAGGGTTCCTCTAGTCTTTTGGGGGAGGGGTCCAGCGAGGGCGCCATCCCACATGATGAGTCCTTGGAGAGAGGAATAGAAAAAAAAATGGTCTTCACTTTTTGGAACCAAACCATCTGGTAAATCCTCTTTACCTCCTGTCAAGAATATTTCTGATCCTTCTGGTGGAAAGTTTGTTATCTCCATTCCTGATCTGGTTTTGGACCATAATATAAATAGTATGTCGAATTCCTTGGTAGGCAAATTTATGGGTTCGCGCCCTAATATCAAATTGGTTAGGGCTTATGTCAAACGAAAATGGGCCGTGAAGGGTAATGTTGAAATCTCGGCTTTACCTAAAGGACTCCTATCTTTTACTTTTTCATGTGAAGAAGATAAATTAAGGATACTATTTGGGAGTCCCTGGATGGTAGGAAAGATAGCTTTGGTCCTTTGAAAATGGCATCTGAACTTGAATATGAACGACTCTCTTTTGGCACAAGTCCCAGTTTGGGTAAAGTTACCAGGTTTGCCTCTTGAATATTGGGCAGAAAGCATCTTCTCAGGAATAGCAAGCTCCTTTGGTGAACTTCTCTCTATAGACCCAGTCACAGCTTCAAAAATGAGACTCACTCATGCTAGGATTTATGTAGGGATAGCTCATGATGCAGATATGCTGGAACAGATAGATCTAGTGTCAAAGTTGGGAATATGGAAACAGCAAATTGAATGTGAATCTATCCCCTTTGCCTGCTTCCATTGTAAAAAAGTAGGTCACTGGGCAAAATCCTATCAAATAAAGCCGAAAGTTGATCTCAAGCAGTCAAAACCCAAGGCTAAAAATCAAAAGGTTCCAGAAAAAATGGTATGGCAAGTTAGAAACTCAGAGAATAAGGAAGTGTCCTCAACTTCTGTCTCTAGCCCCTCAACCCAGGAAGTAGTGAGAAATGATTCTACCAAAGTCAACACCTTTGTATCAACTCGAACAGAGGAACGGAAAGATCAGACTGAATCTTGAAATGACATAGCTGAAGTGGTAGCTAACACTTATGCGAGAAAGGAACGGCAAGAGAAAGATGACCAAGCTGAGGAAGGGGAGATTCCTAGATCCCAAGAAGAAAAGATGGATTCGTCATTGCTCATGACAAGCTCTGAAATGCAAGAAGCCCAAAAATGTGCAATACTGGGTATGAACCTTTCAGACTCAGACCAGAACTCAAAAATAGTTAATAGTGATTCAAATGCTTCCAGCATCCCTAACTAGGGTAATGAAGATGAAATTTCCAAAATCCTCAGTAACCCGGGAGTGGCTCCTGAGACAGATGTTGAGTGGAAAATACCAAAATATAGGAACAATAAAGGAACCACTCCCTCAGCTTCTCATCTAAGGAAATCCAGCAGAATAGCTCAAGTTGATGTTGGGTATATCTCCTCTTCCCCAGGTCAACCCTCTAACCATAAAGTCAGAGACAAGGAGGCTAGTAAGAACATTGCAGATGGGACTCAAAAGACTCTTAAGGAGTTAGGAATTGGTAAGTAACTATGAAGATTATCTCTTGGAATATTAGGGGACTCAATAATCCCCATAAACATGATATCATTAGGAATATGATAAGGGATAGTAAACCTATTGTTTTTCTAATTCAAGAAACTAAAATGAGTAGAGAAAAAGTTGAATCTCTGAAGTTTTTCAAAAATGGCAATGTCAGTGATGGTAGCTCAAAAGGTGCCTTAGGAGGCATAGCTACCATCTGGAACCTTAATACTGTCAAAGGCCATGTTCTTATTTAGGAAAATAACTTCTCTTGTATTAAATTTGAGCACTTAAAAGATGGTACCTCTTGGGTCCTCACTAACATTTATGCTCCTAATACTTTGAAAGCTAGAAACTCATTCTGGAAGGAACTTATAGAAGCTAGGGACAGCTTCAGAAATCTTAGCGAGCTGGTCATGGGAGACTTCAATACTCCTTTGAGAGAGGAGGAAAAATTTGGAGGAAGCCCTTCTCAGTTGGAAAGTAGGTTGGCCTCGATGGACTTTATTAATACTCAAGCTCTCAATGATTTGGAAATACTGGGATGCAATTACACTTGGACTAATAGGAGAACTGGTAATGATCTTATCCAAGTTCGTATTGACAGGACTCTCATTTCTGATGACTAGTACAATCATTATTTCTGTTCTTTGTTGGTCCACATTCGGGCTAGGTCAGATCATTTTCCTGTCACTTTCATTGCTGACTCAATTAATAGAAGGAGACACTTTCCCTTCAGATTTGAAAAAATGTGGACCCTTCATCCAAATATCAAAAGTAATATTCAGAAATGGTGGAATATCCAAGTTGAGGGAACTACTATGTACAGAGTTGTTAAGAACCTTAAAAGTGTGAAGGATAACATAAGACCCTGGAATAAATCCAGTTTTGGGAATATCTTTGAGGCTAAAGGTAAAGTCCAAGAAGATCTTAAAAAAATACATGCCCAAATTCAGAAGGATGGTTTCAACACTGTGCCCATTGCTGATGAAAATGGTATTCTTAAAAATTACCATGAAATCATTGCTAAAGAGGAAACTTTCTGGAAGCAGAGATCAAGATGCATCTAGCTTAAGGAAGGAGACAAGAATACAAGATTCTTTCATATGTCGACAATCAAGCATAAAGCAGCTAATAGAATAACCAAACTTGTTGTGGATAATGGGGAGTTGGTCAAGGAGGAAGAAATAAGGAATGAAGCCAAAAGGTATTTCTCATAACTGCTCAAGAGGGATCACAGGTTGGATGTTGAAGCTCAATCTCCTTTACTTCAAAACATCCCTTGTCTCATTGATGATCAATGAACATCTCCCTCTCTTCCATTCTTTCATCCCTGGAAATCAAAAATGTTGTTTTTTCTTTTGATGGTAACAAAGCGTCTGGCCCTGATGGTTTCCCCATGTTCTTTTTCCAAGATTTCTGGGACATTGTCAGGAAAGATGTCTCCAATGGGGTCAAGGATTTTTTGGGGGGCTAGAAAACTATTGAAATAAATCAATGGTACTTTCATTTCTCTCATCCCAAAAACCCAAGGTGCAGACTCTATGGACAATTTTAGACCTACCAGTCTTTGCGATTCTTTTTATAAGATTATCTCCAAGGTTCTTACTACCAGAATTTTGTCTGTCCTTCCTGCTTTGATTAACCATCAGCAAAATGGTTTTGTCCCTCGAAGAAAAATCCTTGACTCTATTTTAATTGTCCATGAGAACATTCATTCTCTTGTTAGAGCTAAGAAGTAGGGTCTCATCCTCAAGCTTGATCTCTCCAAGGCCTATGACAGGGTTGACTAGCCTTTCCTTGTGAAGGTTCTTATGGCTTATGGTTTCTCCTCTAGAGTTGTCGACCTCTTCAATCATCTTATCACCTCTACCTCTTTTGTTGTTCTTTTCAATGGTTCTCCTTCCCCCTTTTTTCAAGCTTCCAGAGGTTTAAGGCAAGGGGATCCCATCTCCCCCATCCTTTTCATCATTATGGCAAAATGTTTTGGAAGGTCAATGGAAAAAATGGTTATTTAAGGTTCCTGTAAGGGACTCCAACCCTCCTCTATTGACCTCATTTTCTCCCACCAATAGTTTGTGGATGATACTATTATCATGGGAGAATCTAGTATCTCTGAAGCTAAAATATTGAAGAGTACCCTTTCTAAGTTTGCCTTAGCTTCTGGTCATCTTATTAATTGGGTCAAAAGCGAAGTTTTTTTCATCAATACTCCTATGAAAAGACAACAGAGAATCAGCAAAATCCTGGATTGTAGGATTGCTGATCTTCCTGCGACCTACCTTAGCCTCCCTATGGGCATTGCACCTCCTGATCCTTTTTGTAGTTCTCTAATTGATAAATTTCATAAAAAACTAGCTGGTTGGAAAGGAGCCCTTTTAAGTCAGGCTGGAAAGCTCCAACTACTTAAAGATTCTCTTCAAAGTATTCCAATCTATACCCTAAGTCTTTTCAGAATTCCAGTTAAGTATGCTGACGCAATTGAGAAAATTCAAAGAAAATTCCTATGGTATGGGGTTGAGGACAAGAAAAGAATGTCTCTGGTGGCTTGGGATCAGGTTTGTAGACCAAAAAGTAAAGGAGGTCTGGGCTTGAGAAGAATCCGAACCTTAAATGAAGCTCGCCTGTCCAAGCAGGTCTAGAGAATGTTCCATTCAGACACTGAATGGTGTAAAATCTGGCGAAGTAAGTACTCTTTTTTGTCCTCCTCTCTTTCTTCTTTTATCAAATTGGAAATTAGTATTAATGGGTCCCATATATGGAATCATGCCTCTAAGTGCAAAGAAAGCATTGCCAAAGGAGTGATCTGGAAAGTATGAAATGGAAGGAAAGTTAAATTCTAGGAGGACCCCTGGCTTTTTGATAAACCCTTGACTAAAATCAATGAATGGGCCCTCCATGCTCCCTCCTGTATTAGAACTTTTGGCTCCTTAGTTGCAGAGTATTGGTCTGGTAACAAATGGCAGAACATTGAAAGTATCAACCCTAGCCTTTCTAAGCTCAAGATCCATCTGTCTTCGGTCTGGTGAATAAAGAGGAAGACTCCCTTATTTGGAAACATGAACCCAAAGGTATTTTAATTGTTTCCTCTATGTATTGTGTCCTTTCCCCCACCCCTCCTGGTAATCCTTTTTGGTCTAAAGCTTGGATTAAGGGTTTGACCCCCAAAATCAATTTTTTCTACTGGACCATCCTTCAAAATAAGATCTTGACCCTAGACAACCTAAAGGGCAGAGGCTTTTCCTTCCCTAATAGATGTTCTCTGGTCTTCAGGAGGAAGAGTCTGTGGACCACCTGTCCATCCACTGTTCCTATTCTACCTCATTCTAGGAAAGATTTCTTAAAAGTTTTATCATTGATTGGGTGTTTCCTAACACTATCAGTGAACTATTTTCCTCCTGGAATTTTCATTGGACTAACTCCTTTTTGAGATCTCTATGGCAGCTATCTCTTCCTCACATCCTATGGGGATTATGGAAAGAAAGAAACAATCATATCTTCAGGGACTTATCCCTCAATCAAGATATTATGTTCCAAAAAATTCAATGGGCGATTGTGGAAAATATTGGGATCATTGAGGGTCCTTGTTTCTCGAACAACCCCCTGAAATCAAATATTTTAAGCTCATGGAATTTTAAGATTGCTGACAGTTCTGACCCCAACCAAAATAAAAGACTTGAAGCTAGATGGAAAACCCCCCCCATGGTTGGTTCAAAGTCAATTTTGATGGTGCTGCAAAAGGTAACCCGGGCCCTGCAGGTTGTGGTGTTATTCTTAGAGATGATAAAGGAATTTGCAAGGAAATGGTTGTTGTCCCAATTGGGAGCCAAACAAACCATAAAGCTGAAACAATGGTAGCTCTCCAAGGTATTCTCCTTGCTAAAAAATGGAATTGCTACTACTTATGGATTGAAGGGGACTCAAACAATATCATCAAATGTCTTAAGGGGACCTCAAAGCCCTCATGATCAATCAACAATATCATTAAAGCTGTTAGAGACCTTATCAACACTTTTTAAAAAAGTTACATATCCCACATCTACCATGAGGCCAATGGCTCTGCTGACTGGGCTGCCAACGTGACGGTTAACAAAGATGAGATGATTACATGGACGAGAGAACAAGGACTCCCTGAAAATGTCAGACTAATCATTTTTAAGGACCGATATAGAAGCACTCCAAAGATTTTTGATGGACAGAATAATAATGAAAAGGACTAAATGGAGTACTTCAAGTTATTATAATAATGGGAGCCTCATTCATTATAATACTTATTCCATCACTTCCCACGCTTTTTGGGTTAAATTGATAGTTTCGATAAGCTTTTTGGCTAAAACATTCTGCAAGTTTCAAAATTCAGCTCTAAACAGTGAAAATATGGGTGGTAACAGGTGGCGATATGAACCAAGCAGTTGCAAAGAATGGAAATAGATGGAGGAGGTCTGGAGCATCCTGCAGAAGGGTGGTTTTTTGAAATTCATGGAGAGACTCCACGAACAGGATGGCACAATTACCAGTTTTTTCTGCAAAAACTAGAGAAAGGGTATGTTGAAAATGGGAGACCAGACTGTTGAAATTGATGAAGACCTTATTGCCCAAGCCACGAGCCTCAGAAGGGAAGGATGCAACTTATATAGAGACAAAAAAGTTAGTAAGGAGGCCATTGACAGATATCTAGAAACCGAGAAGGAGAAAAAATGTCTGGTGAAGTTAAGTAAAACTTACTACCCCCTAGGGCTTTTGTTAAACCCTAGCGGGAGGTCCTCTTTGTTTTAATGCGCTACATTACATTAGATGGTAGGTTTACAAAATTTTATGGCTACCATTTCATCTTGCTGAATCATTTTAGGCATGATGAGAAGGTTAATTTTCCTTATTTTCTGCTATGCTTGATGAATGCTACTATTAAGGCCTACAAAGAGAACCCAATGGGGGACACTGCTATGCATCAAGGCTTAATGGTCCTTATTTACGACCATCTCAAGGCCAATCAAATAGCCCGCCTACAGCCCTCTATAGAGTCTGAGGAGGATGGGTCTGACTCTGCCTTTTCAGTGGATGAGGCGTCTGATAGTGACCCATCGAGTGATTCTAAGGAGAGCTTGGATGTCTTAGATTATGAAATTGGTAAGAAGAGGAAATATATTAAAACAAGGCCTTCTTCCTCTAAGGGTAAAAAACCTAAAGACAGAATCCTCTAGATTAGCCCTTCCTTGGAGGAGGAGGTCTCTAAAGACTCAGAGAAGGAGAACCCTCAAGGTTCACTGAAAAACAAAACTAAAGTTCACAACCAGACTAGAAATAAGCACAAGAGGAAGGAGAGGAATGTGAAGGAGCTAGAGGTTTATAAGCAGGAAAGGACCTCGGAAGCCGAACAGAACCCGGAGAAGGTGACCACGGGCGAGGCCCTTAGGGTTGAAGACACAACTACTATTCGGGACACCCCAAAAAAGGAACAAGATAACCCTGGTAAGGTTGATCCTCCCCCTAACCCTCCTCCAGAGGGTATGCAAGTTTTCATGGATACTATGGAGTGGCTTATAACTGGTTACAAGAAAGTTGTGGACGACAAAAAAAAACTCAGCAACAGAATTCAGATTTTGGAAACCATCAACACTGGGGAAGGGAAGACTATGGCTGATTACATTGAGGACCTAAAAAATACCATTGCAAAAGCTAAAAACATAAGAGACTCCTTCAACCCTAGATTTGAGAAAATAGAGAAAGATCTACTAGAAAGGAAAAATCTTGCCGACGCTAATGATCAAACTATCTTGGGTACCGCCAGTAAAGTCAACAAAATTGAGGAGTGCCTGAAGAGTATTGCTTAACAGAGTTTAAGCATCCTGAAGATTTCTGCTAGCAACACTAATACTCTCATCAGCAAACTGGATGAAGAGAAGGAGACCCTGGATATTGATCCGAACACTGAAGGAACAGGGGACGCTCAAGGACCCAAAACCCGAACCAAAGGCAAAAAGAAAGAAAAGAAACCTAACAAGGACCTGGAAGATCTCAAAGTTGTTGGGGCCACCTATGACCAGTTGGTGAAAAAGGCAGAGGACCTACTGAAGACTATAGTTGTCTAGTGCTTTCCTTGTTTCTTTGTTGTTTTTATCTTTAGCTGTCTTTTTGGTTTGCTGGCTTTTTTGTCAGTCGTTTTGTAAGCGGTTTATAAGCTCTGGACTTTTTTGTCTTACCTTAATCTCCTTTGTTAAAGGTTTCGAGTCCTGAAAACCTATTTTTCTTAATTAATCAGAACATAATTAATTAATTTAATTGTGTTATCCTTATTCCTCTCAGAATCAATTAATTAAACCTGTCACTATTGTCGAATAATTAATTTATCAAATAAATTAATCATTCCCCTATTCTTCTAAAGTCCCCTCCAATAATCATTTCCTCTAAACCCACTCAGTTAATTAATTCTAATTAATTAACCTAGTCATGTGATTCCTACAAATCACCTTTTCCTAATCCCACTCAACCTAATTAAACCTTCTAGAATCTCTCATAATCATTCTTATCATTATCCCTCAATTTTTAATTCCCACTCATGTCACATCAATATTGATTCTCTCTATCCATTACAAAGTTCCAGAAGAGATCCCTTTGTGGGTTAAAGTGTGGATAAAGAAGTTGACGCCCAAAATTAATATCTTCGTTTGGATTTTTATCCAAAATGAGGTGCTAACTCTTGATAATCTCCATAAGCGTGGATTCGTTTTTCCTAAGAGGTGTTCTCTTTTCTGCAGGGAGGAGGAGTTTGTTTGCCATATCCTCTACCAGTGTAATTTCAGTCAGGAAATTTGGAATATTATTTTTAGTAGGTGGAAGTTGAGTTGGGTTTTCCCGAACTCTTTGGAAGAGTTTTGGCAACAATGGTATTTCCCTAGTTCCAATTCTAAGAATTTTAAACTTTGGAAACTTACTCTCCCTATTATCATATGGAACATTTGGAAGGAGCGTAACAACAAGATTTTTAGGGAAAAAAGTGTGAACCCTGAAGTGGTGGTGGATAAAATCTATAGAGGGATCTATGAATGTTTATATGGAATTGATAATGGTTTAGCTGCTAAAGAAGACTTTAATGAAAGATGGAACCTCTCCAATAATAGAAACAACAAGGCTAAGGGTAGGGATAGTCATTTCTGGTGCTTTCCTTCCCAGGGATGGATCAAGGCCAACTTTGATGGGGCTTCTAAGGGAAATCCTGGGAATGTTGGTTATGGGGGCATTGTCATGAATTTTACTGGAAGTTGCCTTGTGGTTGTTGTTGGCCCTTTGGGTAACCAAACTAGTCATTATGTTGAAGCCTTGGCGGTACTGAATACATTGATTATAGCTAAAAATCTCAATCATGATAATCAATGGCTGGAGGGAGACTCTCTTAACATTATTAAATGCCTTAAGGGAGAAGTTGAGCCTTTGTGGACTATAGAAAATATTATTTTTAAAGCTAGAGAAATTATTTCAAGCTTTAAATCAATTATTATTAAGCATGCTTTCAGGGGAAAAAATATCGTAGTGGACGACCTTGCTAACCTTGGCGTTATTTCTGAAGCTCAAAGCATATGGAATGGGGAAGATAATATTGATTTTAATATTAAATAACTCATTAGAAAGGACATATTTATGGGGAAAGAAGGATCACACGTTAATCATGGAAGTATTAATGATTAATCATCAAATTTTTAGAAAGGTAATAATAGCACGTCATAAGGGCAGAGTCCTAAACAAGAATATTAAAATTCCACATGCTTTGTGGGTGTGCATTTTCAAAAAGCTGAGTGTCATTTGGAAGAAAGCTCTGAAGTTGCAGAAACAGAGAAAGTGTAAAACGAATTCTAAAATGGGGGGTGATCTAAGAAGAGAGTAACCTGATAATATTTCCAGATGGCGGGAGATGCCTAAGGTATGGACAAAGCTGGAGAAGGGTTTCATGATGCATTTCATGGAAAAATTGGTAGACTATGATAAAAGCAGAGTTAACCTGGCAGTTACCAAAGTTACTGAAAATTGGAAAAATGGCTCCTTCAAAATTCATGGTGTTAGATTCAAACTGGACACGAACCTCATTTCTACGGTCACGGGTATGCCCCATTCTGGTCTTAATTTCTTTAGGGACCTGAAAGTGTCTAATAATGAAGTGAAGCTCTTTCCGTGTAAAGAGAAGGAGAGAGCGAAATTAGGAAAAACTTCAAGGGGGTATTATGATGCTTTTAATATCAAAAAAATATGGGGTTGTGTGCCTAATGCAATTATGGAATATATTATTGTGGAGGGTCGTTTCACCAGGGTCCACACCTACCACTTTGTGCTTATAAATCACTTTAGACATGACAAGAGGATCTCTCTGCCCTATTACCTTTTCAGGTCTCTGTCGCAGTCTTTGAACAAGCATAGTAAGAACCCCTCTCCTCTTGTGTTTCATTACAGCCTTATTTTTCTCATTTATGAGAATTGTAAGATTTTGGCTATTCAGGAAAACAAAAGGTTGTCAGTGTCACCGAGGAAAGGAAAGAGGAAAATTGAGGAATGTGGGCCCAGTAAGGATGAGTTGATACAGAACAAAAAGGTTAAAAAAGCCATTGTGGAGAAAATTCAAGAGGACATGGGTAAACAAAAGGATACGGAGGTTGATTATGAGGACATGGGAAAAGATGGAAGTGATATGGAGACCGATGAGTCTAACAGAGAGGAGAGATGGAAAGAAGAGGAAGTGGGGGAAGAGAAAGGAGGAGCAGAGGATGTTTCTAATCAGAATAGCCCTACCCACAACGTGAGTATTGGTAATGTTAATAGCCAGCCTATGGAGGAGAAGGACAATCAGATTAATAAGGAGGAAAGGGAAATGGAAACTGAGCAGGAGAAGGATAAGGAGGAAACGAGCAGGGAATAGGATAAAGCTAGAGATGGGATTATTCTAGATAAACTCAAAAACCAGTCTAAGGCTCGAATGGGTCTTGATAGGTGGGTATATGAAAGAATCAATAAACTGGAAAAATTTGATAAGTAGCAGGAAGAGTAGGGAAAGAAAGATGAAAGTAACCAGGAGCAGTGGAAAAAGGTTATGGAGGAAAAAGTGGAGAATCTGGAAGCTCAGATTAGAAAGCTGGAGGAAGGAAAGATATCCATGAAGAAATTTTTGGTTATGATTCTGGATATCCCTACCTCTGTGACCAGGAATATGGAGGAAATTGCCAAGTTCCTTGAAGGCTCCAGCACTTCCAAACCTATTGTGGACCTAGATGTTGATGAGGATGCTATTGAGGCAGGAAATGTGGAAAGTGCTCTTGGTGGTGCAGCCAAAAGGACTAGGGCGAGTATGAAAAAAGCTACTTTGGCCTCTTCCAAGGAAATCCCAATGCTCAAGGATAATATCAAAGATTTGCAAGGGATTAGCGGAAATTTGGCTAATGCCCTTAAAAACATTAAGTAATTTCTCTTCTTTTTTTTTTGGCTAGATGTTGCTAGTTTTGTTGGGCTTTTATGCTGGTTTTTTTGTTGAATGTCTTTTCTTGTTTTTTAATCCTCTTATCTTTTAAGGATCTATTGTAAAGGGTTTCGGGGTCCCTTCAAAACCTGTTTTTCCCGTAATCAAAAATATTGAGTCTCTCAAAGAAATTCAAATTTCTTTGAATCCCTCAATGCATCCTTATTTTGGAATTTTTAATTCCTCATATTTGAAATTCAAATTTCTCCCCCTTTTTTCCAAGGAATTTTATATTCCTGTTTATTTTCCTAAGGCACCCTTGATCCATGCCTTCTATCTAAAAATCAATCTCAACCCTTCATGATCAAATCAATATTGGCCCTCCATTGGCCTCCTCCAATCTATAAATTGGAGCATATTATCCTCACAAATTAATCCACTTCTCATGCATTGTCATGTTGCCTATTTCTTCTCTCATCCTCTTCATAATCCCCTATCAAATCCATCCATCCTTAATCTTTCAATCCAAATCCAATCCTATCAAATCCATTAGTCTTGTTGAGAAAAGGAGAGAAACCACATCAAGCAATCTAGGAGCAAATCAATATCACGTTGGAGGCATTTGGGCGCACTTAAACTTCATCCAAGCTCCATTAAGGAAGAAGGTGAAAGCAAGGTATAATTGGGTTTTATTGAATTGTTTGTGTTTCATTCTTTATTGCTTGTCTATTTTCAATCTAACCATCTAATTAATCCTTCCAAATCTTTTTACCTTCTTCAATAGTTATTTACCATGAGAACATGTGAATGACATACAAGATTCGATGTTTATATCTTGATTTTATTGCTAATCATGTACTCTATGCAACTCAAGGATGTCCATGACTAGAGAAGCTATGATGGGGCATGATTATTTTCTTTGATTGTTGTTTGTAGTTTATCTCTTATTAAGGTATGTACTTGTCTAAGGATATGATGGGAAAAAGATCAAGGAGGACGTTCTGAGTCATGCATGAAAGGGGATGATCCTTGTCTGTTCTACAAGAAATACTTAGGTCACCTTGATTCATTATATCAAGTTTCTTGTATTAATTTGCTAAATCAAAATCCATGTAAGAAATACTCAGGTCAGCTTGGATCATTATGTCAAGTTGCTTGTATTTTCGTACAACATTTTAAAAAGCTCAATGATGAAATCAAGCATTGTTACAAGATAGCATATGAAGAATGGTAGTATCATTTTTAGTTAGATCATTTTTAGATTATCTCATTATTCATCTACATTATAAGAATTCATTGTCAGTTGCATTATAAGCATATCATTTCATTCATAAATCAACAGTCATAAATAAAGATTGAGTATACTTGGACAAACAAAAACAATCTACATTTTATCATTGTAGGTGCATTCATTTTTAGAATCATTTCAATCGTCTTTCATTTCATTTAGTTTCATTTCAATCATTGCATTAGTTTGCATTGCATTAAGTACATTTCATTAATCATGTAATATATCATCATTAGTATTTTCATTAGGATCATTATCATTTAAGTTCATTAAGATCATTTAGTTGCATCTTTGCACTTAGATTCATAATCATTATAAGCCTTACATATAAAAATCAAAAACATTTCATGTAGATCATTTGCATTTACATCATCCTACACATTAAAAATAAAATAAAATCAATCATTCATTTGCATTCCCATATAGGTCATTTCATTTGCATTATTTAAGTTAGTAATCATTTTCATTTGCATCCATGATCATTAAAATTATCAAAAATCAAAAGCATTCATCGTTGCATCATATAGAACATCATCATCATAAAAGGAAAGAACACCATCATGTAATTAATGCATACAAATCATCATCATATAGAGTAACATGCATAATAAAAGATCATCATAAAGATTCCATGTCTATATATCATCATAAAACAATAAAATTCCAAGTATACAATGATATCAGATCAAAAATACAAGTGCCTCATCAATATAAATCAAGTCAAGGTTGTCATGTGCCACTACCACCTGACTTTGTCCGTCTTTGTGGCTGTGGGTGAGAAGATCCTCCAGATGCCCGTCATGCATGATCACCACTCCTCTGAGGAGGTCTCATGACTCTACCGTTGCTAGTATACATTATCATAGTGGTATGATAGCTACATACATCTAGCTCTTTGCAACTAAATACTAATATAATCGTCACCAATGTGATGTCTCCTTCTCGGCCTGAAATAGTTCTCTAACGGTGTCAGCTGAGAGAGTGCCCGATCCAACCTACTGAATGTGATCAAGGAGACCCTAAGTATCTTATTATCTCCTAATAGCCCTATCTCTCTCTGTCATGAGTGTATGTACATGTACTCTAAGTTGATCTATCTATGCTCTGATATTCTCCAAGGTATCTTTCTCTAGCACATCCTGCTGAGGAACATGACCCTCAATCCCCTCATCTCCACCTCCCTATCCACCTGTTGGAATCTTAGCCTGAGTATCTCTCAGAACTCATTGTCTAATAAGAGGAACATGATCCTCTGGATCCTCCTCCTCTCCACCATGATCTGCAATAACCCTAGGGTCTAGTTGAATCTGACCAAAATCAATGCCTCTCCCACAACCCCCATCTAGACCAGTAATCCTTCCTCCTCCTGAAGAGGGTAACCCTCTCACTGATCTCATACCTGTCATGCCAGTATCCCTCCCAATCCATCCTGCATCTCTCCCACCCATGGGAAGTGGTCTTCCAATCCTTCCAATCGATCCAAAAGGTCCTCCACGGACTCTCAATCGACCTCCTCTCCGTCTAGGTCTCCTACCGCCTCCGCCTCCATCTCCTCCCTCATCTCCATCACCTTTAGCCTCCTGAGAATCTCTAAGCTCTCATCTCCATATCCATCTCCTAATTATAGGACCATCTAAATCATCCTCCTCATCTCTTGAGCTGGGAGGACGGTTTGTTGGGTCGGTAATCCAAGGAAATGGGTGTGCAAGCATGTACTGAGCATAATTTGCAGTCACCCCAAAATCTAGAATGTGTAATCTCAAATCATAAGCCACCCTAGGAGTAGCCAGAAACTCTGTGTGGGCTATCTCAAAAGACAAAGACGGTCCCCAATCCTGTCTATCCTTGTACCATCATGCATATATCGTGACACCAGTAGGCATATGTTGAATGATACCAAACTGTCTCAAAATGCAACTAATCGACTGCCACTCAATAATGTATGGAGTCTGACCAATGAGATATCTACTCTGCATAATATATGGTAATGTTTGTGCATCATCCATCCATGGCTCATAGTCGATAAACGGTTTGCAAATAACACTATCCAGTGAATCTAGAACCCAATGTCAATAATCCATCTTACCCAACTTATGTTGAGTAAGGATACCTGCATATAAATAGGCATATGGCTGCCTCTCACCACAAACTCTATGATGGATAGGTTGAGTAATAGAAATGTGTTCCCAACACCAGATCTGTAAAAGTGTGCATCTTGTAGACATACTAGAACTCTCATCGAAAACAACCTGATGAAGATCATGATACAAATGAGCAAGCATACAAACACCCCAAGCATATCGAGTCTGATATTGCATCATGCTCTGAATAATCTCACCCCAACCAACAACAAAACCTTGAGATCTCCTATCTGGACAGATGAATCCACCAATCAAACCTGCAAGAATCACTGGGAGAGTCTCGTAATACATAATCATATCCTCCCATCGGATCTCTCCTCTTGAAATGCTCCCATCACCAAATACGGCTCTGCAAGCCTCTGTCCCTCCATAATCCTGAAAATCATACTGGACTAACTCACTAGTCACAGGGATGTGAAGCATCCTGTAGACATCCTCAAGTGTCACACTAATCTCACCAATGGGTAGGTGGAAAGTATTATGCTCTCTATTCCATCTCTCTACTAAGGCAGTCAGCAATCCCCTATTATGGGTAATATCAAGCATATATAACAAATGACGTAATCCGCAAGCATCTATGAGTCTAATCTTAGCCTATGTAAGCTCTGGCACTAAGTGGCGCATAGCCAAGAATTTCTCCCGACACTGGCGAACATCGAGTTTCTCCTGTTTCATAAGAGAATTTGACCTCTATCAATCATCACTCATCTATCTATCAAATTAAACAGATCACTAATCTATCACATCAACAACTGGTACATATTTTCAAATGAAGCAAATCAGGCTATCAAATCAATCTAAACCTATCAATCAATGAGTTAAATAAAACTCTGTTATGCTCTTCATCAGAAACTGCATAGATTTCTTAGAGCTAATCTATCAATTTACCAATTAGATCAAATCAAATCAATCAATCATTTATCCTATCAAGCAACATTATCAAATCTCTATCAATCAAGACATCAATTGAATACCTATCAATCACAATTGTGCATCACAATACATCAATCACATCATCAAAATGAATTTTAACATGAACAACATCAAACAAATTCATCTGAAACAAAAGCACTAATCTTTTTAACAATAGAGTTATTTTATTGAACACAAGCACTGAAACACAGATTTGCGTGAATATTTTTCATAAAAGCGCTAACCCTTGGAACAAAAGCATGAAATAGTCATATGCGCTACCCTTTTTAACATATGCACAAACACTCAAAGCATAAGCACTAACTTAACAAAAGCGCTAACATAAATCATAAAGGCATGAACAAAACAAACAAATGCGCTAAAACTATCAAAAGCGTTAACATCCAATGCAAAAGCACTAACATACAAAACAAAAGTGTTAAATCATAAAGCCAAAAATCGAAAAAAATTCAAAATAACCTCACACGTGCCGAAAAACAAGGAAAATTGTACGAAAAGTTGACAGCAAGCTTGGAATAAGGTACATACCAGATAACCATAGTCAGTAGGTCGCTGATATCATCAAATGTGCTCAAATCAATGGTTCTCGAACGGAATCACCATTTTGCCACCTGACCAAAGACAATTCTCTTCACAAGCTGACAAGGATGCAAATGAGATTAAAATTAACTTTGGTTAATTTTCTATTTACCATTTGGAAGGGTAATTAATGCTTTTAAATGGGGCAATTTTATTTATTTTTCATAAATGAATTTAATTGAAGGACCTTTTCAATTATCGTGAGATCAATCGCTTATCCAAAATTTTCAACAAACTCACGATCAATCTCCCGAGGGGGCACACAATCAGGATTTTTATCTCCATCAGGCGCACACTCGAGACTTGATTTAATCTTTGAAACAATGTTGTCTCGACATTGTTTTAAAGAGGGGCAAAAAGTATACACATAAAAAATGGCTATGAGCAATTAAATAAATATTTTATATTTATTTAATAATTATTCTTCTATTAAATAGTTAATTTGAAAAGATTAATTTATTTAATTCATTTCATGTCTTTCTATTAATTAATTTAATTGAAACATTTTATTAATTCATTCATTTATCCTTTTCCTCTAATCAATTAATTAAATATCTAATATTTAATTATTCCTCTAATCAATTAACTAAATGTCTAATATTAAATTATTCCTTCAATCAATTAAATATCAATATTTAATGGTTATTCATCTTTCTTGTAGTCTTAAATATTAAATGATTTCTAAATTATTTAATTTCATTTCAAACTCATCCTTCCATCTCCACTTCATCTTTCTTTTGCCAACTCATCCATCATGTGGCTAAATTAATTCAACAAAATTAAAATAAATAAACATTTATTAGCCACTTATCTTTAACTTCCAAAATAAATGAAATATTGTGTACGTACACATATTTCTTAACCTTCTTCTATATTCTCTCCAACATCCCTATATCTTAGGAAGGACTTGAGTCCACTTGTCCTCTAATGCCTAAATATTCTCCAACCATCCATAGATTCCCTCAGTCAACAACCCAATCAAGGTGAGATGAGTGACACTTGTCTTCTCCTTCCCCCTTTCTCTCAACCTTCACCTTTGCTCACAACCATCCAAATCTGCATATCGACTCATGACCATTGATCTAGGCCACATCATCTTATCCTCTCAAAGTCTATAAATGTGGTAGGTTGAGTTGAGAAAGAGTTAGTCTTCAAGTGAGTTTTCAAGTTAACAATTTGAGAAAACTTATGCATCCGTGAGTTTTAATCTTGAAGCAATTAAGCATAATCATTTAGCTTTAAACCATTTGCATTGCATATCATAGAATCAATTAACTATCAGTTATCAGTTCATTCTTCATATTCCATCTTGGAAGCTATCAGTGCTTGTCTGAGAGCACATCATCTGCAACCAAGAATAGTGGAGTTAGGACACAATGAGACTGTAACGTCATAAATTGTACACACTTGCTAAAGCAGTACAATTTAACACCTAGTTTAGCACCCGCCTTGGCGCAGTTGCATTTTGCATTTCATTTCCCCTTTAGCACTTAATTAATCAAACTAATTAGGTCTAAAGGTTCTATTTCATCATTTTCCACATCATAAAGTCGGGCCCTTTCATTAAAGCGTGCCCCTTTCATTTTATTCTTCCAATACACTACTTAATCAAAAACCCTAATTAGGCCCTATTCTGAGCTTGGGGGCTTGATTTCGGGGGTCAAAACATCTCGAAATCACCTGTAACTTCGTGATTCTCTCTAAAATCATCATATCTGACGGCCCTGAAAATTTGGTGAAAAGTTGTCAGGACCGTGGCGCCCGGAGTGCACACGGTCCCGGACATTTTTCCCGAAATTTTAGGAGCGCGATCCAATCATAAAATAAAGCTTAACCCCAAGAAATTGGCGGGATATTCAATCTCTAGGTCGGCCAAAAGACGAAATTACGACCTAGGGCTTCATACATAAGAGCTTTCTTTCTTCATTTGAAGGGATCCGAATTTTGTTTTCAGGAACCTCATATGCAACGAAAGAGCAGATCTTTGAAGACTTCAACAACATTCAACATCCCTCTATCAAATATTTGTCAAATCCATTCATCCATTTAGGGCTTGGAAGACATTGAAGAACAATAGGAGATCACCGACTGAAGATTGGCTTGTACTCCTCCCTTGAGGGTTGGGTATGATTTCATGTTGTTTTCATGTCTTTGCATAAGCTTCAATATCTCATTTATTCATGCTTTAGATCACTTTGCATCTTGATTTAGAGCGTTCACATTATCATTAACAAGCAATTAGGGTTTACTTTCTAGGTTGCTCTAGTTTGCTTACTTGCATTTTAGATCTTGCACACACACAAGGTCTGCACACACATTACTTTTACAATACAACTTGGCTATTCGTGGAGGTGGAAATCACCGAAGTGGGGGTTTGACTAAGGCAAAACCCTATATAGCCGCCCAAACACCTTTTTCAGATATAAGTGCAGGTTTCGAGACTCGGACGACGCCGCGGGTTGCAGATCTGGAAAAAGCAGGTCGAGACAGCACCCCACACCAAATTGCAGAGCAGAACACCAGGACAGGGGCGTGGGGTGCCCTGGTCCTGCCAGGACAGGGGCGCTGGGCGCCCTGGTCCCTGGGACAGAGGCGCTGGGCGCCCTGGTCCTCCTGACAGACAGCATTTCGGACAGTTTCCAGAGTGCAAAAACAGTGGTTTCAGGTGCAGTTTCAGGTGCAGAATCAGGACAGTGGCGCCCGCGCCCCCGTCCCGAACATTTTCAGTCAGATTTTGACTCCGGGTACGCATCTGCATTCTTATTTTGTCCCTGTGTTTTCAGCTTTCCATTGTTTAAGTTCAATTCTGCAATCTTATCATTAGTTCATACTTGCATTTTAGGGTTAGGAATTGAACTTGCATAATCTTACCTTTCAATTACAACAAAGGAATAGAAATCCTAATAGGTAGCCCGTGGCTCTCTCTTTCACAAAAAGAAGTAGCCAATTGTGTGATACCTCTAGGCTCTTTCGTATTCCGTAATGTGTGACAAAAGGTAGGATTAGGGCATGATAACCTAGTCTCGCTTTTTCCCCCACACAGAGACTTAAATCATGAAGGTAATAATATGGTTTTTATTTTAATATTCATTTCATGTAGTTTCATTGGTTGAGTTTGGATTTCCTGTAGCATTTCCTTTGTATTTTGTGAAACTAACATGTTGCGGGTAGTACTTCGATGATGAAATTCAAGTCGACACACTAAGAAAGATGCATCTGCATTTGGCATTATTGGTCAAAGATTAACTTGAGAAGTTATTGGATGTCAGTTTCATAAGATAATGACTATCTCGAATGGATCTCTAATTTTATACACGTTGGCAAACTAGATGGTAGCATCAAAATATGCACAGATTTTAGAGACATAAAAAAGGCTTGTCCCAAAGATGAATTTTCATTGCCTAACATTGATTTGATTATCAATGTCACAGCTAGACATACAATGCTATCATTAATAGATGGATTGTCTAGATACAACCAGATTAAAATTGCACCTGAAGATTAACAAAAGAATGCTTTCACATGTCCTTGGGGGAACCTTTTGTTGGAATGCCATGCCCTTTGGATTAGATAATGCAAGTTCTACATATCAAAGAGCTATGACAATATTTTTTTATGACATCATGCATGCTTTGATGGAAGATTAAGTGGATGATCTCTTGGGAAAATTGATCACTAGAGAAGACCATTTGAATGTCCTAGCTAAAATATTTGATCAATTGAAAAAATATAAAGTTAGATTGAATCCTAAGAAATGTGTCTTCAGAGTGACCTCTAGGAAACTTCTAGGATACATGGTGTCAGAACAAGGAATTAAAGAGGATTCATCTAAATTCAAAGCATTTTAGAAATGTCTCCTCCAAAGAACATCAGTCAACTAAGGTCATTGCAAGAAAAACTCCAGTCAATTCATAGGTTCATTGCTCAACTTGTAGATGGATGTCATCCATTTACACATTTGCTTCATAAAAATATCAAGTATAGATGGGATGACAAGTGTCAATAAACATTTCAACTACTGAAAGATATCTCATGAGTCCACTAGTTCTTATGCCACCAATTCAAGGAAAGCCCATACTACTCTACATATCAGCAATAACAACAGCACTGGGGGCCAAATTTTCCACAACAAAATTATGAGGGGAAGGAACTAGCTATCTACTACATTAGTCAAACCTTAGTGGGTTATGAGCTTAACTATACTACTATTGAGTGTAAAAGTCTTGCCATGGTTTTTGCTTTACAAAAATTATGACATTATATGCTAACTCATAAGACCAAGCTCATAGCAATAATTGACCCACTCAAGTACCTACTCAACAAAGAAACTCTCATAAGTAGATTGGCTAAGTGGGTGATTATTTTAAGTGAATTTGACATTGAGTATGTCGACAGAAAAGTCATAAAGGGACAAGTCATTGTAGACCAAATTTCACATGCACCAATGTTTAATGATTCCCCTCTCATTTCAAAATTTTTGAATGAATCCATCCTAGCAGTGACACAATCCAAGTTATGACAACTATATTTTGATTGATCCTTCACATAGAATGGAGTAGGCACAAGAATACTTTTTTCTATGCCTCAAGTAGATTGTATCCCAAAGTCATATCAGTTGTATTTTCCTTGTACCAATAATATTGTAGAATATGAGGCACTAACTATAGGTTTACAGGTCGCAATACAATGGAAGTTCAAGGAACTTCATATTTTTTGTAACTCCCAGTTGGTAATCCAACAAAAAAATGATGACTATTAGACTATTTAGATGAGAAATTAATGTCCTACGAGAAGATGGTGGATGACTTTAAGAATTACTTTGTAGAGATAGTCTTTGAGCAAATACTTAGAGAAAATAATTGAGTTGCAGATGCCATGGCTACAATAGCCTCCTTGATCGAAATGCCACTAGATATGTTATGTTCTGAGTTCTTGTCGGATAATCTTTTGGTCCTCGCATATGAGATCTCTCCATCTAAACTTATATGAGTTATTGGTCTTGATTCCCCTTAGTATGGTGACATATTCTCCTACATATGTGACAACACCCTTCCACCTAACCTTTCAACCAACCAACGTTGTACCTCCATTCGACAAACTTCTCGCTATGTCATTATTGCCGACACACTTTATTGTCAGGTTCTTGATGGTAATCTCTTTAGATGTCTAGAAAGTGAGGAAGTTTTAGATCGTGCTATGAGAGGTTCACGAAGGTATATGTGGGCCTCACTCCAATGGTCCAACCTTAGCCAAGAAACTTATGAGGACTAGTTACTACAGGCCTACAATGGGAAAACGTGCATATTATTTTGATAGAAAATGCAAGCAACGCCATATTCATGGAGACCTGGTACATGCACCAACACAAAAACTTCAACAAATTGCCACACCATGGCCCTTTTGTCAGTGGGGACTTGATCTCGTGGGCAAGATTCACCCTCCATCATCCAATGACCATAATTTCATAATCACAACCATTGAGTATTTTAAGAAGTGGATTTAAATTGTGTCCCCTTAGTTATCATCATCTTCATAACCCTGCCCCATCCAATAGGCATGTCATGGGTCATCCTATCTAGACAAATATAACCACTGTTAACTCCCCCAATGATTACTGCTTGGACTGATCTTGCTAAACCACACTCATACATCTTATCCCAGATCACATGGCTTCCATGGATATCTAGTTCCTCATAATGAAAGACTCGGTGTAGAGCATCCACATCGCCTCCCTCCCTATCATATACTACCTTAATCTTCATGAATCAGAATTTGTAGAATCTGGTAGGCATCCTTAAGTGTAATAGACATCTCACCAGTTGGTAGACAAAAGGTACAATGCTCACTATACCATCTCTCAGCAAGTGCAAAAAGTAAACTAAGGTTAGCATAAATCTTAGGCATAAATGTCACATGTCATAGTCCCAACACACTCAAATCAACATGGTCACTCACTCAACTATAGTCTCAATCTTTGTGTCCACAAGAATCACTCATGTGAATCCAATGGTGCTAGATCAACCTGCAATCACAAATACAATTGCATCAATGTTAATGTAGACACCTAAAATTGTCCAGTCTAATTATTTATATTCACTTGATTATTTGTAGAGCTTGAATTCATTTAGTCTTTCAATTATTGTCATGAACTCTATGACCGCTTCCATATTACCCATCATTTTTCCACACCTTATTATCCCCAAGGTAATGGTCAAGCTGAGGCGTCTAATAAAACAATCCTTAAAATCCTGAAAAAGACAGTCGACGACACTGGCCGCAATTGGCATATCCAACTTAATCCTGCACTTTGGGCTTACCGCACAAGCATCCAAACACCTACAGGAGCTACACCCTATTCACTTGTCTACGGCACTAAAGCTATCTTTCCTATTGAGGTCGATATAGTGGATCTTTTTTATTGTTAGGCTAGGGTTTTGTGGTTGAATTCGTTTAGTCTTTCAATTATTGTTGTATCCATTTTCACCATATACATTTTGGCAAGCTCTACAAATAATCAAGTTAATACAGTACGACCCAAAATCATTTTTTCTGGATCAAGCTCTACAAATAATCAAGTGAATACTCAAACAACTTCCAAGTTACGAAGGAAGTACACTCCATTGGGAAAACCACTAGAATCAGTTTTCAAAAAGCTAGTGGCAAACAAGATAATAACAATTACAGATTTGCCTCCATATGAGCCAAAGGTTAAACCAAATTGGTGGAATGACGATGAATATTGTGAATTTCATAAGAGAAAAGGACATAAAATAGGAAATTACCATCGACTAAAGAACATCATACAAGATCTCATTGATAGAGGTGACATTGAGATTGAAGGACACTCATCCAATCAAGAACATGAGATGTTTAAGGAACCATTCCCAAAACATGACAAGGGAAAAGCTAAAGCCGCAGATGACCAAACCAACTATATCAGAGCATCTTATAACTATGATTCAACTATCAATCACATTTTGATGGACAATTATGTCTCTACCATTAACATCAAGGATAAAATGCCTGAGACTTCTACCCAAAGACCCAAGATTGTCCTAAAAGGCCTTAGATCTTCTTCCAAACCTACCTCCGAATGTAATGTCACAACTCGTCGAGGTAAATTCACTTTGCAAGGTGTTCCAACTAAAAACACCACTTTTGCATCAACCAAACCTGAGTATGACCTTGTAGAATAGTTGGGGAAGACACCCGCGCTTATCTCAATCCTTGAGCTCTTACACATATCCCCCGCACATAAAGCTATTCTTGACAAAATCTTAAGAGACACTGTCATCCCCACTGATCTGAATGTGGACCAGTTTCAAGCCATGGTGGGATACCTTTCTGTTCCACACTCCCTTACATTCATGGAAGTCGATGACGCCTCTGTAAGTCAGCCACATAATGCACCTTTACACATCGAAGCCTTCATACACAAACATCAAATAAAATGAGTCTTGATAGATGGAGGAGCAGGTCTAAACATTTGTACATTGAGCACTATTAAACAATTATGATGATGAAGAACGTTCATCCAAAGGCACAGTCACCTTGCCTCTTAGAGTTAGGCCAGGTACAAAGGATGTGGTTTGTCAAGTCCTTGATTTAGATCTCACATACAACATATTGCTAGGACGTCCATGGATTCATGAAATGAGAGCTATTCCCTCATCATATCATCGATGTATCAAGTTCCCACACAATGGAGTTGAAGTGATTGTCAAAGCTGACCCAAATCCATTCATATATTGCAACAATTTGTGACCTAGATCAGAAATAACAATACCAGTCAATCAAGAGGTTGTTCCTTCATCAACATATGTTGATCTGGAATCCTTGAAAGCTTCTACATCAAAACAAGCAGAGCTCAAAGAAAAATTCAAGGTTAAAGACCTGGGATGTGGTGAGTATATATTTCATGTTGATCAACTCCCACTATCTCCTAAGGTGTTCAGTCAACATGAACAATCTATAAACAATTTGCAACGAATTGGGTGTGAACCACCTAGTGTTGTGGCTACTAAGTCTGAATGCAAATCTCCTTTAGTGGTTCAAGCAACTCTTGATATCAATAGTCCTAAGAGTGGTTCCAATGAAGAATCTATTGAGCGTATCACCATCCCTCTTGAGAACTCACATAGCCTTATCATATCATCCACTCATTCTATTTTCACTCCTCTTCCAAAATTGCATCAACAAGAATCACAAAAGCCCTTACTAATTGGGGATCACAAATCAATCTTTGAAAAGAAAAATCTAAAAGTCAAAAATAAAGAAAATTCCTTCAGTCTAAATCAAAATCAAAAGCTATTGGACTCTACAAAAATCAAAGTCAAGGATAAAAATCCTATGAAAGAGAAAGAGAAACATTTGATCTCCCCTAATATAAAAATAACTGGGGGCAAAAGTTCTAAAATTTCAATTCATAAAGCACACTTGTTGATCCTAAGTCTCCATCATGCTATCCTACTTTCACTTCTTTTCACAATCATAAGCCTTCATAACTCATCCACTTGTTCCACACATCATTTCCCTTCTGGCATACATCATGGACCTTTAATGGAACTTTCTTGAAGGACTTTGTTGTCAGGGATGCCCAAACTTCTTCAGGTGACACGCATACAGGCCTATGTAGTCCACACACTAGTAATTCCATCTTAGTTCCTTTATCAAGGAAGACAATAACTTGAGCTACACATCATTCAGCCAAGGAACAATGCAACTACAATCATAAGATAAAGCCTCACACATTTACGGTGGGTGACTTAGTTCTCAAGGAGAATCCTAAAAATCAGCAAGACAAAGAGAAGTAAGGAAAATTTGAACCAAATTGGCTTGGTCCTTACATCATCACAACAACATATGGATCTGGTGCATATCAACTTTCAACTCTAGGTGACGAACCTTTGGAGGATCCTATCAACAGCATGCACCTTTGTAGGTTTTACACATAGCTCTTCATAGTATCCTAATTTAAAAATACAAAAAAATTCAAAAATTTCAAAATACAAAAAAAAAAACCATTTCATCCAACGGTGAAAACCACTTCGGTGGCGCCCTGGGCAAGTACCATGGTGAAAACTGGGTCACCGGTGCCATGTGTAGAGACATTGCTCCTCCCTCCTTCAGGATTCCATTTCATCCTTTCACTTTGCACACACTCACAACCTATCCATTCATAATAAACTTACCCATTCCAATCATGGCTTGTTATTGATCTACCCAATATTGGTTCTCCATTTATAATAAACCTCCCTTTTCACCCCTTTTCCATCCATAATAAATCAGATCCTATCTGTGGCTAAGGCAAATCCTATGTCTCGTGATGGTGTGGAACTAAGAGCATCACACGTTCTAAGGAGTACAGTTTCTTCTACTTTTCTTCAGTCTATCCGCACACAATCCGCAATAAAGCAGCATTTGCATCATAGATCCGTAATAAATTTCTGTCTTCTCCACAATAAAGTATCAGTTTCATGGATTTAGTCAGTTTCAAATGAGACATAGCAGCAACAATGGGCATCAACAAATCAAATCTTTCAACAAACTCAGACAACATATGGTTCAGTGTTATCTATCCTTTTTGTGAAAGTAAACATTGTGACCACAACCAAATAAGACTTATACAAGTGACAAGAGACACTAAACTTGAGGACTACAGTGGATGTTGGTGTCGAGTCTTGGTTTTCTTTTGATTTTAATTTTCTGGTGACATGTCTTTTAGCTTTTCCAGGATGTCTTTGACTAGAGATTCTATCTCCAGGATGTCTTTGACTAGAAAGGCGAGGATGGGGTATCGTCACCTATTTTTCTTTTGCTGTCTGCGGATTGTCTCTTAGTAATGCTATGACTTGTCCAAGGATATGAGGATGTTGTGAGTCTAGTATGAACTGGGGCATTCCTTGTTTGCGACTGTCTTATCTCCATGCAAACAGGTACAATGACTTTATGGGTCGAACATATGCCTAGATTGTCATAACCTATTTTGCCATAATAAAGCTCAATGATGATAACACACAAGAAGCTCTTTCACTTTCATATCTTCTATCTTCCATCCCTCTTTCTTGATTGACCTCCATTGTCCATCTTGAGTCCATGTAGCTTGCTATCACATGACTGAGTATAATGACACATCAAAAATATTGGCATTTCATGTAGTTGCACTTGCATTACCACATATAAGCATTTCATATATACATATAGATATCACAATTACATCACATCCTGCACACAACACATATTATCACATTCTGCACTCTCATCATATTTATCTGCATTTCATACATTCACATTTGCATTGGCATAACATATTAAAAACATAAAAGAACAAAAACATTGCATTTCATCATGTACATATTTGCATCCATATCATAACCATCACATAGAAACATAAGCATCACATAAAAAACATCTCATCACATAGGTACACATGCATATAGCTGCCACAAAGATGAATAATCTCATATATATATATATATATATATATATATATATATATATATATATATATATATATATATAAGTGTCATGATATAATGATGTCAAAATACATATGGCTACACAGCCAATCCTTGTGTCGCCCTATCCAGACAAAGGAACCCACTGATCACTCCTGCCAGTACTGTTGATAATGCTAATCCAGTCTGTGTCATCGTGTCCTATGCCACATGTCCAGCCCTCATCTCCAATCCCAAATCCTGGAACACTCGTCTCAGTGCATCCCTGTCTCCCTCTCTATCATAAGGAACTAACTCCTCATCAATCGGTATCCTCAAAATCCTGTATACATCCTCTAAGGTGACTGTCATCTCACCCATCAGCAAATGAAAACTACAAGTCTCTTAGTGCCATCTCTCAGCCAGCGCAATCAACAACCCCATGTTCGCCCGAAACTCAGGCACATACAGAATGATTCGCAAACCCATAACCCCAATCGCGGCTCTATCCTCAAATGTCAGCTTTGGTCATAACCTCTAAGTCGATGGGAATCTCTCCCGTGACTCCACCATAGGTAGGTACTCCTGCAGTCAAGCAAATCAACTGTGTCAATTAAAGTGGCATTAATTGTTCATCACAAAATACTGCTTATTATCCTAGTGATGCTTCTATCCTAGTGACACTCATTGTTCATCACAAAGTGTTGCTTCTATCCTAGTGGTACTCCATGTTCATCACAAAGTACTACGTGTTTTGCACTCCCTGTTCATCACAAACTGTTGCTCATATTTGCACTCCCTGTTCATCACAAAGTGCTGCTCATATTAGTACTCCCTGTTCATCACAAAGTACTATGTCTTGGTACTCACTGTTCATCACATAGTGCCTCAATTTATCCTAGTCTTCCCTAGAGGACTTGCTTGAGTGTATCCTCTCAGCAGCTTATCCAATCGACAGTGTATGTTCATCACAGAACTGTCGATTTGCCCTAGAAGACATAAATGCACATTTTTTACACAAACGTGCTTACATATTGCACAAACGCGCCTGCTCTGCACAGACGCGCCTGAAATACATAGACGTGTCTCTGCTTTACACAGACACGCCTGCTTTGCACAGACGTGCCCACATAGCACAAATGTGCATGCACAACGTAGACGCATTCGCATTTTCCACAGACGCTTTTTCTGGCACAAACGCACCTGGCACAAACACAGAAGCGCCTAGCCAGCCTAGACGCGCTTGGCACCAACACAGACGCGCCTCGGTGTTTTTTGACATTTTTTGACATTACCTAAAAGTGAATTTATTTCTCTACCTAGCATGCATTAATGACAACATTTAATGTGACAAAGTACAAGGAGGTTTTGTGGTACTTACCAGCTCTCCTGCATCTGATGGCCTCTGAAATTGGTGAACGCGATCGAATCTGTGAACCAATGCCATCGCTGCTGACTGTTGTTTCTCTATTCTCTCTCTGCACTCTGATCTCTTGGATGTGTGGATGACAATGAGGATGTTTTCCTCTTGTGGTATATCTTATAAGCTACCCTAGCCCTAGCCCTCGTTCCCCGAGTCAGTCTTCATTATCTCGTGACTCTGTCACTCTATCCTATCTGGTTAGTCCATTCTAGCCTTTCTTTCTTATCGAGAGATTGTCTGCGATCTTTCCAGACATTTTCATCCAATCTCTCGAGGGGGCATATCATTCCCATCTTGGGGCAATTTTGTATCAGTTCATCTTATCTTCTTTGAAACAACGCGACAAGCTGCATTGTCTTAAAGAGGGGCAAAATGTAGACACCTAAAATTGTCCAGTCTAATTAAATAAATATTTTATTTATTTAATTATTTTAGCCTAATTCTTCTATTAATTAAATAAATCTTTATTTATTTAATTAATTCATTTATCCTCTTCTAACCTTATTTCTCATTTAAATAAATACATTTATTTATTTAAATTATCCTTTTACTAAATTAAATAAATACTCTTATTTATTTAATTGATCCCATTTCCTCTATTAATTAAATAAATATTTATTTATTTAATTAATTCATTAGCCTTTTCTACCCATGACACATGTCATTCATCTCTTAATTCATACACTACCTACCCTCTCATTATTTTATTATTTCCTTTACCTACCCTCTAATCATAGCCAACCATTTATCTTTTACACCTCTTAATCTTATCCCTCCATTTCTTATAGTGTCTTCTATATAAGGAGATGCTTCATTCATTATCAACCCTAATCAATCAATCTACACACATCCTATGCATTCTATTGAAGCAACCTAGCATTCGATCTTTCATATGCAATCCTACTTGCAACCACATTTTTGTTCTTTGTTGAGCTCTTGTGCACACATAAAATCTGAGAGAAAATATATCAAGCAAGATCAATGGAGATAGGAAGAATGGAGATCCAAACCCTATTGGACATGTGATGGTATAATATTTGTGATTTCATTTGATTTGTATTGTCTTAGGTAATCTTCATATGTTATGGTGGATCTTTTTTATTGTTAGGCTAGGGTTTTGTGGTTGAATTCGTTTAGTCTTTCAATTATTGTTGTATCCATTTTCACCATATACAGTTAATATTTTGTCAATTGCTGCAGGAATCTCGGTATTTGCTAGTTTTACCTTGCGACTGCATTAGCTTTATCAACTTCATCAGCCACTACACAGTCTATCTTACAAGTCGACAAATTGTCAAATTTCATCAATTTGACTACATATCCTATTGGTTGCCTCTATCTATCATATTGGAAGCATGTTTTGCACCTACTTCCACCATATGCTTGCTAATGTCCACCACATGCCTGCTAATGTTCATCACATATGCACTAGCATTTAAAAAATGCACTTTGACATTGCAAAAATGTAACAAAACACATATACACATTGCTGATTTACGCATACGTGCTTAAAACCCAAAAATGTAGTTTTACATGACACATACGCAATTGTAATGCATACGCATCAATATTTGACACAAATGACTTTTTGTGACCATATACGCATCTTTACCTACCATAAACACACTTTTATCATGCATAAATGAATTTTTAACATAAACATGCTAAGACTTGACCTATAAGCACTAAAACTTGACATATATGTGTTTTCAGTGTTTTCCCTACTGTCAAGTTTTTGGTGACCTAACTCCTAGACCTATTAATAATACCATAAATTCATGAAATCAAAAAACAAGAATGTACTTATTAGCTCCCTATAATCCTCTAGCTGCTTGTGCCTCCAAACCTACTTGAATCTGTGGAATCACTCTGCCATAACTCCTATATTGTCCTTGCTAGCTCTCCTTTGCTCTATGCCTTGATTAATGAAACTGATGGATGCAAATAAGGTGGTCCCTATTGCATGCTCCTATTTATAGGTGTTATAACCCTAATTGCCCGTGGCGACCTCCCATGGTCTTTGTGATCCCTCAAACCTCCCTTCTAGCCTGTTTCTTGCCCTTTTCACTAGTGTATCCTCCTGCTTAGCCTATCCAAGCATTTTTCCTTATCAAGAGATTGTCTAATTTTTCAAAAGATTAAAATTCACCTAATTTCGTGAGGGGTCATACCTTCATCCTTACCATGGGCAACTGTTTGTATTAATGAATTTATTTTCTTTGAAACAATGCGATAAGTTGCATTATCTCAAAGAGGGGAAAAATATAAACACCTAAAATTTTATAGCCTAATTAGATAAATATTTTATTTTATTTATTTAATTATTTTACCCTAAACCTTCATATATCTTTATTTATTGAATTAATTCACTAATCCTCTTCTAGCCTTTTCCCATTTAAATAAATATTTTATTTTATTTAAATTATCCTCTCCCTATTGTTGGTCCTCACAACTGGAATGACAACTAGGTAATAAAACACAATTCAGAGATTGGGTATCTTTGAATAGCTAGTTTTCCTGTAGCAAAGGCTCATTTACTTATCAACCAGGGACGTAAACTTAAAATGAGTCAACACTATATGTGCACCAAGTTCATATCACAACGCTTCTATATTGTTGCAGGAAAGGAAATTCTTTAAAGTAAACATGCAAAATCTTAATGAACTAATTCTTAATCCAAATTTCCAACTGGAAATAACTCAAACAATTACTACTAAATGATAACGTTCTGGTAAGTGGATAGGAACTACTATGTCATTGTGGTTGCAAGAAAAGACATGGGAATTGTTTCTAGTGGCTGCAGGAACAGACAATTGTCGAAACAACTACTATTGAAAAATGAAAACTAACTAAAAAACATAAAGGATTACTCACCAAGTGGGCCCCCTTGAGTGAGAATATCCAGAACTTTCATATTACAATTGTTTAGCTTTTAAAATCACATAGATCTCTTTATTCCATTTTGACTGTGAAAATACATAAAATACTAGAAGTCTGAGTATTACAAATATGATGATCGTTCTCTACTACTCTGAAAAGAGAGAGAGACCCCTTTATTTATAAGGAAGCTTATAATGGATTCCTAACTGATCGACCACATTCCTATGGGATAGGTGAACATGATTCATTAAACAAAAAGAAGAAGAATTCAGCGCATGAAAACAGAACAACATCAGTTCTGCGGCTGAGAAAATATAGCATGACATGCTTCCTAGATCTAAGCTCCACTAAGAACAGTTATAAATGTTTCATAAATTATTCTACTGAAGAACCAGTCAAGTGGCTTTGATCTCCCTTATTACTGCTTTCTTTTGACTGTGTCTGCGTTGCAGCTATATACCTGGTACTTCTTTAAACTACCACTTAGTCTTTCATTCTCCTTTGTCGACCCTACATCATGATATTAATGCGCACAACAAACATGTGTATATACTAATGCTAACATGATATAATTTAAATCATACTTAAGATTGATTTTAGATATTTGCATAGATAAATCATTTAAAAACCATTATATGACAACCTTAAGTATAAGTCAAATCAGTTTCAGAAACACTTAAAAGGTATCAACTAGGAGAGTATCCTGATCTAAATATTATCAAATCACAAGACCTAGGCAGGAGTATTCTAACAAAAATATATCAAAATAGAGCCATTATTTAGGCTGATCATCTCCCCCTAACCTAACTTCTTATTGATCCTCCAGCAACAGGAAAATTTTGAATTCGGTCATTGATTCTGAAGTTGCCAGGAGTGACCAGCCCAGAACCTCCTGCAGACAAACTCCAATAGAATCCTTTCATTTTCTCCAATCTCGTCCACCTGGTACGTTTTGTTTCTTCACTATATGGTGGATCATTATCCCTACATCCCATCAGTGGCCATAGGAGGATTGGAGGGTGAAAACTGAGAGGCAACCAATGTCTTCCCTTTGTTCTTCCCAAGTGCATATATTTGGGTGTCCTCTTTAGTGTTGCATGGTAGTTTTGAACAAAGTGTGGCTCAGATTGCCTTAGGTTATCTGGCAAGCTATTCCATCATTGGATCAAATGTTCTATTGCTACTTGTCCTTCCCTTTGAGCCATTTGTTCATATTATTTATATACTTCCTCTAGATTTCCCTTTAGCGGCTGCAGGACTACTTCTTGTAGCTAACTCCACAACCACCTCAATGGTTATAGGAGAAACTATTTTTATAACTTTCCTTTTCTTGGCCATAGGAGAGGGTATATTCTCACTTTCATTTTTCTCCTTCTTTTCTATGTCAACTTGTTTTTCTTTTCCTTTTTCCTTTCGTATGGAAGCCCTAGTTTTTATCAGGTGAGAAGGAACCCATGTTGTAACTTTTTCTTGTAAGGGTTCCTTTGTTGCAGGAAAAATTTGTTCTAATGATATTCTGGAGGATGAGGGTTCAACAGGGGAACCAGGTTTTTTAAGATTTTCTAAATTTTTTGGTTCTTGAGATGGAAGTGGTTCCTCTGAACCCACATTTTCTACCCTAAACCTTCTAACTTCAACAAATTCATACCAAGACATTGGAGAGACATCTCTTAAAGACCTTTCAACCAATAGCTTAATTAGGAAATGATGAGAAACAGAGTGAGGCCTACCTTTCTGGGTTTTAGCTGCGCTTATAGAAAGAAGGTTGTAAAATATGTTTGGAACATTCATCCTCCTCCCATGGCATAGATGACTCTGAAGCTTGAAATGATAGGAATGCAGAAATAAGAACCTTCCTTCACAGGTTAAATACTTCAAAACATTTAATGTTGCAGCTCTCCAATCAAGCGGAAGAGATTCTCACCTAGTTCCCTATCTATCTACTACTAAATGTGGGTCTCCTTGTTGTGTAAAGTCTACTCTTGCACTGCGTACATCCTTAGATTCTGGGTACTTTTCTCTGTCTGTTGGCAATCCAATTAGTTCTACAATCCATTCCTCTGTCACCACAACTCACAAACCTTTTACCTGGGCTTCTCCATTTGAAAGTGTATAGGTAAATTCCCTTGCAATTTCCTCATTAAACTCAGTCGACTTCGGAAAATAATCCAGCCACCCACTGTTGCACAATATTGGCTCACAATCTTGGTCCTGAAGAAGGACATCATGAACTATCGGTTCATGATGAACAGGTGGACCTCCCATTACAGAGATAACACTTTCTACTCTCTAATGGCGTAAATTTGTCCAATTTCTACAACTGAAATATACTCAATGTACTCTTACTTGGTCCGAACCCAGCTGCAATCTAAAATAACTCTAGGTAGACAGAAGGACAAAATACAAAATATCACCTCAAACTAAAACTTTGAAAAATTAAAACGTAATCTAGGATGACATAGGAATTATCTGCTAGAGTAATTATTAGCATACTTTCCCTCCCAACCTACGGTTTAACAGGTGTCCACACATGCAGAGGAGGATTGAAAAAGGACACTATGTAAAATATCATAATGATAGTTAATATGGTTTAATTATATACATGCAAAAAAAATAAATACACACGAGCATACTTGACATCACACGATAATGACTGCAGTTGAAGACATTGAGCCGACATGTATGGAAAATGAGGCAAAATCGAATGAAGTGAGTGGAAAGAAATGAGTGAATACAAAATGGAATATTTATTGTACATAAATGTACTTCCTTGCTAAGAGGCTTGTGGTACAGGCGCAAATGATGACCATTGACTAACAATTTAAACTTGACAGGATCAATTATGGATAATCGGACGACACCATTAGAGAAAGTTTCAACTATCTCATAAGGGCCTAGCCATCGTGTATGTAATTTGCCCAAGTTATCTTTATATCTTGAATCATAGAGAAGGGCCCAATCACCTAGCTTGAATGATTTATCTTTAATATAGAGATCATGCCACTTCATGCGCTAATTTTGAATTGATTTGATGTGTTGCAGGGCTGACTTTCTTATCTCATCTAAGGCATTAAGCTACATGAGCCTTTCCTCTTGTGCTGCAGAAAGAGTCATATCCAAGGAAATGGTTGTTCTCAAGGTTTTATGCTCAAATTTCATAGGCATCATTGCTTTTGTTTCATATACCATTTCAAAGGGTGTAAACCCCATTGTGGTTTTCCAAGTGGTTTTATAAGCCCATGCTCCTTCAAATAACCTGCTAGACCAATCCTTGCGGTTAAGAGCTACTGTTTTAGTCAATATTGATTCAAGGTCCCTATTAGTGATCTTTGCTTGTCCATTAACCAGAGGATGATAAGGAGTGGATTTTTTGTGCCTTACATTTTATTCATTAACCATGGCGGTAATCAAAGTGGAAGTGAATTGTGTCCCTTGATCTGTTACAATTTCTTTAGGAACTCCATACCGAGTGAAGATTTCCTCATATAAAAATTATGCTACCTTATTATCCCTAGCGTGATTGAATGCTTTGACCTCTACCCACTCTATGACATAGTCTATACAAACAAGAATGTATGACCAACCATTTGATGATGGATCAATTGGCCCAACAAAGTCTAAGCCCCATTTGTCAAATGGTGTAATAACCACCTGGGGATGTAAAGGCATTTCATCAGACCAAGTTGGTCTTCCCATTCTCTGACATCTATCACATTTCCTAGTATACTTGACTGCATCCTTGTGCAAGGTTGGCCAATAATAACTCGTAGTCAATATCTTGAGAGTTGTTCTTTTGGCAGCAAAGTGACCTCCACAAGGCTCATCATGACAGGCATGAAGTATATCATATGTCTTATCTTCCCTTACACAGTGCCTCATAACTTGATCCGGTCCTCTATAAAATAAGCAATCTGCTATCTATGAGAAGTTGAAACTTTTTTCTACCAACAACCTTTTTTCTTTTGGTGAGAAATGAGGAGGTATCTTGTTAGCTGCTAGGTAGTTAGCTATATCAGCATACCATGGACTGTTCAAATTAATGGAAAACAAATGGTCATCTCGAAAAGAATCATCAATGACTTCAGGATTGTCTGGTGTTTGAATTCTAGACAGAAAATCTGCCACTACATTTGCTTTACTTGGTTTATCTATGATAGTAATGTCAAATTCTTGCATTAACAACAAGCATCTTGCCAATCTACCTGTAATGGAGCTTTTGTTCATGAGGTACTTGATGGCTATATGATCAGTATGCACAAAGATTTGATAACCAGATATATAGTGCCTAAACTTATTGAGGGCATAAATGACAGCTAACATTTCCTTTTCAGTGACAGTATAATTCAGCTCTGGTCCTTGCAAATTTTTACTGATATAATAAATTGCATTTTCCAAAACTCCTTGTTTCTGCCCCAAAACTGCTCCTATTGCAAAATTGGATGTATATGTATGAATGTGAAAAGGAAGAGACCAATCAAGTCCTTTAAGTACAGGGGCCTGAGTTAAGGCTCCTTTTAATTTAGAAAATGCCTCTTCACATGTAGTTGTCCATTCAAACTCAGAATCTTTTGTTAATAGAGAATAAAGAGGTTATGTTATTTTACTAAAGTCCTTGATAAATCTCTTGCAGTACCATGCATGGCCTAAAAAACTTCTTACATCCTTTTGTTTTGTAGGGGTAGGAAGAGCAAGTATTACCTCAATTTTGGTTGGATCTACTTGAATACCTAATTTAGAAACATGATATCCCAACACTATACCTTCTTGCATCATCATTAAATATTTTTCACTATTTGGGGATAAATTGTGATCCTGACACCATTGCAACACTTTGGCTAGATTTTGTAATGCTTCCTTAAAGGTGGCCCCATAAGCAGTAAAATCATCCATGTTAATTTCCATGCAATCATGGGATATATCAGAAAATATACTGAGGACAACCCTTTGAAAGGTTGCAGGAGCATTACATAAACCAAAAGGGAGAATTGAATAGGCATATGTGCCCCAAGGGCAGGTAAAGGTATTCTTTTCCTGATCTTCTGGAGCTATTCTTATCTGATTATAACCACTAAACCCATCCAAGAATGAAAAGTATTTCTTACCTGCTAGAGAATCTAACACTTGATCTATGAATGGAAGTGGAAAGTGATCCTTTTTGGTAGCAGTGTTGAGCTCCCTATAGTCCACACAAACTCTCCATTTCCCTCCTTTCTTTGGAACTATAACCAGGGGAAACCCATTGACTGTCTGAAATAGGGTAAATGAATCATGCTTTAAGAAACTTTTGTAGTTCCTCTTTAACTATTTCTCTTAGGGCGGGATTAATCCTTCATTGAGGCTGTCTAATTGGTTTACAATCTTCTTTGATATAAATCCTATGGGTACACAATGTAGGATTTAATGCCTTCATGTCATGATAATCCCATGTGAAGGCTTGTTGTTGGACTTTGAGTAATTTTATTAATGACAATCTTTGATCTGCTGCTAATTGGCTATTGACATTCAGATTCCTTCTTGCGGCAACCTCTATTTGAGTAACTGACTCAACATTAGATAGTTCAGACAGACAAGAGGCTTGAATCTCTTGTGGCAATAATGTATGAAATATGTTTGTGGTTGCAAGAGAATCTAAAGAGATTGCAGATGGAAGAAGAGTATGCAAAGGACTTGCTAGTATACCTGTGGACTGTTGAGATGCTCCATAATGATTTCTTATGATGTTAGAGAGTACCGTATCATCCTCTTGAAGTGCTATGAATGGTTCCCTTGTTAACATCATCAGTTGTTGAATAGAATTAATTTCCTCTGCTTCTTCTCCTATATCTGGCCATACTACTTGTTTGTTATCAATTTGTGGTTGTGCTGGAGAATAGAGTGCAAGATTTTTAGTAATAATACCATCTGAAATGGTCATGTCCCCTAATATACAACCTATGTATGCATCAGATGTAGCAAGCCAAGGTCTTCCCAAAATGATTGGATATCCCCTCAATGTTGCCTTAGGAGAGAGTATTATAAAATCAGTCGGGTATTCCCAAGAGTCTAATGTGACAAAAATATCTTCAACCATCCCTTCAAGCTGGATAGTAAAGCTATCAACAAGTTGTAGGACCATTGGAGTTGAGCTAAGACTAGTAATGGGGCTACCTAGGTTAGAATATTTAGGGAAAGCAATTTTTCCTAACATATCAGCCAGTTGTCCTACTACATGCACTATTTTTGGGTCCTTTTTATTTCTCCCAGGTTTCTTTAAACATGCTTCCTTAATAGCTTTTCCATATATGGGAAGATCCTTAATAGATTGAAATAGTGGAATCTTTACACATATATGTTTTAACTAATCAATACGATCAAAAGCTATATCATCTTGCTGCCTAGACACTTCAACCTACAATCTTTGAGGAAATGGGGGAGTTCTTACATGTGTGTCTGAAGCCTTAGACTGATGAACCTGCTCAGGGTTTCTAGGTTGATTAGGTGTGTCCTGAGTAATCTCCTCATATGGTAATTCTGTTATGACTGGAGGAGATGGAGTAGCCAATGTTGTTCCTAACCATAAGTGAATATCACTTATATTGAGAGAATATGCAGGATAGTTATTAGGATCAGTTGAAAAAACTTGTTGTTGTTGTTGAGGTTTGTTATTTGGATTTGGCACAAGCTGTGTTGGCAGTTGGGTTGGCTTGGGTGGAGTAGCATTAGGAGCTGGTGGCATTAAAGCTGGTTGTTGGAACTGTTGTTGTGGCTACAGGAAACCTAATGATTGGTTTGCCCATTGTTGTCCTCCCCTCCATTGTGGTGACTATTGCCAATTACCTTGGGGAGGTGACCAATTCCCTTGTGGCTTCTTTCATTAAGAGGAAGGACTCTGATAATTAAGCCAAGGGTTTTGAGAGTTATTCCAAGACTGGGGAGTATAATTTCCAAAATTTTGGGAGTATGGAGGTTGCCACTGATTGTTCTGTGCATTGAAGTTCATATAAGGATTTGAAAATGATAATGCATCTTGTGGCATACCTTGTCTTGGAGGCCAAGGCCTTCATTGTGCAACATAAAGGAGTTGTTCATTATCTCCATAGATAGGTTTTAAATCTAAGGAAGCCTGGTGGCTATCAACTTTAACTAACAGTTTACATTTACAATCCTTCTAATTTTGTCGACAGTGAGGACAAAATTCAGCAAGCATAGCCTCTGCCTCCTCATGCTTCTTTCTTACCTGAAGTGTATCCAATTTAGTAGCCATATTATTGATTATATCCTCCTTAAAGTCCTTTAACAAATGAGTTATTTCCATTCTTGAAACTGTTGTGGATGACTTTGCAATTGAAGAACTAGGCCTATAGTGTCTTCCCCTCTTGGCTGCATCTCTAGAGTACTTTTGACAAATTTGTTTGATGTCATCCCATTGAACTTGAGTAATATCTCCTCCTCCCATGAGGTCTAAGGAGTCAACACAATCCTCATTGATTCCCCTTAGAAAGATCAACTTCATGGAGTCTTCACTCGGAGTACTGTGCTTGGATTTCCTAACACTAACAGAAACCTCTCTAAATAGTCTTCCAGGCTTTCATCTTTTTTTTGTGTCATCCTAAAGATATCATCACCATGTTGGTCTATTCAACTACAATAGTCTTTATACTTATCCAAGAATTTTTTCTTCATCTCCTTCCAGGTAGTGATTACATCTCTTCCTAGACTCATAAACCATCTTAGGGCAGCTTCTTTCAAAGTAGCAGGGAATAACTTGAGTTTATGGGAGTCAATGGTATAATCATAACTTCTACAAAGGATTTCAAATTCAAACAAAAAGGTATCTGGATCTTCTGTTACCAACCCATGAAATTTTGGAAGAGAAGAAGCTGGTATATTCTTCAAAATTGCATTATCATGTTGGTCAGGAATGGAAAATTCAAAGGTTGGGTTTACAAGCGGAGGTGGAGGATTTGTTGCCATTGGTTCTTGATAAAGGACTAAAGGTAAAATGTTTTGCTCAGGGGGTTCATTTAGGAAGTCCAGGTCTCCTTCTGACGGACTAAAAACACCTCTATTTCGCACATAAGTTTTTGCAAAAGGGTTTACTTCAGGTGCTTGATCTGATCTTAGATCTTGAGTGGAATGTGAGGGAAGAAATCTTCCTAATGCATCTCTTCTTCTCCTATGCATGCAGATTAATGAAGAAATTCTAAAAGCTAACTAAAAATTAAAACTAATGGTTACAACAAGTTCTTAGTTTGGCACCATCCTCGGCAATGACACCAAAAATGTTGGTCCTCACAACTGGAATGACAACTAGGTAATAAAAAACAATTTAGACTTTGGATATCTTCTAATAGCTAGTTTTCCTATAGCAAAGGCTCATTTACTTATCAACTAGGGACATAAACTTAAAATGGGCCAGTACTGTATGTGCACCAAGTTCATATCGCAACCATTCTATATTGTTGCAGGAAAGGAAATTCTATACAGTAAACATGCAAAATCTTAATGAACTAATACTTAATCCAAATTCACAACTTGAAATCACTCAAACAATTACTACTAAATGATAACGTTATGGCAAGCGGATAGGAACTACTATATCGTTGTGGCTGCAGGAACAAACACAGGAACCATTTCGAGTGGATGTAGGAACAAACAATTGCCGAAACAACTACTACTGAAGAATGAAAACTAATTGAAAAACACAAAGGATTACTCACCAAGTGGGGACCCTTGAGTGAGTATATCCAAAACTTTCAAATTACAATAGTTTAGCTTTTAAAATCACATATATCTCTTTATTCCATTTTGACTGTGAAAATATATAAAATACCAGAAGTCTGAGTATTTCAAATATGATGGTCGTTCTCTACTACTCTAAAAAGAGAGAGAGACCCCTTTATTTATAAGGAAGCTTATAACAGATTCCTAACTGATTGACCACATTCCTATGGGATAGGCGAACGAGATTAATTTTACAAAAAGAAGAAGAAGAAGTCAACACGGGAAAACAGAACAACATCTATCTTGCGGTTGAGAAAATATAGCATGACATGCTTCCTAGATCTAAGCTCCACTAAGAACAGTTATAAATGTTTCATAAATCATTCTATTGAAGAACCGGTCAAGTGGCTTTGATCTCCCTTATTACTGCTTTCTTTTGACTGGGTCTGCATTGCAGCTATATACCTGGTACTTCTTTAAACCACCACTTAGTCTTTCATTCTCCTTTGTTGACCATGCATCATGATATTAATGTGCATAACAGACATGTGTATATACTAATGCTAACATGATATAATTTAAACCATAGATTGATTTCAGATATTTGCATAGATAAATCATTTAAAACCCATTATATGACAGCCTTAAGTATAAGTCAAATCAGTTTCAGAAACACTTAAAAGGTATCAACTAGGAGAGTATCCTGGTCTAAATATTATCAAATCACAAGACCTAGGCAGGAGTATTATAATAAAAATCTATCAAAATAGAGTCATTATTTAGGCTCATCACCTATATTAATAAATATTTTATTTACTTGATTGGCCTCACCTCTTCTATTAATTAAATAAATCTTTATTTAATTAATTAATTCATTAGCTTATCCTCTCATGGCAAGTCATCTCTTAATTTACCTTTAACCACCTCTCTAATATTTTCATATTTCTTATACCTACCCTCTAATCTAAGCCGACCATTTATCCCTCCACCTCTTAATCCTAGCCCTCCATTTATAAGGTGCTCTTTATAAAAGAGAACTCTTCCTCTCTCTTTCCATATGAAGAAAGTGATCAAGTACCCAAACTTTACCGTATTGCATGCTCAACCACCATCTATTCACCTTTGAGTTCTTGTGCATGTTGGTATTTTGGTACTTTGGAGATCCAGCAACATTCACCGGCAAGCAAGTAACTATTCCATAGTTACTGGTATATGATTCACCGGCAGGATATAATGATCACTGGCACTTGGAATGATATGGAAGACACTTGGTAATATCAAAGACATCGTGTGGACATCTTATCTTAATAAATTAATCATCGGTATATTCATATTTGCATATTTGCTTTTACCGGCAAATAGGTCTAGGGTTACACCGGCAGGTTTATCTTTTCCACATCAGCATGGCACGCTATGGAGATGATTAATTATTGTTGTAAATGCATTAAGGCAACATGTTCAATCAGTTATTGCATCAGATATTATATTGTTTGTAAAATGTTTTTTATTGTAATATCTTGTAGAGCCGACCTACTAAAATTGGTCTTAGGTTATGGTATAAATGTAAGATCTTATTTGTAAGATCAAGTGTGGAATGCAAAAAGAATTGTGTGAAGGTATATGTGAGATTAAGCAGTGCAATACACACAGACATCATTTGAAGGTGAAGCTAGGTTTTTATGAAAGCATATCAGCATTACACCGGTACTGAATCTAGCATATGAAGATGCTATTTTGTGCAGTACATTCTTATTGGATTTAACCATCCAACTATAGTCAGTGTGACTCCCATTTTGTGATTGAGCAATGAGCTCTAGGTTGTTGGCCTTTCTGCATGTGCAGAACCCATTTATGTACACTTACTATCTGCAGTAGTATCATCTGATTGTGGGTAAGGTTTCCCACTGTGATTTTTCTCCTTACAGGGTTTCCACGTACAAATATTGGTGTTATGTGTTGTGGATGACTTTGTGTTTATGTTACATGCATTAAACTTTACCGATATAGCAATTAACTGTTAAAACTATCTACTGGCATACTCAACTGGTTTACTGGTATTAAGCAGTAAGTTGGTTAAGATGTTTTTGGTTTGAATTTATTAGACAACTGATTCACCCCCCTCCCCCCCCCACCCCCCCCCCCCTCTCAGTTGTCTCTGGGACCTAACAGTGCACACATACAAAATCTAAGAGCAACTACATCAAGAAACATCACTGGAGATAGGAGGACAATGAATACAAGCACTTGGAGCATGTGAATGGTATAATATCTCTATATTTGATATTTGCATGATCTTTGGTTCTTCATTGGTTTTATGTTTTTGATTAAGTAAAAATAGGTTTTAGGGGACCTGAAACCCGATTACAATTTGAAAGATGAGCATTAAAGAGATGAAACAAAACAGCTGCAAAACACTAGCACAAAAACCAGCAGCTAAGAAAAAGACAGCAAGAAGCCAACAAGAAGTTGGCTCCAAACCCAGTATTACAAATTAATTGAAAACTTTAATATATTCCTCAGCATTCTAAACCAAGAGCATGATCGCCTTGGCCGCTTCCCTTAGGTTGTTTCTTTCCTCTCTTAGCTAGCTATCTTTCGTATTAGTCTCCATCCCAGTAGTGTTCTGCCTTGTTTTGTGCCTCAGAGTCTGGTGGGTGGTGCTCGAAGTTGGAATATCATCAATGATAACTAGATTCTTTTCCTAATTTTTCCTTTCCGGATGATCCACCAAAGCATTCATGTTCTGTGATGAGACTTTGAGGACCTGGAGACTATGGTTCATGAAGTTTTTTAGAGCCTTCTTGGTACGGGCAATCGGGTGTTGATGTTGTCTTTATCCTCTTCAGCCTGTTCTTTCAAGGTTCTTATAACATCCTCCAGGTGTTTCAAATCCCCTTTGATCAAATCTTTTTCCATCCAATCCTCCATCTCGATTTCCTCTTCAGCTTCACTGGTTTCCGTCTCATCATTCTTTTTCCTAGAGTCCTTAATCAACTTATTAATCTTGTTTTCCAACTCCGTCCATTTACTTTGTATGCTAGTAATGTTGTCGACAACCAATTTTTGGAAGTTGAAGGACTCCAGAGTACAGTTACGGGCAGTATTATGTTGGATTCTATGTAAGAGTAGGCTTTTAGTCATTGAATCTATTAGGTTTTACAATTATTTTAGTTTCCAAATCTAGCATAAATAAAAATAACTATTAATAATTATAAAATTGGATAATATAAACATTAAAGAGAAAATAGGCATTTTTAATAATTGAATAAAAAATATTTAATTTTATGATTAAAAATTATTAAACTATTTTGAATATATTAAAATGTTTTAAAAAAAAAATTATGATTTTCAAAAAAATTATACAAAATTATAATTACATACAAGTGTCGCGTAGTGGCTAGTACTTGTATACATATTAACATTATACCCACACTATCCCATTCCTCTACAATCTAATATTCAACCCCGACCACCCTATCTAACTACAAGAGGTTCTCTTTAGCCATGTATGAACATTTATAGTCTCTGTACAATCCACATTATAAACAAAATTGGGGGGTTCATCTGACTAAAACCCTTCCCCACGTTATGGACATACAAAATTAAAACCAATAATATACAAAAAAACCAAGCTTTTTGCCTTAAAAATCAACACAAAATGTTAAAAAAAAGTAGATTGAAAAACCGTAGTGCCTTTTTCCTCATTTGGCTACCCCTTCAATTAATCTTTTACAGAGAGTTTGAGCTTCTTGTGGACATGAGCCAGACCTATAGCCAACTGCCTTGCTCATTCTTATTACCACTGCACAACATAATCTTTCAAAATGTTCCACCCAATTATGGCCTCTCCACTCCTTTCCTCCCCATTATGTTAGAGTAATTGAGTCTTTACTTGATTAATTAAACAATATTTGTTTAATTCTTTAAGTTCCCAATTATCTTTTGCACTTAAGCTAACATTGGGTGCATATTAATTAATTATTATGTGCAAGCCTAGGGTTTTCCTTTTTTAGGGTTTCTTTACCTATTAGAGGTTAATTTTTCTTTTCATTGTATTATCTTTTCACAATACATTTTTGGTGAATTGGAGCTCTCATCTTTTGAGAATATTTTTCTGTGTTTTGTGTGTTCTTCAGATTTTGCTTCATTGCTTCTCCTTGTAACAGGTTATTCGGCTTGCAGAAGATCTTCAGGCTACTGTGGGGTTGTATTTCTCAACTCCTATATGGTATCAGAGCTCAGATCTGTAGCTATCTGTTCCTATTTTTGAGAATTTTGCATTGGAAGCAGATCTGGGGTTTCATACATTTTTTTGTTTGCTTAGGGTTAAGGTTTTTTCTGAGCACTTTGGGCCTAAACGGACCTCACCATCGTGCTCAAAAGGCCCAAAAACCCCTATAGCCATTAAATTTGTCCATTTTTGACCCCTAAGCATCTGGGTGATTTTTTTTTCTCCCAACCAGGTCGTACGGCCCTAGCACGCAAATCGAGAAAAAATTGAAGAAAAAAATTGCCTTTTTACGGCATGCAGGCCGGATTTTTTGATTTATTAAAAAAATAATATAGCAATTTAAAAAGGTGAAAAGGGAATTGTGTTAGGTTTTGGGCACCAGACCTGACTGTCCGGCGCCGTACGGCGCCTGCAGACCAGTCAGGCTGGCCCCACTAGCCCCGTCAGCCCTCCGGCCACCTCGGCCCCCGCCGGCTTCAAACTTTGGCCACCCCGGCCCCACCGACTGTAGACTCTGATAGCCCCCTCTAGTGATGGCAGATCCCGCCAGCCCTAGCCCCCACCAGTTGTTCCCTCCGGCAACCCCCCGCCTCTCCGAGCCCGCGTCCCCGCCACCTCCGCTCAGCCCAGGGGCGCGCCATCTCCGCTCAGCTCCCCCCTCCACCCGGCTAGTACTCCTCTTAGCTCAAGCCACACCACCTCCACCTAGCCCCTGCAGCCACCTCAGCCTGGCCAGTGCTCCGCTCGGCCCGGGCCCGAGCCCCACCTCCACCCGGACCACCACCAGCTCCTCCTCTCTAGTCTTTTTGAGACGGGGTTGGTTTTTTGGGCCTAGATTGTACATCCGGAGTCGATTTTTGGTGAACAAATAGGCGTTGGAAAGGTGATTCCGAGTCGGACCTCGTGGTGGTAGATTTTTTTCTTGAATCTACTGTTTGACTATATTTTTTACCAATCAAAGTCGGGCTTCCTTTTTTGCACTTCCGGGGTCGTAGAATGGGCAAACGGACTCCATTTTTCGAAAATGAATAGGCATTGGAAAGATATCAACATTCTCTATTTAGATTTGTGATCTTTTTTCTCATAATTTTCACCAAGTACATGAAATATTAGTTTGAAGTTTTTTTTTGCTTATGCACTACTTTCTTCTCATTACTATGTACTAGGGTTTGGGTTTCTCTATTGTGGGGGGGTGTTTTTTTCTCGCTTCTATCATTTATATCAGAAATAAAGAACACCTACACTCTCAAAACAAACAAACCCTTCTGCATCTTCTGTCTATTCTGAAAGATCACATAATAAAAACAACCAACAAGCAAGTGCAGGTGCAGAGTTCTTTTTTGTTCTCATGGCAGATCCTTCAGTTGAGTTATTGACTTCACACAAATATCACACTTGGAAGCCCCACATCATGAGGTTTCTCAGAGCACGAGGGTTGTGGGCTTCTTTGGATGAGGTTTAGCCAGTACTGCAGTGTCCTTATGAGATTCTTATGCATCAGAACAAGCTGGCTGAAGCCATGGGTTTGATCTCTTTGCATGTCTCCGACAGTCTTTTGTTTCACCTTCATGAGTTGCTTACTCCTCGGGATATGTGGTTGAAATTTGATTCTCTCTTTGGGAGGGTCAATAAGATTTGAGCATTACAGATTGAGGCAGAGTTGATTTCTTTTTCACCTGATTCCTTTCCCACTATTGAGGATTTTTTGAACAAATTCAAGACAACTAGATCTGTTCTTCAGGGATGTGGAAAGAATAAGACTGATACCGAGTGCATTCATTTGATTCTTTCGAAGCTTCGAGGTCACTTTCAATTTTTTGTCTATGCTTTCTACTCCACCATGGATGGCTTGGGTGCTCGTTTCAACATGCCTACTTTTGATGTCTTTTGTGAGCGATTGTCTCGTGAGCAGTCTCATCTTTCTCAGCTGGATACGCTCTCAGGCTCCAAGAACAAAGCATTGGTTGCTCAGTCCTTTAAGGAGAAGGAGAAACAAAAGCAGAAACCAAAGCCGAAGAAGCCTTCTGTAGGTAGTGAGAATTCCTCCAAGCCTGCTCCTAAGTCTAATTCAAAACCATTTCCTCCCAAACAAGGGAAATCTTCACAATCTGGTAAGTCTTCCTCCAAGACTAAGAAGAAATAATCGGACACTTGCAATTTTTGTGGCAAGGAAGGACATCCCATTTCTAGGTGTTGGAAATGATTAGAGGCTTTAGAGGAAGCCATGCAGCAGCATCACATTTCCTCACCTTAGGTGTCTTCTCCTTCCACAGGGAAAGGTCATGCTTTCCCTGCTAGAGCTTCGACCTATGTGTCCACATGGATTCTAGATTCTGGTGCTTCTCACCATATGACACACACTCAGCAGTTGGTTACTTCTCTTGCCTCTTGTGGTATTTCATAGATTGTAGTGGGTGACTCAATTCAACTTTCTATCTTGGGTTCAGGTTCTTTCTCTTTGGATAGGGATACTCTACAGGATGTTCTGGTTGTCCCTGACATCTCGATGAACCTCCTGTCCATTTATCAGATTTACCACTTTGGCTCTGGTAAGACAGTTGAGTTCTCACCACATGATGTGGTTATTCGGGACCTCCATGACCCTGATTTGGTTGTGGCTTTTGGTAGTGTGGATTCTGCATCTCGTCTCTACAGATTTGATGAATTTGAGCCCTCTTCGGGTACAGGTTCATCTCTCATAGCACATGCAGATTCAGTGAGTAAGCTTTGGTATGACCGATTGGGCCATGTCAATTACAGATATCTTCAGCAGATGAGTACACAGGCACTTATTCTTGGGCTCCCACAAATTTCCTGCACTGATGGTGTTTGTCATGGTTGTGTGCTTGGTAAGCATCACAGAGATCCCTTTCCGAAGGGAAGAGCCTCTTGTGCTTTGGCACCCTTGGAGTTGATTCACAGTGACCTCATGTCATTTCCCACTCCTTTTTCAGGGGCCAAGTATGTACTCACGTTTATTGATGACTTCTCCAGACGCACATGGGTGTACTTTCTTAAGTACAAGTCTGATGTCTTTGATTCATTTCGAATCTTCAAGACATATGTAGAGAAGCAGTCTGGCTGTTCTATTCAGTAGATATGTACAGATAATGGGGGGGAGTATGTGAATCAGGCTTTCAGAGATTTTTGCACTGAGCATGGTTTGCAGCATCAATTTACTATTCCCTACACCCCTCAGCAGAATGGTGTCACTGAATGCAAGAACAGAACTTTATGGGAGATGGTGAATTGTATGATTCAGTCTAGGTCCATGGATTCGTCTTTTTGGGTTGAGGCAGTCAATTATGCCAACTATATTCAGAATCAGATGCCTCACAAGGCTATTCAACATATGACTCCTGAGGAGGCTTGGTCTCATGACAAGCCTGATGTTTCCTTTTTTCGAGTGTTTGGCAGTGAGGCATGGGCCTTTATTCCTGATACTCAGAGGAAAGCCATGGAGCAGAAGAGCCGACCACTCATTTTTGTTGGCTACTGTGAGGATGTTAAGGTGTACAAGTTGTTTGATCCTGATTCGAGAGAGGTCCTGTTTCGACGGGATGTTCAGTTTGATGAGTGCCTTCCCATAGTGGATACCCTGACTCCAGTGTCTACTCCTCTACCTACTCCACCCACTACATCCCTTCAGGATCTTTTTGAGGATGATTCTGATGATGGTGTTGATGATCCACCATCCCCACCTCCACCCGCTCCACCTCAGATGCCCAAGTGGGCTCGCCTTACTGTTGAGGCAGCAGGTCCTATGGTCGGTGATCCTTTAGATACTCGTCGCACTCGTTCTCATACTGTGGGTTCTAGTCTTTTGAGTCATGCTATTTCAGATGATCCTCAGAAGTTTTCAGAGGCGATGGGTCACCCTGAGTGGGATTGTGCTATGGAGGAAGAGTATTCTTCTTTGATGAGGAATCATACTTGGGATCTTTGTCCTCTTCCTAAGGGAAGAAAGATGGTTAGGTGTCGCTGGTTGTTTCGCACTAAGTATGATGTTGATGGTTCCATTGATAAGTACAAAGCACGTCTTGTTGTGAAGGGGTTTTCACAGGTTGAGGGTATTGATTACTCTGAGACATTTGCCCCTGTTGCCAAGATGAATTCCATTCGCTTTGTACTATCTCTTGCAGCTTCTCGGTGTTGGCCTGTCTTTCAGATGGATGTGAAGAGTGCCTTCTTGCATGGGGATCTATAGGAGGAAATCTACATGGAACAGCCTCAAGGATTTGTGTAGGATAGTTCTTTGGTTTGCAGACTTTGACGTTCATTGTATGGTCTCAAACAGGCCCCTTGGGCTTGGTATGAGAAGGTGGACTCTTTCTTGCTCTCCATTGGGTTCTCCCGCAATCATTCTGATCACATAGTGTACATTCAGCTTCTTGAGGGTGACATCCTGATTCTTGTGCTATATGTTGATGATCTTCTCATCATGGGTAGCTCATCCTCTATGATTCAGCATATTCAGCGTGCCTTGATGGACCAGTTTGAGATGACAGATCTCGATCTTTTGCACTATTTCCTTGGTCTTCAAGTGATTCAGTCTTCTGATGGGATCTACCTCTACTAGCAGAAGTATGCTCTTGACATACTTCAGTGCCTCGGCATGCTTGATTGCAAGCCTTCTCCCACTCCATTTCAGTTAGGGGTTGTTTTGACCACCGCTTGCCCCACTCCTTCAGTCGATTCAACACTTTATAGGCAGTTGGTTAGCAGTTTGTTGTACCTGACTCACACCCATCCTGATATTTCCTTTGTGGTTGGTCTTGTCTCTCAATTCTCCCATGATCCTCATGAGAGTCATTGGCAAGCTGCCAAACGTATTTCGAGGTACATTCAGGGCACTAGTTCTCATGGCATTCACTACACATCAGGGGAACCTCACATTGTTGGCTTCACTGGCTCAGATTGGGCTGATGATGTCACTGATCGGAAGTCTACTTCTAGCTTTGTTTTTTGTCTTGGCTCTAGTCCTATCACATGGTCTTTCAAGAAGCAGACTGCTCATGCATTATCATCTATAGAGGCTGAGTACTAAGCTACTATGCTCCCTAGTCAAGAGATCTTATGGCTTCAATAGTTGATGACTGAGTTTGGTTTTCCTCCTGATAGTCCCGCTGTTCTTTGGTGTGACAATCAGAGTGCTATTCATATTTCCCACAATCCGATAGAGCATCAACGGACGAAGCACATTGAGCTTCACATGCATTTCATCCGCCAGTTGATTCAGGACGGTGTTCTCATTCTGGACTACATTCCCACTTCCGAGCAGGTTGCAGACATCTTCATGAAACCTTTTGCATCACCGCACTATCTTCAGTTGTGCTCTATGCTTGGGGTGAAGGAAGTTGTCCTTGGGGGGTCTTTATGAGGCCTTCCTTCCTTCTTCTTCTTTCAGCATGTTCTTTTATCTCTTTTTGGAGAGGAGTTTTTTCCCACTGGGTTTTCTCCTTTGTCTCTGTTTCATAGAGATTTCATTGTATTTGGGTACCTGATCAGGCCTTGTTGCCAGGACCCATCTTTCATGCTTTCAGTAGTTGTTCTAGGTTTTAGCTTCTCCCTAAGTCTAGCTTAAGGGGGGGTGTTAGAGTAATTGGGACTTTACTTGATTAATTAAACAATATTTGTTTAATTCTTTAAGTTCCCAATTATCTTTTTACACTTAAGCTAACATTAGGTGCATATTAATTAATTATTTTAATTAATTATTATGTGCAAGCCTAGGGTTTTCCCTTTTTAGGGTTTCTTGACCTATTAGAGGTTAATTTTTCTTTTCATTGTATTATCTTTTCACAATACATTTTTGGTGAATTGGAGTTCTCATCTTTTGAGAATATTTTTCTGTGTTTTGTGTGTTCTTTAGATTTTTCTTCATTGCTTCTCCTTGTAACAGGTTATTCGGCTTGCAGAAGATCTTTAGGCTACTGTGGGGTTGTATTTCTCAACTCCTATACATTACTCCCCACCTTCCACAAGAGAAATGTTTGCACAGGAGGGGCAAGTTCATTTGTATGGACTCATTCCCATATCATGGCATAGAAGCCCTTCGCTAGCACTGCCATCAGCAAAAATTCCTCCATGTCTGAGCCACACCACTCACCCTTCACCATCGCAATCATAATCCATCTAGTATACTCTTTTCTTTCAAAAACCAAACACCATGTCATCAGTAGTGACACTATTGTAATGTCGTAAATTACATTTCGTACAATTTCACATCATATAAGCATCTTCCCTCCAAGTTGATGGAGATCATGCACCACCATATTTGTCCTTTTGTGCACATGGATCGCCCTGTTAGCTTGAAACTTGTCTTTTTATCGATCATGTTGATAAATTGACCATGGGACTCTAGTGCATGATGGAGACATTTGTGCACTGCGCTAGCATCTCACGAATATGTCAGTCCACAGGTGACTGTTTGAGCATTACGCTTGTGCCCAGAAGAGTTCGTAACACCTCTTTCCATGGCCACCGACATCGAGATTCATTTGGGAGGCTATATATTTCACATTTCTAGCCTTTATTGGGACTTATTGATCATATTGAGATACTTTGAGCTCTTAGAATCCATTTTTCTCTTATCTTGCACATGTTTTCTAGCATCTTGAGGACCACCATTGTTGCAATCTCTTGAATAGCTCACGGTGTTGTCTTGACAAGTGTTGGAAGGGGAGTTCACTTAATTTTCTTGGTTTGTTTTCATATTCATAAAATATTGTTTCAATCTATCTATTATCTTAATTGTGTGTCTTATTATTCCATTTTCACTATTGCTATTAGCTGGGTTGTTTGTGGACTTGGGAACACCGAAATGGGGTCTAACCAAGGAGGACCTCTAAACATAACCCCCAACATTTTCCTTCTTCTTTGTGTCTAGGTTTATAGTTGTGGGAAGTCAATTATCTTGCAGGAGGCTTCAATCATGAATCGGTTGTGAGCTTCCCTCATTACATTTTCTCACTTCATTCTAGTACTTCATATTTTGTGCTTTTAGCTTAGCTTGACATTTACTATATTTACTTAATAACATAGCTACATCTGTCATTTTTGTATAATTTTGTACCTTGTCCATACAGGATGATAACGCATTGCGTTGGTGTCCCAGTTTTGCACACTCGTCATCGGGACATAGGTTTAGCAGGGTCACTTGGGAACTTTGTTTGTTAGTCATTTACCTTACTCTGTATTTAGTTTTGCATTTTCATCCCCTAGCTCACCTTTAGCGCCATTTTAAGTGAGGTAGAACAAAGGTAGGTTTGTCCCTCAAGGTTCATCACCTTGAGGGTGGCAAATCCCATCCTCTATATTTTGGTGAACCCGATGTGAAATAGTTGCATTGTCATTTTCTTTAGTCTTTATTTCATAACTGCATTTAAAATTCAAAGAAAAGTAAAAGAAAGAAAATAAAAAAACATAATCACATTTCAACTTTGAAGCAAACCTCAAAACCACTTTCTTTATCATAGTGTTATAGGCTTGCGACATCCTAGTAGTGTGGTCAAAGTGTTGTGGAGCTTGTACATGAGCTTTACGAGCCAAACTGCCACAAGAGTTGTTGTGAGATGGAGTGCTAGGAAGAGTATTCATACGAATTTCTACAGTCCTCCTAGGTCGGGTCCAATGTTTAATGATCAGCTTCCTGACTCGAATGATTTCCTGGCTTCTCACTCTCTTAAGACCATTTTGACAGGGATTCCCTCTCCACCTGGTTCACAATCCCTCTCAGAATATTTCTTTGAGGAATTCTCCTCCGTCTTCCCCTCCTGTTGTTGATCATGATTTTTTCATTACCATTTATTTTGAATAGATTAACATGCTAGAGCAAAATCTGAGAAAATTTGAGGGTTTCTTGAATCGGGAGAATGTCCTCCCCCAAGCTAATAATATTGTAAGTACTCTAAGATACATGTTGATATCAAATAGAAGAGGCCTAGAGATGTTGAGGGCGCTATCTATGATTGCGAAGAGTTACGTGCCTTTGGTTGATTCCCCTCCTCAGGATAGATAGTTTGACACTTCTGGCTCTTATTTTGATGTGGACATACTTGTTTTGATGGTGCACATGGTTGATCCCAGGCCTACCATTCCCATAATCAATGCTTCTACCACTCCCCTAGGTTATACTAGTATGGCTGGCAATTATACTACCACTTTTGTTATAGGGCACACCGCTTCCGTCAGTGTTGGTCCAAGTGTTGGTGCTATCCCTAGTGGTAGTACTAGTACTCATGCCAATGCTGGTGGAGGTGGTGGCATGCATGGTTCTCCTCCTCCTCCATCACTTGCTAATTCTATCTTAAACACCATTCTACAGAACATGGGATAGTTGCAATTGCAACTCACAAACCTAGAATCTGCCTTTGGTCAGTCTTCGATGCCTACCTATTATCATAAGATCTCACTTGACATCACCAACCTTAATACCATCCTTCCCCAGGGGGTTGAGTTGTTGAAGTTTGATCGGTTCAATGGTGATGGAGATCCCCATGTGCATATCAACTCTTTTATGACCATGTGTAGTGATTATCACAGTTTGGATTTTGTCTTTCTTAAACTATTCTCTCATTCTCTTAAGGGGACTACATGAGAATGGTATATTTTATTGCCTAATAACTCTATCCAGACATTTGATCAACTTATGGATTGAATTGGCAGTAGGATCACCATTGTTGACCTTGTTCATTGTAAGCAAAGACCGAATGAGAGGATTACAGTTTTTATCTCGCTATATCAATCTATCTCTACCAGGATCCCCTTTGCCCTACCAAATAGTGATTTTCAAAAAGATGTTCATCGAAAATCTACAACCTGCATTGAGTGAGAATTTATCTCTCAATAGGTATCAAAAAATTTCTAATTTTTGTTTTGTTCTCACCAACTACCAACATGCGTTGACTCAGTTTAGAGAGTACTCTTCGAACCCTCATAGTAGTACTTTTGCAGACATGTCCTTGGAAGGATCTCAAAAGAAAAAAGTTGTCGCTAATGGCGTAGCTACTACTTCAATAGTTGATTCATAGGAACCACGATGAAATAGGGTATGTTGAAAAAACAAGCAGTGAATTGCAGATATGAACAGATTTGTTTCCTCCGTATTCATCCAAAATAATAAGTATGTTGATAAAACAAATAGTGAGTTGCAGATATACACAAATTTGTTCCCTCTACATTCTTCCAATTTCATCTCTGCATTAGATTCAGTGCTAGATGATGGTCCTTATGTCAATATGGTTAGCATCAATATAATCTTGCCTCCTAGTTAGAAGGTGAAAGTACCTAATATATCATTCACCCTTCTAGATGCCCCATATTATGGAGAGTCGGCTCCTCTATACATCCCTACGAAGCTCAATGATCAAACTATTTTAAGTTTGATGGTTTACCCTTTATGTAGAGTGTATGTCATCATAAAGGAGACCTTGTTTGTCAATGGATGGCATAGGCCAGGATATGACAAGTGTCGTGCAACTTTGAGAACACATAATGGATTGTATCTTTCTCCTTTGGACAATATCACCTTGACGGTCCTAGTGGGACCCGCTGTGTCATCTACGTTTGTGATCATTCTTGAATAGAACTTATTTCAGGTTAAATTAGGCATTCCCTGGTTGATTTCTATGGATGCGGTCCCTTCGGTGATTCATAAATGCCTCAAGTTTTCTCATGAGGGTTTGGTGCATGTCATCCAAGATATTGGATATCGACCTTTGGTAGCCCGTGGGGATTTTTTGTTGGATTATTTTTTGCTTTATCTAGAGGGGCCCATGCTTCCCCATGGTGATTTGATGTACCACTCATATTACCAATACAAGATAGGGGAGTTATCACCTAAATTAGTCCATCCTAGCTATTTGTTGCCTCTTCCTACATTGACCTTTGCTTTGTCTATTCCTATATTGGAGTAGGTAGTGCCTTATGCCCCTTCATCATTAGGGGTTGAGGCTAAGCTCATTCCTCGAAATAGACCTCCTTGTCCAGCTATAATTGCGCAACTTTTGGTGGTGTCTTTTGTTCCTATGACTACACCTAGTACAGACAAGGGAAAGGCACCCACACTATCAAATTTTGTGGCTCGCCCTCCCTTCAAGCTCCCAATCATGGCCGATATCCCTCAACCTTCTCGATATGAGAAGGGGAAGTGTTCCTCTCATGTTCATTCATCACTACTTGCTCCTACTTCACAACCCATGTCAGCACCCTCTTTTCCTCCAACTACTCCTTGATCAAAGTGAGGTAGTGTGCTCGTTGTTGTGAATGTCGTGCCTCTCTCAGATGCAACTCTTGTTTCATTGGTTGGGCCTTCTCTTATCTCTGAAATAGTTTCAAAGGCCTCTCCTATGGATCATGATGCTCCTAATTCATCCCAACCTCCAACTTTTGTTCCTCATCTTCTTCATAATCAGCGTGTGTGCGATCATAAGCACTATCGACGGGTCATGGCTTGGGAGTGTGATGTTACTTTGCAATCTGGTGGTGCACCTTTGGTACCCATTCCTATTGCATCAACTCCTATATCTTGATATGTTCTAGCTTATGCATTATCTTTAGTATTGCTTTCAATTATTTTGGGGCCTATTGATGAATCCCCCCCTAAATAGGTGCAGTTCTTCATCACTCCTTCCTTGGAGCCACCCCTTATCACCTCATTGTTGGATGTCCCTCCATTGTTTGAGCATTTGGATATGTTGCACACATGGGTAGTGTCTAGCACCACTTTGTCTGACCCTTATGTTTCGCAGCCGCTTCTTCATGAAATCTTTCCTAGGGTCCTTCAACTTGCTATGGTTGACAGGTGGCATGTGCCTCCTGCACAGCCTAAATGCAAGTTCGAGTAGGACCTTGTTCCAGAGTTTCATCAGTATAAATAGGTTTAGGTATGCTCCTCTCCTATCTCTATGTCTGCTTTAGTACCTACTTTTGTGTCTGTTTCTATTTTTGTCGTTGAGAAGGCCCCACCTTCTTCTGAGTTTGTCACTACCCCTCTTATTGAGTTTGGTAATTGAGCTCTTGTTTCTCGACCTTATTCACCTACTTCCTCTACCGAGGCAATCTTGTTTGAATCTCTCAAGGATATCCCTGTATTGTCTACGATATTCACACAGTCATTGGCCCTTGCCTCTTCCAAGCCTGTGGATGTGAATGTTGTCGCAGCCTCATCCCTTGCCCTCGCTATTGGTGAGGTGATGCCCTTGCCATTTCCTACTTTGGTCTCACCCTCCTTCCCCATATGATCTAGATTGGGAGGATGATGACCTAATGGTTGGGGACTTATAGCACCCTATCTTTCTTTATCTTGTAGAATAGTGTGTGTGCATGATCGTGTTCCCTCATGCTTGATTTGCATGTTTGTTCCCTCCTGAAGGACCCAAGCTACTTCGTCAATACTTAAATACGCAAGGTTAAATGTCTTTATCTATTGTGCTCTCTTAGAGGACCCAAGTTACTATGTAGCTGCTTGGATACATGGGATTTTCCATTGTAAAACTTCTTCTATCTTTTCTCTATTTCTTCTATTTCTTATATCTTTATTTTCAACATCCAGGGATGATGCAAAGCGTTGGGGGCATTTAGGCCTTCTTCCATGTTGACTCAAATTTTTATTTTCTTTTTACCTTCACGTGCTCTTCTTCAAATCCAAGAACTTTGGCATTGTGATGAGACACCCACCTATAGTCCTATTACATATTTCTCTCTTTGTTATTGGTTCTGATGCCAAATAATCAGATCCCCCTATGCTCTTGCATCTTTGTTGATATTGTGGGTCTTATGTGTCATCTATTGAAGATGACATCCCATGGAAACATTTCATTATGTTGACATGCCACAATATTTCTTCTCCTTAGAATGACATGCCTTTCATGCATACCATTCTAAGGGGGGGCTATCATATGTTCATCATCTGCATTTAGCTTTTGTATTTGTTTATCTTAGCATTATTGATCTATTTTATATCTTGTTTGCCTCGGTGGGGACCAATCCACTACTTATCAGATCAGTCTACAATCACCCAATCACATGACTATCTAGCATTTTGCTATTCATGTCAGCCAAATCTTGCCTAATCGCATGACTATCTAGCATTCTTCTATTCATGTCGGTGAAGTCTCACCATATCATATGGATATCTATCATAACATAACTTGTGTAGTGTCATAAAATTGTGACCCTAGCAATTGTGTACTGCATTAGAGTCCTCACGCATGTCAACTCGAATCCTCTAGCCTGATCGAAGACCAGAGATTGCTCGGCTTGCGAAAATAGCTTCTTCCTTGGCCTCTGCATCACCCCGACCGCATTCTGCCCTAAAGAAAGGGGTAGGACAGGGGCGTGGCATCGATGTCCCCCCTTGGATAGGGGCGTGGCGCCAATGTCCCCCCTTAGATAGGGGCATGGCACCACTTTCCCCCCTTGGACAGGGGTGTGGCGCCCTTGTCCTCCCAGGACAGTGGTGTGGCACCCCTGTCCCTGCCCTATTTTAGGGCAGGACCCTTCCTAGAGCATGCATTGCGGGTTGTGCCTCGGGCGGGAAACTCCCCCGATGTCGACTCATGAGGAAATTCAAATACACCAACATGTATTTAAGGGGCATTCATCCTCTCATTTGCATAAGTTAAAGTTGGATAAGTTGGGTGAGTGGGAAATTCACAAACGATCAAGCATTCAAAAGCATTCAAGCATTCTTTTCCAGCATTGAGCATTCTCAAGTCTCCCTTCAAGGCTAGGTGTTGCATTCAAGTCAAGGATTCAACCATTGAAGAGGAGATTAATTTCAACATACAATTCCACACAAGCATTTCTATCAACATTACTACTACAACCTCCCTTGAGGTGATTTACAATTCAATCTTTCATTTACATCTACTTGCTAGTACTTTCTTTCATTACTTGGTTAATTCCAAAACTGGGGTTTGACCTAAAGGCAAACCCCCAATCCCAACCCATTTTCCTCTCTTTTTTGTGTGTACATTGCAGGTGCGTAGTTGTACTTTCAGATTCGGTCTTCATTTGCAGAGGTGGAAAAACCCTTTTAGTTTCGTGGATTTTTCAGAGGACCGTGTACATTCCCACCACGTTCCAGGCAACTTTTCCTCAAATTCGAAGGGTGACTTCATCTCGACATTTTACTACCAGATCCAGGTACACAGCTTCATCCCATATTTCGATCTCAAGTTATAATCGATTCTTTGTCACTTTTGCACTACATAATTCAATCAATTTCCTTTCTAAATAAAACAAGGAAGAGGGGATCAACTTAGCATTCCCAATTCATTCAGAATTCAATCTACCATCTTTGTGTGGAGAGATTAGATCTAGTGAATTATCTTCTCCCCCTTCCTAATGTAATGGTAAAAAGTGCTTGAATGGTAATCAATAGTGAAACTCTCATCTCTCTTTGAGGGAAAGGGTAGTTTTCCAAATTTCCTCTTGATCTATCATTCACCATTTTCCCACCATTACAACTTGCTACCCATATTGGTGAAATCTTGTAAATTGTTGCCTTATCGTATGGCTATCTAGTATAACACACTTTTCTACACATACCGACACTATCTATTTTATCATGGCAGTTGCTATTCCTTATGTTTTGTAATAGGGGTTTTTCTTCATTAAACAAGGTTTTTTTATATTACGTTGTTTTATCTATCTTATCTATTTAATGTTTGATCGCTTTTTCATCTAATACGTGGGACTACAACCAGTGTGTTTGTCATAAAATAACTTAGCAAAATTTACTTCTATCTCAAGTCATCTAGTTGGGGCCAACTTCATCTGATAAATGAATGTTGATTCCTCTTAGCGAATCTCAATATCATCTCCCTACTTTAGCTTCGCATTTCTTGACAAAGATATACTCGCTAAAGTGGGGGCAAAATGTAATGTCGTAAAATTGCATCCCATACAATTTTGCATCATATAAGCATCTTCACTCCAATTCGATAGAGATCATGCATCATCATATTTGTCCTTTTGTCCACATGGATCACCTTGTCAACTTGAAACTTGTCTTTTATCGACTATGTTGACCAATTTACTATGGGAACTAACCCGTCATGGAGACATCTATGCACCACGCTAGCATCCTGCAAACCTGTCAGTCTATAGGTGGCCATTTAAGCATTACGCCTATGTCTGAAAGAGTTCGTAATGCCTCTGTCCATAGCCACCAACGTCAGGATTCATCTGGGAGGCTATATCTTTCACATTTCTAGCCTTTCTTAGGACTTCTTGATAATTTTGAGATACTTTGATCTCTTGGCATCCATTTTTCTCTTATTTTGCATAGGTTTTCTAGCATCTTGAGGACCACCATTGTTACAGTCTCTCGAATAGCTCATGGTGTTGTCTTCACAAATGTTGGAAGGGGAGTTCACTTACTTTCCTTGGTTTATTTTCACATTCATAATCTTTTGTTTCAATCTATCTATTATCTTAATCATGTTTATTTCATCTTTGTTGTTCCATTTTCACCGTTGCTATTATATGGGTTGTCTGTGGAGGTGGAAACACTAAAACGGGCGTCTAACTGAGGCGGACCTCTAAATACAACCCCCAACATTTTCCTTCTTGTTTGTGTGTAGGTTTATAGTTGTGGGAAGGTGACTATCTTGTAGAAGGCTTCAATCATGGACTAGTTGTGAGCTTCCCTCATTCCTTTTTCTCACTTTGTTCTAGTACTTCATATTATGTTCTTTTAGCTTAGCTTGTCATTTACTGTGTTTACTTAATAACATAGTCACAATTGTCATTTTTCATATGATTTTTGTACCTCATCCATACAAGATGACAACTCACCTTTAGCATCAATTTAAGTGAGGTAGAGTAAAGGTAGGTTTGTCCCTCAAGGTTCATCACCTTGAGGGTGGCAAATCACATCCTCTACAGCTACATCCACATTGGTGGGATATCTAAATTTGGATTCCATATACTCCTCACTCAGAACCATTCCAATAATTTGATACATCAGGGGGTCATCAAAGACAAATATATTTATCATACGTTCATCTGTAATACACCCTCTAAAGGCCAACTGTTGTTTGGCAACCCATAGTGAGAAGTTGGCTTCTATTTCTATTTGTTAATCACAGATCAACTCACTAATTTGAAGCTTGTGGGAAAGACATAAAACCTTCACTATTTATGTTGTTTTTCATGCTCCTCCAACTTATTAATCAGTATAGTATTAATTTAAAATAAACTTCCATCCCATCACACCACTATTGGTACCAAAAAATCCCCCCTCTGCAGATTTTGGAAATCACACCACCATAAATCATAATTAATCACATTTAGTTTACTTGCCAATTTTTTCAAAACATCCACCACCATGTTTCCATTCCTTTTAAAGTGTGAGAATTTAAAAATATTTTAAAGATTTAAATTTTTCTTTTATCATTTTAATAATGTTATTAATTTTCTAGCCTGGAGCATCACCTTTAGATATAGCATTAATGATTAAATTTGTGAGTCTCCTTTAAAGTGGACCTTGGGAATTTTCATCATGCTTGCCATTTCAATAGCTAGTAGCACAATATTAGCCTTAGCTTCATTATTTGTGCTCTCCAGGAGTCTATGAACTCCTAAAGCCAATATGTTTCAAGATTCATCTTGTGCCACAATCCTTGCTCTAGATGGACCTGGGCTCCCTCAGAAAGCACCATCAAAATGAAATTTGATCCATCCTTCACTTGGTCTTTTCCACATTATCTGTTTCGCCTAGTTTGAGGATGGATTAGCCCACTAAGTCCCATTAATGGGTCGACCACATCATGGAATGTCAATGCAACCCTAATTATTGTATGTATATCTTAATTAGTATGGTAATAGAGTAGTGGTGATATTATTCCATTGGCCATGCTCTTATACTTACATGTGTATATCCCCTTTGATTATAATGAAATTGAACTATCTATAACATCTAATATATCATTATATTGAATTGCCAATTATTAATCAATGATTGTATATGTACATGTGAGATTTTGAAAATGACTTGAGATTGTGATTGCTTGGGGATGATGAGTAAATTATTTTCAAGAACTATTGGAATTAGGATGGCAAGTAATGTAACTTATTATGGTCTAATTATGATATAGTTGTAATGTGCAATAAAGAAAGTGTGTAAAAGGAAGAATGGAGAGGCATCAAGACCAAAACATATACCTCTTGAAAAAGTTACAAGCATAACCCTATCTAGGGAAAGAGAGAACACTAATTTTTAGATAATTATGTTTATGATTTTGTATAATGTGGGTCTAATTTAAATGTGTTTAGAGGCTAGTTGATTTGGAGGTAATGTAAGTCAAGTTAGGGTATGGGAACCCCTAGTTAAGATAAAACTCGTATGGATCTTTTTATGGGTTTTTAAAAGGTTTTGTTTGGTTAATTTTATTTATTATTGTGCTAAAATATTTCCTTAGGGTCAATACCTTGACATTGGGAATGTTTAGGACATATGTTATATTATCATTTAGGCTTGATGGGACGCTTCAAAAGCCCACTTGTTTGAAAGTGATGAGTCAAGATTTGGTTAAAAAAAATTAGGGTTGGGATCCCTATATATCTTGTGGAGGTTGAAGGTAAGTGTGTTGTTGGTAAAATTAGGGTTTCACTGATTAAGATAATAAAACTACTAATCTTACCTAAGGAGCCAATACATTGAAAGAGGAGTGATTCCAATAGATCTAGCCATAATTCAATTAGGAAAAGGGCTGAAATTCTAATTGTTTTTACTGATTTTGTTTGCCTTCCTCTTTTAGTTGAAGTTTGGACTTGAATTGTAGGGTTTAGGATGAAGCAATGGATAATTGAAGTGAAACAAAACAAATAGACTACTACAGGTATCAAACTAAGCCACAAATATGGATATGAGCAGAAGAAGAGAATTAGAACCTATTCCTAAAAGTTTGGGTTGTTTTTTTAAGATCTGGTAGGTAGGTCACCGTGGTCCTTTAAATCTGATGCAAACAAGTAGGATCTATTGCAGTTCAGGAAGATGTACTGGATTTACTGTCAAAATCTCAAACAAAATTCTTGGGACCAAGTAGGTAGGTCACCCTAGTCCACTTTTTGCTTTGTCAATATCTGAATATGTTTAGCATCATCAACTCTATAGGAATCTCTGACTACAACTCCTAAGTCAACTCCTTACACACAAAAAGAGAGTGAAAAGTTTGCGGATAGGGGTTTGCCTTGGGTCAAACCTTGGTTTGAGAACTAACCTTCAAAATGAAATGATAATTATAATGGAAATTGCAATAAGATACTTTCCTTTTGAGGGAAAGAATAGATTTGAAATTAAAATGCTTGTAATTGACACGTATACCTTGATGAAGCTTGCTTGAATCCTCATGAAAGGGTTTTAGGATGTCTTGTAGAATGCCTTTGTAGAAGGTTAATCATGGATGCCATCTTGAATGTTTGAACTTGAATTGACTTCTTCTCCAATGCTTGATGAATAAACTTAAAACAATAAACTGAACTGAAAACATAACAATACTAGAACTAAAATTAACTACAAAATAGTGGTTGCGAGCAAACTAGTTATTTGCAAGAGCAATGGTTACAGGCAAACTGGTCTAAAACTAATAAAATTAAATATGTTAAAACAAAACCTATCTTAAACAACTGATCACTAATAGTAAAACATAATGAACAATAATCTAAACTGCTACAAAACTAAACTATAATGGAGTCACAGTTTCTCGAGTGGTCCTTCTTTGAGTGGCTTCAATCTTATTCATTAGCATTAAACATTCAATCTACAAACTTCATTTCTCAAATCATCTTCTTATTGAAAATAAAATATTGCATGGACATATATCAGAATTGTTGATTGAGCATGGACACCATTAACAAGACTCAACAATAATTGGATACTCTCCTCTTTTATCTATCTATCACAACTCAACAAGATCAAATATTTGTAGATAGAATCCTAGAGTTGGATTAATCAAAACCTTAACAAATTATTAAATATATCATTTCTCCCATTACAGTGAGGAGATGACTTATTCTTCTCATTAGTGATAATAAATATCTATCAAAAATGAGTTGAGAGAGTTTTAATCCTTTTCAAACTCTTAGAACATAACTATGGCTGAAAATGGGTCACGGTGACTTATGATTCCTAATTTATTATTTCCACAAGTTTCTCCATGATTCCTTGTTTTCAATAACTCAAAATCAATGAGATAATCAAGAGGTAGAAGATTCCAAATTGAATTAGAACTCAATCTTTAACTGTTGTTTGAAAATATGCTAGTTTGTCTCAAGCAACTTTTGGTGAATGTTGCTCATTAACTATTGCAAACAAACTCAAACAATTTAAAGGGTTTTTAGATATCATTTTAATATTTCAAAATTATTTTGAAGATCTGAATTTTGTTAAGAAACAAGTGATATATATTCATTCTACTAAAACTGATTTTTTTAACTTTTTTAGCACTTCCAATCAACAACTATATTTGTCAATTACGAATGTGTTCCTCCTTCTTTCTAGCTACAAGAACAACTCAAACCACTCAAAAACAAAATTTTAATCCTCCCAAAATACTTTACATTCAACTATAACAATTTATTATAATATTTTACCATTATTTAGTACGTACTAGCTAGACATATAAATGCATATCAAACACCATTAATCCTAGTTAATGCTTCATAAAATCAAGTAATGTTTGGAAATAACTTGGAAATACATTATAAAATTGAGGTAAAGTGTCATAGATGATGTAATAATATGGTCAATTTATAGGATCATCACCATCCCCAACTAGAATCTTGCTTGTCCTCAAGCAAGGAGTGGACATTGGTTAGACATGAAAGTTCTCTGACTGTCATATTATTTTCTCTTTTAAGACTATTGTTACCTTTTCTTCTCTTGTATTGTTGCTACAAGGGTCTAAAAATATTATTTCCATGATTTGTTGGTTATTATCATTCCTTAATCTTGTTACATCACCTCTTCTTCTTTGTATTGTCAATTTGTAGAAACTTTCTCTTGCCTTTACTATGTTTCATTGTCTTCTTGTCAACTTCCTTTTTGTATCATGCTTTCTTCTCTTTTTTATCTCTTCATAGGATAGTCATTTTTCATTGTTCTTCCATTGTTAATTGTTGCAATTAAACATTTTACAATCTGAATTCCTATTGCAATCTTGTAATTTGTTGATTTTGAAATTATTATCTCATTTCTTTTTCTTTGCACTTATTTGTGTTATGATCTTTTACTTTCTATCCATTCCTCGTCTCTGCAAAATTATGTGACCTTGATATCCAATAATGTTCTTATTTCTTGTTTGGTATAGTTGCCCCAAATACTCTTCTTTTTTGTCACTTAAAGGCAACATTGGGAAAAGGAAAGCAATTGAAAAGCATGTCAAACGAAGAAAGCATAGTCATGAATTTAGAAGGTTGTGTAAATATATATAACTATGACAAGATCATCTTTCTATGGTGTAGGATAGAAATACAATGCATGCATGTTTCCCCCCAGTTGAAAGGTCATTTGTCCTCAAATGATAATGAATGGATGAGGGTGGCAAAATAAACTAGTTATGAAGCATGTAATTAGAAAAATGACAATTGATAACAAATTGTAATGCATAGATAGTTAATTAACTAAAAATGATAAAGATGTAAAAATAAATGAAAATCATAAGTGTGCCTATGGTGATGTGAAAAGTTCCAAATTTGGTGAAGAGTTGAGAGTACAAGTTCTTGAAGATCTGAGTTTACAGGTCCTCTAAGAGTGCTACATTTTTTACAATCGTAGTTGTTGTAGGTTTCTTAGAAGTTGGTTTAATTTGACTATTTAGTTACATTGCAATTGCTACAATTAACTTAAAAAATGTTGCAAAATTCCTGAACAATTACTGCAACTCCATCCAATGACTTTGATACAACTTTAATTGTATTCCATTACTATTAAATAAAATATGATTAGACCAATTGGACATAATCATTTGGATAGACAATTTTCATCATATGAAGACCCAACTACCTAATGGAAAGTTTATGAAAAGCCTATGCAAAGAGTCTCAAAATTGTAGACATAATTGACTCACAACCTTTAAAAATAAGATACCTTGGAATATGACCAACAAACTAGTTGTAAACACCTCTAAAAGAATCATTTAAACAAGAAGAATTTGGGGAAACAACTCCATTAGACAACACCTAACTAACTGTGCAGGAATAATTAAAGAAAAAAGACATGTAATACATTATGCAATGGCACTTATTGAATGAAAAACCTATTCTAACCTATCCTAACCTACACTAGCTAGCAAACAAGATTTAATCAAATAAAACCATTCAATGGTTCTATGAAATATCTGCCCTTTCTTATCAACATACAATGCTTTGCATGCTTGTGTGCAATAAAAAAGAGTTGCAATATTAGTAGGAACTTAATAAATAGTTGTAGTACTTTTATAAAGACACTAACAAACTCACTTACAACTTCATACTGATAATACATATTATTGTTTTAAAGTGGATGAGAGAGATGAAGTCATTCTTCTTTAGCTGCAACTGAAAATTTAGTTTCATCTTCAATTGTATCTTCATACTTGGATGCAAACATAATTTGTGATGCTTCATCTCAGCTAGATGTCTAACGGGACATCCTCATGAAAGAACAAATTTATAACCCTCCTTGTTGGCTTTGTGTTGACGGGTTACTTCTTCATCCTCTTGTTGAATTGTCTCGTCCATTTTGTGTGACTGATTTGACAAAAACATAGAAATTTATGCACTTTTCTCTTGTTGCTCATGGTTTTGCTCAGTAAAGATACTTGTTTAGCATCAAAATCTAAGAAAAAACTATCTAAGTCATCCCAAAAATTTTCTTCATTTATATCTTTCTACTTTTCAACACGAGAGGACCGATTTTGGCTTTATGGCAACTCTCTTCTTGAAGTAGGAGATCAGATTTAACATCAGGTTCAACTTGCTCAACAATCTTGTGTATGTTAATTTCTTCATTTTGCAAAACAAAGTTGTCTTCATTTTCCTTCTCATAAACCTATTATCACTAAGGTTTGGACCCTAACTAAGCCTAGACTTAGCTAACTTGTGACACATGGGACTACCTCCAAGTTGTGGGTACCATATAATGGAAGTAGACCTCCAGAGAGGGCTAGTTCCTTTTGGAATTTCCTAAAACTACTAAATCTTGCTGAGAAAATGGATAGAGAAATGATTATAAATAAAAATCTAATTTATTCAAGCAATGATGCACCAAAAATGTTTTATTTATTCTGATATTAAAGTGGTTGATTACAACTATATCATCTAAGAAAATAGATATTGCTCACAATCTACCAATGTCTAAGTAGACCATAAACATTTCATATGAAGGCAACTTGTCTAGCTTGCATAAAGATGATATGATGTTTTCATACAATTTTGCTTGCTAAACAAAGTTTACACACAACATATAACCTAATCAACACATAGAACTACTTGCCAAAAGCATGTCATTGATGAATTAAAACCAAAGGATGGAAAATATCACAATAGATTTCATAAAATTTTAAACAACATCATGAACTTGACAAGATAGTATGCATTGACAACATGTTTCTCATTGATATTGAAGAAACATTTGATTACAATATATGAAAATGCTTCAAAAAACTCAATACATTTGAGTTACAAGACATCTTTTCTGTACATACAGAAAGAAAAGAAAGAACTAACTAAAAATGAATTACAAGTTTGCCTTTTATTGAAGTGTTGCTCCAACAATTTGAATTTCGAAATCTTGGCTCCTTTTGGCATGATGACTCAGCTGGCTTGTTGAGTGTGTTGGTTGCTCCCTTGCTTGAAATTAGGTGGCTAACTAATTATGAATTTTGAAATTCAAATGTGTTGGGTGAGCTAACTTGAAAACTCCCCAAAATCAGGGTTGTAACTGGAGATTTGGAGTTGACTTGCTCCCAAACTACCCCTTGGTTGATGACTCACACCTTAAAGTCTTCAAATCAAGGGTAAAGTTGCTGATTTGGCTTCAAAATTCCCCAAAAAGTGGGATTTTGCCTTTTGGACGACCCTCTTTTGGCTCAGATTTAAATTTGAACTTGGTGGAATCAATAGAAAATTTGAATTTCAAAATCCAAATCTTGTTGCTAATGATCTTTAATAATAGGGATATGATTCCTATTCCATTTGTTTCTCTATGATTTGACACTTGTTCTCCTATTCTGAAGTTGCATTCCTTATGTTGTCTTAGGACTACTACTACATGTGTGACTGTGATTGAGAAACAAATCATTGTCTTGTATTTTAGTCTGCCACTATTCTTCTATTATATCAAAACTCATTGTTTGAGACCTTGACAAGCCTGGATCTTTTGACTACTCTTTACTTTTTACTTGGTTGTTGTATCACTAACTTGATTCCTTTGTGGACTGAGTTTTGATTTCATTTTGTCATCTTCTAGATCTGCAACTTTTGATAGTCATTGCTAAAATCATTGTTACTGCTAGACTTATAACAGTCCCAAAGACTATGATATTTATCTTTGCTTTGTAGCATGTTGTCAAGATTGTTTTGTATGTTGCACTCTTTTCTTTGGATGAGCTCTGTGACATGAAGATGCTCTGATATTGTTTGGAAGCTTTGCTAAGGACTACAATTTCTTGGCAATGCCATGAACTCTAAGGCTATATTCTATATGATGCCATGACTACTCTCATTAGCACCCTTGTTCAAACCTTGAAAGCTTTTAAACACAATGCAAACTTCTAGTCATTTTTATGGCAAATAAGAAGATTGTCTTTCTATTTGACAAAGATATTATCATTGTATCCTTGGCATAAAAATATGTTGCAACCATAACTGCCTTATAAGACCCAAAGCTACTCTCAAACTATAAAATGTTCAAACATGCAATGGCTTCATGAATACTACTATTGCCTAGCAATAGTCTTGTGCAGTATCTTTTATGTGCTTTGACTATCAAAAGGATTGGTTGTCCTCTGAAGGAACATGGACTTAGACTCATCTTGTATTAGGAGATTGTATTGTAACTTTGTATATGTCCTAGTGACATTATGTATAGTCATTGTTCTCATCCCTTGTGACTATCTTTGTAGCTTTTCTTTAAAGTTTTGTCAGTGTCATTATATCTTGTATATTCTTTACTATTTTGGGTTGCTTACCTTGGATATTTTGAGTAACAAGGACTAAATTACTTCTTTTGATCTCTAGCCGCTATGTTTGATCCTTGATATTGTTCACATCAACAATAATCATTGTTGTTCCTGACCCCTGGATTGTTTCTATGACTTTCTCCCTATAGCACTTTATGAGGATTATCTCAAATTTTTAGCTTTGGCTTGTAGTAAAGCATCTAGCTTTGTGACTGAGAATTAAATCTATGGCTATGAAAGTAATTTGCCTTCAAGGCCAAGACTGTTATGATAATGGCTTGTTGCAACAAAACATTAAATAGTTGTCCTCTATGATTTAGACTATTGGCACTGACTGAATTCACCTTGGTGGGTTGCAAAACTTGTTTCAAACTCATACAACCTGCCATAATAGGCTTCTCCACGCATTTATTTCTTCATTACATATCCCTATGCTTTGATAGCAATGTGTGATCTTCATTTTCTTACATAGCAAGGCTACTATGGAACTTTGTATTTGAACATTATATGTTTATGGACTGAAATTATATCCTTTGTCTTCAAATTTTAAGTTCCATGGCATCATTGTTATTTAGGACTATATTATTGACTAAATATCATCATTTTACCTCTACTCTTACATCCTCTGGCCCATTTTTCTCTTGAAGATATAGATCTTGTATTTCATTGTCATATCTCCTTCTTATTAACTGTTACAAATTAGTTTTCTATGTATGATAATTATTGGACTATCCTAGGAGACTTGATAGTCATTTGACGTTTGAAAATGGTTCTTGACTACTGCAATGGTAATACATTGTCATCATTGTACCCTTTCATGAGAATGATGCTATTATTCTATACGGTTTTATCTGACCCTTCAAACATTATCAAGGCTACAAACTAGCCACAATGTACCTTTACCATATTGTCACTGCTTTTTGACTATGTAACTTGAGACAATCATTGTTTTTAATACTTATCATTGTTATACTGCTATATGCTTTGTGATCTAATCACAAACTACCCTTGACAAGGTCTGATTTCTTTGATAGTGATCTGTTGTAGCATATCTTGTTATGTGATTGCCCCTAAAATGGATGCTAAAAGACAGTGATTGTTGCATCTTTGATTTCCATTGGTGTATATATGGTGTGATTTAGCCTTGTCATTGGGTGATCGTGCTATGAGTTCTTTGTCACTCCATTTCTTCTCATTGTATTAACACAGACCTATAATTATGTGATATGTCTTTGATTTGAAAATATCTTATCCCTTGTTGCTCCTCTCTCTTCTTCCCACTATTATCTTATTTAATGAAACTATTGCTCCCACATGATTGATCTTGGTGCATGCTTCCTAGATCTGTTGCTTACACATTTTGCCTTCTCAAATCTAGACAAACACTGCTCCTTCATTAAATATAACTGATGTTATTTCTCTCTGAAAATCTGTTCAACTAAAACCTAATGCTCTTGGCGGCTAGTGTTGTGCAAAATAGAAACTAGGTTTTTAACATTTACGAGTAAACTCAATCACACCAACTGACCATGACAAGGGTTGGAGCTAGGAAATTTTTGAACAAAATAATACTACAAAAACCCTCCCAAACACAAGGCACGTGGCCTTATCTAAAAATACATCTCCCACATGTCATGAAAACAAAAATGAGTTTCTTTGCATAAAGACTTTTATTTTTGCAAGACCCCGTTTAAATCTTTCAAAAAATATAGAACCCAAAGATCTAGAAACCTAATCAGAAGGCCAATATTAATAAACATAACCCAAAAATAAGACTTAATATATAATTTATACTTAAAAGTGTAAATTGGATATATAATTTATACTTAAAAGTGTAAATTGGATAACTAAACCAACACCTTGTCATCAACACATGAACAAAATTCCTCTATGATGTTAGAGAACATGTCTTCATTGATTTCTAAACTTGTTGCAAATGATATTGGCTCTTAGTTATTGTTCTTCGTGGATCTGAAATTCATTTTTTCTAGTAATTGAAAAACTCTAACAATCTTAAGTGCTTTGAATGAAAACTATGATTCTAGAAAAACAAGAAAAAGCTTCTAAGAAACCTAAAGACTCTCCTAGCTTGACACCATCCCCGACAATGACACAAAAATTGATTGGCCTCAACTATATACATAAGAGGTTGGTGCAGCATGTCATGCACTCAATGTGATCAGATGTGCACAATGGGGTAGCTTAATGTCTTGAGAAGAGGTTGATTTAATTATCAACCACGGACGTATCTTCTTTGATGATTTTGACACTATATGTGCACTAAGGAAGCCTTCTGAGTTGTTCTAGCGTTGTGTATAGAAAATAAATTAAAACAATAAACTAAACTGAAAACATAACAATGTTGGAAATAAAACTAACTACACGACAATGGTTGTGGGTAGACTAGTTATTTGCAACAGTAGTGGTTGCAAGCAGTCTGGTTTAAAAGTAATGAAATTAAATATGCTAAAACAAAACCTATCTTAAACAACTGATCATTAACAGTAAAGCATAATGAATAACAATCTAAACTAATACAAAACTAAAGTACAATGGAGTCACAGTTCCTCAAGTGGCCCTTGCTTAAGTGGCTTCAAACTTAGTCATTAGCATTCAACATTCAATCTACAAGCTTCATTGCTCAAATAATTTTCTTATTGTAAATCAAAGATTACATGGACATATATCAGACTTGTTGATTGAACATGGACACCATTAACAAGACTCAACACTAACTGGATGCTCTCCCCTTTTATATATCTATCACAACTCAACAAGATCCAACATTTGTAAATAGAGTCCTGAAGTTGGATTAATTATAGAATCAACAACTTATTAGATCCCATTAAAGAAAGGAGATGAGTTATTCTTCTCATGACTAATAATAAAGATCTAACTAAAATGAGTTGAGAGAGTTTTAATCCTCTTCAAACTCTTACAACATAATTGTGGCTGGAAATGGGTCACAATGACTTATGATTCATAATTTATTGTTTACAAAAGTTTCTCCATGATTACTTGTATTCAATAACTTTCAAATCCACAAGAACATCAAGAGGTAGAAGAGTTCAAATTGAATTAGAACTCAATCTTTAATTGTTGCTTGAAAATTTGCTAATTTATCTCAATCAACTTCTGGTGAATGCTACTTATTAACTATTGCAGATCAACTCAAATGATTTAAAGGGTTTTTAGATCTCATTTTAAGCTTTCCGAATCATTTTGAATATTTGTTTTTTAAGGAAATGAGTGAGATATGACCATTTTACTGAAACTTGTTTTTTGACTTTTTCAAGACTTCTAGTCAACAACTACATCTATCAATTACCAATGTGTTCCTCCTTCTTTCTAGCTACATGAACGACTCAAACCACTCAAAAATAACATTTTAATCCTCCTAAAATACATTACATTCAACAATAACCATTTATTATAATATTTAACTATTATTTAACACTAATTAGCTAGACATACAAATGCATATCAAACATAATTTAACCTAGTTAATGCTTCATAAAACCAAGGTAGTGTTTGGAAATGACTTGGAAGGACACTATAATGATGACGTAAAGTGTCACAAATCATGGAATAATATGGTCAACTTATAGGCTCATCAAATCTTATGCTCCTTGTGAAGGAGACATTTTTTATGATGACTATAGCAGATTAACTTTTCATACTTCCTTGCCATGCCTCACAAAACAATGAATTAATTTTGTGGGTACTACAAATGCACTTTCAAGATCTATGTACTCTCCTATCATGCGAGTAGCCAATGTGTGTGTGTGTGTGTGTGTGTGTGTGTGGGTGTGTGTGTGTGTGTGTGTGTGTGTCTATGTATATGTATATGTATATGTATATATGTATATATGTATACATCTACATATACATATATATGTATATATGTATATATGTATATATGTCTATATGTATACATCTACATATACATATATATGTATATATATGCATATATATATGTATATGTATATGTATATGTATATATATGTATATGTATATGTATATGTATATGTATATTTATATGTATGTATATATGTATATATGTATAAATATTATATGTATATATGTATACATCTACATATATACATGTATACATATGTATATGTATATGTATATGTATATGTATATGTATATGTATATGTATATATGTATAAAATGTTTATACATATATACATAAACATTTTATATGTATACATATATACATACATATACATATACATATGTATATATGTAGATGTATACATATATACATACACACACACACACACATATATAGATATACATACACACACACATATATACATACATAAATATACATATGTGTATATGTATATGTACATGTATATACAATATATATATACATGTACATATAGATATATATGTCTCTCTCTCTCTCTCTCTGTGTGTGTGTGTGTAAAGAGTATAAGGAGGTCGAGACGTAGCATTGCAAGCACAAATAGATAGAGTTCTAAATGAATAAATGAATTTTATTGATGTCCACGAAATCTAGCATTCTAAGGGACCAAGATGCACTTTAATCTGTTTTCAAGTTCTTTTCCATGTTGGATATTTTGTTAAGTGAACTTTGTTGTTTTGTGAAGCCTTGTCTTTTCAAAAATCTCATTCAAATTGCCCACCTTCAATTCTCTATCAAACTAGCTATGAGTATCTTCATAAGTTGCACACTTCATAATGAAAGGCCATTCTATTTCCATTGCCCTCTTGCTGCAAAAAAAACACATCCTTTCTTTTCAATCTTATTTGGGCACCTTCCATCGACAAGTTTCACATCTCAAATGGTGAGATACAATCCTTAACTACACAATTAAAATTTTGGCCTTTTGTTGAGTGCAGATTTCAAATAAGCTTTTTCATCATGCTCCCAAGTAGAGGTAAATTGTTTAATATAGTATTCTTTTTTTCTACCTATCTATTTTGTCCATGTGGCATTTTTGTACCTATGGGTGGTCATTCATATAAAACAATATCTAAGTATCAATATTATATTATAATTAAGGATATTAACCATACCATTAATAATGATATGAACATGGAATGGTGGTATGACCATTGTTAAAAATTGCACTACTATTAGTAATAGCTTGTATGTTTATAACAAATTAAATTTAAGTTCAAGATATGCAAATGAGGTATGGAAAATTTGTATACGTAGTATCGTGGAGAATTAATTGGAATAATGTCGATTTTTTGAGAAACCAATATCGAGGGAAACAATGGTCTATCATTGTTGGACAATAATTAAATATAATTGTATAAGAATAAAGAGAATTTTAATAATTCCTTAAAAGAAATATGGGGATGTCCCCGCAATGCAACAGTAGTTGCGAAGCCCTATTGATAGGGTAGTCCCGGTTTGAATCCCTTGCAGGTCGATTTTGGATAGAGTTTCAACTGTGGGCCCCGCATGTTGGAGGAGAAAACATGGTTTGTGTAGCAGGAGAAGGTGATTATTGACGATGCAAGGCGACATATGGAGTTGTTGGTGTGTGTATCACTAGTAGGTGAAGGTGAGGAAGGAGGCAAAGGGGCAGTGCATGGCATGCATAACTGGAGGTGTGGATGGTAGTGCCATGGGGAGATAAGGATGGAGTATGGTATGGAGTGGAGGGTTGAAGGCTCATAGGAGGAGAAAGATGTAGAGGTGAAGGGAGTACTAGTGGTGTGTGTGCGAAGGTGATGGAGTGTTGATGTTGTGGTGGCTAGGAGAGGTGGTGCGGAAGAGAAGAGATAGGAGAGATGGCAGGGGTGAAGGGTATCCCATAGAGATTAGGCGGAGTGAGCTAGGTTGATGGTTGGAGGTGGAAGAGAGATGATGGTGTAAGTGGAATAGCATAGGTGTTGGAGGAGTTGGTGGATGTTGATGTAGAAGGAATGGCAGAGGATCGAAGGTGTTGGAGGTTGGTGGTCGATGGTGATGTGGAGGAATGGTAGAGGATAAGAGGTGTTGGAGGATGGTGGTGTGTGGTGGAGGTATACGACAATGGAGGACATAGGGGGAGATACAAACCATAAAGGTGTTTTGGATTATGGCAAAAATAGGTTTTGAAGGGGCCCTGAAAGCCTTTACAAAATGGATTCTAAAAGATTTAGAATCAAAGCAAAAAAAGTATCCAAAACAAGATAGACTGTGAATTATAGAATATTACAAACAATAGCCAAAGAGATAGCAAAAGCCCAAATGGGTAGCAAAAAACCAGCAGAAAGACCAAACCCACAAACAAACAGAACTAGCAGACCAACTACATGAGGCTCTTGAGGGTTTCAACCACCTTTGCCTCCAAGGTACTCATCTTTTCAGCTACAGCCTTAATTTATTTGTAGTCCTCGTTCTGAGTGGCTACTTTCTTCTTCATATTGCCTCACATCCTCTTACTATGTCCTTCATCAGCTTGAATCACATCAGTATCATCTCCAATGGTAACAATAGTCTCGTCCTGTTGCATTCTATCAAAGTTGTTCACCATTGCATTCATGGCATCAATAGTTTGCTTGATAATCTTATGGCTACTAGACATAATAGTCTTGAGGGTGGCCTGGATTTTCTCATAGCCAACTTCGCTTCAAACCCTTTTTTCATTTGTTCAATACCTTCTCCAGACCTTTGAATGCCCTCCAATACCAATTTTTTCTCCTCCTCTGAACACTACCCAGCCTCTTTCTGATTGCCTTGAATATTACCCATAGGAATGGCCTCCATTTTACTTCTCAATTCCCTCTAATTAAGTCTGACCTCTTTCAACTCATGAAACAACCACTTAAACATATTGAAAGTATCAATGGTATGTTCCCTTTCTATACCAAGCACATCTCCATAGTCCTCCTTCTTATCATTGAGCTCAACACATTTAGGATGAAGATCCTCATGAATCGTAACACTAATATTAGCAGTAGTAGTGTTGGGGAGCGACAGAGGGGGAGACTAGAGGTTTTGACTACCTGAAGCCATACTACCCTCCTTCTCACCCACAGAGACCTCAAGGTTAACTTTAGGGCCACTCGAAATAGGGGAATCCTTAGCCACCGAAGTAGAGGACGAAGAAATTATTGGCATTATGGATGAATTTATTATGTGTTGCATTGATGTTTTGTCATTGATGTCAACACTAGCTGTTATGGTTGGTTACCGACATACAGGTTTTGGTTACCGGTAGAAGATCTAGTGTTACCGGCAGAAGAGACTATCTGTTGGACACTTCCGGCATGTTTGGATCAATGGAGTATGTTTGATTTTATGTGTTACATCTTCCTGGAGCATGTTTTGGTTAGTTGGTATTGACTTAGTGATCAAATGCTATCACACACTCTTGTAAACCCTTACTGGCATTGGTTTAAGGTTTAACCAGTAGAGCTTTCACTGAGGAATCTTGACAAGATGCATAAGTGGTGTTGGTGAGGCTTCTACATAGATTTCAGGATGTTGAAGATGTTCTTTGATCGTGCTTCAAACAGCTTGAAGACATTGCTTTAGCGTGGTGGACCCATAATAGGTTTGGTGCCCATCTAGGTTATGGACCGGTATCATGTTAACATGTACTCTACACGTTACCGGGATGTTTTGAGATGTTCTATGGATTAGTTATTGTTGTTTTAGTCTTAAGACGACATGGCATATCATTGTAATATGGATTTATGTAATGAACTTATTGTAATATCTTTTAGGTGGCTGACCTAATTGGTTTAGGCCTTCAGGTTGGTATAAAATTATGTAAGATCTCATTGTAGATCAAGGAATGGGAATGTGGAAGAAGTGTCGTGGTCTTGAAATGCAATATCATATGCAAAGGAGATTTGGTCAATCATAGGTGGTTGAATTGGGATTAAGGAAGAGGTCAAAGGCCTCTGGTATTGAGCTTAACTAGGAGTGTAATCAGGCATGGTAGATGCTATCTCTGGCAGTTCATTACTCTTGATTGTTGTCCTTTTTATCTTGAGGTGGTTATAACCTCTCTATAGTCAGTGAACAATTGATTAACCCCCCCCCCCTCTCAGTTGTTCACCGGTTATCCTAACAATTGGTATCAGAGCTTTGGTCCTCTTTTGCAGAAGCTTAACTGCTCGAGGTAGATCCTATGGAAACTAATCCACTGGCAACTATTTTCAGAAGAGAAATCCCTAAGCTTGATGGAACAAATTATGGGATATGGAAAATTCGAATGGAGACTCATCTTAGATGTCTTGGCAAGGATATTTGAGAGATCACTGAGAAAGGATACACACATTATGATTCGGCATCCGGCAATCCTACTCCTACAGACTTGGACAAGAATATTGAAAATGATTGCAGAGCTAGAGAAGCCCTCTTGTGTACACTTACTGATCAACAGATCATGGGATTGACTGATAAATCATTTGCTAAGGTTATGTGGGATAAATTGCAAACTCTAAATGAAGGTGATCCTACTGTCAAAATTGCTAAACTTGATGGTTACCGGGTAAGATATGAAAACTTGAAGATGGAAGATAATGAAATAATTGTTGTGTTTATTGAAAGAGTAAATGAGATTGTTATGGGAATTCAATGTTGTGGAGGATTTCTAAGTGAAGATGAAATAGTTTCCAAAGTCTTGAGAGACCTTCCATCGACTTACAAGATGAAGGCAACTGTAATTAATGAGTTGAGAACAATGGCTAACTCTTCAGTTAAGAAAGACATTTTGATTGGGAAATTATCTACTTTTGAGCTTGAAGAATTTGGATCTTCTGGAGCTGTAAAGTCTGAACCTTCTTTTCATGCATCATCATCATCATCTACCAGAAAAAGTGATTGGAAAGTCCTATATGCAAAATAATTGGAAGATATGAGGAAAGAAGATGAAGAATTTGAGCAACTTGAAGCCTTATTTGCTAGAAGAGTACCTAAAGGATCGGCATGAAGTAAGTATGAAGGAAAAGCACCTTTTAAATGTTTGGCATGTAATAAGATTGGTCATTTTGCATCTAGATGTCCTGAAAGGAATGCAAGATTTGAGGAAAGAGTTAAGAAATCATTTAAGCCTAACCAGAATAGATCAAAGGTAGAGGTACTATTTCTCTGGTTGGTAAGCATAATACTGACAATGTCTATTATGTAGAAGGTTTAAAGCATAATATTTTAAGTGTTGGTCAATTGGTGAACAAGGGTTTCCAACTTTAGTTTAAAGATAGAAAATGCAAAACCATTAACAAGACTGGTTTGGAAATTGCAACCAGTATTCAAACTAGAGGTAACATCTTTCACTTGAACACTAGTAATAAGACATGTTTGATTTCTCATATTGATGAGAGTTGGTTATGGCATAAGAGGTTGTGTCATGTTAATTTTGATTGTATTGTTAATATCAGTTCAACTAAGGCAGTTAGAGATATACCTAAGATTATGAAGCCTCATAATCTAGTTTGTGAGGAATGTCAATTAGGAAAGCAAGTTAGAACTTATTTTAAGAGCATACATGATAAATCTAATTATGTACTTGATTTGATTCACACTGACTTATGTGGTCCAACAAGGACTAGAATCTTTCAAGGCGATAGGTATTTTTTGTTGAATATTGATGACTATTCTAGAATGATATGGGTGACTTTTCTTAGGGAGAAGTCTGAAGCCTTTGAGAAATTCAAGATCTTTAAAGCAAAGGTTGAAACAGAAATTGGATTGAAAATCAAATGTCAAAGATTAGATCAAGGAGGTGAGTTCACTTCTCACAAATTTAATAGTTATTGTGAGACAAATAGAATTAGGAGATAGTTATCTGCACCTCGGACTCCTCAGCAAAATGGAGTAGTGGAAAGAAAGAACAAAACCATTTTGGATGCAACAAGATCTATGATGATGGAAGCCAAATTGCCTCACATCTGCTGGAGAGAAGCAGTGAGTACAACAGTCTACACATTCAACAGAGTTCACATCAAAGGTGAAACCGGTAAGACCCTTTATGAATTATGGTTTGGACATACACCTACTGTTAAATATTTTAGAATTTTTGGAAGTAAATGCTATATCAAAAGACATGATTCAATTGGAAATTTTGATCCTAGATGTGATGAAGGGATATTTCTTGGTTATTCAATTCAAAGGAAAGCATATAGATGTTATAACAAAAGATTGCAGAAAATTGTGGAGAGTGCTAATGTGAAAGTGGATGAGCAATTCCGAAATCAATCTATATCATATGATAGGGAACCGATAGTGAAAATGATAATAACTGAATCAGCAATGCCTCAATCAGTACAGGAAATTGAAACAGTTACATCGGCACAATCAGAAAATTCAACTATGACTGATGATCAGAGCAATGAACCTGAAGTTCAGAAGACACCAAGGTATGTAAGATTAAATCATTTTGAAGACCAAATCATTGGGGACAAGAACAAGGGAGTTATGACAAGAAGAATACTGACAAATGAAGAGGTGTGTCTTATTTCTCTAATTGAACCAACATCTGTTATTGAATCTTGTAAGGATAAACATTGGTTAAAGGCTATGGAAGATGAATTAGATCAGATAGAGAAAAATAAAACTTGGACTTTAGTTCCCCGACCTAAAAATAAGAATGTTATTGGAACTAAATGGGTTCTTAGGAATAAAATGAATGCAGATGGTCAAGTTGTAAGAAACAAGGATAGATTGGTTTGTAAAGGATATTCTCAAATGGAAGGAATTGATTATGGTGAGACATTTGCACCTGTAGCTAGAATTGGAGTTGTTAGACTATTTCTTGCCTATGCAGCTTATAAAAACTATGAGGTTTATCAAATGGATGTTAAATGTTCTTTTTTGAATGGTGAACTTGAGAAGTATACATTGAGAAACCTGATGGATTTTCACTGACAGATGATAAAGATATGGTTTGCAGATTGAAACAAGCTCCTAGAGCTTGGTATGCAAGGTTGGATAAATATCTTTTGAAGCTTGGTTTTACTAAAGGCGGTGTTGATAGTAATTTATATTATAAAATTACTGATGATGATATTTTGATTATTGAAGTATTTGTTGATGATATCATTTTTGGAGGAGAAGATAAATTGTGCATGGAATTTGCTAACAACATGAAGAATGAATTTGAAATGTCTATGATTGGTGAGATGAAAGTTTTCTTAGGTTTGCAGATTACTTAAACTGACAAAGGCATCTTTATCTGTCAAACTAAGTATCTGAGGGAATTGTTGAAGAAGTTTGGTATGGATAATTCCAAACCAGTAAGTACTCCTATGGTGACAAGTGAAAAATTATCTATCAAGGATACTTCTACACCAGTAAATCTGACAAGGTATAAGTCTATGATTGGTGGCTTGCTATATTTAACTCAGACTAGACCGGATATTATGAATGCAGTAAGTATTGTTTCTAGATATCAAAGTAATCCAAAAGAAAATCATGAATGTGCAGTAAAGAGGATATTCCAGTATTTGCAAGGAACAACAGAATATGACTTATGGTATTCTAAACATGATGATTTCACTTTATGTGCATATATTGACTCAGATTGGGCAGGAGATACCGATGATAGGAAGATCACTTTTGGTGGAGCTTTCTTTCTTGGAAAGAAACTGGTTTCATGGATTAGCAAAAAATAGTCATGCATTTCTTTATCTACTGTAGAAGTTGAATATGTTGTAGCAACAACTAATTGCACTCATGTCTTGCGGATGAAGCAAATGTTGAAGGATATTAGGGTAAATTGTAGTGAACTGGTAGTTATCTACTGTGATAACTCTGCGGCTATTGATATGTCTAAGAATCCAGTATTTCACTCCAAGACTAAGCATATATCAATAAAGTATAACTTTCGGAAGGACAAGGTAGAAGGAAAGGAAGTCAAATTGGTTTATGTGAACACTAAAGAATAGATTGCAGATATATTCACTAATTGTCTAAGGAATCATTTGAGTATTTGAGAGATAGGTTAGGGGTTTCTACCCCTCCGGATAAATTGATTATGTGTTTCATTGATGTTTTGTCCTTGATGTCAACACTAGTTGTTATGGTTGGTTACTGACATATAGGTTTTGGTTACTAGTAGAAGATCTAGTGTTATCGACAGAAGAGATTGTCTGTTGGACACTTCCGGCATGTTTGGATCAATGGAGTATGTTTGATTTTATGTGTTACATGTTCCTGGAGCATGTTTTGGTCAGTTGGTATTGACTTGGTGATCGGATTCTATCATACACTCTTGTAAACCCTTACCGACATTGGTTTAAGGTTTAACCGGCAGAGCTTTCACCCAGGAATCTTGACAGGATGCATAAGTGGTGTTGGTGTGTCTTATACATGGATTTCAGGATGCTGAAGATGTTCTTTGATCGTGCTTCAAATAGCTTGAAGAAATTGCTTTAGCGTGGTGGACCCAGAATAGGTTTGGTGCCTATCTAGGTTATGGACCGGTATCATGTTAGTGTGTACTCTACACATTACCAGGATGTTTCAAGATGTTCTATGGATTGTTTATTGTTGTTTTGATCTTAATCCGACATGGCATATCACTATAATATGGATTTATGTAATGATCTTATGTAATATCATTTAGGTGGCCGACCTAATTGGTTTAGGCCTTAGGGTTGGTATAAAATAATGTAAGATCTCATTGTAGATCAAGGAATGGGAATGTGGAAGAAGTGTCATGGTCTTGAAATGCAATATCATATGCGAAGGAGATTTGGTCGATCATAGATGATCGAACTGGGATTAAGCAAGAGGTCAAAGGCCTCTGGTATTGAGCTTAACCAGGACTGTAATCAGGCATGGTAGATGTTATCTTTGGCAGTTCATTACTCTGGATTATTGTCCATTTATCTTGAGGTGCTTATAACCTCTTTGTAGTCAGTGAGACTCTTTTGTAATGAGCAGTACGCTCTAGGCAGTGTGCCTTCCTGCATGTGCAGGCCCCTCATTGTATCACATACTTTCTGTAGAAGTATCATCTGACTGTGGGTAGGCTTCCCACTGTGGTTTTTCCCTTTTCAATTTTTCCACGTACAAATCATGGTGTTATGTGGTATGGTTGCTTTGCATTGATTATATGTTTAACTGTTAAGTCATATTATTTATCGGTATTTGTTTCTACTTTACCGGTACTTAATCTGGTTAAAGGTCATTAAGTGGATTAATTGATATAATTTGTTAACAATTGATTCACCCCCCCCCCCCTCTCAGTTGTTCACCGATTATCCTAACAGAAATCACAACTTTCTTCTGCCCTTTTCTGCCTTTTTCCCATAGGAGACTTGGTCATTTGGATCTTTTTAGTCTTAGATTTTTTAAGAGGGGGAGGAGACTCAACTTCATAATCTGAGTCAGAATCCTCACCGCTCGACTCTCCAGCACTAGTAGCATCCTTAGTGGGGGTCTGAATAGAAACATTCGGGGTAGGCAGGGCACGAAAGTGGGAATCAATCAGGACTAAAAGCCCTTCATGAAGGATAGGGAATTTGGTAGGGTTCTTCTCATGGTCTTTGAAATTGGCCCATAAAGCAGACATAAGATAGAATGAAAAGGACATTTTAACCCCATAATGAAAATGGTTCATAATAATAAAATGATGTCCATAAATTCTAGAGAAACGGCCATCTAGGGTTAAATAATCCATGATTAGCTTAAGGAGTTTTGCCCAGAAGCTCTTGATCATAGAAATATCATAGTAGCTAGCAGTCTTGTTCACTAGCTTAGCTCTCTCTTCTTCATTCTTTGGAAATTTCTATACAGCCTCCTCAGTATAAGTCCTATCTCTATAAAACTTCATACCCGCAGTCGATAGGTCAGTGACTTGGGCAATGAGGCTCTCATAAACCAACACCTTCCACCCGTAGACAGTAATAGTCCCATCTTTCGAGTGCCTGCCAAAATAGCTGGTAACATCCCTGTTTGGACCTTGTAGCCTTTCAATGTAAGGGGTAAAACCCCCTTTCTTTAGAAGTCCCCAGAGATTCTCCTTTTTCTTCAACTACACACAATTTGGTGGCTTAGTTCTCTTCCTAGTGGCCCCCATTCTCAACTTCTCTCTGTGAATAGAAACACTTACAACTTGCACTCTAAAGAACAAAGCCCACAAAATACCAATATACACCCATAAATCATGTGAAATAACTCCACACTTATTATTTTGTCCTCCTTGTCCACATGCCAAAATCGGAAAGGAGTCGGTCTTTCTAGATTCACTACTAGTCATGATGGCACAAATTATCATTAATATCTTTACCTCGACTCCTACATTAAGTATAAGCATGAATAGATCAGCCTCCAGCTTGTCTCCATTGGTCCAACTCAATCGACTTTTGCTAATAACCACTTTATTTGCAAGGTAGTTGGCCACGACATTACACTCCCTATAGGTATGGGATATGAAACATTTATAAAAAGTTTTAATAATATCCCTTTTTTTTTTAATCCAAATTTCAACATTCCAAGAGGATTTGGAAATACCCCTTAAATAGTTTATAATATTTTTTGAATCTCCCTCCAACCAAACACAATTGAAATCATGTTGTCTAGCAAGAGTGAGGATTTAATAGGCTCCAATGGCTTCAACAAGATGGTTAGTATGTGTTCCCAATGGGATCACCATCACTAAAAGAAAGTTGCCATTATGATCACACATCACTCCCCTTCATCCTATCAGCCCAGGGTTACCTTTGATCACCCCATCAAAATTAATTTTGGCCCAACCATGAGGAGGATTTCTCCAACCAAGATTAGGTCTAGTATTAGGATTGGGTCCAACAAACTGAAACATACCATAATCAATTTCCCAAGCATTGGAAACCCTGATCTCATAGTCTTTAAGGCCACTACTCTGAGTCTTACACTTTAAAATGACAATAGAGATATTATCAATTATGGCTCTATGAATTTTCCTAAAAATAATCTCAGGCTGAAGATAGGTCTCCCTGAAGATTTGATTATTTTGCTCCTTCCATAAACCCCATGCCACATGAGAAAACATAAAGGACCATAAATATTATAATAAATAATTCCTAGTAGGCGCCCTCCATTGGTCAACAAACTCCCTAACCATTCCAAAAAAGATCCAGCAAAGATCCCACCTCTGAAGAACTTGACTCCAAACTTCCATCGAATAAGCACAGTGCAGAAAAATATGATCAATAGATTCAGCTTCCTTCAGGCACAAATAACATCTATTAGGTATAGAAAATCCCCTCTTACAAAGGTTATCAAAAAGGGAAGCCAAAAAAACATGTTAATCTTAGGTATTAAATGCTTCATCTAGACTTTAGACCACTGTGGAATAGAAGGATCATTACAATAATCCGCAGAAGCAACAAAGAATTTACCAGTAGAGGAAAACCTCCATATCAATTCATCTTCAGAGCTATTCTCTAACCCAAAGGAGTTTAGAGAAACCTGCAACTGGGCAAGAGATGGGTGAATAACAGAGAGATTTACCAATGTACCTTCAACCCAATAGTCCACCACCATCGATCCAAAAGAAGCAATACAAACATCTCTAAAATTCCCCAGCTAAGGATCAAGGGCCAGCGGCCTCTTACCAATTCGGCAATCATCCCAAAAATATATACTCCTTCCATTTACAACCTTCCAGAATGCTCCATGATTAGCGACATCCCTATCCTTGATAATGTTATTCCACAGATATGATCCAGCAGGGATTTGAGAGGAGTTCAGAAAATCCTGAAAATAATGAACATTGAAGAGATATTTGTTATGCCAGATAGTATTCCATTTTTTTTCCATACTCATAGGTCCTCCACACTTATTTAGCCAAGAGAGATGAATTGAAAGACTTAATACTTATAATCCCCAGATCCTCATATTTTCTAGGTTTACAAACATTCTCCCATGCCACAAGAGGGATTCTTTTCCTTTCCTCCACCCCCGACCAGAAAAATCCTGTTTGAATTTTTTCAATAACCTCCGTGAACTTTGAAGTAATCTTGAACAAGCTGAGGACATACATGGGAAGGTTCTAAAGCGTGGCCTTAAGCAACTAAATTTTCCCAACTTGACTGAGAAGGAAACCCTTCCATCCCACCAATTTCCTATTGAAGCGATCAATCAAGGAAAGCCATAATGAATCAGAAGGTCTAGAACCAAGAGGAAGGCCTAAATAGGTTGAGGGAAGCGAACCAATTTTATAACCAAGGATATCAGCAATCTTCTTTTGTCTAGCCTCGGGAGTATTGAAGAAGAAAATAGAACTCTTTGCTCTATTAACCACCTGTCCTGAAGCCTTTTCATATATGCTTAAATTTGACTTTATAACTTTGGCTTCCCCAACATAGGAGCTCCCCATCAGGATAGTGTCATCAATGAATAGCTGGTGAGAACAAGTTAAACAGGTAGAAGATGGTTTCAATCCTTTTAGATTCCCTTCCATCACCTATTTATGGATGAACCTTCCCAAGATTTCAGCCATAATGGTGAACAATATCGAGGAGATAGGATCTCCCTACCTTAAACAACGAGAAGCTCTAAAGAACTGAGATGGTGAGCCATTGACAATAACAGCAATAGAGGTCATGGTGATGAGCTGCCAAATGAGACTAATGACCCTTCCAAAAAACCCAAAGGCATTAAGAATTTTCCTCAAAAAGGACCAATCCACCCTATCATAAGCCTTCACAATGTCCAATTTCAGCTAAAAACCCTGCATTTCTGAGGCAACCAAGGAATGAATGTTCTCATGCACAGTGATAATGAAGGCCAAAATTTATCTCCTCGGGTTAAAACCATTTCGCTAACGAGAAATCAGAAGAGGCAAAATCCACAAAAGTCTAAAAGTCATAACTTTGGAGATAATTTTATAAAATGAGTTGCAGAGGCTAATAGGTCAAAAGACATCCAAACAATTGCACCTTGCATCTTCAGAATAAGGACAATAAAAGTTGGATTGATTTCCTTAAGAAAAGATCTAGCTCCAAAGAATTCTTTAACAGCATTAGTGACATCTTTTTCAACAATATTCCAAAAGGTCTCAAAGAAGAACATAGGGAATCCATCTGGGCCCAGAGCCTTGTTACCATCAAAGGAAAAGACAACATTCTTAATTTCCTCATTAGAAGGGATAGCAGCCAAACTACGGTTTTGATCTTCAGATAACACCTTAAGAATAGACTCGGCCATTATATTTTGGGCCTCCTGATCCAACATAGGATCAACCTTTAGAAGCTCTTCAAAAAACTCAACTCCAGCTTCACTAATTTCCTCTTCCTTCTCTATTTTAGTCCTCTTTTTTATGATGTAATCAATTCTATTGGCTGCTATATGCTTGAGAGTGGTGATATGAAAAAATCTAGTGTTTCTATCTCCAGCTTTGAGCCATTAAGACCTAGATCTCTGTCTACAAAACAATTCCTCCCTAGCAATAATGCTATGATGTTTAGACAAAATTTCACTCTCCTTACCAAAATTATCACCCGCATAACCTTCTCTTTGGATCTTATCCTGGATAATATTCAATTCCAATTGTAGAGCAGCTTTCATCAAGAAAATGTCTCCAAAGGTCTCCTTGTTCCATTTTCTAACTTGTCCTTTACAATCCTAAGCTTTTTAGTAATGCAAAATAGAGCAGTACCCTCAACTTCAACATTCTACCACTCTTTAACACAATTAAGAAAGCTTGGATGAGACAACCACATCTTTTCAAAACTAAAGGGGAACTTTCTTCTCCTACCACCTTTCAGTTCAACCACAAAGTTGATAGGAAAATGGTCTGAACCAACTCTGATCAAAGCATTTAAAGAACAATTATATAGCTGTAACCACTCCATAGAGATGAGGGCCTGATCCAATCTAACTTGTATCATCTCTTCCCCGACCCTGTGGTTTGTCCATGTGTAGGAAGCTCCAAATAAATCTAAATCTATAAGACACTAATCATTGATTAAGTCTACCAGGTCCTATTTACTATCCAGTTGTATATGAGATCCCCCAAACTTCTCAGCCTCCTAGAGAGGAGTATTAAAATCTCCAATAACAAGTCAAGGGATGTTAGGATGGTTATTCTGGAAGGAAGAAAGTTTAGCCCAAAATCTCCTTCTAGAAATCCAATTGTTAGGCGCATAGATATTAGATAAGATCCATGAGTAACCATCTCTAGAATGCTTAAACAAAGTAGAAACATGGTTGCCATCATGACAAAGAGGCACACCTTGAATAAAATGTGTTCCATAAAGTAACAACACCTCCAGAAGCCCTACCTAGGGATTCACAAAACTTGAAAAACTTAAGTTTCTCAACTCTCTCCTTTTGCATTTTAGTTTCTTGAATGAGCAGAATATCCGGTTTATGGTCTCTAGCAAAATTATGAACAATATCCTGTTTATGACAACTATTAAGACTTCTAATGTTCCAGGATAGTATTTTCATTTCTTACCAGGAGAGTTAAAAAGACTATAATGGATCATCCTCTATGACCCATCCGCAATATTTTTCAAGCACTCCTGTTATCTTTTCCATCTATTGGATTTCCTATCTGCACTCCAAGGAGGCCCACAATCTGCTTTAACTCTGTTGCGAGTAGAAACACCAGCTCCATAGTTTTGTTGCATTTTCTTCTTCTTCTTCTCCACTTTACTATAGCTAATGTCATCATCAAACTCAATCTCATACAGGCTTATGTTTTCTTTATCATCTCTGCTATGCTCTTCCCTTGGAGATTGCATCATATCTAGAATGATGACATTCTGATCTAGATTAGAGAGGATACCATTAGAGTTTTGGGTGGAAGATTCCATAGGATTGGGATTCTTCAGAAGGCCTGTAACCATATCTTCAAAAGAAGAGTCTAACACCAGTGAATATTGGTGGTCCTTGAAGGTGCAAAAAGGGATATTATGTCATTCCTCAACCTCATACCTTCTATTTCTTGATGAAACACATCTGGATCTAGCATTATTTGGAAGCTCCCCTTCCTCTAAATCATCCCCCTTAAAATTTTCTCCATTATCATTCATATTAGTGATTTGGTCTCCCATACTATTTACTTCTCCATTCTACATAGAGGAATCACCTTGAGTATCAATCCCTTGGCCTTTCTCCTTAGTTTCATCACTCTTTACTTGCTGTAATTTTTCTATATCATTAATTTTGTTCTCCTGGCCTTTCTCCCTAACCTCATTGATCTACACAGGCCGATGATTTCCCATCTCATCTTTATCATCTTTTGAAATCTCAATAGGTCCTTTAGGAAGCTTATTCTCTTCCTAGTTACCATGATCCCCAACCACCCTAGTTGTAGGCTTCCACATCCTATAGCCTTTATTTTGCTCTTCATCCTTCTTAATATTATAGGGACATTTCTTCGCCCAATGGCCCGCCTTCTTGGACAAAAAGAATACAAATGGAAAAGATTCATATTCAATGGCCCGAGAAAGTGAACCCAGCTTTGAAACAAGCTCAACCAAGGAAGGAAGATCCTTAGATCGATTGACCCCCACACATAACCTAGCATAAACCATTCTCTTCCTAGCAACAATCATAGGGTCAGTCAAGAGAAGCTCACCAAAAACTCGGGCAATACCTTTGAAGATATTGACGAATAATGATGAACAATAGATACTCAATAGATACTTAGAGGGGGGGGTGAATCAGTATAGACAAAAACTTCTTTAGCAACTTAAATTGCAAAGACTACACTAACTGGTAAACAGCATCACTGATCTAAATCAGGGCACTGCCAGTAAAACACAGTATGACTGTGAAAGACATAAACCAGTAACATCTAGATCTTCACAAAACCTAATATCTCATTTCCACTTCACCCATATGCTTAAACAAGTAATACATCAAAAATATAATGACCACTGGATCAACATGCTTTACCGCTTAACATAAAACACTAAGACATCACATGAAAAAGAATCACACATAACACACTGATTTTTCATTTGGAAACCCAACTAGGAAAAACCACGGTGGGGACGAATACCCACAAGTTGTTCTTGAACTCTTTTGAAGTCCACTCTGTTAGGAGCCTAGTCCAGTCAAGGACTTTACAACAGGTTCTGCTAAGAACTGATCTTGCTAGGGATCACCCAGTTAAGGGATGGCTAAATACCCAGTTAGAGGTTAAAACCCTGTTAAAGGTTACCTTGTCAGAGGATTTAAAGAACTCAATTATTTTGAGTCACCCTGTTAAAGGATTTACAAAAAGCATGTTAAAGCTACCCGGTAAAGGGATTTTCCAACTGCTGAAATGGTTAGAAGTCAACAGGTAATACACTGATCTAATAACAGCACTCAATGCCAAGGCAAATCCACTTTAGTTCCTTTACATCTGCAATCACACTTTGCAGATCTTTACTCACTACACCGGTCTGGCAAGAATCACTTCACACACATTCATTTTCCAACAACTTCGATGAAAATCATCATCGACCTTATAGACAACAATTAGGTCGGTAGCCAAAACCTAAAACCCTAAGCATCTAGGTTAAAAATACAGTCGGTCCAATCCTGACCGTTCAATCACATTACATAGGGTAAAACAATCCTGAACAAATCTCAAGACGTACTCCATCGTTCATTTTTCACCACTTTTGGAAGTTGATAACCCATCACGCGCTCTCCACCGTTCACTGAGACTTCACACATTCCCGAGGTGGATAGAATCAATCTTCTTCATGCAAGATCCTCAAGGAAATTCTTCACACGCACAAGGCTGATGTGGCAACACGATTTGATCTTCATTTCAATGCTAACTCATCATAGGATGTCATCGATTGAATCACACGGACTTGAAATGCATCAACCAGAAACCCTGAAGCTGAGACTACCAACCGGTAGTCATATCAAATGAAACCCCGATACAAACATTCCATATACCGGTTCACATTCCAACATACCGGTTCACCTTTTCGCATATATCAGTTGACATCATCATACCGATTCACTTCATACCATCATACCGGTTCTCTTGCTAGTTTGCTTTCTTCAATATACCAGTTCATACTTCAACATATTGACATCAATGACAACATACAATATCATCATGTCATCCAACTCTGTACATATGCCAATAGATATCCTCATGCCAATACTCCAAAGGGATCCCTCGGAGTCTCACCCATACAGGAACCATTTCAAAATAGGCATAGGCCATGTCCATATTGGGAACCCATTTTTTAGGGTAAGTGAATATCTTCCCACAACCCATGGCCCCCCACAAAGAATAGTTGGAACATCTTCAGCACAAGAGAACACAAAGGAGAAAAAACCCTTTGGAAGAGCAGAGACCTCAACCTATCCTTTCAACTTCCATATTTTACTCACAAAAACCCTAACCAGATCGATATTAGGTCTCAGACCAAAAAACTTACCAACAAGGGACAACTCCATCAAAGCAATGGTATGGTCAATCACCTGATCTAGGATCGCAAGGGCTATCTTTTAGATGTCCTTATCAAAGATAACATAAATAGGGGGAAAGGAAGACTTGCCAGTCGGTTTGACTTCGAATAACGAGGCCCACTGATTACCCATGACTCCAGAAAGGAAGGCATGCCCCATCACACTTGTAATCTTATGGTTAGATCGAGGATCCCTTTACTCCCCATTTTTATAGGGACAGTTTTCAAAACCTGCCTTAAGGGTCCCATCGCCCAGGTCCACTTGAAACCCTATATTCAGGTCCCCACCATCTTCGGAGTCAACCTCACCCTTCTTTTCTGCATTGTCAGTTGGTTTGGGGGCTCCAACATTCTACTGAACATGGAGGACACTAGTAACAAATCCCATTGAAACCCACCTGCCACCATTTTGAAACCTGCCTACTTCCATAGTTCTTAATAGGATGTATGATGAAATTTACAAACCATAAAGGTGTTAATACCTCAGAAAGAATATAATGATGGGGACGGGGTCCCCCAATGTGATCTCCACTGGTTCAAAGCTCCAGTCAAAAGTGATTACCAATCAATATATATATATATATATATATATATATATATGTCTAGATTGGATTTAAATTATTAATAAGGGAAAATTATATAAATAGTACTGGCTTCCTCTAGTTAAGCAAGGTGGGTAATTGAAAATGACATACTATAATTGTAAGGATATACATATAACGTGTCCATATACTATTCCAATAGTTTAAATTGTTTCATGGTTCAATATGGTGTAATGCTCTTTATTAGTAATAAGATTGTGCATAGGGATGGTAGTTTAGTACAAACTAATAAGATTACTTGTGATAGCTAGCCTAATACTTAAAAGGAGAATTTGTATCGATGCTAGGTTAATCAGAGAATAATATTTAGTGTTGTTACTACCAATGATGCTAATTAACATCTTTTATACCAACACAAGCAATATTTAAATAATAATAACAACATTATTTTTAATCACTCACTGGCTATATTTGGTCATAATCTTAATTGGAAAGAAGCATTACTTGGTATCGTGCTACATAATAATTTTATTGTTGAAGGAGTCTGATGGACTATTTTATTGCAATTATGGAGAGTCCATTGCAAAGCAACATTAATAACCACAATGATCACCCAGAAGTTGTAGTTCTAAAACTTTACTCCGATATTTTCTATTGTCTTACTTCTCTCTTCTCTCAACTGTACACAGATTCCAGGAAAAGCTTGAAGATGGATTTTTAAATTCAATGTATCAGATGTGAGATAGATTAGCTGCTCGACAATAAGAATATTTGTATATCTCAAGCACTTCAGCCTCTCCTACAAAAATAATTGCTACTTTATGTTCAACTAGTTTACTTATCTTTGGCTCTTGGTCATGCTTGTGGTTTCTACCTTCTATTACTCTTGGTAACTCTATTATTTCGGGTCTATCTATTATAATTTTAAGACTTCTCTTAAGAACTAATCATATCTTCTTTAGAGAATACTGTTCATTGATCATGTACATGTTGTTGTATCATATTTTATGTTGTTCTAGACAATCTATTTTACTCTCCATTAACAGTATGTTGAACATCCTTTTGTAATTTTTCCATTGCATTACTTCAATATATATAAAAAAATAATAACAATATTATTGTTAATACTAACCATACATTACCAATGTTTCATTTATCACCATAGTTACAATAAAGAATAAATATCAAGTATCAATTGTAGGGTAATGACAAAGATGGTGTAATTTAAAGATGAAATACTTGTAATATCATTTAACATCTAGTCAAGTTAGTAATAGGTAGTTTGGACTCATTTAAGTAGAGAATGGAAGTAAATTTTTGGTGATGATTGTGGCATTGTGATAAAACATAATAATTGTTAATGATAATAGTACATTGCTAGCAAGATTGATTGACCTCAAGACAATATAAATGTCGGATTACATTAGTGCCTAATAGTATTAATTTACTTAGGATAATATTAAATTATCTTTAGGATTACAATAATACCATGAGAGAATAATTTCACTATTTTGTGGTGACATTGTATTACATGCAATAATTAAAAATGATAATATTAAAAAAAATATTAGTCATTTTTTTAATTTAAAAATTTGGGCATTACAACTTGCCATCATAGTATGTTATAGAAATATTTGTTGTAGTTCTCAATTATTATAATTTTGATATTATTTTAATTATATTTATGCAATATTAATTATAACTCTGACTTTAATAATATAGTATTAATAATTATAATATAATGCAAACATTATAGGAAAATTATACATTTGGGGTGTTGTAGTCTTGAGGCTAGTATTTGGAGGCTCGTGCAAGTTGGTGGACCTGAGACCAAAACATGTTCGATGCTTGTGGAGGCCTGTTCATGTTTGGAGATGACACGTCGGCAAGCATGTTCATGCAGGAGGTGTTAAGGCCACTCATCCCATGACGTTGCTAGGTTGGCAGATGGTGGATGCCCCCCTACACTAAGTACCTACCACATGCCTTAAAGGTGACAAATAGAAGGACAAGCTCGTCAATGGTGTTACTGCCCAAAAAAGTGGTTGGAATTCACAGGAGAGATAAGGAGTGGGTGGAGTGATAAGGTGAGTATGGAGAGATAAGGTGGAGAGATTAGGAGCGAGTGGAGTGATAAGGTGGAGAGATTAGGAGCGAGTGAAGTGATAAGGTGAGAAAGAAGAGATAAGGTGTGCACAAAGAGATAAGGAGTAGGGCATAGAACTAAGGAAGGTATAGTAGCCTAGGGGTCAATCCCCAACATCTATGCAATCCCCAACATCTAAGGATGAGGTCCCTCAAATTTGGGCTCACTGGTTCATAGCTCTGGTAAAAAATGATTACTAATAAAAAATTCTAAAGAGTGTTTTTCCTAAAAGTATTAGGATTAAGGTGCCATCTACCTTTTAAATCCCATGACATGGTTCTTGTAAAGTGTTGTAAGGCATTTAGAATGCATTAAGAAAATAATTTGTAATATTTAATTCTCACCATTGTTTGTAATACATTCATAAGGGGTGATGGGTAATATTTAATATTATTTTTCCTACTTATGGATGTCTAGAATAATATATTTAATGACTTAAGAAAGTTGAAAAAGAGTGACCTATGGGCTTCTCTATGTGGGAGTATGGAAGAGGCAACAAGTGTCTCTTATTTTCGATCATTTATTATGTTTAATGTAATGTTTATCTTACAATTATAGATGTCCATGTTGTAGGGAAGGTATTGGAAGCTAAACCAATGTATTTTTTAGTTTTGTGGAGGCATTCCAAGGGTTGTGGTCATGATTAATTAAGAGTCTTCTTTGGAAACCTTTATTGGTGGTTTTGTAGCTCTTGCCATTCTATAAATTCAGCCTTCAAGTGTAGATTTTATGTGTAACTGGGTGTGGAATAGTTGAATGTAATTTTCTTTGCAAGAATGAAAGACAGATGAGATGCATAAGAGGTTGTTCACATGTACACAGGTGTTGCTATGGTCGAGGCAAAGAGGAGAATGGAAGTGATTGTATTGTAAGAACTTTTATTATAGTTAATACAAACTTTTCCTCAAGCATTTCTCCATGTATATCTTGTGTTATGTGTGAATGTTATGTCGTTGATTTATGCCTTATTATTGTTATATTATGCTAATGACAATCATTATTTATTGTTGTTATAAGTTCACATAGATAGGTTTATTAAGCATGGTTAACAAGTTGATTTTTGGCATTATAAAGAAGAAGGATCTAATCATGGGTTTTCTTCAATTAAGGCAACTTAATTTTTAAATTTGCATATGAGTTTGAGATTTTTCATGTTGCTGCTATCCAAGTCTTGAATCCCATCCTTTGATTAATTTATTGGATAGAGATTGGTCTTCACAATCTTTGATATTGAACTTGATTATTTCCCAAAGAAAAAACATAGTCTTAATTTAATTAAAAAATCTATATAATTATAATTATAAAATAAAATTAATCTTGAACTTAATTATCAATTATTAATTTAATATTATATACTTTTAGATATAATTATGTAATATTAATTATAACATATACTAAAAAATAACTATCGATAATTATAAAATTGTATAATATAAACATTAGAGTGACAATATGCATTTTTAAGTGATTAAAATTAAAAATATTTAATTTTATGATTAAAAGTTATTAAATTATTTTGTATATATTAAAATGATAATAAAGAAAATTATGAATTTCAAAAAAATATTAACAAATAGAATGATTTCAAAAAAATATACAAATTTATAATTATAAAAATGCATACAATAATTGGGTTTATTTTTTAATAGAAATATTTTATGTGTAATGCTTGTAATGAAATGGTTTAATTTTTAATTTTATTTTATTTAAATAGTTGGATTCCTTATAAAATAGAAAAATCGCTATATTTACAATATTATAAATAAAAAATGAAAAAAAAACTTATTTAAAACATAGATTTCTTTTAAACCTGAAAATCTATAATTCCTAAAAAGTTGTTACTATAAGACCAAAAAATTTAAACCAATCATATTGTATAATTATAAATCCCAACATTATAAAAATGAAGTTCATTTTAAAAATGAAAATAATAATCACTTTTGATTGGTGGAGAATAATTGATCTTTACAATAATATTGTCTAAGCAACTACTAATAATACATACAATAATTTATTTATTTTTAATAGAAATATTTGTTGTGAAAGTTCAATTTTTATTGCATTTATTTATGTATTGGATTATGTTAAAATTGAATGTAATTTTTATTAAATTAAATTTAAATAGTGTGAACCAAATGCCTATAAAATAACTAATTAATTTTATTACCTATATTTTGAAATTAAAAATGTATATAAACATTTATAAAAATCACTTTGATTAGAATTATTATAAATAAAAATAAATAAATAAATAAATATTTAAAATAAATATTTATTTGACCCATTCATGGGTTCCCTAGGGTTAATCCTTTGCGTAATGTTCCTAAAATCGAAGAGGTGAGTTGGTCAAAACCGGAGAGGGGTTGGGTGAAAATTAATTTTGATGGGGCGTCAAGGGGGGATCCGGGCACCACAGTTGCGGGGTGTGTGGGCTGTGATGATGAAGGGAAGATCCTCTTCAAAGGTGCTAAAAGATTACAAGATGGAAGTAACAATTAAGCCGAGGTACAAGTGTCTTTATTAGCTATTGACTTTGCAATAAATATGAAGGCTTTGAAAGTCCACTTGGAGGGGGACTCCCAAGTGGTGGTTAATGCTCTTATGAAAGGTGACACCCCGTGCTGGAAACTAAATTAAGTTCATAACTATTATCTGTGCAAAATTAAAATATTTCCAAGACTTGTGTTTCCCACATAAAAAGAAGCGGAAATGTGTTGGTTGACGGTCTCTCCAACGTGGCTTGTGAGTTGTCCAAGGGTGAGGTGAGATAGTAATGACTGCAATGTGCGATGGAGTTAAGATGACCTGCAAAGGACAGTACTTTCACATACTTTATATGTGCGATATGCGGCCTGCATTTTATTCAAGGTGTTGAGTTTGGATTGTGCTTTACGGGCAATTAATGTTGAATGTTTCTGCAATGGCGATGGTTGTGGTGCGTGCCTTCTTAATTGCTAAAAATGGAATTTATGCTCATTCAATATGGTAGTTGAGCGTGTTTGGTGGGGAAGATTACGATTTTTTTGCAGAGCTTAACTGTTTGGAGAGGCCTCCATCATGGAAGCTAATTTTACCCTGAAATCGTCGAAGTTGATGCCTACTTTATGGGGTCTTGTTCCTATGAAGAGGGTTGAGAACATGTTTTTGGCAAGAGATCTCATATTTTTAAAAGCGGTCCAACTGCTTCTTGGTGAGGGGGTGGCGATGATTGGCCACATCGTTCAAGGGTTGATATCCACTCTTTAATCATGGCTTGGGGACTTGACTTGGGTTATTCATGTGAGGAGGTTAGTAAAGTGATGAGGATGATAGTCTCATGTGATTATCTTCTAAACATGGAGCCTCTGCTGGAGTGGGCGGTACTGGGTTGGGGTTTCAATGTCTCTGAAGGCATTCCAGAGGAAAATGCAGAGCTCCAAGCTAGACACATAAAGATTCTATTTTTGTGACATCATGAGGAGGTCGAAGCCAGGTTTCAAGATGACGCGAGGAGAGGGTGGGAAGGTCTACTAATCTATGTTTAGATAACGGAGTTGGAAGAAATTATCATAAAAGTGAGAGAGGAGGCTAGGATGGTGGACGAGGTGCAAAGGAAGCGGTCGATTACCACACGTCTTTCAGCGGAGTTAGCAAGACAAAACAAGTTGGGCAAAGCGGTTGGTGGATTGAATAGGTTGGGGGATGCTTCGCATGCATCAAATGTCAATAAGTGAAGACTGATGAAAAACAACGAACAACGGTACCTCTTGGTACTAAAATATTTCGTTTTAGTTTTAGCTGCTTTTAGTTTTTCCGTTGCATAGTTATACCATTTTGGCATGATGTAATTGGACATATTTTTTATAATAGTTGTGGGGGAGGGTTTTGTGTTTCTGTTTGATGAACAACATGGTTTTGGAAGGGTGGTTTGGTGTACAAAGGGTGGTATTTTGGGTGGATGATGGTTTATCATGTAGTGTTTTAGTTATCTTAATAAAATCATAATATTATTGATCAAAAAAAAAAGTTAATAAATGGGTAAGAGCCAACACCCATTATATTAATATCAAGTTTTCAGTACATAGTTTTAGCAAGCCAAGCATATACTTCAATCCTATACTATCACAAACCTCCTGTCATATAAGGCAAAATAGAGTGGAAACCACCCTACTAAACCTGAAAACATCTAAAGAGCTCTCATGGAAGTTAGAGCTACCTTAAACAGTCTCTATAAACCTACATATCTTGACCAACCTAACCACTATAATATCAAAATGTGGTTTAATTACAATTATATATTAGTGACTACAAAATTACCCTTTTAAGGGTCATCCTCTTGATTTGTTTCCTCCCTTCTGGCTCTCTCCACTACCAAAGCACGGGTAATCACTGGACACTCTATTCCATAGGTTTGATAAGGGCCAAACTTCTACCCATCCTCTCCATATCTTTATAATCATTCTCCACCTACTCTTCCCCATCCTCTGAAAGCTCAAGCACCACCACCTCACCATCACCCCCCTCGTCTTCATCAATGAGCCTTTCTTCCTGCACATAATCCATCAACCAATCCTCGATTGGGCATTCCACCATTCGAGTCAAACGTTGTAGGAATAGGATGATCCTTGTCATTTCCCCTAATCTAGCCTCTAGTAGTTCTAATTCAAGGGTTCTGATCAATGAAAAATTTCCAACAAGCTCTTCATCCATTTTCAGGTTGTAGTGTTTCGGAAGAGGCACAAGCAAACCACACCCCACATTGTCAAGAACCGCATCTATCTCCCCCAAGAAAACATGCTTGAACAAAATTTGGCACAATTGCTTCACCATGACTTTTGAAACACCCAAATGTAGCACCAAGGCTAGAAACATTGAGCAAATATCAGTGTTAACCCTATACTGATGATACACCATCAAGAACTCCTGACCTAGGACAACCTTAACTACATGCAGAATAAGCGAGTGCCCGGACTTGAGCGCAACCACCATCCTTTTATCTGTGATCTCCCGAAGAAATGCCATTTGATGTTTTGTCGACTCCAACATTAGAAGCATGTCCATCGCAAACAAAGTATTAAGGAAAGATTACATGCAAAATCGATGCATCACCCGCATCAAAAATGGCTATATATAAAAAATTTCCACTAGTAGCCATCATGACAAATACACTTCCCCAAAATTGCCATCCTGTAGATCATGTAAAATCTAACCTCCTAAATTGCTTCGTCCTTTTTAATGGGAAAATAATTATCACACGTACTTTCCCAACCTCATGTGCCACCAATACTGTACAATTCAAGCAATCTCACACATGCCTGTAGTCGCCATACATTGGAATTACGAGGTCTACACATATCTCCACCTCATCAACCATCATGCCTTCACCATCTGCTTTCATCATTAAATCATTATGGATAGTGTGAGGGTGATGCATAACTTGTCACCCAAACACAACTAATATATGCCACCACCTCTCATACTTTCATCCCATCACATTTCATCCTTTTGCCTCAATAGCCATCTTGGCAAGGTCATCAACAATACCATTGCCCTCTCTGTAAATGTGGTTGATGTTAAAATCTAGCAAACTATCTATCACTCACTCAATTGGTTCTATCCACCTTCCCAATTTCCAATTTGGTGCATAATTTTGTTGAATTCCATTAACAATAATCAAGGAGTCCCCTTCAAGGTGTATCTTCTCAGCCCCAATTTCCTTACCCAACTCCAATCCCATTAAGGCTACTTTAAATTCAGCTACATTGTTTGCGGTCTTCCCTATGTGTTTGGATATCTCGACTAAATTTTTTCTATCAACATCCCTCGCAACACAACCTATTCCATTGGACCCAGGATTGCCTCATGAGGCCCCAACGAAATTGACCTTAATCCATCCATGCTCGGGTGCTTCCCAATTGACATTATCGCCAGGGTTTTTTTATTGTTTAACACTGCTATCCCCGAATAGGGGGAACTTTCAATCCTTGAAACACCTTGTAAGAATTTTCCAATAATAACCAAAATACAAAGCCCAATGAATAGCACAAAAGAGAGACAAAGATTGATAAGAACAAATTGTATTCTCATCAAGATGCAAAATGGATCAATTGGATAAACCATACAATGAAGATGAGCCTGTTTGTAAAGACAAGGCCATATGGAAATGTGAGCACACAATCATGACATGTGTCCCAATGAGAAATAAGGGTGTGTGGAAAAAATAATAAAATAATCCACAAGAGGTGGATCACCCACCAAAGGTGGAATGTGACAACAACATATCACCACAAAAGGTGGAATTTCTCCTATAAGCAACTTCCCCGGATGCACACTTCCCTAAGTGTCTCATAAGCAAACTACTATGAATGCATTATCCTAAGTCAACTTAAGTAAAGTGTAATTATGAGACATAATTTACACCAAAAACACCCCTTAAGTGCAACTTAGGGGAATATAGACGCAAGCTAACAATGCAAGATGGGTCCCAGCTACTAGACCATGTTAGGTACCCATGAACAAATGCAAAGCAATGCAATGTAATCTCTCACAAATGGAGAAAGGGAAAAAACCCAGTAGGAAAAAACTCCCCTCGAAAGAGAGATGAAAATACAAAAGAATTCTCAAAGAAGGACAAAACCTCAAGAGAGAAAAAGGTCCCCCCCATAAGAGAGAAAGGAGAAGTCAACTGACCACCCTTGATGAAATATCTTGCACCCCCAAGAGAGCTCACAACTGATGAAACTTACTCTCGACAAAGGGTTTGGTTAAGATGTCTACCACCTGCTCTATTGTAGGATAATATTGTAAACCAATGACCTCTTGAATCAACTCCTTGTAGTACATGTGGATCTTGATGTGTTTGGTCCACCAATGGTGAATCGGGTTCTTTAAGATCTGAATGGCACTTGGATTGTTGCAACGAAGGACTGTAGGCCATGGAGTGGTAAAGCCAAACTCTGTAAGAATATTTTGAAGCCAAATAGCCTCAGTAGTTGTATTAACAACCCCTCAATACATATCCTCGGTCAAAAAAAGAGCAATAGCATGCTACTTCTTGCTCTGCCAACAAATGGACCTAAACCAAGATGAAAGTTGCTACCTGAAGTTGACTTACAATTATCAAGATTACCAACCTAATATGAGTCTGTGTAACCAATTAAGGCAAGTCTTGTGCTTACTGCATAGTGAATCTCATATTGATATGTACCCTGCATGTAGTGCAAGATGCATTTGGTAGCTTTCCAATGAAGTTCATGTGGTTCATGCATAAATCGTGAAACCATGCCAACCGTGAAGGAATTATCAGGGCATGTGTGAGTCAAGTAGATGAGACTCCCAACAAGATGATGATACAATGTGGCATCAACAAGTGGAGTGGAATACTTGGCCTCAAGATTGATTCCTAAAAGAAAGGGATTTGGTGTAGGCTTACAATCAATCATGTGGAACTGTGCAAGAAGATCAAGTGAATACTTGGGTTGCGCAATAGTAATCTCGAAAGGTGACTAAGATATCTCTATCTCGAGAAAGTAGTGCAAAAGGCCTAATTCAATCATAGAAAATCTCTCATGCAAAGCAGATTTGACACTACCAATGATGGATGAGGTGCTCCCCATAATGATCAAGTCATCAATGTAGAGCACAAGTATCAAATGAGAGCCATCTTATAAAAAAATGTAGACATTTGGATTAGAATGACACTTGGTGAATCATGCAAAGAGAATAAAGGAGTCCATCTTGGCATACCAATCCCTAGGGGACTGCTTGAGGCTATAGATAAACTTCCTCAATCTGCAAACCACAGAAGAACCCTGAACAAATCCCTACAGCTACTCCATCTAAATCTCCTCTTTAAGATCCTCGTGCAGAAAGGCACTCTTCACATCCATATGATGTACAACCCAACCATGAGCTGCAACAATAGAAAGTGTCAAACGAATGGAGTTCATCTTAGCTATGGGTGCAAAGGTCTTAGTATATTCGACGCTAGGAACCTGTTAGAAACCTTTCACAACAAGTCGAGCCTTGTACTTATCCACACTACCATCAACTGCAAACTTAGTTTGATAAATCCACTTACATCAAACCATGTTTCTCCCCTTAGGGAGAGGGACTAATGCCCAAGTGTTGTTCCTTATCAAGGAACTGTACTCTTCCTCCATGGCTAAGTCCCACTTGGGAACTCCTCATGCTTCTTGAAATGTCTGTGAATCAAAAGCAATAACAATGTAATCATGTGGAAGCTCCTAATGTTGTGATCAAGTCCTTGAAGTGTCTAAAGGATCCCCAACAAGATAACCCATTGAATTAAGGGTTTGTCAATCCCAACAAGGTCTAGGAGGAGATGAAGGACGAGCTTCCTCAATGACAAGTGGACCCTGCAGAAGTGTGACCCTACGAGTCAAAGTTGAGGGAGTGTCATCATCTGAGTCACTATCCACAAATGGAGGAAGGAGGAGGAAGAGGTACTAAGCTAGGGGAGATTTCCTCAAAGTAATCACTCCTCTCAATGAATACCTTTTGTGTCTCTAGATCCATAAGTTGATATGTCTTGACACCCTTGGGATATCCAACAAATATGCAAGGCCTATTATGAGGTTCCAATGCCTTGTATTTATGCGGAGGAATGCGATCCCATGCTAGACAACCAAAGACTTTGAAATGTCTCGTAATCAATTTTCTACCACACCAAGCCTCAAGAGGAGTAATGCCCTTCAAAGCCTTGTGAGGAGCCTAATTTTGGATGTGTGTTGCACAACTGATAGCTCTTGCCCAAAAATCAATTGCAAGCTTAGTTTGATAAATCCACCTACATCAAACCATCTTTCTCCCCTTAGGGAGAGGGACTAACTCATAAGTGTTGTTCCTTATCAAGGAACTGTACTCTTCCTCCATGGATAAGTCCCACTTGGGAATTCCTCATGCTTCTTGAAATGTTTGTGGATCATAAGCAATAACAATGTAATCTTATGGAACCTCCTAATGATGTGATCAAGTCCTTCAAGTGTCTAAGGATCCCCATCAAGAGAACCCATTGAGTCAAGGGTTTGTCGATCCCTACAAGGTCTAAGAGGAGATGAAGGACGAGATTTCTCAATGACAAGTAGACCCTATAGAAGTGTGACCTTATGAGTTAGAGTTGAGGGAGTATCATCATCTGAGTCACTATCATCACTATCCACGAATGGAGGAAGGAGGAGGAGGAGGAAGAGGTACTAATCTAGGGAAGCTTTACTCAAAGTGATAACTCCTCTCAATGAATACCTTATGTGTCTCTATATCCATAAGTCAATATGCCTTGACACCCTCGGGATATCCAACAAATATGCAAGGCCTATTATGAGGTTCCAATGCCTTGTGTTTATGTGGAGGAATGTGAACCCATGCTAGACACCCAAAGACTCTGAAATGTCTCGCAATCTATTTTCTACCACACCAAGCCTTAAGAGGAGTAATTCCCTTCAAAGCCTTGTGGAGAACTTAATTTTGGATGTGTGTTGCACAACTGATAGCTTTTGCCCAAAAATCAACTACAAACTTAGTCTGATAAATCCACTTACATCAAACCATCTTTCTCCCCTTAGGGAGAGGGAATAACTCACAAGTGTTGTTCCTTATCAAAGAACTATACTCTTCCTCCATGGCTAAGTCCAACTTGGGAACTCTTGATGCTTCTTGAAATGTATGTGGATCAGAAGCAATAACAATGTAATCATGTGGAAGCTCCTAATGTTGTGATCAAGTCCTTCAAGTGTCTAAAGGATCCCCAACAAGAGAACCGGTTGAGTCAAGGGTTTATCGATCCCAACAAGGTCTAGGAGGAGATGAAGGATGAGCTTCCTCAACGATGAGTAGAACCTACAGATGTGTGACCCTATGAGTCATATTTGAGGGAGTATCATCATCTGAGTCACTATCATCACTATCCACAAATGGAGGAAGGAGGAGGAGGAAGAGGTACTAGGCTAGGGGAGCTTTCCTTAAAGTGAGCACTCCTCTCATGAATACCTTATGTGTCTCTAGATCCATAAGTCGATATGCCTTAACACCCTCAGGATATCCAACAAATATGCAAGGCCTATTATGAGGTTCCAATGCCTTGCATTTATGCGGAGGAATGCGAACCCATTCTAGACACCCAAAGACTCTGAAATGTCTCACAATCAATTTTCTACTACACCAAGCCTCAAGAGGAGTAATTCCCTTCAAAGCCTTGTGGGGAGCCTAATTTTGGATGTGTTCCACAACTGATAGCTTATGCCCAAAAAGCTATACCAAGATAACAACCATGAATCATGCAGGTATCCATCTCCTCAAGGTTTCTATTCTTCCTTTTTGCAACACCATTCTATTGTGGAGAGTAGGAAACTGAATGTTGAGGATAAATCCCCTGAAGAGTACAAAATTCCTGAAGTCTATTGTTCACATGTTCCCTTCCATTGTCTGTGTGAAGGATCCTGACTAACTTCCCTGGTTTCTTCTAAACACGAGCCTTGAAGGCTAGAAATTTTCCAAACACTTCACTCTTGTGAACAAGAAAGTAGACCCAAGTGAAGTGGGAGTAGTCATAAATGAAGGCGAGGAGATAGTGTGCCTTGCTAAATGAAGCCTTTGGAAATGGGATTGCTACATCATTGTGAACTAATTGAAGAACATGCAAAGCTCTCCAAGAGTTCCCCTTATAAAACTTCTCTTTAGGATGTTTTCCCATGGACCACCCTAAACATACACCCTTTGAAAAACTAAATTGAGGTATGCCTATGACCATGTCCTTAGAGCTAAGTTACTGAAGATGGTGGTAGCTGAGGTGGCCAAACCACTCATGCCATAGCTTAATTTCTAAATTTGAATGAGCAAGAAAGGCCATAGAAGGAGATCGAGGCACAAAGTGGGAGAATGAGTTGTGATTGGCTTGTCCCACTGCTACTAAGGCATCATTTTCAAGTTCTTTTACCACAATTGAATTAGGTGTAAACTAAAATTTCTTCCCATTTCCATAGTGAGTGATTTGGTAGATAGAGAGAAGGTTGGTGGTCAAGTTAGGAACATAGAGAACATTCTCAAAAGTTTCATCATCCATGACAACCGAACCCTTCCCTTCAACTTTCACTCGTGTATCATCACCAATGAAAAAGTGAGGTACCTTCGATGGCTCCAATAAAGAAAAATGCACCCTTGTAGAATCCAAGTGATGAGAGGCACCTGGGTCAAGTATCCACTGCTGTGAAGAACCTATTTTAGCCACAAATGCTTTCCCTTTTCCCTTTGACTGTGAGGAAGTGGAGGGAGATGATTCCTACTTCTTGTAGGTGGATGGAAAATTGATGTTGTTCTTCTTAATGATGTTTGTCAACTCATCAATCTGTTTTGAGTGGCAATGATGCTCATCATGACCAAATTTCTTGCAATATGAACAATTAGGTCTCTCCTTATCTGTATTCCCCATCTTAGAAAAGGATGAAGAATTGTCTTGCTATGGAGAGGATGATTGTGCTATATCTTGTTGTGTCTTTGGCTTAGACTGCTTCTGGTTCTTGCCTTTTCCTTGATTCCTTTAATTCCCTTGATTAGCCACCAAAGCCTTGGACTTTGAAGACTTGAGAATACCCATCTTGATCAATTTTGATTGCTCAAGTATCAACATCTCCGTGAATGCATCAAATGATGGTGGAGTGAATGAGCACTTAAAGTCAACTGATGGATGTGAAAGCTATAAACAAAGGTTGCATACTTTGATGGAAGCTTGTTCAACAAATTGCAAACCAATTGAACATCGTTCTTGTCAATGCCACAATCCTTAAGCTTTTCTCTTAGCTCAGTTGCTTTCGTGACATAAATCTGGATTGTGTCAAAATCCTTGGGATCCAACATTGTGAGCTCATTGTCAAGCTTATAGCCCCTAATCTCATCAACTTGACGATACAATTTGGCATATATATCCCAAGCATCTTTGACTATAGTACATTTCTCAATGTGAAAAATGAGGTCAACTAATATATACTTTCTCGATGTTCCAAGAGCCATAGAAATTTTAGTGAGCCATTTCAATTGAGCATTAGGATCAGCTTTAGGATCTACTGGTGTTGTCAATGTTCCATTTATGTAGTGAATGAGTCCTTTTTCCATTAACTTACTCCATGCTTTAATTTTCCATGATGCATAATTATGTGGAGTTAAAAGTGGAAATTTAGGAGAACCCATAGCAACAAAATGAAAGAGAACAATATAGAGAGAGGAAAAATCACACAAGACACCCCCCCAAATGATGATTTGGCACTTTATACTTAATGCGTGTACAATGAGCCACTTGCTAACAAAGACAAAGTGGGATTCTAATTTCAAGATTACATCTACCTCAAATAGGCTATACAAGACTCAAACCAATAATGCATAAGATCTAAGCTGAAATCCAAGAAAATTACAAGTACCAAGTAGGCCAAAAAAGACCAAGTTCTAAAAGTACAATTTCTACTCAAAATGGTGAAAAACTAATAGTATGACATGAATGTAGACAAAATATCATGCTTTTAAAAAAATGACAACTAAAAAGGAGGTCATATGTGCTTGAACAGATCCTAAGTTACAAAATCAAGGATCAGATAGGTATAATTGTGAAAAACTGAAAATTCTGAAAGATTTGTCCATCAAAATTGGAAACTAACCACACCACTGCGGAGAGCACAAAAAAATAGCCTAAATAAAAAAATGTTTTGAAAAAGGCCTCAAAATGACCAAGATATGAGCCTTTGAAGTTGGACTGCAAAATAAAAAGCTCAATGGTGAGGGGTAATTTTTTTTCAAAAAGTATGGATGTAGTGTTGATGTTAGCAAAAAACTAGCTTAAATTTGATGATCATATGGTTGTCACGCCCAAAATATCTCCTATGTGGTTGTACAGATGATGATGTTAGTAGTACGAAATTGTTGATGTGGCAGTGTGACTGCATGATGTGATCGGTACAGATTGGACATGTAGTTGTTGACATGGACTGATGACTGGACATATTGTGGTGATGTGGTTGTACATATGTGTTTGCATGGCTTTGTATGGACTGGTAAATTGGTGCCAATTGGGCGCTTACGTGTCGCTTGTGTGGTAGTGATTGTATAGGCACAAACTAATCATTGTGGGCCATGTGGCACTTGCAGACAAAATAAAAATGTTGCATGGTGTATGAGACATTGTGCGTGTTTGTGCTAGGCAAAACAAAATGTGTCACGTGTCTAATCTACAGTCAAATTTGAGTGAATCAAAACTTGGTGCATGGCAGGGTTGACGTGTGACAAAAGAAATGACGGTTGCATGGTGGTCATGAGGGGCCTGATGGTTTCACTCTGTCAGCAACAATGGTTATCATAGGTAGTGGCAAGGCTATGGGGTAGTGGGAGGCCTGCGACAAAGGATGGCCTAGGACTGATGACTGATGAACTGAAATAAGAGCTCTTTTTGTGTTCACATTTGTTATGTTTTCCATGGTCTAAATTGCATAATTGGACAAGTGTCAAGGGTATAGGATGTGTTTATTAGATAATCTTCCTAGAAGTTTTGATCCTATGCATGTTGGACATTAACTAAACTTTGTATTATTTTGGCTCATATATTCCTGTAGCTATGTGAATTGTGAGATTTTGCCAAGATCTAGAGGCAATGGAAAGCACAAATAAGAGAGAACAATATAGATGATAGAAATAAACTGTATTCTATCAAGATGAAAATACTGATCAACTGGATCATCAATCATTACATACAATGAATATGAGTCTGCTTATATAGGCAAGGCTATATGGATATGTGAGCACACAAACATGACATGTGGCTCAATAAGAAACAAGGGTAGGTAGGAAATAGGTGTAGGTAGGTAGGAGAAACAATATAATAGTCCACAAGAGGTGGATCACCCACTGAATGTGGAGTGTAACAACAAGATCACACCATAAAAGGTGAAAATTCTCCTACACACACTATCCCAATGTGGCACAAACACCCAAGTGTCTCATACCCAAACTACTATGAGATGCATTTCCTAAGTAAACTTAAGGTGTAATAATATCCAAGATGAATAATTATTTACACCAACACCCCCCCTTAAGTGCAACTTAGGGGAATGCACTTAAGTCTACAATACAACTAAGCAATGCAAGATGGGTCCCGGCTACAAGGCCATGTTAGGTACCCATGTACAAATGCAAATGCATGCAAACCAATGCAATGAAATCTCTCACAAAGCGAGGAAAGAGAGAAAAACCCAATGGGAAAAAACCCTCCCCCAAAAGAGAGATGATGAAAGCACACAATGCTCTCAATGATGAATGAGAAGAACAAAAAATATGTCCCCCCCACAAGAGAGAAGAAAGACCATGAAGCCCCCCCTCAATGTCGAATCTCCTGCAAAGATGGTCCAATGATGATGACCAAAATACCTCCCCATAAGGAAGAAAGAGAGCCAATGTTGCACCAATAATGTCAATGTGACAAAACCAGGTACCAAGTTGATGATGATGAATCACTCACTGCAACAAAATGAAGATCATGCATGGAGACAACCTGTTGTGAGCATCATCTGGATACTCAGAAATAGCAGAAATACTAGTACAATCCAAGTCTCACGGGAGCCATGCACAAATGTGTACAATCCAAGTCTCAACTGGAGCCATGCACCAAGTCTCACAAGATATTCCTAATCTACGTGTACAAGAGGATTACATCAAATAGTCAACAATGACAAGATACAAAGAGGTGTGACACTTTATGATAGTGCGAGTACAACATTGCTCATGCAAGAGCATACAACATGATAGTGCAAATCTGGAAACATGAAGATGATGCCACCAAGAAGCCCTGTAGAATACTGCAAAAAAAGATGCCTCCGATTGGGATGTGGCCAAGAGATATAAAGGAGCAAATCAACCCCCCCCCCCCCTCCCCTTGACTGTCGGTTGGAAGCACTGCAAGACAGGTGTGAAGTGACAAGAAAAAAAGTGTTCCCAATTTGACTTATTAAATGATGTTTGTGTTTTTAAAAGATTTAAAAATCTAAAAAACACAATTTATTAAAGCCCATGCGAAAAAAATCAAAAAGGCGAGTCATTTAAAAAAAAAAAAAAACTTTAATAGTAATTTATTAAAGATAAAAAAATTTATAAAAAAGTTTATTTATTTTTTATTATTAAAAAACTTATTTAGAAAAGTTTATTTTTTAATTTTAAAAAAACAACAAAAAACAAAAAAAAAAATTGTACCCCCCCCACGGGGAGGAGCTCGCAAAGTACTGCAGGACCACCATAGGTACACTGCGGGGCCACAGTGCCCGCGGAGACTCGCAGGTACATCGTGGGGCCGCAGTGCCTGCGAGACCGTAGGTACACTGCGGTACCGGAAAAAAAAACAAAAAAAAACAAAAAACAAACAAACAAAAACAAAAAAAAACAAAAAACAAACAAAAAAAAACAAAAAAAACCTGTATTTGCAAGTCCGTATGACAGGCTAGGAGGGGAGATTTTTTCAACTCGGGGTAACGGAGGCCGATTTCGACGAACTGATAGTCGATCTTGGGGTTTTTGGGCCTTCTGAGAGCAATGGCGATGACAGATTTGGCCAAAAATGCTCCAAAATTGTAGTGTCGGGACAAGTCACCACCCTCCACCTTCAAAAGACTCTAGATTTGGCCTCGGATGTCGGATTTGGATGAAACAAAAGACGATTCTTACTTTCTAGAACCTCCTCAATCCAATGGTGACCTTAGATCTGACCCAACAAGCTCCAATAATAACCTGCAATAGAAAGCTACAAAAAGGAAACCCCAAATTTCTCTCAATTGACAAACCAATGACACTCTAATGACTCTGATACCATGTGAGACATGGACCAACTCTGATACCATGTGAGATTTTGCCAAGATCTAGAGGCAAAGGAAAACACAAATAAGAGAGAACAAAATAGATGATAGAAATAAACTGTATTCTATCAAGATGAAAATACTGATCAATTGGATCATCAATCGTTACATACAATGAATATGAGTGCTTATATAGGCAAGGCTATATGGATATGTGAGCACACAAACATGACATGTGGCTCAATAAGAAACAAGGGTAGGTAGGAAATAGGTGTGGGTAGGTAGGAGAAACAATATAATAGTCCACAAGAGGTGGATCACCCACTGAATGTGGAGTGTATCAACAAGATCACACCATAAAAGGTGGAAATTCTCCTACACACACTATCCCAATGTGGCACAAACACCCAAGTGTCTCATACCCAAACTACTATGAGATGCATTTCCTAAGTAAACTTAAGTAAGATGTAATAATATCCAAGATGAATAATTATTTACACCAACATGGATTATTATGAGAACTTCATATGTGGATGAATGAATGTTATGGTTGATATAAAATGGATATGTATGCATTTTTGCTCACTAACTCATGATGCGGGAATTATTAAGTAGCAGTAAAAGTGGTCAAATGATGCCAAGAAGGAGGATCGTGCCATTCAAGTCATTAAAGGTTAAGTCAAGGCAGTTGGAAGCATTGAAGACAATAAGAGATTTTGGTAAGTAAGAGGCTAAAGGATAGCAGAGCAATTCAAGAATTTATTTATGACTGTCCTCAGTGAACGACAATCTAGTAGGAACTATTGTGCTATATTCTTGGTCTTATAATGATAAAAGTCCCACGATCTTTGTGGTTGACTCTTTCCTCTTTCTTTGTTGCAATAAAAACTTCCGCCTATTCTTCTGGGCATGGTCTAGGTAGTTGGTAGTCTGTTGTAATTTTTATATAAATAAAATTTTGAAACTCCTCGTGGGGGTAGATGAAGTTTTAGAGAAATAGACAAAATTTTCCATAGACTGTAATAGCTTTTGGGATAATAAATAAAGTGATGGTTTTTTAAACATATAAGGCTATTTGAGTTCTAGACATACACATCCAAGGGGGTCCACTTGGTGAGCAATCCTGTGTATTTGTTACGTTAATTTTCTTTTGCTATAGTTGTTGTTCTAACATTTGACTGTTCCTACAGCCAGTGGAACCAGAATCTGTGACTGTATCTGTAGCTAAGACAAATATTGTAGTTCCTATTTGTTAGCTTCGAACATTAGTGACAGTTAGTTGCTTGAATTACCTTTCAGCATTAAGATTTCATGTAGCATTCTAGTCATTACATTTTTGTATGTTTGCTTCAGTAATTTCATTTGTTGTAGTAGAATAGAATGGATTTTATTGGAACTCAATGCACAAATTGTGTTGGCCCATTTCAAGTAATACGTCCTTGGGTTGACAAGTAAATGGAACCTCAGCCATAGAAATGATAGCTATTCAGGATAGATGTCTAATCCCTGCGTTCAGGTTTTAAGCTGAGTTATTGTTTTAATTGGGAAGGTCAATAATGATGGTGGCAACTCGAGTGGGCAGCGCGAAGCAGAGCAAATGCAATCGGTGGTGGTAAAAGCAGTGGCAGAGCGGTGGGTGAGCTTGGCTAGAGTGACGTGGGAGCTCGACTAGAAAATGAAAGAGTTTTGATGGTAACAGATGACGACGAGTGGCTGGAATGCACTATAGTATGGCCTCTACATAGTACACAGTACAAGCATAATACGAGGGCGAGGGAAAATAAACCTTAGCCTAACAAAAAAATTTAATAAAAAAAACTTTCCAATATAATTATAAAAACTGCGAATTAAAAATTTAATGAAATTTTTAAATAAAAATTCACGAATATATATATATATATATATAATCATATCGTATCACCTAGGAGGCAAAAAAAAATTCTTGATGCCCCAAAATTGACTTTTGCCCAATATAGGCAAATTTATAGTCAAAATTTATGGAAATAGCCTCCCAGACTTAATGGCGGTGTTGGATTTGGTGTACGATGATCTCAAATAATATTACTCCTTAGATTTGAATATCAAACGTACTGAGATCTCTCCAAAATGACTACCTAATGGAGCCCCAATGGCTCTTATACCATGTAAAAATTTGCCAATAATAACCAAGATATAGAGCCCAATGAATAGTACAATGCAAGAGAGACAAAGATTGATAAGAACAAACAGTATCCTCATCAAAATGCAAAAATGGATTGACTGGATAAACCATACAATGAAGACGAGTCTTCTTATAAAGGCAAGGCCATATAGAAATATGAGCACACAACCATGACATGTGGCCTAATGAGAAACAAAGGTAGGTAAGAGAAATAATAAAATATTCTACAAGAGGTGGATCATCCACCGAAGGTGGAATGTGACAACAAGATATCACCACAAAGGTGGAATTTCTCATACAATAAACTTCCCTAGATGCATGCTTCCCTAAGTGTCTCATATGCAAACTACTATGAATGCATTATCCTAAGTCAAATTAATTAAAGTGTAATTATTAGACATAATTTACACCAACATCATCATCTCGTCATCCCAATTCGAGAAAACACTCAGTTTTAGTGACTTGTTTTTGGCCGCATTGTTGGCTATCTCAATAATAATTGTTTCCATTTTTCTAATTAGACACTCTCTTAGCATAAATTTATCCTAGAATACTCTTTGATTTCATTCTTTCCATACTTCCTATATGATAGAAGATGGGATAATTTTCCATAGGCTATCAAAAATTCCTTTCTGAATCTTGTTAGGTGACATCTCAAACCAATCCCTCAGATTTTGTGGAAGGGGACATTGGAAGCTGAGCTTGTCAATGAAATACTTCCAACTTGTTTCGACATTTGGACAAGTTAGAAGGAGATGACTAGCATTTTCTCCTAAACTTCTACAGAGGTAGCATCTTTCATGCCCAACAATGCCAAGCGTAGCCAGTTGATCCTGGGTAAGTATTATATTTTGAATCGCTAACCATGCAAAAGATCCTTCTTTAGGTAGACATTATTTCCCCCATAAAAGTTGCTTTGGCCATTTCTGATAATCCATAATTGCTTCCTTGGTTTTATAACTTGCCTTCACCTTATAATCCCCGTTTGCAGAAGCACGCCATTGAATTACATCTTCCTCTTCCGAGAATGCAAAGCTTCTCTCTTCTAAGATCTTGGATAGATTGATCTTTTGGTCTCAAGCCACATTCAAACTCTTCCACTGCTAGTTTGGGAATCTATTGGTCACCACAACTTTCCCATAATTACATATTTTCTTCCCCCATAACCTACCTATTTCGCTTCTAGTGTCCTCCAAGTTGTGGTTGTTTATCAAAGTTGGATGCTAGATAACCCTCCCACAAATGCTCCCAAAAAGACACTTTACTATCATTCTTGACTTCTCAAGTGACGTGTTTGGTGATTATATTTCTATATTCTGATAGATAGTTCCAAATTGTTGATCCCCTTAGTGGGTTAAGGGTGTTGAGAATCCTAATTGGTTTGTCAGAGTAAAAATACTTTTTTTCTGAGAATCTGTACCTATATACACCTAAAAATGGTTTGAAGATAATTAATTAAATAAGCAATTATTTAATTAACCCCCCTTCTAATTTAATTGAATTCATTAGCAATTTGATTAAATTGTCCCTTTCATCTACTTATTAATAAATCTAAGGATTTAAGGTCCATGGCGGAGGATTGGAGTGGATGTGGGGGCATTACAGCCTTTTGTCATTTGGTCGGCTTCCCGGCCGGTTGCATTGTAGGTGGAGGACACAAGGAAAGGTTGGGGCGAGATTGTGGATTTTGTGCGAAAATTGGGGCCGACTGAGCGAGTGAAAATTCATGGGAAGGTGACCCCAATTTGATCTGAGGCCCCTCTGGATGCAGATGGGAGGCCTTTGGTTCGACACCAGCTTCCAAAGAAATAAGCAAAGGTGGTGGAGCGTGGGTCTCTGTGTGGTAGCAGGCCAGGAACAGTGCCAGGTGGAGGGAGCGTGGCGCAGGAGGCAGGGCCCAGTAGGGGTATCCCCAATTTTTCAAGGGAAGAAGCCTTGGGGTGATTTAGTAAATAGGTTCTATGGGTCGTTCGAGGCCTCTTTGGTGGGGTTTTGTGTTCATAAGTGGCCCATTTTGTGGTTGTTGGCCATGTTGGGATGGTGTCTAGTCAGGTTCCTTTTTGTAGAAGGGGCGAGACCCCATGGTGTGGGAGAATGTCTATTTGCTCTTTGGACGTAAATCTTTTCTATTTTAAGCAATATTAAATATATTGTTATCAATCAAAAAAATAAAAATCTAAGGATTTATTTAATAGGTTCATTTCAATGGTCCCCTTTGATTAATTAATTCAAATTAATTAATCCTCCCCCCATTTCAATCAATTCTTCTAATCCCCTAATTAATTAAGACAAATCAATTTATGAGTTGTTGAAAATTAATTAGTCTTTTCCTATTATTTGGATTTTCAAATTCAAATTACCCACATGCCTCGTAAATTCTAACCACCTAACCTAACCATCCCCCTAACCTAACTCATCCCACCTAACCCTATCCTATCTTGCACATCCTAACCTCCTATGGTGTGGATATTCTCCCCTTGATACATGGCACTTTGGCCACATGTCTCCTCTCTTGGACACTTGTCCTCTTATGAGCAAGGCTCCTTGACACTTGTCACCACATAGATGACAAGTGTCCCTTCCTCCAACCTCTTCTTCAACCTCCTCCAATTTCACCCTTGATATATTTAGACTCAATCTTGACCATTGATTCCTGCCACCTCACCCCTGGCCTTGGAAATCCTATAAATATCCCCCATTTTGGAGCAATAAGGATCCCATCTCATTATCAATTTAGGCATTGTTACTATAGGCATATCCATTCTAGCATATCATTTGAGCATTGTTATTATAGGCAATTACATCTTAGATTTAGTTTAATTTGATCATTTTCCAGCATAATTGTTGAATCATGTAGCTTAATCAATCTCTTTTATAGCTTAATTGCATCATCATCATAGCTTAATCATGCATATCATTAGCTTAATTAGACTCTTGGATTAATCTAGCATAATCAATCTCATCTAGCTTGCATATCATTATCATTTCAAATCCTTCATCTAAATGTAGTCAAGTCACTGGGATTGCTTATCCAGATCTGAGAGCAAATCCATACTCGCATCTCTTAGGAGGTGATAGGTTGCTTTGTCATGGTTTATCTTTCATTTGCTTTTAATTTGCTAACCATGCTTGTAATGATCTATTGAGTGTTTGTGTTGCAACTGCAGGTACCACGCTTCACAGGCACAACATTTTGGCGCCCACCATGGGGCCAAAAATCTCATTTTTGGCCTCTTAGCATCATCAAACTTTCAATCTAGCAGGTTTCTGGCTGGGTCTGATTCAGAATTTTGGACGAGTTCTCTTTTTGTCTTGTACAAGCTCCTTTGTGCCCTCGTACGAGTATATGAGAATTGTCATATGAGCAGGTGAGAATTGTCGTACGAATTTTTGCTTCCATGTTTTCAAAACAGATTGCATTTTAAGGTTTTCATGCTTCAATTTTATTACTACTAATGCTAACCCGGGTCTGTTTGCGAGTTTTTCAACAACCTAACTGGTTTTTGTAGGACGATTGTCGAAGATTACGCTTGTCAAAGCTTCATTTCATAAAAAAAAACATGACTACTAACACATCTGTTTTGCAGGTTGCCTAAGAGGACTCAACCAAACTTTGTGTCTTCTTTAAGTTTTCTAGGCACACTTATTTTGCTAATGGTAAATGAACATCTTGTTTTCTATGCTTGAGAAGTTGTCTAAAAGGTAGGAGAGTATGTTCTTGTCCGTTTGGACAATCAAAAATCCTGACCCTTGAAGCGCTTCTACGTTTGAGATTTGATTACCTTTAGTGGGCCTGTCATAGTGGGAAAACGTAATCACCATGTGAGAATGACCCAAGTGAGTACAACTAGACCTAAGCTTTCCGACTCACTCTAAAAAATAGGCCTCTCAGGATTAAAGTCTCGGAGGATGGGATTATTTGAGCTTTCTCTTTTGAGATCTCTCATATCATACATTTAGTAGGGCCCCGCGATCTCAATCATGCTTGTCTGACTACTTCTTGTTTCGGTACCCTGTAGGGCTATAGGCCTCAATCGCGCTTGTGCGACTGCAAGGGGTAATTTCAAATGGAAACCCTTACTACAAACCCTAAGATAGAAGCTACCCGATTCACCTCCGAAAGGAGGATAATATTTGTGCAAGAGAGATAGTAACTCTCCCAAGACACTTGCCATATCATGCCCCCATTAGCATTTGGAGTCAGATAATATGGCGTTGAGAATCCATTGCGTGAGACTCAGCGGTCGTATTCTGATTAGCTATTGGGTGTGTATCTAAGTTTACAAGCAAAGGTTTTCTCTTTCAGCCAACTTCCTTAGGATTTAGCGTGTTGTACTTGATATCACTTATCATATCACGTGTTTGTTGTGTCTTCATCCCTAAAATAAAAAACCAGACGTCTAAAATTGGAAAACATAAGCAAAACATCAAACTTTATTAATCAAAAAATTGTCCAAACAAATTTTTTGTCTCTGTTATGTCCTCGATCGTACGAGTTTGTTAGTTTGTCATACGAAGCATCTATTTTATCGTCTGGTTCAGTGAGAATTGTCGTACAAGTCAGTTTAGCAGAGAATTTTGTGTCATCTTTTGTTGTTTGGTTCTGTGAGAAAGCTCATACGAGTTTATGCCTTTGTTGTCCAAGATTTCTAGTTTGTCGTATGAGCCTGTCTAAATTGTCATCTGGGGTTGTCTAAACTGTCATACGAATTTCTGTCTCTGTCAGTCCAGAGCTGTCTTCTTGCATGTCTTTTCAGATCTGTCATGCTTGCTTGGTCAATTTACAGTGAGTATAAACACCCAATTTTTGTCATTCTATGTTTAGATTGTCTTCTTGGTTCGCTTGGTCAAGTTATCATCTGTCAAATCAAATTCTAGAAGTAGACACCTCAAAAAATTTCAAGTATTCACCTTCAACAAGTTCAAGATCTAAACATCTCAAAGTACATTATCACCCTTTTTGATAAATAGATCACTCAAAACATAGTTTCTCATCAAGATCTATCATCCTCTATCACAAAACTACAATGTTTGGTCGGGACAATCTTGTCCCAAAACATAGGATATATCGTTCTTATTGGACTTGATTTTATCAAAATCATCATTGCACTCCAAAATCGAAGATCGAAAAACTTGCAAACTTTTCAAGACTTGAATCATCTTTTCGTGTCATATCACTCTATCATATTTACATTGACGGTTGATCACTTATCGAAACAACTCTTAGACAATCGAATCCTTGCAACGGAAATAATTTTTTTTGGAATAGCCGAAGATCATAGAAACATGGAATACCAAAGCAAAATACAAGAAGAAGACATAACGAGTCAACATATCAGATAAATCAAACAAGTCCAAAATCAAAAGCCAACTATGTCAAAACCTCACAAGGATTCAAATACATCTCCAAAGAAAGGTGGCTCTTTTATGCAACTCTTAAAGAGATCCCTAAGGGATTTTGTTGAGGAAGATCAAAATCGCGCACCTATGTCTAGCAATGGCTCATCCCCCCATAAGCAAATTGACTCTCCATAGACATCTATTCCTACGCCTCTTGAAATCTTGCAAGAACCTTCCATAGCATCATCACCAAACAATACACCCAAAAATGAAGTTCCCTGAGGGATATCCATAATGGCCATCAAACCTATTTCAAAGGATCATATTCAAAGCCCATCTCCTTCATATCCAAGCATTGATTCCTTGCAACATCCCCATAATGCTCCCTTGCAAATTAAAGTCCTCATTCATAGAACGCTCGTTAAACGTGCCCTAATAGATGGAGGAGTTGGCTTAAATATTTGCTCTTTGAGTCTTGTCCCTGCTCTAGGTTATTCAGAAGATGCAGTTGATCCCCCAAAAAAGATCACCATCAAAGCATATGATGAAGAAGAGCATTCCTCTAAAGGAATTGTGATGTTACCCATCAGAGTGGGACCTTTGTAGAAAGACACAGCATGTCAAGTTCTAGACTTGGAATTACCATACAACATACTCTTGGGAAGACCTTGGATACACGACATACAAGCTGTTCCATCAACATGTCATCAGTGCCTAAAACTTCCCTACAATGGGCAGGAAATCACGATCTCAGCAGACTCAAATCCATTGTAGTGCTGTAGTAATCTAAAACCAGCTCAAGAGGTCATTGTTCCACATAACAGAGAGGCAGCATCTTCAAGCACACAATCCAAGGAACAATCATTTGCATCAATTTTGTCAAGCATGGAAAAACAAATGCAGCTAAGAGATTGAGGGAATGAAGAATATTTTCTACCATGGAAAAACAAACAAGAGCAACTTGAAATTAAAAGGGAAGAAGTAGATGTAGATGTCGATGTAGTTCATGTGTATGCGGGGCAAACATTAGGAACTAACCCACTTGAATCGAAATCACTTTCGGTTAATCGAGGATGATCAAGAGCTACTTGCAAGAGGTCATTCTGACGAGAGTATCATTTTAGACATGGAAATGCATATTGAAAGCTCTGACATCTCTATCATGATCCCTAATATCTTTGAAACAATTCAACCTGAGGATCCTTTACCCTTAATCCATCTTGAACCTATGGATAGGGAAAATGAAAGACATACTACCATTGATACATTTCCTAATGACCATGTCATATCTGTATATCTTAATGCAATCAAACCCGCAACAACTTTCATCGAGAATTTTGCTAACGTATCTTCAAGTCAAGTGGGTGCCAAATCTCCTAGTCGCAAAAGTGAAAATAAAGAAAATAATATCAAGTCTAATGTTGAAAACCGTTTATTGGCAACATTAGACTGAGAAAAAGTAAAAAGAAAGGACACATCTAATGGTGAAAACCTCCTTGAGGCGCCGGAAGATGGGAGACTTGATACCTTACCTGAATTTTATCAAGAGAGATCATCTATCTTGATAGAACCAGCAGAGCCAGTTATCATTGACATAATTGATCTACATCTAGCAATCTCTCTATCAGAACACGAAGTGCAACAATAATTTGAACCCTTCAAAAGATGGCAAATCAATTGTACTTGGTCATATGCAAACAATCCAGGGTTCGATCCAGATCTTATAATACATCACTCGAATATCAGTCCAGGAGAAGACATCAATAATGAAACACAACATGGATCGGGAGCAGGTATTCTATTCATCACACCATAAGGTCATACAATTCTGAAAGCATACAAATTAAGTTTTTCATGCACCAACAACACAACATAATATGAATCTTTGGTTAAAGGTATCAAAATGGCTATAGAATGGAACATTACACAACTTCAGGTCTTTGGAGACTCTCAGCTCATCATCAATCAAATCAATGACGATTATCAAACAAATGATGAAAAGTTAATGCCTTATAAGAAGATGGTTGATGATATCAAGAAATACTTTGTAGAAATAACTTTTTAGCATATTCCAAGGAATGACGACAAAGCAGCAGATGCCATAGAAACACTTGCTTCTCTCCTTCAGACAAAGGAAAATAAAGAGCATTACAAATTCCTGGTGGAAGAGTTGTTTTACCCTGCACATAATTGTCTAGATTCCCAAACTATCTGTCACCTTGTTGGGCATGATTCCTCCCGTTATGGCCAAACTTACACATACTTGAAAGATCATATCCTCCCTCCTGACTTATCTAAAAACCAAAAGAGAAACTTTATTCGTCAATCCTCCCATTATACTCTTGTTGCGGATACCCTTTTTAAACGAGGTCTAGACGGTACTCTTGTAAGATGTCTCGAACAAGAAGAATCTGAGAAGGCCTTACATGAATTCCATATCGACATTTGTGGCACTCATTCAAGTGGTCTTACCCTTTCAAAAAAACTCATATGCTTGGGCAATTACTGGCCAACTATGGAACGAGATTCTTTTCAGATAACTAAAACATGCAAACAATGTCAGATCCATGGAAATTTGATTCATGCACCAACACAAGAACTTCATGCTTTGGCAACATCTTGGCCTTTCTACCAATGGGGTCTTGATCTAGTAGGAAAGATAAATCCTTCTTCATCCAATGGTCACAAATTCATCCTTGTAGCTACATAATATTTCACAAAGTGGATTGAGGCAGTACCTCTCATCAATATCACAGGAAAACAAATTGTTGCATTTATCTTGAACTACATCATCTGTCGCTATGGAATACCCATGACCATTATCACTAATAATGGGTGACCATTCAAGAATCGGGATGTCCAAGAATTATGTGAGAAATTCAAGATCCAACACAAATTTTCAGCACCCTACTATCCACAAGGGAATGGGCAAGCAGAGGCATCAAACAAAACCATTATGAAAATATTCAAAAAGATCGTGAATGATGTTGGAAGAGATTGGCATATTCAATTGAACCCTGCTCTATGTGCTTACCATACCAGTATCCGCACACCAACATGTGCCACACCTTTCTCTCTTGTCTATGGATCAGAAGCAATACTACCAATAGAAGTAGAGATACCTTCTCTACGAGTATCATTGAAAGGCCTTATCCCAGATGAAGAACAACGAATAACTAGATTGCAAGAGTTGGAATTGATCCATGAACGAAGACAACATGCCTTTGATCATTTAAAGGTATATCAACAAAGAATGTATCACAGTTATAATCACAAGGTCAAACCGAGAACATTTCAAGTTGGAGAACTAGTACTGAAGGAAAATCCACGAAACTAGTCAGATCGAGAAAAGAAAGGGAAGTTTGAACCAAATTGGTTAGATTCGTTTGTGGTCACAACAATATTTGGGTCAGGACCATATCATCTATCAACATAGGATGGGGATAACACAGGATGGGGATCAACTTGAGGAACCCATCAATAGCATGCATCTGAAGAAGTTTTATGTCTGAAAAAGCAAAAAATCCAAAAACAGTGAAAAAGCAAAAAATCCAAAAACAGTGAAAAAGTAGAAACCAAAAACAGTGAAAAAGTAGAAAATCCAAAAACAGTGAAAAACCAGAAAAATCCCCAAAAAGTTAAAAACAAATTAAAAAAAAAATAAATCAAATATGAGAAAAAGTGCAATAAAAATATATGGTGAAAACTTGGCAAACAGTTGCTGTCTGTCAGCTAGCTCTTCCATCTATTAGTTCATGCATCCTTCCGCTTGCATTCATTTTCTATCCGCGCTGTTCATATCCATAATAAAACCTTTGTACATACGCAGGCATCCCGGGTGATTTCTCGTCATGGTTTGGATCATTGGGTATATCATAATGACTTTGTTTCTAGGCTAAGGGAAAAATCCTACACCTAGCTGGGGGCAAAATTTTTGATCATTTTGAGCTTCATCAAACAGGAAGAACAATAGTCAGGCAACTCTTATCAAGCGAAAACTGAGACACATCCAACGTTGAACACGAGATCAAATTGTCAACCATCAAACTATCACATTTCAGTCTAAGCACATCACACACGTTTCAATTGATGATATCTTTTGGATAGTGATTTTAACATGCTTGTTCAACTTTTCTATCTTGATTTTCGCTATCATGATTTCTGAGTGACTCCAGGATGTCTTTGACTAGAGGAACAAGGAAGGAACATGATATTTTTCTTGTTTGTTGTCTGTAAATTAATCATTAATATGTGCAAATGTGTCTCAGGACATGATCATCGGAGTATCATCAAAGACATTTCCGATTTGCGTATAGAAATGGTTAATACTATATGTTTTACGCAAGCAACACTCAGGTCATCTTGGTTCAATTATACCTCGATGCTTGTGCTAACTTGCAATATCAAAATCTGAGAAAGTAGTGCTCAGGTCATCATGGTTTAATTATACCATCGATGTTTGCACTCACTTCCCACATTGTAAAAGCAAAAGCTCAATGATGACAAAACACAATAACCCAGTGACTGGTCCGGTCATAGCTTTGCATTTCATTCTTGCATGGGATCCCACACGCTCGTATTATCCAAGGTTAAATCTATTGCAGGAATCATCAAGGTATCATCATAAGTGTATACACAATCAGACTGATGATTCATCTCTCTCCAGATATTGTCGACCCAACACAAATTTTTACCCGCTCAACATAACCAACATCAGCATATCTGAATCTTCCTACAACCTGATATCAACAAACTGTCAGTTCTTTACTCAATCAACCTTATCAATTCTATCAATCGATCGCATCTAAATCTATTCTATCATGTCTTATACAAGATGTATCTTTCCTGGAACCAGACATTTTGATCAAGTCTTATACAGGATATATTGTTCCTGAAACCAGACGCTTTGATCATCTTTGTCTTATACAGGAGGTGTCATTCTTGAAACCAGACTACATCTCGATCTTATCGATCATCACATCAAGAACCACATCACCATGATCATATAACTCGCACTTTCATCAAACATAGTTGCAGAAATTGAATCATTTCTAATCGGGATATCAATTTTGTACAAACTTCATACACTCCAAAGGTCAATTATCTCAATTGATCTCCCGAGAGGGCATCATCGTATCGCAATTTATCAATCAATGTTTAGGGCATCTGTTCGGTGTGGAGCTTGATCAGTCTCCAAGTGGTAGATTGTTGATATATGGCTACTAATCAACAAAGTACTGTACACTCAACACGTATCCTTGCCAGGGTCTAGGGGCGGTAGCCCCCGAGAAATTTTTTTTTGTCATTTATTTGTTGATGAAAACCGACATTGCAATAAAACCCTAAAAAGGCCGACTTTGTTTGTTGCCCTGAAACCACATGTTATAAGCGGCTGGGATGCTTAAGGCATTGTAATGTTGATGTACTATTTTTGCTGGATAATAAGAAAGATTGGACGACTGTGTATGGTGGCTGTAACCCATTATGGGTGAACCATGTTAAATCTTTGTGTTGTCTGTGTCCTATTTTATTCCTTTATCTTTTGTATTTAAATCTGCATATAATTGTTAGTTCATATTTCCTTCGGATCTACTTGAAACCCTAACAGCATCCTATCAAACCAATATCATCATCAAAATGAGATTATTCTTTGAATCAACGTGTCATCACACCTCGCTTCAAAGAGGGGCAAAATTTATACACCTAAAAATGGTTTGAAGATAATTAATTAAAGAAGCAATTATTTAATTAATCCCCCCTCCTAATTTAATTGAATTCATTAGCAATTTGATTAAATTCTCCCTTTCATCCACTCATTAATAAATCTAAGGATTTATTTAATAGGTTCATTTCAATGATCCCCTTTGATTAATTAATTCAAATTAATTAATCCTCCCCCCATTTCAATCAATTCTTCTAATCCCCTAATTAATTAAGACAAATCAATTTATGAGTTGTTGAAAATTAATTAGTCTTTTCCTATTATTTGGATTTTTAAATTCAAATTACCCACATGCCTCCTAAATTCTAACCACCTAACCTAACCATCCCCCTAACCTAACTCATTCACCTAACCCTATCCTATCTTGCACATCCTAACCTCCTTATCCTAACCTCCTATGGTGTGGATATTCTCCCCTTGAGACATGGCACTTTGGCCACATGTCTCCTCTCTGGGACACTTGCCCTCTTATGAGAAAGGCTCCTTGACACTTGACACCACATAGATGAAAAGTGTCCCTTCCTCCAACCTCTTCTTCAACCTCCTCCAATTTCACCCTTGATATCTTTAGACTCAATCTTGACCGTTGATTCCTGCCACCACACCCCTGGCCTTGGAAATCCTATAAATATCCCCCATTTTGGAGCAATAAGGATCCCATCTCATTACCAATTTAGGCATTGTTACTATAGGCATATCCATTCTAGCATATTATTTGAGCATTGTTATTATAGGCAATTGCATCTTAGATTTAGTTTAATTTGATAATTTTCCAGCATAATTGTTGAATCGTGTAGCTTAATCAATCTCTTGTATAGCTTAATTGCATCATCATCATCATAGCTTAATCTAGCATAATCAATCTCATCTAGCTTGCATATCATTATCATTTCAAATCCTCCGTCTAGGTGTAGTCAAGTCACTGGGATTGCTTATCCATATCTGAGAGCAAATCCATACTCGCATCTCTTAGGAGGGGATATGTCACTTTGTCATGGTTTATCTTTCATTTTCTTTTAATTTGCTAACCATGCTTGTAATGATCTATTGAGTGTTTGTGTTGCAGCTGTAGGTACCACACTTCACAAGCACGGAAATACCCACTTTTGATTGCCTTTATTATACATGCTACATACTAGCTTGGCCCCCATTGCTAAATTCATAACTCTCGACTACTTTAGTCTCGCTCCACCAACTGCCTGTGGTCTACATATTTTCTCCCATGGAATCAAAGAGACTTTTTGTGCTTCATCTAGCCCATTCCAAAAAAAATGTCTCATGATTTGAATCAAAATGTCCTCAATTTCCCTAGGCAACTTCACATAGTATATTGAATAGACTAGTATTGTTGATAGAATCACTTTTAACATGAGGTTTTAACCTGTAGAGCTAAGCCACTTACCTTTCCACATCTCCATTTCTTCTTGCAACTATTGATCAATGTTTCCCAATATTTTTTTTTATTAATACCAACAAATAAAGGCATCACAAGGAATCTTCTTGGGAAATCAACAATCCTCAACTCCAAAATTTGAGCAATCTCCCTTTGTAGGTTTGGTTGGACATTCAAGAAAAAAGACTTATGATTTCCCCCTATTGACACTTTACCTTGAGGCTTTGCCATATTCATCTAGTACCTTTTTGATGTTTCTAGCCTCAACTGTGCAAGCTTTCCCAAATAGAATAATATCATTTGCAAACTATTGGTGGATGCAAAATCTATACCAAGTGCCACTTCAATGCCTTTCTACTGGCCTTCCCTTTTGACAAAGGAGATATATCTCCCCAAGTCTTTTTCCATTATTATGGAAATAAAAGGGGACAAGGGGTCGCCTTGTCTAATGTCTTGAGTTGAATCAATAAACTCCCGTGCTACCCCATTCACTAGAACATACAACTTATGAGTGCTAATACAACTGCCTATCCATTCAATCCATTTGCCTCTATTTCCAAACCTTCTTAAAACAGGTAGTAGAAATTGTCTATCCACTAGGTCATATGCCTTAAGTATATCCAACTTGATCACCATATTGGGGGTCCTTATTTTCCTATATATATAAATCAATTCATGAGCCACAATTATGCCTTCCACTATAGATCTTCTAAGCGAAAAACCACTCCATTATTCTGAAATAACTTTTTATAAAACCTTCTTCAATCTACTAGCAATCACTTATGTTGTCACTTTGTAGATAGTATTATATAATAAAATGGGTTGATAGTCATTCATACTCACACCATCCTTCTTCTTTGGAATCACTGGTGCTAAGAAGGTATGGTTTAACACTCCCAACATAGTGGATTTCTTCCTACATTCCTCTACAGCCTTATGCACATCATCTCCAACAATATCCCAGTTTATACTAATAAAATTTGGTTAGGAATCCATCTGTGCCAAGAACTTTGTTTGTATCTAGTTGAAAAGTGGCATTATGAACCTCTTCCTTGGTTATGATTCCATACAATTCCACATTATCATCTTCACCAATTATTGGTAGAATCTTGTGCAAAACATCATCCCTAATTCAATTGTGGATTGGCGTCTCGGTTCAAAATTGTTTGGAAGTATCTCATCGCTTTTTGATTGGCTTCTTCAATTGCTTGTGTCAAGGATCCATCCTCTCTCCTTATCTCCACCATTTGGTTCATGCATGTTTTAGCAATTGTTGTTTTATGGAAAAATTTAGTGTTTTTATCTCCTTCTTTGAGCCATGTTTCTCTTGATTTCTAACGCCAATGACACTCTTCTCGAGCCAATATCTCACTTAATTCCTAATTCAACCTTTTCTCTAGTTCATGTTCTTCCAACCCCATCCCATTCTCAATAATGGCTTTATTTAAAGCCTCCAACTCCCCTATTATCCTATCTTTTCTGCAAGAATGTTCGTGAAATGATCCTTATTCCACTCCTTGAGTTTGGTTTTGACACGAGCAAGCTTCTTACTAAATAGATATGATTTAGATTGATTACTAGCCCCGATCTCCATCCACCATCTACTAACCAAATCCTTCAAAGATGGATCCCTTAGCCACATATTTTCAAATTTGAAAGGATTACCTCCTTTGGGATCCTCTGGTTTGATCTTCAAAAGAACGGGGACGAGGAAGTGATCCAAGCTAGTATATGGAAGAATCTCAAGTGCATAATTGAATAGATCATTATTCCAATCTCCAAAGAGAAAGAAATGGTCTAGTTTTTCCACAATACTTGTGTAATCCTTCCTTCAATTTGTCCAGGTGAACTTCCCGTTTCTTGCTAGAATGTCCCTCAAGTTATTGCCATCAACAAAGGCTTGAAATCAAGCTGCACTCTTGCAATGATTTGTAGCCCCCTTTGTTTTTCTAAATTGCCTAAAGTGACATTAAAATATCCCCCAATCACCCCAAATTCACCATTCATTTGTGCCAACCAGTGAATTATTTCACCCCATAGTCCTCTTTTGGTAATAGTGGAAATAGGTCCATAGACATTAATGATCAAGAATACTTAAATTCCTACACAAATATCTACACCTAGAAGTAATCTAATTGGGACATTCAATAATCAGAGAGAAAACAATACTTAGAGGGTTCCATGTCATACCTAAGCCACTTGAAGCACTAGCTAATTCCACAAAAGACCCTCCCACTGACACCAATCTTTCATTTTGAATTGGTATTCTTCTTTGCTCCATTTTGTTTCTTGCAAGGAAATGTCATCTAATTTGCTTTGTTCTAGTTGACGCCGAATAAGGTGACATTTGCTAGGGGCATTGATGCCCCTAGAATTCCAGGTTAGAAGCCTCATTGGTCCTTGGGAAGGATGACCTCCTTCCCATTTCTTAATGTAGGATTTTGCCAAGATCAAGGGCACAATGAAAAGTATAAAAAGAGAGACAATAGAATGACAAGAACAAACTGTATTCTCATCAATATGCAAAATGATCAACTAGATTAACCAATACAATGAATATAGGCCTGCTTATATAGGCAAGGCCATATGGATGTATGAGCACACAATTATGACATGTGGCTCAATGAGAAATAAGGGTAGCTAAGAAATACTAGGGGTAGGTAGGAGAAATAATATAATATTCCACAATAGGTGGATGACCCACCGAATGTGGAGTGTAATAGCAAAATAAGACCACAAAAGGTGGAATTTCTCCTACAAGCTCTATCCCTATGTGCACACTTCCCCAAGTGTCTCAAATCCAAACTACGAAGAGATGCATTATCCTAAGTTAACTTAAGTAAGTGTAATAATATCCAAAATGAATATTTATTTACACCAACACCCCCCCTTAAGTGTAACTTAGGGGAATGAAGACCCAAGTCAACAATGCAAGATGGGTCTCGGCTACTAGGCCATGATAGGTACCCATGTACAATATGCAAATGCAAGCAAAACTATGCAATGCAATCTCTCACAAACGGAGAAAGGGAGAAAACCCAGTGGGAAAAAACTCCCCCCCAAAAGAGAGATGAATGTACAAAAGACTCTCAAAGAAGAAGGACAAAACCTCGAAGAGGAAAAAATCCCCTCCATAAGAGAGGAAGGAGAAGTCAGCTAACCCCCCTTAATGACACATCCCGCACGCCCAAGAGAGATCGCAACTGCTGGAACTTACTCTCGGTGAAAGGTTTGGTGAATATGTCAGCAACCTGCTCCGCTGTAGGACAATACTGCAAATCAATGACCTGCTCCTGGATGAGCTCTCGGATATAGTGCATATGAATCTCGATGTGTTTGGTCCGCTGGTGTTGGACCGGGTTCTTCGAGATTGCAATAGCACTCTGATTGTCGCACTGTAGAATTGTCGGCCGTGGAGTGGTGAATCCAAACTCTGTGAGAATCTGCTGGAGCCAAATGGTCTTAGTCACTGTGTTAACAGCGCCTCGATACTCAGCCTCAATCAAAGAGAGAGCAATAGCATGTTGCTTCTTGCTCTGCCAATAAATGGGGCCCGAACCAAGGTGAAAACTGTAACCAGAAGTAGACTTACGATCATCAAGATCGCTAGCCCAATCAGAGTCTGTGTAACCAACCAACCGAAGTCCTGTGCCTGCTGCATAGTGAATCCCATAGTGATGTGTACCTTGGATGTAATGAAGGATGCATTTGGCGTCTTTCCAATGAAGCTCATGTGGTTCCTGCATGAAGCGGGAAACCATGCCAACTGCAAATGAAATATCAGGGTGTGTATGGGTCAAGTAGATGAGACTACCCACAAGCTGACGATACAAAGTGGCATCAACTGGTGGAGAAGAACACCGAGCCTCGAGCTTGACTCCTGAAAGAAAGGGAGTCGGGGCAGCTTACAATCAGCCATATGAAAGCGTGCAAGTAGATCAAGAGCATACTTGGGTTGCGATAGTGTAATCCCGAAAGGTGACTGCGAAATCTCTATCCCGAGAAAGTAGTGCAAAAGACCCAAGTCAGTCATAGCAAATATGTCATGCAAAGCAGATTTGACCCTGCTAATGATGGATGAAGTACTCCCTGTAATGATCAAGTCATCAACATAGAGCACAAGTATCAAGTGAGAGTCATCATGTCGCAAAATGTAGACATTCGGATCCGAATGACACCTAGTGAACCCTGCGGAGAGAAGAAAGGAATCCATGTTGGTGTACCAAGCCCTGGGGGCCTGCTTAAGGCCATAAAGAGATTTCCTTAGTCTGCAAACCAAGGAAGTATCCTAGATGAAACCCTGTGGCTGCTCCATATAAATCTCCTCATCAAGATCACCACGAAGAAAAGCACTCTTCACATCCATCTGATGTACAGCCCAACCATGAGCTGCAGCAATAGCAAGTGTCAAACGAATGGAGTTCATTTTGGCTACGGGTGCAAAGGTCTCAGTATAGTCAACACCTGCAACTTGAGAGAAACCTTTCGCAACAAGCCAAGCCTTATACTTATCCACACTACCATCCGCTGCAAACTTGGTCCGATAGATGCACTTACATCGAACCATCTTTCTCCCCTTAGGGAGATGGACTAAATCCCATGTGTTGTTCCTCATCAAGGAACTATACTCTTCCTCCATAGCTTGGTCCCACTCAGGAACCCCTGATGCTTCCCTAAATGTCTGTGGATCGGAAGCGGTAGCAATGAATGCATGTGGAAGATCTTGATGTTGTGATCGAGTTCTCCGTGTATCTGAAGGATCCCCAACAAGAGAACCTGCAGACTCAAGTGTCTGTCGAGCCCAACGAGGTCTAGGTGGAGGTGGAGAACGAGGCTCCTCAACTGCAAGTGGACCCTGCGGAGGTGTAACCCTGCGAGTCGGAGTTGTAGGAGTCTCATCATTTGAATCACTAACATCACTATCCACAATGGAGGAAGGTGGAGGAGGTAAAGAGGCTAAGCTAGGAGAGCTTTCCTCAAAGTGAACACTCCTCTCAATGAACACTTCATGTGTCTCTGGATCCATCAATCTGTATGCCTTTACACCCTTAGGATATCCAACAAATATGCAAGGCCGACTCTGAGGTTCCAATGCCTTGCGTTTCTGCGGAGGTATGCGAGCCCATGCTGGACACCCAAAGACTCTGAAATGTCTCACAATCGGTTTCCTACCAGCCCAAGCCTCGAAAGGAGTGATACCTTGCAAAGCTTTGTGAGGAACCCGATTCTGGATGTGTGTGGCACAACTGATAGCCTCTACCCAAAAGGCAGGATCAAGAGAACGTGCATGTATCATACAGCTAGCCATTTCTTTGAGAGTTCTATTCTTGCGTTCTGCAACTCCGTTCTGCTATGGAGTGTATGCAACAGAATGCTGAAGATCAATCCCCTCAAATGTACAAAAATCCTCAAGTCTTTTGTTCACATATTCCCTTCCATTATCTGTGCGAAGAATCTTGACCACTTTCCTTGATTGCTTCTCCACACGAGTCTTGAAGTCCTGAAATTTGTCAAATACTTCACTCTTATGAATGAGAAAGTAGACCCAAGTGAAGCGAGAGTAGTCATCAATGAAGGTGAGAACATAACAGGCCTTACTAAATGAAGGTGCTGGAAATGGACCTGCTACATCACTGTGAACAAGTTGAAGAACTTCCAAAGCTCTCCAAGCTTTCCCCTTATCAAACTTCTCTTCGGGATGCTTGCCCTTGGAACAACCTGAACATACACCCTCTGAAAAACTGATTCGAGGTAGACCTGTGACCATGTCTTTAGTGCTTAGCTGCTAAAGATAGTGGTAGTTGAGGTGACCAAACCGCTCATGCCATAGCTTACTTTCTGAATTTGAATGAGTAAGCAAGGCCCTAGAAGGTGAACTTGGCACAAAGTGGGAGAATGAATAAAGCCTTGAGTTGTCATTGACTTGTCCCACTGCTACCAAGGCATCATCATCAAGTTCCTTTACCACAACTGAATTTGGTGTAAACTCAACCTTTTTCCCATTCCCAAAGTGAGTGATTTGGTAGATGGAGAGAAGGTTGGTAGACAAGTTAGGAACATAGAGAACATTCTCAAATGTTCCATCATCCATGTCAACTGAACCTTTCCCTTCAACCTCTACTTGTGTATCATCACCTATGTAAATGTGAGGTACCTTAGATGGCTCCAATGAAGAAAACCGCTCCTCTGTAGAACCCATGTGATATGAGGCACCCGAGTCAAGTATCCATTGCTGTGAAGAACCTGTTGTAGCCACAAATGCTTGCCCTTTTCCCTTAGACTGTGAGGAAGAGGAAGGAGATGAATCCTTCTTTGTGTAGGCGGATGGCAAGTTGATATTGTTTTTCTTGAGAAGATTAGTTAACTCATCAACTTGCTTTGTGTGGCATCAATGCTCATCATGACCATACTTCTTGCAATATGCACAAGTTGGTTTATCCTTCTTAGGTGGTGTCCCCTTCTTGGAAGAGGATGAAAAATCGCCTTGTGATGGAGAGGATGATTGTCCTTTTTCCTGGTGTGGCTTAGACTTGGAGTGCTTCTTCTTTTTGTTGGAATCTTTGCCTTGACTTCCTTGATTCCCTTGATTAGCCACCAAAGCCTTGGACTTTGAAGACTTGAGAAGCCCCATGTTCAACAACTTAGATTGTTCCAATATCAACATTTATGTGAAAGCATCAAATGAAGGCATAACATAGGAACTCCCCACTGTCAAACGATGAGTTTGGAAGCTAGACACAAATGCTGCATATTCTGGTGCAAGCTTATCCAACAAGTTGAATATCAATTGAGCATCCTTTTTGTCAATTCCACAATCCTTAAGCTTTGCTCTTAGCTCATTTGCTTTGGTGACATAATCTTGGATTGTATAAAAAATCTTGGGATCCAAGTTGGTGAGCTCATTGTCAATCTGATAGCCTCTGATTTCATCAACTTGACCATACAATTTCTGAAACATATCCCAAGCCTCTTTGATTGTTTTACACTTCTCAATGTGAAAAATGAGGTCATCTGATACATACTTGCGCAAAGTTCCAAGAGCCATGCAATTCTTTGTGAGCCATTCTAATTGAGCATTTGGATCAGCCTTAGGATCAGGTGGTGCTGTTATTGTTCCATCTATGTAATGTGTGAGACCTTTTTCCATTAATTTACTCCATACTTTAATTTTCCATGATGCATAATTATGTGGAGTTAAAGGTGGAAATTTATTAGGACTCATTGCAACAAAAAATGAAAGAGCACAAAGAGAGGCACAATCACACAAGACACCCCCCCAAATTCACTCAATCAAAGAACCCCCCCCAAAAATGATGATTTGGCACTTTATAATTAGTGCGTATACAATGGGCCACTTGTAAAAAATGGCAAAGTGGACTTTTGATTACAATTTTACAACTGCCTCAATAAGGCCAAAAAAGACTCAAACTGATAATGCAAGAGATCTAAACTAAGATCCAAACACATTACAAGCACCTAATAGGCCAAATAAGACCAATGTCTGAAAGTACAATTTCCACTCAAAATCTATGAAATTTGATTATAGATTATGAAAGTAGACGAAAAAACATGCACTTTCAAAAAAAATGGCACCTGAAAAGGAGGTCGTATGAGCTCAAACGAGGCCTTTGAAGTTGCAGAATTGAGGATTGGACAGGTACAACTGAGAGAATCCAAAAATTCCGAAAAACCTGTGCACCAAAATCAGAAAATAACCACACCACTGCGAAGATCATGAAATTTTAGCCCATTTCAAAAAAAAATTGCACCAAAAAAGGAGCAAAAATTAGCAAGATATGGCCTTTCAAAGTTGGACTGCAAAACTGAAAAGCTCAATGGAGAGGGGTCAAAAAAATTTCAAAAAGCTGCTGATGTGGCGCTGACGTAAGCAATTCATGAGCTTAAATTTGACGCCCGTCTGGCCGTCACAAAAATTTCATCCCCCCTGCGTGGCGTTCGTACAGTATGGACATGTTGATTGTGCAAGCTAATTGGTTGTACGGACATATGACGTGGCTCTATGACTGGGCGTATGGTGGTGACCGCGGGCCAGTGGGCGCCTACCACGTGGCGGGCGCGGGTCTGTCTGTTTAGTAACCGTCGGTGGGAGGATGGCGTTGCCGGAGGCGGGAGTGGGTTGCCGGAGTCACCGGAGGTGGGAGCGAGCTGTCGGAGGGACGGAGACCGGTGGGCCGGGAGCCGAGGGAAGGGCCGGGAGCCGAGGGAAGCCGGCGGCGGGAGACCTGGGCTCTACGGAAGGTGTGGGTGGCGGCCGGCGGGGTCCCGACGGTGCGGTAGCAGGGCGACGCGGGTCTCGACGACACGGGTCACGGCGGTGGCGGGTACACTTCGACAGCTCCGACAACAGGTACGACTTGCAACATGCGCAGGGTACGAAGGGCACCGGGGGGGTCTGCGGACCCCCCAAAATTTTTTTTTTTAAAAAAATTTTGATCGCCCTTTTGAATTTTTTATTTTTTATTTTTTTGAAAAATATTTTTTTTTGAATTTTTTTTTTTCGAAATCCGTACGATAATAGCCAAAATGGGGAAAAAAAATTTCTCACCAAAATAGGTCGACTTTATAGTCAAAATTTATGGAAACGGCCTCCCGAATTCAACGGTGATGTCCAAATCGCTATACGATGCCACAAAAAATGAAGATCCCCAAATCCGAAAATAGAAGCCTCCAAAATGTCTCCAAAAAACTAATCAATGAAGCCCCAATAGCTCTGATACCATGTAGGATTTTGCCAAGATCAAGGGCACAATGAAAAGCATAAAAAGAGAGACAATAGAATGACAAGAACAAACTGTATTCTCATCAATATGCAAAATGATCAACTGGATTAACCAATACAATGAATATAGGCCTGCTTATATAGGCAAGGCCATATGGATGTACAAGCACACAATTATGACATGTGGCTCAATGAGAAATAAGGGTAGGTAAGAAATACTAGGGGTAGGTAGGAGAAATAATATAATATTACACAATAGGTGGATGACCCACCGAATGTGGAGTGTAACAGCAAAATAAGACCACAAAAGGTGGAATTTCTCCTACAAGCTCTATCCCTATGTGCACACTTCCCTAAGTGTCTCAAATCCAAACTACGAAGAGATGCATTATCCTAAGTTAACTTAAGTAAAGTGTAATAATATCCAAAATGAATATTTATTTACACCAACACTTAATTCCATTTGACCTTTCACCTTAGCAATCATTACCAATTTTGCCTTATTGGATTTTGCTCCTCTTTTTTGCTTAGTTTTTATATTGGGCCTCTTCAACTTGGATTTAGTATGCTCTATCCCCCTGTCAGCTATAGTGTCTATTTGATCATTCTCATAATAGTCTTCCATATCAGTGTCATCCTTCAAGTCATCTCCATATTTTGGGACATTCTCTTGCTTCTCCTCTTCTTCAGGCTCAACCAATGAATTAATGAGAATGTTTAGAATGAGAGATTCCTCCTCCATATTTTGGATGGAAATGACCTTTAGAGCAATGCTATCCATTTCCTTCTTCTCATCCTCTAATTGTGGAGACTCTACCATGACAGTCGTGTGTTGATTTGGGATCTCTACCTCTTCCCAATTTGGATTCACTTCCTAATCTCCCCCATGAAGGTTTCCGTTCCCCTGAGCTATGTAGCCCTCATCCCCATTGCTATTGTCCATGGTATTACCTGGGTCATCCTCATGGTAAGAGATTTGATCACCTAAAAAATCTGGTGATGCCTCCTGCTTGTGCCTATTCACCACCTCATTTTTCATGGTCTGCTCGTCTGGTCCTTTGTCCCCACCAAGGGCTCCACTATCCTTCTCCTGACCAACCTTTGTGATCCCCAAACCTTGCCCTATCAATTTTTGATTGGTTAAGTGAATTCCTTCATCATTCTTGCACTCCGAGCATCCATGAACTTTTGAATTGAACTTTTGGCATAGGTTGAGATTATCTTCGCACTCCATACCTTGTAGCCACTTTTCCCCATCTATTTAAATCTCAATTTCCTTCGGGATGTTGCCATTCACCTTAATGTTGATACAAATCCGGGCATAGCCTCCTGGAAAGCTATCTTTCTTAATTTTGTTGTCACAAAGGATCCCAAACTATTGCCTATCTTTGCTAGGGTCTCCCTTGCCCAATATTTCGTGGGGATAATGTATAGGCGAATCCAAGTTTGTTGCTCGCTAATTTTATGTTTCCATGGATTAAAATTAGGACACCAGTCCTTGGTATAAATGCCCACCTTGTGCAACCTTTGGTGAGAAATTCCCACTTCTCCTCACCAGAGCCAAATTCTGTTAGAAAGAATCTATTAGCCAAAGTGATAATTCTGATTGTATTTCCCCACTTGTCTAATCCCCATTCCAATATCTTATGAATTGAAACCCATTCCTTCCCCCATTTAAGAAACATCCCAATTTCCTTTAACTTAACGACTACTCTTTGCCCCTGAGGATTTTGAATACTAATGGATTTTTTACCCTCCAAGGGAATAGGGTTTGGAGTCCTACCTTGCATTTCCCCGATATGATGATTGGCTTGCATATCATGCCTTCTGCCCCTCCAAGGTTTACTTGTTCTGAAACCTTGATGTCCACTTCTATTTCCATTATTACATGATCGTCAATTCTTCGATACATTCACCGACAATCTTTTCTTTTGTCAAAACTGCCCATACCAATTTCTCCTAAAGTCATGCCTATTCCCATTAATTTTTCTTTGCTGAGAGTTTTGCCATCCCGCTTGATGCACAATCTCCCCTGTATCCTTCATTCATGTCCATGTTGTATTATAACGTTTCATGTTGTTTGGTAGAGGGATGTTTTGTTGCGAGTTCCTCTGCCTTGATCGCCTGTCTTCAGGTGTGCATTTGTCCACCCAACGACCCCTCTCAAACACCCATTGCAGAATGTGGTTGCCCTTCTGTGGTTCTTTGTCAATTCGCTCCTTCGATTTAGGGAATTATAATTCCTCCAAATTTACCGAATTTCTCTTTGCCAGATTTTCGTTACTCTTTGAAATTCACTATTTGCCTCTGTTTCCTAGATTCGCACTATCCTACTCTCGCTCCCACTCTTGCTCGCTTGCACCATTTTTAGTTAAATCTTTCTTTATAAAATATAAAGAAATGTAAAAATTATATCATTTGTAAAAAAATGTTCTTATAATATTAATATTTTAAACCAATAATAATGTACATAAATAATTTCTAGAATATATCAAATTTTAAAATATAAATCTCAACTTTTTATAAAAATGATATTTTGAAAAATAAAATAATAATCAGAAAAGCAAAACCTACGGAAAGAACTAAATATATTAAATTACATTCATTTGTCAATTTGAAAAACAATGCTCTAAACGTGGGGAAAGATGAATTGAAGAACTGTAATTTACTCGCGAGCCAAACCGTCTTTACATTTATCTGAATATGAATTAAATCTTCTACCGATGCATCTACATAAAATCGTATAATACGCAGGACGCTTATTTTTCTTTCATGTAAGATTGAAATGAAGAATGGCTTACAAAAGACAATATATGATCAAGACTAGACAGAGCAGCAGACAAAAAAAAGTCGCCAAACAGCACAATAGCAATGCTTAGAGTGTGCGATCAAATGAGCTTATGAATTTAATCTGTCAGTCTGTATTTTCACTTGCTTTCTACATTGAAGGCCTTGGTTGTGTGAGATTATAGGACTATGGAAGAGACAGAAGAGAAGCAACAGGAGGCAAGGCCCCCTAGATACAAAGGCAAACATGATAAGCCCAAGCCATGGGATACCCCCGACATTGACCATTGGAAAGTTGATAAATTTGACCCTTCCTGGAATGAAGCTGGCATGCTTGAAGTCAGCTCCTTCTCCACCCTCTTTCCCCAATACAGAGGTACAATGCCTACCTACTTATTAGGGCTTTTAAGGCTTTCAATTATATTTATGGCATTCAGGATTCTTAATAGTTTTCGAGGGCGTTAAAATTTAAAGGTTTAAAAGGGTTTTAGAGTCTTCCTTCCGGTCTGTTTAGAGTTTTCAGGATATCGATAGTCTTAAGGTTTTTTTTTTTTTTCAGATAGTTCTTAGTGTTTTCAGGGTTTTATATATGTTAGGTTTTTGGTTTGATTCTAGACAACTTTACAGAAACTTTCCTTCTCTTTAGTTTTAAGAGTTTTGTATTTAGTGGATTTTAGGTTCAGTACCCAGGGTTTAGTTATACGAGTTTATGGATTTACCGTGTTATTTCCTTACTCGTTTAGACAAAAAAAGGATTTGGTGATTCCAGAAATCATAAAATAAAGAATGTACATCCGTGAAAATTTAACTTTATTTTTTGTTTCATGTTTTTCTTTTCTCTTCTTATCTGTTTTTGAAACATATTTGCAGAAAAATACTTGCAAGACGCATGGCCTGTTGTGACACGGGCTTTGAAGGAACATGGCATAGCTTGTGAACTGAATCTTGTAAGTTGTTTTTTCCCAGGCATCATTATATTTTGGTTTGATTTTTGGGCTTGGGTTTTGGCATTGAGACTACTGGCTATCATATTGTGCTGTTTGACGAGATTTCAGGGTGCATTGCTGCACTGATTTACAGCATTGTGGTTTTGCACTCCTGGTATACTCTTTTGTGTGTATTTTCTGCTTCATACTACACAGCTTCACTTACAGAGAAGTTAATCCCACAAGTAAATTAGAATAGCACGAAAGATAATGCATATATAACACAAAGAAAACAATTTTACACATTCATGGACACCATAAGATCACTCTGTGCATATATTCACATTTTATGGTCTTTGTGCAATATACATCCTATACCACAAGCATGGATATAAACATCACATGTACTTGGGTAGTCCTCTGCTTTATATATGTATATTTCTTTGGTTTGCTCTCCACTCTGTTTTGTTTTTCTCCTTCCTCATATCCCATGCTCTCCCTTCTTACGGTAGGAATTGGTGCTAATATAGCCTCCTATCAGTGTAGGGATGTGTCCTCCTGCATGTGATCATGCATAGTTATCCTTTAAATGGTGCCACACATCATTAGATGTTGCTGCAATGGCCTTGCAGTGACTGTAAGTTAGTCTTTCCTGTTTCCAGTTCCTATCTGACAACACTAGGCAATGGGAAGCACAAGGACTCTAACAAATTGTGAGATGCTTCTTTTGAATAAGTCTGCTTGTGGGTACATATGCTGCTGCATTATCTATGGTAATTTAGACAATGTTCTCTACCCCAAACTCTTGAATCACTCTCTCCAACAAATTGCACAAAATGTTAGCATTCTTCATTCATGCGAAACATCTATGGACTTAAAGAGCACCAATATGCCACTTGAAGCTTCTAAATTTTTTCCCACCATCCTATTCTTGCCATCTGCCCATCCATCCAGTAAAATGTTACAGCTCTTTTTCTGACATACTTTTCTTTGATCATCTATTTACAAGCTGTGCATTTTCAATGTCTCCCTCTAACAGTGGGCCACTAAAATTGTGCAAAGTTTGAATCTTAAATTTTTCACCAGCAATTGTTTACACATTTGCCAATACATCTCAATATGCACTGCTTGCCACATTGAATGATATATAATCTTAGTACCAAAATTTGCAGCTGCCATCCTTGCCTTACGATTTGTTTCTCTCAATTCAAAGTGGTACCTTCAAGTGAAGGTTGTGCACTTGGAGCATTGTGAGGAATGAAGAAATTAGGTGGAGAATTTAGATGTCTACTACTCTCTTGAATGGAGCAATGCCAAATTTGTTGGCCATATATCCCTCTTTGCTTCATTTGCCATTGAGAAATCACAGGCCTTCATATTGAAACCACTACAATTTTGGTGTAGATAGATATTCTCAATATGCTTGAGTTTTCAATTATTTTAATTATAGGGCCTCAGTTGTTTTAGGCTTTGAAATTCTATGACTTCAATTTTTAGGGTTTGAAATTGTACAGTTTGAATTGACAGTTTTTAGGGTTTGATCTTGTTAGGGTTTCAAATTTTATGGTTTGAAATTCTACAATATGAATTTTTTTATATTCTGATTGTGGGGTTTGAACTTTTTAAGATTTTCTTGTGTGGCACTTTTCTTCTATTTTGTTTTGAATGTGATGACAATTGAAATCTGAAACCTAGGATTTTGGGTGGCAATATTGTAGGATTATCATGGCACCGTCTTGGTGCAAGCCAGTACCCTTTGGATTGATTGGTGGACTTGAGTTTCCTGTAATGACCACATTTTAATTACCTATAGAGTTCACACCTGCCCTAAATTATGCTTAAAGCTGATCCAGCTAGGATTCAAAATGTCATTCAGGAAATCATTGCCCTTGGCGTTATCCCATGTAATCTGGCTAATAATGTTGAAAAGGCCCTTGTGTTTAGGATCCAATCTACCTTTGCCCTGCAATGCATAGTATTGTAGCTAATTATTAAAAAAGCTCTTTGAAATTTATATTATTTTGAATATTTGTCAATTTTGTGTTGTCTTTGGGTTATGTTATGTGAATCAACCCATATCGTGCCTATCAATTGTATAAATGTTGTAGAAAACATTTATTTTGATTTTATCTTAACTCATATTTGGCACCTAGGAGTTCTCAGCGATGTTGTAGTTCATGGGATATAATCTTCCAAAGCTTCTTAATGTGTGATTGGCAATAGGAGAGGATTGTTTCAAAGTTCACATATCTCACCTTTCTATGAAGCTAGCTTTTATTTGTTTCATTTGCTCCGGATGTTAACATCATTTGGTTATGTTGGTTATTCTTATGAGATTTCAAAATTATCTCTGGTTACTTTATGGATGTTTATCAGAATTCTTGTACTACATAATAAAGACTCATGGCAAATCTGAGTATCTGAATTACTAGAAAAGTATAGTCAACATTAGAGCCAGGCTAGAGGCGGAACATACAAATGCAATGACATCTGTAGATTATTCAACCTTGGGCTTTTTAAATAAGATATGCAGACTAACACGCCTTCCCCAGCAATGCTAGCAGAAATTTTCAATTCCTTCAGGAAATTCAAGTCATATGAGACAATCACTAAATGCTAACAAGATTTCGATATTATGTACTAAATGGTGTTTTTGTAGAGTATCAAATTATGTAATAATGTGTTGTCATTTCTGTATAGTTTGAAGTCAATGTTCATTGACACATATTCTGTTAATATGTTCGAATCTAGATGATCTGTGCTCAATCGGATGATGAAAGCCAACTTTTACAGCTAAGTTTAGATTCAAAGCATATGCATATATGGTCAATGATTGTGCAAATGATTGGATACAATCTGCCTCTTGTTCCATTCAATAAGACCTTGGCTATGGATGTGTAATGTCCCCTATTAGGAGATAGCCTATTTTCCAATAATTAAACACATATCATCATACTTATTATATTTTATTATGCATTTGTTAGCTCTAGGGAACAATTAGCATCCATCATACAATGGATAATCAACATAGCCAGTTCTAATCCCTAATCAATCCTAATGATCAATCTTAGCGGAGATTGGGAAGTATCTTTGTTAGGGCGCTAGAAAACCATCCTTTACAAGTAGTGCCTTTGTATGATGTAACATATGCCCATTCCACCACATGCCTTATCCATTGCCTTTGTATGATGTAGCACGTGGCCATTCCACCACAGGTCTTATCTACCTTGCAAGGTATTAATACCGCCTTTCCCTAACAACTCCATATCCAATCCTAGCATAGGCATTAAAAGAAAAGCAAGGATTAGGCTACGAGTATACTAAATTCTCATGTATTATGGGTATATATGAAATTGAGTATGACTTTCATACATATTGCAGTCTATATTAATATTACTATTAAATTTTGCATGAGAACATTATCAGGCGTCATATATTAAGCATACATATTAAGCACATCCCCATGCATACCACCAAGAACAAGGATGCTACTACCTGTAACTTAATAACAGTTCTGATCTGATCTGATCTGTTCGATGGTGATGTCACTGGAGGCTTTTGATTCCTTTCCTTTATATCTCTCAATGCGAGGGAGAGGTCACACCTCTTCATTGTGTATGCCCTTTGGCAAGAGACGCACCATTTCACCATTAGCACCCTTTGAAAGAGCGCAACTCTTCATTATTTCTGCCCTTTGAAAGGGACACAACTTTTCACAATCAGATCTGCACTTCTTATTAAAATCTGATCTGCACTTCTGATTCCCAAATTACCCCCCTCTCAAATGAGGTTCTCGTCTCCCTTATATATTTCATGTTTGAGGGAGTCCCAACTTTTCATTCCATGGCTTTTGACCATTCATTAACTTAATAAAATTTAACTATATTTAATTATATTCTTTTGTATTTTTAATTTTATTATTATTATTTACCATTAAATTCTATTTCAAAGTGGGGACATTACAGGATACAATCAGGCCCTTGCTCTATTAGGTGTATATTTGCCTTTGCTTTGATGTTCCTTTCCTTTGCCTCCCATCTCTTTGAAAAGCTACATATAATTGTTTTGCTTAATTCTAAAAGAAGAAGATACAACTATAAGTTGTTCTCTCTTCCCTCAATTTGAGAAGGCACAAAATGGAATTTTCCTCCCATTGCCTTTGTACAAGCCAATGCAACCACCAATTTATAGGTTCCTATGCACCACAAGGTTCTTATAGGGTCAAGAAAAAAATCCATCAACACAAGAAGCTGAAACAGCAACTGTTCAGTTTTGATTCCAAATTCTGGCACATGTATTATCAGTGGATGTAACTACAAATGTGGTACAGCTTAAGACACTTCTGCAATCACTCTATACTCTCTCTCTTCTTCCTGCTCTGTAATCTTACCAACACCTACAACTGCACATAGCTTTCCTATATCCAATTTATTGTTCACAAAAATCCATGTCTTTGCATGTTTGTCATATTTTTTATGATCTAATCAAGATTACACCTCCCTTACCAAAGAAGCTTTTGGTCTGAAGTTCAGGATATGGGATAATTTCCCCTTATTTGTGATATCTTTGTTTTTCAATTCTAATATCTACAATGCCTCTTGTGATGCTCAAAGCATGCTATGATGGATGCTATGCGTTAGAAATAACTAAAGAAATAACAAGTTTTTTGGAGAAAGCATTCTTGTCGTTCTTGTTACTTTCTGAGCTTCAGCACATGGACCTTGGGTGGCAATACTTTTCTGGAGCCATTTTATCACTGCTAAGGAACCTGTAAAACTTTGTCTTTCTTGATCTGGGTAGCAAAAAATTTAAAAAAGTGTAGAATACAATGAAAAGAGTTAGACAACTAATGCTATTCTCTACTGTAAACTACCGTGCAGCCTTATAGTTGTTCATACAACATTTTGAAGGTATGGTTTCATGATGTATCTTCTCTTAATCCAATTTCTTTGATTTAGTAGATTTCTACTTCACCTCTTAACTCTCAAACTTTGTTACAGTTATTAAATGTGACTTTGGTCCACCAGTTATACAACCAGGGCCTCAAAATGTATTCTCTGATTGTAATCAAATGACTTTTGCTCTTCATTCAAGTAAATAATCTCAAAGAGAAACACAACCAAGTGGTTTATTAGGTACCTACATGCCTAAGAATAGCAGTAAACTATTGTGGTTAAAGCCACAACATTTTTTAGAAATCAAGATGTGAGGAAGAAGACCCCTCACTGTTTTGCCTAAGAATCTTGAAGAGCTTTAGGTAAGAATTGCCATTGCTTGTAATGTGCCCTTTTGGGATGATCCTAAATCTTGCTCTAAAATCACAAGTTCAATTAAAATAAGAAATGTAATATGTAATTTACTGGGACTTAACCTAATCTGCCCAAAAATTCTTCAATTAGGGTTTGAATAATGCTTGGAATTGGAAATTGTTATCTCACTATCCTGATGTAGGGCCTACAACCAGGTTAGTATCACAAGATAAATAAACATATAAACCAATATTGAACAAATAGAATTCAGATTTACTATTGTAACATCCAAGGTGTACATATGGAATTCTCTTTGAAGTTCTATCCAACCAACTCATCATCATTAGGGAGCACCAGTTCGGAGACCATTGCATCGAGCCATTCCACTGAGCCCAGGAGCACAGAATGACAACCTCCATTTTCACCTCCAGCCCCACTTGGGGTATCTCTATTGGCGTGGCTTCCTAGCTGCTTGCAATCCTTCATATGTACCATGTCTCCCTCCAAAATGAGATAGTCCAATGGATAAGAATTCCTTAAGGAAATTGTCATATTTGTTACATATATACAGGCAGAGATATGGCAAAGATATTAATAGCTACATACAATCAGCAAGATTATATCTAACATTTAATAATGCATAATTACTAGGCCAAATACATATATACACATCATACCCCACACATGGGTTGCTGACTTAGTATGTTGCAGTCTGAAACAGTAATCTTAATCTGGTTGAGTGCTAAGTACTTTCCAATCTCTTTCTGATCGATGCTCAGTACTCTGAAAACATCTTCTTCTGCCATGGTCTTCTTGAATGGATGATTTGCTCTCTCTCTCTCTCTCTCTCTCTCTCTCTCTCTCTCTGCCAACGGTCATCTTCCTTCCAAGGGAGGCTACCTTCAGTACAATGTGTTTGCCTTTGAGTAAATCGCTGATTGTTATTAACTTAATTAAATCATTTCCCTACACCTGTGCCCCTTTACTAATGACCTGCGGCTGTAAATTAATGAAGTGCTGTATTAAATTGCTGCTTCATTAAGTTTGGGGTCGCAGCATTGATTAAGATTACTGCCTTAGTTGACAATAAGATGGACCAGGGCTGGAAGGGGGTGGGGGAGGAGCTGTTCCTAATGTGCCCTAACCCACCAGGGACATTTTGGAAACGTTTCCATTTTTTTTCAAGGGGACAGGGGTGGGGGAGGAGGATATTTTCTAGGCATCCTCGAAACGTACCCTACAACGGACAAGGGCAAAAAGGAGGGGACACATCCCCAGGGAGCATTGATGGTTTCCCTACTTTTCCCTAGGTTCAATGCAGCTGGTTTCAGCAGTACTAATATATTTAACTGATATTAATAATATATAGAATTATAGTTATACTGTATTTGCACAAAACACAAATTAAATACAGAATACAACTGAAAAGTGATATTTCAATGCCAATTGTCAAATATTAAAGATAAATGAAAATGGTTTAGATTAGTGCATCTGCACATGTAAAATCTATGTTATTGGGTTCTTCTAAAATGGTTGTTCTCGCTGTACTATATGGCCTAGGTATGGCCTTTGGGATGACATGGCTGTGGCCTGGGTGAATTTAGGACCCATGGTCTGCTAGGCATAAAAACAATTGAAAAATATTAATATTAGAAAAAAGAAGAAATATACTATTTTCTCCTGGATGGGTAAGATCTTAAATGGAAAACTCGCAGAGTATTCGGCAAGTCTTGTTTTGGTCGGCGAGTATTTATGCCATTAACTCGAGGCAAAAACTTGGCTACGTAAAAAAAAAGGCTCATTTTTTTTCAAGTCAGTCTAATTCTCTTCATCAGAATATATACATGAAATATAAGTCACATTTCAATATGTCGCTTTCCTTTCCTTTAAGTTATATTTCATGTATATATTGCTAGGATGTTTGAGAGTGGTTTCAGATCTCTAGGAGTTGTAATACAAATTCTAGGTTTTAGAAGATCTTTTAAATTTTTAGACTCAGTCAAATTTCAGTTTTCAGTAGGCTCCTATTAGCATTATCTCGCTCACAATATCTCTTACTTTATTTGCCTTGAATTCTAGACCTGTCTATCTCCCTATCACTCTTCCTTTATCCCCTCTCTATCACTCTCTATCTCACCCTGTTCTCTCTCCCCTAAGGTCTACACCTATCTCTCTATCTCTTTCTCTCACCTTCAGACCCCTAGGAGGGGTGATACCCTCAACCTCATTTTGGCGAGGTGGAGGAGCCACATTGGACTCCTAGGAGGCTAGGACTAGACTGTTTAGTTCTACCTCTCCCCTAGTTTTCACTAGAGCTGGGAAGAGGAAGATGTAAATGTTTTGATTTAGTATTTACTTTGAGTTTTACAAAGACAATTTGCTATTTCATTTTATTTCAGACTATCAGCCATCAGCATTCCACATGAGGATGCCATTTTGTACCCAATTCGCATTTAAATCAATCAAATATATCTAGACTGAGCTTGTTTTTTGGTGTCCTCATTTATTGACTCATTGGATGCATCTCCTCTTTGAATTTTGCAAAAAAAAATCCATTTCTAATTAAATTTAAGCAAATTTTTAAGTTGCCGAGTTTTTTTTTCGGGCCTTGGCGAGTAGTTCAACTATGGGCTACATACCATTGCAACAATCATTCCTGCATCTCATTCTTGTGTCACTATGTTGCCCTTATCCATGTTGCTTTGACCAGATTGAAGGAAATAAAATATTTGATGGCAGCCATATTTTCTTTGACAATGATATTTGGGGCAGAGTATGGAAGGCAGTAGTAAATGAGTTTATAATAGGGTTCAGCGGAAAGTTTAGATAAATTCATAGTCTGATTAATAGTGTTTTAGAAATACATTTGTCTTAACCTTAAGCAAATAATATATGTGGCTCTAATTTGATAATGTTATCTCATATAGAGATTTTCATCATATTCTAATATAATATATAGTTCGATAAATAATATAATTGTATTAAATTGTTATATATTAATATAATTAAATTGTTTTATATTATTATAATTAAGTTATATATTAAAGTAAAAATTCGAAGTTTAAACTAAATTATATGCCTGTATGTATGTATATTACCACCCGGCTCACCCCCCCTCTCCCCCCCAACCCCCACACACACACATATGTATCATTGTATACAGATGTATGCATATACATAAACATGGAAGACGTGTATATATAACCAGCCATACTGAATCCAGGCTAAAAAATTGCTGTGCCAGTGAACCTGTACCCCAAAATGCAACTTAGTGTAAAATCAACAGAAATCATCATATTGCTCCTCATCAAGAGCATCAATTTCATCAGCTAGTTTGTCATAAGGACAAGCAGTGCCGGTGCCATTCCCACTAGCTGCACTATGCAAATGATGCTGTGTAGCAGCCTTGTTCCACCTATCCTCAATTGATACCAAGGAAAGTTGTTATTTGGGTTAGGGTTTTTTAATTTAAATTTTTTGCTTTCCATTTAAAAATTAATTTTCCAGGTTAGAACCCAGACTGGTTTGTGTTCAGCTAGGGTTCCTGAAGAATCCAGTTACATAGGATGTAAACAAACAAGACCAAAATCTTGCTTCGATGACAATAGCATTGCCTGGCATTATTGATATTTATTGATTAGCCTTAAAATGGTATTAACAAATATTTGGGGATTGGATTGACAGCCTCATTGATTTGGGATCGCCAAATTCATTGAAGAATTATAGACGACGATAACCTATTGTAGGTTCAGCCCGGGTTTCTGCAGAATCCAGTTACACGGGATGTAAACAAACAAGACCAAGAGCTTGCTTTGAAGATATCAGCATATTGCCTTGGCGTCACTGATAATCTATTGGCTAGCCTTGACATGGTATCAACACATATTTGGGAATTGGATTGACAACCTCATTGATGTGGGATCACCAAGTTCACTGGAAGTTATAGACAGCTATAAGCAATGTCATAAGTTATCAGCAATCTTTAGAAACAACTGAATTCATCTATTAGGGTATATGCTGCACAACATGTGGTTTGATTATGTCTGAAACATGTAGAAAGTATATAAACTTGTCATATTTCAAACAATATCATTTGAGGTCTTCTAGGTCTAGAAAAAATGAATGCTGCAACTTTACGTGCATTTAAATGTCAAACTTTTTCTCTGATTGCTTAAGTTAAAGGAATTAGAAAAAAATAGTAGTGGTTAAAATTTGGAAGGATTTATACGGTCAACATAAGATTTACACATTATACATTTTTTTATATGAAAGATTAATATTCTCAGATCATAGAATGGAGATATAATGGTTCACTAGTTCCAAATCCATGTTGAACTCATGGAAATAGTATCAAATTATTACAAAAATGACAGATGATTACCTAAGTCAACTTAGCAGGCATTTGTGTCATTGTTGGAGTTTATTTCATATGATTGGGGACCTATATAAGACAGCATCACTCACTGCGCAAGTCATTAATACATAGCAATGTAAACATAAATTTTGGATTTATCTCTTCACCACAGAACAAAGGATTTCTATTGTGGATACAAGCACTGATATTTTTTAAGATACCAGCATGGCTTCTCACCGAAATTCAATTGTCTCTTTTGTACCTGGACTTGATCGTGTTGTGTTGTCCACCACCTTTCTCCTCATATCACTTCAGGGAAAGGGACAAGGTTGACATGGACATTTATGCAAGAGACTTTTCACCAAACGTTTATCAGCGTTTAGACTGCAGTGCACAAGGGTTGGAATGCTTGATAAAATATATACACATATTAGGGTAGAACTTTTGTTACTGATTTAAAGTTGACTTGATATGTGTGTGCTTCTCACCAAAAATCTAATCCTCTCCTTCACCCTTGGACTGCCCCTCCTCCTGGGTTGTTCTCCACCTTTTAATGCATGCAAGAGACATTTTCACCAAGTGTTTTAGTGTTATGGTGCTGCATACAAAGGCTGATTATGCTTGATAAAAAAACCTATTATCTTGTAAGGGTGAAATTATTGTTCCGATCTTATTGATGTGGTGCTGTATATAAAAGCTGAAAATGCTTAATAAAAAAACCTATTATCTTACAAGGATTGAAATTTTTGTTACTGATCTTTTTGACGTGGTTTTTGTGCTCATTGAAATTCTGTTTTTGAATCTATGTGGTGGGCTTTGAATTAGCTGTATGCTATATTTTCTTGGGCATGAATGCTTTGGAAAGTTGAGTTATTTTTAGCATTTTCAATTTTTCATTGAATGCAGTTTACTAAATGCCGCAGGAAATAATAACATCATGTTGTGTGATAGTTTTGTTTTATAGATTGTTCTTCCTAAATGTTCTCTGTTTGAATTTGGTTCCAGCTTGCCATTTTCTAATGTTTGAAGATTTTTTAAGAACCATAAATCCTCAATATAGTCATTTTATTTTTTATCTGCATGTTTTTCGCCAATCTATTTTATCTCGTATTGAATATGATGATTCTATCTTGGACTGACAATCAATCATGTTAGGGTCTTATGTGCCCTTTTATTACAAAGCTTTGAACTCACAGTCATATTTTAATGTGCATGGCAGGTTGAGGGAACAATGACTGTTTCAACAACTCGCAAGACTCGGGATCCATACATTATTGTCAAAGCCCGTGACCTTATAAAACTTTTGTCAAGGAGTGTACCTGCACCACAAGTAAGTTTGCACTATATTCTAGCCACACAATAACTTTATCTTCTGTCAAGCTTCTGTCGCTCAGATTCTAGAGACAGAAGTTTTACATCAGAGTTATTAGGCCGCGGCTAAACTGACTCCAACATGGTACGAAAAGTTAATAACATGAAATTTGTCAAAAATACAGATCATTGATCGTGATCAGCAGAATTAGCTGCGGCTTTGTTTATTCGGAAATTTTCGAAAAAGTCAATAACATGAGTTTTATAACCTCGTTTTGGAGCTAGTTTAGCCGCGTCCGAGTGATTATGCTTTTGTTGAGAAATTCAAAATCCTGCTATTGGCCTATCATAGGCAAATGCATGGTGTTGAAATTAGGAAACTCTTGAAATTGTATTAATCAGTCCATATAATAATAAATACCATAATTGTTGTGAATTTCTTGTCTTCAGTGAACTGAGTTTCAAGTTGTTATTTTTTGTTAGGCAATTAAGATACTAGATGATGAGATGCAGTGTGATATTGTCAAAATTGGTAGCATCATCCGAAATAAGGTATTTATTTTTTCTTAGTTGGTTGTTTTACATGGGTTTGTATTATTTTTACTTTTATCCTGTGGTTTATTGGAAATTAAACTGCTCCTATGCGATGTTTGGTTATTATTGGACATCTGCCATCTGCCATCTGTATTGTTTTTCTTTACTGGTTCACAGATTGACTTTTGGAAATTGAAGTGGATTTATGAGCAACCTGGAGTCATTGTTTTTATTTTTGCATAAACCAATCAAACTGGGCTGTAGCTTGTCTGATTTTATCATCATTATGCTAAGTAATCATAAATACCTCGTTTCCTTACTCATATGTCTTTGCATTGTATTGTTCATATCTGTGCAGTTTTAGATTATTTATAGGTATTATAAAACGTTGTTTGATAATATGTAGAATACACAATGAATACTTTTTTATGGATTATTGTGTAAATATGGGAAAATGGCTTGAGATTAAGCCTTTGATGAATGTAGCTCACAAGTATAGGTTGGCCATACTTGAATTAATAAAGCATTCTTCGAAAGTATTCTCTATCTGGAGTTCTTAATATTTGGTGTCACAAATAATCACTGATGCCAACATTGATTTTGCTTTCGTCTAACCGCCAGTTTGTGTAAAGTTGTATACTGAAAAATGTGGTATATCAATTAATTTAATCTATCTTTTATTTGTGCATTTTTCTTGCACATTTATTGTACTTATTTTCTGTCTGCCCAACTAAATTTTTTCATCTCTTTTTTTTTATCGTTAAATAGCAGCTAAGGGGCTGCACCCATATATTAAAAACAAAAAACCCTAAAAAAGCAACACAGACATCCCCCTAACAGGATCTACAGGGAGAAAATGGGGGCAACATCAACTCTCAGATTTTGCTCCACTCTTGGCATGGGGGTGAAGAAGCTTGTTGAAACTGACCTCATTTTTCTTCTTTTTCCTTTTAACAGCTGGCCAATATCCCTTTGAATCCATGATCCTCTGATTCTCCCTTGGCTTTTCTGGAGATTTATCCTTATCCGAAACAATTATGGTGCTTTCTGAAAGATCTCCCGCCTCCAAATCTTTTTTTATTGTAGCTTTAACACTATCTTTAGTATTTACCCTCATGAGGGGGAGCATTTGAAGGCCTTGGTGAGGCCTGAATTTTCCTGTTTGGGTTCTTTTGAAGATCGTCCCCGCTAGGCTTGCCATTAACAGTATTGGATTTGCCATCCTCATAAGATTCTTCTTTCTCCATTGAATAGTGGTGGGGAAAAGCATCTCTCCATCAAGTAACTTGGCTATCTGTCTTCTGTTTGAAACATTGAGCAGCCAAATGCCCAATTTGATGACACTTGGCAGCATTAAAAGGGGATACCCTCACAATTTATCATCTGATTCCAGTTCCCACCATTGATGCAAAGGGAGATGTTGGTGTGGAGATCCTTGGTGACATCAATCTCTAGGATTCTCTACCAATATGTGGGCATATGTGGTATGCAAATAGTTTGTGAAGCCCTCATCAACCCACAAAAATTTCCCCAACGAGTTGCCAATAGCTTCAAAGAACTCAAACCAAAATTGAAGTGGAAGATTTGGGAGTCTTACCCACATTGGGATTGCAGAAAAAGATTCAATAGCTGGATCAAAGGTGGGATGCCAAGGTATTAACATAAGCAGATGCTGCTCGCAGTCCCATTGGTAGTCACAAAGGATAGTGTGGCGATCCCGAATGTCATCAAAGACAACCACAAAAAAATCCTCGTGCACAAGGGTAGATTTGAACATCTCCTTCCAAGATTGGGTACCACGTATCTGAAATCCATTTGTGGAGCTTAGGCAAGCTTGGCCAGAACCCTTTGAATTGACCAATCAGTCCATGCTTTGCAAAAAATGCTTCATTTTTTGATACCTCAAGTAAAATATCCTTGCCGAGCTCCACTATCAAAGGGGCTGTCGGAGAATGGAAAGGCCTGAAGACCTTAGGAGTCCCAAAAGCCCTCAAATTGCTACGCCAAATTGCCCTCACAGCCCATCTATCCAACCCAAAAGGATCCCAATCATGCTTCACACCCATCTCTGAACCTAAAGGAGGCTGATGCGTGAACCCCAGAATGACTTGGTCCTTGCAACTATCCGTCCTGCTAGGAAGCAAGTGCTTGGCAAAACGACCTCCAAACAACAAGCTTTGATTGCAAAGATTGTATGAAGAGGTGGCGTAGGTGAAGCAAAATTTGCATTTGGTCTACTACCCTGCGTAGAAGAAGGTTGAGCACATTGCATAGAAGCCCTTGCATATTCCTGCTGCCAAGGATTGTGAACCTCCAAAACCCAAGCCGAGTTTCCGCAGGAAGGACTAGTGCCCTAAAAATCTAGTATAGACAACATCCTCAATTTGTTTTTTTATTGCAAATTTTTCATCTCTTTTTGCTTCAATTTCTTTCGAGTTATTGTTTTTAATCCATGTTACCAAATCTGCCTAGTTATTGGCGAAATTTGGGTCTAGTTTCAACTGGATCTGCAGTTTGGTGTTGTTCCCTTGTGGATTTCAGTAGGATGTGATGGAGTGTTGGGTTCATTGAGACAAACTTGGGAAAAATCAGGGAGGATTCAGATGGATCCAATGGGTCCATAGGAAAAGTGTTGACGTGCGTTTTGTGACCACACCAACACAGAATAAAATTTCCCAATGGTCACCTTATCCTCTCTTGATCAAAATCAAATGTATGCTAAGATTGCAGGAAGATCATGCATTGACTCCAAGGTTCCAATTGTGTACTAGCGACTTTATGTGGATATAGGCTCGTGTGGTAGATGTTTGTTGGTAATCCAAGGGGACTTACGTTTGATCATTCTTTCACTTCTTTGCCGTGGTTGGGACTTCATCATCAGATATAGCAATTCTGTGATGGTTCTACTTCGAATGAACTCAACTAAAATGAACTGAAATTAAAGGGGAAAGGGTTTAGGAAGACTAAGCTAAATCTAAGAACTCAATAGATAGCAATGTTTAGGATAGGATCAACCATGCTTCACTTCGCCACTAGTAGACAACTACATGAAACAGGTGCAATCTTCAAGGAATGTGTTTAAAAGATTCTAAACCGCTAATGAACACCATCAGAGAACAATGTTCATCCAACAATTCAGGTTAAGCATACACATAAGAATAGCTTAGTCCAACCTTGGACTATTGATAGAAATCATCTACCAACAAAAGGTACGAGCATACAATCTTCTCCTTAGAACATTGCAATCAACTTCGTTCGCCTACGTACTTGAAAATGAAAAATCTACTCTAAGTGAGGAAGGTAAAACCATGCAAGCTTTGAAAAATATCTTAAAGTGAACACCATTAGAGAACAATGCATCACTGTTATTATCTCAATAACTTATCACAACAATTTCATACAATTTCCCCCCCCCCTCCCCTCCCCCCCCGTACAATTGAAGGGGTCACCCCCTTATATAGGCATCCAACCTTGATTACATGCAAACCCTAATTAGGGTTTGACCCATAAGATTCCACACACACGATGCAACGAGGTGGGAATAAACATTAAATGCCCATCATGCCCATTTACAATAAATTCTTTCTTGCCCAAAATGGCGTCCACTGTGCATTAAATGCACCACACTTCCATCAAATTCGCTGAATGTGTCATAAAGATTCCTCCATGCAAAATCGCTCATTATGCCATAAATGCTCCATCATCTCCTAAATTCGACAACTACATGCAAAAAGATGCTCCACTACCTTACCGTGCGTTGACCTAGTCGCCACTTGGTCAAAAATTTCCAGCCATGCATGCGCCATTATGCCTCCATGCATTCAATAGATTCTCGACATGCAAGTAGACCCCGCCGTCATAGGAACTTCTATAATTTTCCGGGTTGTGCTTCATTAATACAAAATATTCTCTTTGCATGTTGCCAACTCATCTTTTGCAAGAATCTTTCTATTCCAGGCTCACAAAAGACATTTTGGAAGATTTTCCTTTCTTGAAGGAATTTTAACAATCTTTTCCACATCTGAAGGATTCCTCTACGTTCAAAATTCGAGGAGAGAGAAAATCCTTATAGAGATTTTTTTTTTCTTTTTTTTTTGAAGGAATTTTCTCGTGTTCTCATGCATTCCTCGTCATGAAGGAAGATCTTCCATCAACCGACCATTTCTTCCATGTTTGGGAAATTTGTCCTGTCCTGAGTCCTGGGTAGAGAAAATTCTCACACTAAGCCAACTTTTTTCGTGCTTTGAAATTCATCATCTTGCTCACAATAACACCTTGAGGAAGAATTTTTTTGAATTTTCAACTTTTTTCTTGAACCTTGATTTTCACATCCCGCTTCCAACCTTGGGCACATTTGAGTTGGAGAAGAAATTTTGGAAATTTGTTCCTTGAGGAAGGAATTTCTAACACTTAGTCAATTTTTTACTTTTTCCAAGAATTCTTTCTTGAAGGAAGGAATTTCCAACACTTTAGTCAATTTTTCACTTTCTTGGAATGTCTTTGTCTTGGGTGTAATTTTCTCCTTGGGAAGAATTTTTTGATCAATTCATCACCTTTCCTATTTTTTAGGAATTTTTTCAATTTTGAGCTCCGAAATTCAGGAGAGAAAATTCTTTCTCGTTGATCAATTTTTACCTTTGCCTTGAAATTTCTTCATGAATTTTGTTCCTTGGGCGAATTTTCTTCCGGAGGAAGGTATTTTGAATTCTTCCTTGACTTAATTTCCATGCCCCTCTTTCAATGCCAATTTCATCACGTTGAGGAATTCATTACTAGGAAGGAAATTCCTTGCCTAGCGCTCCTTTCCCTGACTTGGGCGCTGCTTCCATGTAGTAGGAATTTTGGGTTGGGAGGAAAACTCCTCCACAACCCCCATTTAGTGCTCCATGACATGACTTGGGGCTCTAATTAGACATGGTGTAGGAATTTTGTCATGGAGGAAAAATCCTCCATGACCCCATTTTGGCGCCCTATCTCTTTGAATGAATTTTCGATGGGTGAAGGATTCCTTGTCTTGGAGGAAAATTCCTCCAAGACCTCCATTTGGCGCCCATCCATTTTGGAACCCATTTTGCCAATGTAAGGATTTTTCATTGATTCTTTACCAGACAACTAATTTTTGCTCATTTTCTAGATCGGGATGCCATTTAAGGATTGAAGTGAATTCCTGTTTGCCTTAGGAGATTTTTCGTGCCTTTCCACTTCAGGAAAGAATTCCACAGTCATTTTTTGATCAACTGATCGCTTTTCAACTTTTCGGATTTAGCCATGGATTTTCAAGAATGTTCAGTCTTCAGTGTCGGGACCTCTGCCTATGAAGAACCTGCCAAAAATAGACTTACTAAAAATAGTAAGTATTTCAAAACATCAAAATTAGGGTAAATCAGGACATGATGACATTTACTAAAAATAGAAGCTTACTAAAAATAGAAACTGCTAAAAATAGTAAGTTTGATTTTTGGCAAAATAAAGACAATTCGAGAGGCAATGAGAAACTCCCTAAAAATAGAAACTTTCGAAAAATAGAAAGTTGCCTAGAATTCACTCAAATTTCACTGTTAGCTTCGTTGAAGGGTCCTGGTTCCAATGCAATGTTCAAATTTTTCAAAACCCTAAGGAAAAGACCTCAAATCTTAAGTTTGAAAGGCAAAACCCTAAAATGGACCAAACGAGTTCCAGATTTAGCCAAATTTGCTCAAACGACTTGCAAACTTGATCAAATTTCTTCAAAACACTTGCAAACTGGGGAGACCAAAGAGATTGCTGTGAAAAGACCCAGAGAACAAAAACCAAAAGACCAAGAGGACCTAAAAATTAGGGGGCCCCCATTTGCAATGGGGTGATGTGTGAAAACGTCACAACAGAAACCCATCACAATTTTGACAAAATACTAATATTTTTTTGCTTTTTAAATTTTTTTTTTACTTTTGAGTTTGACTAGTCATTGTAAAACGAATTCCTAACCCTCAAAGTGCCAACAAAAGCATTTCAAACACTTGAACAAACTCTTTATAGCTCATTTTGATTGCAAAGGACATACTATTCCAAAAGGTTGCACTGCCATTCTTGTTTGTCCTTCAACAAAGAGAGTTGGAGATTGATAATTGAAGGTTTCACTATGGTTGCTATGCTATTCCTACCCATATGCAAGTGTCCATTTGCTGCCAAGAAGATTATAGAAGTTTTTTTTGGTAAAGAGTTGGGGTTTTTGATTTTTTTTTGCATTTTTGTTTCACAAATCTCTTGCTTTCATTCTATTTCATTTTGCTATGAATGTATCATTATACTTAAAATTTTAAAAGTAGTTGGTTTTATATATCTTTTTTTTGTTTTTATTGTTTTGAAAATTAATAAAATTTCTTGTCATATGAATTTCAATTGCAACTAGTTCTAGCTCCACAAGCTGACCTAAATTCAAAATGATTTGAGTTTTCTTCGTTGGAAGTATGTTGATATGATATGGTTGGTTCTAGGTGGTGGGACCTCTTTTTAGATTTGCAAAAGGTGTGATATCAGGTATTCAGGTTCATATAGCTAGGTGAAAGCCCATTTGTGTGGAAATCAACTATAAGGAGGCTGCGCTTCACAACCCACCTTCAGCACAATCTTTGTGACTCAACTCGCCGAAGGAGACTCCAAGGAGTGCACAGGGATTGACTACGCCTGCAAGGATACATGCTACACAACAGGAAAAGAAATTTGCACCACACAAGTCTACCCAAAATAAAGAAAGTGCACAAAAAAAGAACTTTGCAGCACAAAGAAATCACAAGAACACCATGAAATCGGGTTAAAGAAATTATTTAAATCTTTCATTGTCCATTCTTGACACACAGGAATTACAGTGCAACAACTCAGGATGGCAGAGCAGGTCAGACTTAGCCGATAATGTTTGCTTGCAAAGATTTGTACATTATTTAGTCTACCCCATGAAAGCTTAAGCATTCGCCTACACAAATCCTATGTAGCGAGCCACTCAGCTCAAAGAAATCTCGAGCTCTCTCAAACACACTTAGGAATTATTACAAACTCACATCTAGCTTCACTCTTGCAGAATTTAACTCTCACAAAATGATAATCTTCGTAGAAGCGCACCCCTTTAAAAAGACCCCAACGATATTTTCAGAAGGGTGCACCTCAATGCATCTCGTGACACCTTGTGAGGGCAATCCTATGGCTCAGGTTCGCAGCTCAGGGTGGAAATCTCGACAACCAATGAGGGGTCAAGTTTCTCTACAAAGCTAGCGCACCTGGTCGCACTAAAGGGCCGCGTCGCATTAAAGGGAGCATGATCTCGTAAATTGCAGAGCCTTGTCGAAACTAACTCGAACAAAGATAACATGTAGCATGATCGTGGGCGTTTGATCCAACATGGCTTGTAATGAAATCGTGTCAGTAGGGACAAGCTCCATGAGCCATTGTGCATTAATGTTTTATCGCAGGGACAAGGTTGTGGCAAATGCGAGGTGTGTCAAGCTCAACAACAACAACATAGGGACAAGGTAGTCCCTTATACTATCCTCCACCTAAATTAGGCGACACCCTTATCACCGATGCTCAGCTCCTACACCAAGCAAAGCTTCGTTGCACTGTGGCTAAATCTTGCGGATTTAGTTGGAGTGAGCCGAGCTCTCTTGGAGGAACTTGAGCACCTTTTCCTCATGACACCACATTGACTTGATGGGTTCCCACATCGCTTTGTCTTTCAACTTCCCTTTCCACCATACTAGAAATTGTTCTTCACTGTGAGCTTATTCAAAGCTCAATAATCCACACGCAAACGCAACTATCCATCCTTCTTCCTCTGAAAGAGCATAGGGGCAGCATAGATCACGAGGGATGAAGGTAACCCACTTCAGTCAGGTCCACCAATTACTTCTTCAATTCTTGCATCTCGGAACCAAAAAGGCGATACAGTGCGCGTGCAGGTGGATGCCCCCCAAGTTCTAACTCAATGCAGTGATCCACATGTCTCCGAGGTGGGAGTTGCTTCGACAACCGCTCAGGTAAGACATCTTTGTACGCATCGATCACATCTTGCACAACACTAGGGTCGAAAGATTTTGACTCGTCTTCTTCATCCCATTCGCCCAAGAGTGCTGCAACATAAAGGTCGTCGACGTCTTTGCGAGCAGCGCGACCAAGGCTTAATGTGCCCAAGATCTGATTTGCTTGCCCAACATTGATGGTTGAGGCCATCTTGGGTTTGCGTGGGTCCATGAAGATTACACAACCCACGTGCGGAGCAAGCACAAGAAATGATTGTTTGATAAATTCTTGGTCGAGCATCAAGTCAAAATTGGACATCTCGATGGCAACTAAGTTGATCGGGCCTTGCCAAGCACCTAACCGCATCATGGCTCCATGCACATCTCTAATGCATTTCTGAGCAGGGCGATTCACCGACTAAAACAATCTGGTACCCTCAATCGTGGGCAAGTTAAGCGACTTCTCCTTCTTGAATGACATGCAGTTATGAGTCGCACCAATGGCCATTATGGCCAAGACTTTTGACGAGTCAGAAAAAGACTCGACAAAGCATAGATCATGTCGAGCTGAAGTGTCTTGGATTGAGCTTTTCAGAGGAGTCTCGTGCACTGTATTCAACATTTGCAATATTTCGACGTTAGGAATGGTCTGATCTTGTGCGAGTGTGGCATTGATCCGCTGTCACTTGGGGCATTCCAGAGATAAAGCAATTCCTCTCTCTTTGCTTCTTTTCTTTCAGCATACGGTGTTTTGACTTTTGAGAGGGTCCACTTGCTTCTTGGTGCCATTGCTCTGACTTTTCTTGGCATAAGGCACACCATGATGCTCTTGATTCATTGGGCGAAATTTCTTGTGCCCTACATCTGACTTCGAGCCACCAAATACCTTTGCGACATCACCCTTGTAGTCCAGCAAGCGATTTGCAGCAGCGATGGCTTGCACCAAGGTTTGGACATTTTGTCGATGCAACTCCATTTGTGACCACTATTGCAAATTCCACATGAAGAGGTAAAGATTGTCAAAGTCAGAATGCTTAGGTGCCTCAAGATCTTGCATCTAGAAATCACGGACATAATCTTTGATCTTTCCCATGTTCTTTAGCTCGTCAAATTGACCTTGGACCACCCAATTCGAGTTTCTAGGTCTAAATTGCTTTTGGAGCATGGCCTTCAAATCTTTCCAAGATTTAATCTTGGTTATGGTCTTTCCAATGGCTTTATCAAAAGCACGCGCTCTCCACCAAAGCTTTGCGCCTCTAGTTAAGAGTGTGACTGCCTTCTTGAGTTGCACTTCATCCGACAAGCCTGACATATTTGAGAACATCTCTTCAATGTCCCATAAAAAGTTGTCCAGGGCTTTGTCGTTACACTTGCCATCATAGGGCTCGACGAGTAGCGCAGGCTTCAAAGTTCCTTGCGTGCCGCTTTGAGTCAGTAGCGTATGATGTAAAGCCTGACCATCTTTGACATAATACATATAGTATTTGAAAAATTAGTTTTAAAAAGATAAAGATGTATGACATAATAACTAGAGTCTAGTATTCAAATGAGAAATGTTAGAATATCAAATACAGACATTGGAACAAGAATTTCCAATTTTTTTAATATCATAATCATCTTAATCACTATCCAATGTTCATCAAAATTACAATGAACTGATCAAGTTATCAAGATTCAACAATTTTCAAAGTTCAAACCTTAAAAACAAAATACTAAATAGCACTAGAAGTAGAGTCTAATGACTCTAATCATCCCCAAACTCCTCGCCAAACTCCTCAATGTCCTCATCACTTGAACTGCTGGACCCCACATTCTCAAGCTCATCTACCAATGGGCCGCATCTGTCACTACCTGCACCACATTTTGTGGCCCAATCTCCTCTATAGCATCCTTGAGGATCTGGAACTGAAAATGAGCTTCCTTGGTATGCCTTGAACAATCAATAGCCCTAAGGAAATAAGGGCTCGCTGTAGATGTAACCATGATATTGATGAGTGGACGATGCCCAATGTCTGTCCACCCTTCCATGACTATGCTGCAACCACTTGTGACTCAGGTTCTCTTCATTTTCTCCATCAAAATATTAATCTTGAAATAGTTTTGATCCATGATTGTTGTCTTCAATTTAGTCTCACCAGGTGGCATATATGATGGTCATGCCCTTATTATCTTTGCCACAACTTCCTTATAATAAGTAGAGTGGGTCACGTGGAATGGAATGCCATTGGCAAAGAAGAGTTTGCCAATGACATCATCTGCCTCATCTTTTGCTTGCACATTAAATAAATCAGCCAATGGTTGTGAAGATGCACTAGCCATCTTACGTTTACCCCCAGCCTCCACTGCCCCTGAATTGGATGGAATTGTGGCCTTTGAGTTTGCAAACTCGAAGAAGAAACTGCAGGAACCTGATAAGCCCTATTCCTATGTGGCAAAGTACATGACGTAGGTACTTCGTCTTCAGTGCAGCCCCATAACTTCAACATTTCAGCCCTATACTTCATGTCTTTATGCACCTTCTTGTATACTTCTACACCTTTGCCTCAAACAAGAAGGAAGTGAGCATTAGTTCTAGTAATGCTGCCAAACCATTCAAGATTACACATATTGCACTTCCACTTTCTAGTGCCCCCTGCTGTCTCATTTTGTGCTGGTACCTTGGATGCAAATTGTTCTAAGGGTGATTTTGGATTGAAGGGACCCTTGGCCCATTTTTTGAGGATTTCAGAAGGGCAGTTGAAATTTCCACTCCCAATAGAACTTTTTTCAGTTTGACTTGCCCCCACTTCTTCTGTGTTAGGTTCATCGGATGACTCATTTTCACTATGAATCTCAACCTCGTCATCCTCACTCATGGTGTTAGAGCTCATTTTGACAGTGAAAATGATGCTGCAACAAACAATGTTAAAAAAATTCAAATTTTTTTCAAGCAAATATTGTTTTTCAAAGAACTTAGAAACGTTTGTAAATTAACAATTTTTTTTCAGTTTCTAAGATTTTTTTACTAAAATTCTTTGTTTCTAATGGCTGTAATTTGGTTCTTGAATAAAAAAATTTGACCAATTAACAAATTTTCTTTTAAGGAATTTAGAATGGCAAATGCCTACCTTCAATCTTGCAGCAAGAATGAAGAAGCTTTCTCTAATCCTCTTCCAAGCTTGCTGATTCAACTTGCAGTCCACCTTTCTGGTTTCCAAGCTAGAGCAAATAAGATGTTTTAAACTTTTTTGTGGTTGCAGATGACTGAAATGAGACTAAATGCCTCTTTTATGAGCTTTCTACCATTTTAGGGTTACGTTTACCAAGGCATAGTTATGTTTTTTTAATTTTAAAAACACTTTTTCTTTCCTTGTCGAGGGACATCTAGGTGTCCAAGAGATGTCCAGGCGTCTCTTCTGAGAGAGATGTCTCTCTCACGCTCTTAGACAGAAGAAATGTCTCTTCCTTGGCTGAGAGATGTGGCGAAGGTGGAGGGGCAACAAAGAGACGTTTTGGATGCGTCTCCCCATCCAAGAAATGTCCCCGTCTTGGAAACTCGTGGTTTTTTGGGGTAGACACGTCTATGTGGAACACTGGTCGTAATGGATAGACCTTGTAATGTTGTTTAAGTTGTAATGGACAATGCAAAGAATCACATACCTTCTAGTTGTTGGTTGAGGAATGCTATTCACACATTTTTTTGGACATTTTGTGGTTTGCTTTTGCAATCTTCTGCTACAAACAATGGGAATAAATTTGATTGGATTAAAGAGTTGTATGTAGACACTGGGGAGATCTAAATGTTTATCACCAACCATTACATGTTACAAGACATATAATGATCATTTTCAAAATTGGAGCTCTTGATGGTAAATGAAAAAATATAAATTTTTATGTTTTAGTTTCACTTTAGTTACTTGGATTTTTTTTGAAACTTAGTTATTCAAGTTTTAATTTGATTATGTATTCTAATTATTCTTTAAAGTTTGTTTTTAGTTATTTTATATTTGATTTTTGAATAAGTTGTTGAAAGTTGAGACTTGTTTTGGCTCTAACACAATCATCTTGAGATGACCTGTGAAGGTTCAAGATGCACTTGGTCCATATGGAGGCAAGACAACAATGAGAGAGAAACAAATATTAAGTGGATCATCTTAGATGGCTCTTGGTGGGATCACATGGAGTATCACCTTAGTTTCATCAAGTTTATTTTGAGTATGAATTATTATACTAGCATGGACAAGCCTTGCTTGGGAGAGGTATTTTCATGTCTATTTTTGGAGATTGGGGGTTGGGGTTGTCGCTTGATCCATGCTAGGGTGACATTAGTGATTAGGGGTTGGGATTGTTGTTGGGGTTATGCCAGGGAGTCGTCAGAGATCAGGAATTAGGGTCAAGTCTTGAGGCCTACCGAATGGTTGTTGAAGTTTGGGGTTTTAACGATACCATCCAACCCATGCTAGAGTTCGAAGAGGGAGTAGACTCAATGACATATCGAGAACGAGGGTTAGGGATTCAGTCTAACTCTTGCCAAGTTGGGAGGGAAGAAAGATTCCAAATCTTTGAATGGAAATTCTATGAGGCTTGTAAGGCAGACCAAATTGTAGCATGTAAAGTATGAAGTTTGGGCCTTGGTGCCAATTTTGGTCTTTGGCCCACTACTTTGTGTAATGTCCCACTTTGAAATACAATTTAATGGTAAATGATAATAGTAAAATAAAAATAAAAATATAAAAGTACATAATTAAATTTTAATTAAGTTAATGAATGGTCAAAGACATGAAATGAAAAGTTGTGACTCCCTCAAACATGAGATATAAAAGGGAGAAGAGAACCTCATTTGAGGGGGATAATTTGGGAATCAGAGGTGCAGATCTAATTTAAATAAAAGTGCAGATCTGATTGTGAAAGGTTGTGTCCCTTTCAAAAAGGCAGAAATAATTAAGAGTTGCACTCTTTCAAAGGGTGCTGATGGTGAAAGGGTGTGCCTCTTGCCAAAGGGCATACATGGTGAAGAGGTGTGACCCCTCCCTCACATTGAGAGATATAAAGGAAAGGAATCCAAGCATCCAAGGAGATCACCATCGATCAGATCAAATCAGAACTGTTATTAAGTTACGGGCAGTAACATCGTTGTTCTTGGTTGGGGATGTGCTTAATATGTATGCTTAATATATGAAGCCTGACAATGTTCTTATGCAGAATTCAATAGTAATATTAATATTGACTGCAATATGTATGACATTCATACTTAATCCATAATACATGAATCAGTTGGAAAGAAATAGACTGCACTCAGAATTACATCAACATCACCTGCGGATCAAACTTAAAGATACCTTCAGAAAGCCACACCGAAATTGATTGATTGCTTATAACAGAATCTGGGTATGATTACCAGTGAATTCCTTATGCATATAGAAAACACATACAAATAGATTAATATGCAGATATATACAGAAGTTCGATCTACACTCTGATCTAAATGAAAAAAGAATCAAAAGGCAGAATATTTTAGCAGAATAGAAAACAATAAAGGGACTGGCAAACTGTTTTCCCTTTAAGAAGATAAAGGAACCCTCTCTCTAACCCTCCCTTATCAATTGAGAATAGTAATCTAAGGCAAGATTTAGGGAAATCCCAAAAGACATTACACTTTGACTTGTAAGTAGCATATAAAACTAGGAAGACTTTTCAGTTGTAGGGATCCATATTATGTTATTGTATCTATTGGAGACTTTGTGTTCAAGTCTTTTTGAGGACGAACCAATAGGAGATTGTGATTTGTGGATGAAAACCCATTGGTGCTAGAATCAAAGGATGAAAACCCTTTGGCTCTTGCAGGCATTCTCACTTAGGGAGTGCAATGGAGAATAAGATATGACATGGAAGTTAAGTAGTTTCATTAAAGCTTGTTTGTTGATGTGTAATGACTATCATAATAGTCCTATTGGTTGTAGAAATCAGAACTATATCAATGTAAGTTGTTGCCAATGTTTGATTCATTAGCCGATAGGCTTCTTTACGCGGGGAACTGTTGATGTGTTTTTTATGAACATGCGAACATAGAATAAAATACCAAGGTATCTTATCCTCTCTTGAACAAAGTTTCCCTGAATACTGAAGATTTCGCCTAAGGATCAATCGAGGCAACTCCAAGGTTCTTATATGTAGGGTCTCTACGTGTGGATAAGCTCAATTTGGTCTAATGTGATTATGCTGGATTCACAAGGGGACTTACATCCGAATGCCTGAGCGTCTGATTTGCTGGAACTCAAGTCCTATCTACTGGCTGGAAGATAAAGAAATATCAAAAGATACAGGGCTCAGAAAGTCTACTCTAAGACCTAGAATGCGAGAAGATGGATGAACGATTAGGTGGAGTCCTACTGGGCTAGGTCTTACCATCAAACTGAACAATTCGACACCAGCTTAGTGCGATCTTCTAGGGTAGTTCTGAAGATGTTCAAATCATCACTGTCAAACACTGATCATCATTCAAGTTAATGCATGAACAATAGACGCATAACAACTTGAGATTAAGCTCATTCGATGCCAGTTGACCACGCAGGGCGCCCTTACAATCAGAAAGAGGCTAGTGGTTTGGACTAGGCGGATTCCACGCGAGTGCATTCAACAATTTTTTCTCCATTCAATCTAATTATCTACCATCTAAAATGAAGATTCAACAAGAAACCATGCATATTGCAAGAAAGAACACATTTTACCTTAACTTCAATGAAAATGGAGTTCATTTACAATTTAGGCAACAATTTCTTGCCTTCTCCTCCTAATCTACTCTAATTGCTATTCTATTTTCTATTAATCATTAGCTATTCTAACCTCTATGAACTAACTATTAACTATTAACCTTTATAAATGAAGAGCCAAAGCCTTATATAGAGAGCTCTTTACATCTCAATGGCTCAGATTGATTTACAATCAATGGCTAGGATTACAAGATAGAAACCCTAATTAGGGTTTGTTACAACAAAACCTCCTTAGCCAATGAGAAAATTACATTTAAAATTTGAGAACCAATAGGAAACAGGGGTAGGTGCCTCGAAATTTGTGCCATTATTGGTGAGTCAGGTACATTGAATCTGGACATGCTGATGTGGACCTGTCAGACTGGAGGAATAGTGACTGGGATGCCACCTTGTCTGGTACTTCCTTTGTGATGACCTTTGGTCGATCCTCCTTCGTCCTTGATGTATTTGAGAAACGATGTACGTTTCCTTGGCTCTATTGTGCTTGATGTGGCCTCTTCACGGTCAAGTCACTCCTCCTCTGGTAGCTTACATCGCTTTGAAATGTTTACAAGATCCTTCTTCTCTGTCATCTTGTGATTTCTTTGAGGATAGTTCTAACACATTGCTTGCAATTGTTGATCATTCGAAGTCCTTCAATTTAGTAGCACCTTGAGTACCTTCTCATGCATCCAAGGCATCCTTAGTGATGATGAAACTTGAATAGGTCCTCCTTGTCTGCTCTTCCTTCTAGCCCGGTCTTGTTGATCTGTAAAACAAACAAAGGATGATTAAGTACACATGATATATTCATTCTAACATGATATTTCTCACCTTAAATCATTAGCAAGAAGTCATCAAAATGGAATTCGCTTAGGATCCTCTCTAGGGACAGGCCCTATAGGAATTTCGCTCTGGACCCTTCGGAAGGGTCTGGAGCAATTTTTTGCTATTTTGCTCAATTAGACCTTATTTTCAACATTTCACAATCCTAAACTTAACCTTCAAACCTCCTCCCATCATGATCTCGCAACTAGCCCTTAAAGTGATGTCAATTTTAAAGTGTTTTTGGCAGAAATTAGGCTATCTTAGGATTTCGCTCCGGACCCTTTGGAAGGGTCAGGAGCGAAATTCATGATTAAGACACAATTCCATCCCTTCCTTGCTCCAAATTGCTTCTCAAGGTAAGTATACATTAATCTTTGCTCCACCAATGCCTAGGAATTCATATTTTGGCCTCCATCATGAGCAAATTAGGTGTTTTTTTTTGAGAATTTCGCTCTGGACCCTTTGGAAGGGTCAGGAGCGAAATTCATACTTTCCTTGTTTTCCCTCACTTGGCTCTATCCTTCCTACTTCGTTTTCCTTTGGCTCTCACCTTTGGATCCCTCTGTCATGAAGGCAACACTTGTTTGACCCTCAAGAAGGCCTAAAAGGAGAAATTCACTCCAGCCATGGCCAAGGACAGGACCTATTAGAATTTCGCTCTAGACCTTTTGGAAGGGTCAAGAGCGAAATTCATGCTCTAGCTCAAAATCTTCACTTTTTGGAATCAATACCCATTCAAATACATGCCTAGGGATATCTTCAAGCTCAATTCACCCTAATCAACACTTGGCTCAACATGAAATTGGGAGAAAAAGGAGATTTCGAGAATTTCGCTCTGGACCCTTTGGAAGGGTCAGGAGCGAAATTCATGATTTAGGCTTAATTCCTTCATTTTATTAATTCCAATCCACCTCAAAAGGCAAGAATACATCACTCCACCCTCAACCACGCCATAAGAACCAAGGTTTTGACCTCACACAAGGAGAAAATAGGTGGTTTGAGGAATTTCGCTCTGGACCCTTCCAAAGGGTCCAGAGCGAAATTCCTCAAACCACCTATTTTCTCCTTGTGTGAGGTCAAAACCTTGGTTCTTATGGCGTGGTTGAGGGTGGAGTGATGTATTCTTGCCTTTTGAGGTGGATTGGAATTAATAAAATAGGGTCAGGAGTGAAATTCATGCTTTTGGACAAAATTCTTCATCTCCTTTACTTTCAATCACTTCCTAAGGCAAGAGTATATCAATCCACCCCCACTATGTCCAAGGAACAAGGATGTTGGTCTAAACAAGGAAGAAAATAGTATCTATGGAGAATTTCGCTCTGGACCCTTTGGAAGGGTCAGGAGCAAAATTCACACTTTGGGTTGATTTCACACTTCTTCCTCTCAACTCACCTTCAAACTTGATCAAACCCATCTCTCTTCACCACAATCAAGTCAATTTGCCATCCACTTAGCTCAAAACAAGGTCCTTTTGATGCATTAGGCAAAATATAGGGTCAAGTTGAGGATTTCGCTCTAGACCCTTTGGAAGGGTCAGGAGTGAAATTCTTGTTCTAGGTTGATTTTCACCACCTCATCGCCTCAAACTACCTTTCAAAGGCAAATATGCATCAAAGCCTTACCAACATGCCTTAGAAGTCAACAAATTTGGTTATAACAAGGAGCAACATAGAGGTTATGGGAATCTTGCTCTGGACCCTTTGGAAGGGTCAGGAGCGAAATTCTTCCTTGAGCTCATTTCACACCTCCTTTCTCCTTTCCTTGCCTTGGATATAACTTCTCAAGCCTCCTCCTATCATCATCAAGTCAATTTGCTCTCAAACTGGCGTTTCCCTTCAAGATTTTGTGAGGAAATAAGTTCATACAAGAATTTCGCTCTGGACCCTTTGGAAGGGTTAGGAGTGAAATTTGCACCTAGGCTCACCCACATTTCCTTATCCAAACAAGTGTTTTGCCCTCAATGATGCCTGGGAATGAGTTAGTTCTTAGTTTAGGGCAAGGTAAAATGTCTTATGGAGGAATTCGCTCTGGACCCTTTGGAAGGGTCAGGAGCGAAATTCCTATTCTAGGCTCAATTCACCTTCAAACTGACTTGACTTCGCCTTAGACTCAACCCTTGATACATTTCCTTCCATACCCTTGCAAATCAATCCAACCATTCAACAACTTTAGGTGAAATCTTGGGTCTTTTGTGAAATTTCGCCCTGGACCTTTTGAAAGGGTCAGGAGCGAAATTCTTCCTTGAGCTCATTTCACACCTCCTTTCATCAATCTCACCAAGTCTGACCTTGTCCAAGGCGTTCCCAGAGGATAAATAGGTCAGCGTCACATCAAATTATGCCTAGGACTTCATCTTTCATCTATCGGACCAATCTCAAACCCTCAAAAGATGATACTCACTCACAAAACTTCACTGACCACCTCAAACTCAAACAAGACACAACTAGCAACAAGAGCAAAACTTGACCAAGAGCAAAACTTGACCTAAGGAAGGCATTCAATGAGACCCTGACCTGGACCACCTGCTGACTCACCCTAGCTCAAGCAGAGCCTTTTATTTAAATAATCCCTCTGACAACCCTCCAAATGCAAAAGGTCAATAGACAAGAACCTAAAAGACCAAGAAAACAAACCCTAGAAAGCAAAAAGTAGGGGTCCCCATTTGCAATGGGGCGATGTGTGAATACGTCACAACAGGAACCCCCACCGGAAGTGTCTCACGCCGGAACCAGAATAAATGCCAGAAAATTTCGTGCTGGAAACATTTTGCCATAAGGTTTTTGAAGCGGCGTCTGGGGATTGTGAACCGTTCAAACGTATTCCCTACAGAGACATGGTTTCTAGATGGTCTACCATGTTTCACTTGCAGTATATGTCATATATGTATCAGTATTTACAGGATATCTGCTGGTCGCTGCCATACTTGTACAATTTGCTGGTTTTAGCAAGTATGCCGAGAGAACCATTGCATTAGAATTTGCGAGCTACTCTGAAATAGTTAATTCTACTCAACCAGTTTATGTCTTAATGAAAATGAAGCATGAAGAGGGGATAGCATGGGAAGTGAATAGTGAAGAGGAGATAGCAACACCGGCAGTGAATACTGAAGATGAACTACTATTTCCAGATTTTTCCTTTATGTTAAATCATTAATGTATTCGTTTTTTTTTATTCTTTTAAATCATAATTTATATGCCCGATAATCTCTATGTTTCTTTTTAAATTGATGTTCTTTGCATCTTTACATAAATGTTGCACATCAGGTAACCAGAACCATAAACTAGATGGTAGAAACTCCAAATGTTGATAAGGACTGAAAATCTGTGCTAACAAGTACCAAGTCAGCTTATATCAGGCTACTCTCTTGATAGTTGAAAGTTGATGGCTTGATCCAGTCAAAGTTGTCTACATTTACGTTCAGATTGTATCTGAGGGGGTAATATTTCTCCACCGTTGTGTATGAAACCTTTCTCCCATCCTTACAACTTGTCTGACCATTCCCTTGCTCCCAACATTGACATAAGTGGACATACATACAGACAAAACGAAAAAATAATTAGTTAACTATTGAAGGTGAGATAACATCACATAAATATATCAATATTAATACGCCAGTATCTTTATAGGATAGAGCTATCTAGAGTATTATAATATTTCAGATTGAAGAAATTTCTAAAAATCAGGAGTTTGTAGGTTCTATCTTCTTAAATTAAAAATTTAATAAATAGGTAACTGTACATAATACTACAAGATATTAATTTGGACTTACTGAAAGTTGGATGAATATAATAGTTTTCAGCAGACTGAAATTTTATTACTGCAAGCATAAAAATGATGGTGGATGTCACAAGATGTTATTCCTTCTCAAAATGCCTGACTTCAGAAGTTTCCCAAAATGAGGAAAAATACAGTTTAGAAACGTGGAATACCTCTGCTATTGCAATGCCAAATTGTGGAACTGCAAACCGGGCATGTGGCCTCTTCTCATGATAAGAAAAATAGGAATTAAAGGGAACAATACGTGGCTGCACAAGCCCACATTTAACTTATATAAAACTTACTTTTTTCATATTTTAAATATATAGTAAGCTTTTTTCTTTTATTTATAAAATCTTTGAAATTTTTTTATTTGTACAATATTAACATATAGACATCTGCCATTTGTGATTCTTCTTTGTGTTATTAATTCCCTCACCGTTTTACTTTCTTTATACTCATTTTTATCTTTTATTTTGAAAAGAGTGAATAAACCGGCATTCTCTCTTGAGAGGTACTCTAAAATGTAAAACAATCCATACAAGATTATAAGAAAGAAGAATACCGATTACAACAACTGTCTCTCTAACAAAAATTAGTGATCAATATCAACTGTTGTCAACTCATTTAAATTATTTTGACATCAAAGCAGAAATCATGCAACGCGGTCTTCGAAGGAAGAGCATTGACACTAGAACAGATATAATGATTCATATTTTATATTGTAAATAACTTTACGCCCAACTATATTTAGAACTTCAAAACACTTAGCATATATTACCATCGGCGTAACCATTGCACCTCCATTTGGTGCAAGCGCCAGTTTTATGCAAATCTGTATGATTGTCAAGCTATTTATGAGTGCTGTTAAGTACAATTAATTGTTGCTGTTTTGGAGATTATTGGTGAAGATTGTGTTTATATTGCAAATTTGTTGTTTTTTGTTAAAATTTTGGGAAGGGACATTACAGTGGTATCAGAGCATCTTTCTTGCTAGCCTGTGAGTGTGTGGTGATTTAGGTTTATGCAAATAAGTGATAGGGAAATTAGGTACTTGCAAAGGGAAAAGAGATAGAGGCAACTATGGGTGATAAAAATGGAGAAGCCCACTTTAGAGAGGTCTTCAGAATTGAAAACAAAGAGTTGGCTAGAGAATTTCAATCATAACTGGGGGAAACTATGGCAGAGATGGTAAGGACCTTGAAAGAGATGCATCAACAAGGGGTCATTGGGAAACCTACTCCAAATTGGGTGGAAGGAAGTTATTGAGCATCTTCAATTGAGCCAGCTTCGAAAACATTTAGAGCCAAATTTCTAGAAAGAAATGAGACAAAACTTCTGGAAGGATAATGACATATATGCCCATATGAGGAAGTGGCCAAGCGCCATGCTGAATATGATGCTATGGATTCTACCATTTGTCAAGACAAGTCTTTTGTTGAGTATTATGAGATGAAGAAAAGAAACAAGCAGAGAGAGAGAGAGAGAGAGAGAAAGAGGGGGTATGAGCAACCTTGTAAGGACATCCAACATTGCTTCGGAAAGATTAATATACCACATATGATGGATTGAGTGGCTGTTGGACCATCACATAGTTGTAGAAGCTGGATGCCTATCTCTCCTTGATCTATCAGTGATGGTTCTAGCTGTGACAAAAAGGAGACTTGTAGGTTTTTTTGGCAGAAGGTCTATCTGAAAAGAGGCCATTGATCCTAATTTCCTGAAAGAAGCCATCAAAAGATCCTGGGTTTGGAGGATTCATTGATCAAAAGAAAATCCTACTCCAAGAGTGCAACAGTGCAACATTGATGTTGCAACATAAGCTTCCCTATAAGAACACCTCTCAGCCTAAGGCATTACCCCAAAAACCGAGCAAGCTGGATGAGGCGAAGAATGAAGTCACACGGAAGAAGTTGTGTTTTTCTTGTAGAGAGTGGTGGACTTCCTAACATAGATGCTTGGGTAAAGGAAAAATACAATCTGCTGCTATGTGATTCTCATACTACTGCTGTCACCACTTCTGCTGTCTTGGTTCTCCTCTTCTCATGCTGGGTCTGCTGCCTTTGATCTCCCTATCTATTGTCTTTCACCTTACTTGGAAAGATCTTTCAAAGTCTGGCCATGCAACATTAGCTTGCTTACTCTATGCTGTGGATGATATTATGGAATTTAGGGTTTATCTTTAGGATTAATGTTAGAACATACTAGGAATAAAGTCCCTAATCCTAATCCAAATTGTGGAGCCATTATTTTTGGGTTTAGAGTTAGGGTACTGTTGTGACCATTTCACACATCGCCCCATTGCAAATGGGGACCCCCTCTTTTTTGCTCGTTTTTGCTCGCCTTTCGCTTTCGTTTTTAGGATTTTGTTAGTCAGTCAGTTGTTTGGATTTAGGGTTAAGCCTTAGGGTTTTCGTTAACGTCTTTTCAAGCCAGAATCCAGTCAGTTTTGAGAGCTTTTGAGCTTCCTCTCGTAGGATGCAATTTTGAATGCAATGATTTCGCCAGAATGGTCTATTTTCAATTGGAATGTTGAATGCAGAGCTTAAATTTGTCTAATTGTTGAAGATGAAATGTGAATTTTGACCAATTGACCAATTTTGACCAAATTTTGAGTCTTTTTGATTTTAACCCCGGGCATTGGAAATGATTTGTTTTCGCCGTGTGAAGTGATAAAATGTGTAAAATCATGATATTTTGGCCTGTAGGAGCAAAATCGCTCCTGTCCCTTAGTGAAGGACCGGAGCTACAAATCAAATTTTGCTTTGTCCTTGCAAGATTTCAACGACTTGACAATTTGAAGAGGTCAAGGGAAGATGTTTTATCAAATGAATATAACTTGAAGAGCAAACATGAAGAAAAATGGTCCAGAATGCCAAAATCGCTCCTGTCCCTCAGGAAGGGACCAGGGCGAAATACATTGTAGCTCCTGTCCCTCTCCAAGGGACCAGAGCGATGTTCTTCATAGGGCGAGATTCAGGTGAAGATCAAGTCAAGTTTGTGTTTGAAGGTAAGAAAGACGGTGAAATGAATTCATTGAATACAATTTGAAGATTTTGAAACGTCAACAAGGGTCCCAAAATGCCTAGTTTGCTCCTGTCCCTCTCCAAGGGACCAGAGCGATTTTTGTTATAGATGATTTTCTTGCTAAATTGCAACCGGCCTCAAGGCATAGATGAATGGAATGGAACATTGCGAATCCGTTGAATATAAATTTTGAAGATGACGAAGTGAAATAAGGCTTACAGAGCTAGAATCGCTCCTGTCCCTCTTCAAGGGACCAGGGCGATATGATGGTTATATTGCTTCTTATTCAAGTTCAAGACATTCCAAGACAAGGAACAAGGAGGCAAGGACGTTTCAAGGCATTTCAATCAAGCACGAAGTTACAAAGGTCATTACATTGAAGGAATTTGCACTCAAATTCCCAGTTCGCTTCTGTCCCTCAGGAAGGGACCAGAGCGAAATTTGTATAAGGACATGAAATTTGAAAGTTGATCACGTCCCAAGTATCCAAGGGAATCGAAAGGGCTTCATTCTACACGATGAAGACAATTGCAAGTTGAACAAGGTAAAGACAAGCTTAAAATGTTGAACTTCGCTCCTGTCCCTCTCCAAGGGACCAGAGCGATGTTGAATGTATTGACCGATTCATGCAAAAATCACGTTAAGACAAGGCTTCACAAGGTCATACGAGGTTCAAGGCGTCTTTTGAAGGTGATATATCAAAGTTTGGAACGTCCAAATGTTATCGATCAAGCTAAGGAGTCTATATCGCTCCTGTCCTTTGGACAAGGACCAAAGCGATTTCATCAAAAACATTCATGCTCCTTCAAGATCAAGACAAGGCGAGGATGGACAAGGTAAAGGACGCTATTTGGAAGGCAATAAACGATGAACAAAGGTTAGATGTTTACGAATTTGAGCCAGGACATGGAGATCGCTCCTGTCCCTCTCCAAGGGACTAGGGCGATGTTAGCCAAAACACATGATATCCTTTGAAAATCACGTTAAGATAAAGACGCACAAGGTTTTAAATGGCATTTGGAAGATGATACAAGGAAAAGTTCATATCAAGATGGAGAATTTCAAGCGAAAACCTTAGGATCGCTCCTGTCCCTCTCCAAGGGACAAGGGCGATGATCCTTTAAACACCAAAGTGCCTTGTAAAATTCAAGCAAAATGAGCGTGGAGTAAAGGAATGACATTGTTTGTCCATCACAACGAAGATTGAAGTTCGAAGCTACAAAGATTAAGGAGAACAGAATGGATCGCTCCTGTCCCTCTCCAAGGGACAAGGGCGATGATACATCCAAAGCCACTTATGCGCACATGCAAGGCGATCTAACTTGAAGGACCCGACAAAATGGTTGATTTGAACGTTGAAATGAAGAAGTTGAACGTGGAAGTTACAAGAATCATGACAAAAATGGTGAATCGCTCCTGTCCCTCTCCAAGGGACCAGGGCGATGAGGTACGTCTACTCCATTTTCAAAATTTGGCGCTCAAATGAACATTTTAAATTTACCTTAAATGCTAAGATCGATGAGTTTTGAAAATCCTATTAAATTAGCATTTAAAAAATTGCGTTTGGCATTTATTAATTATTTTGCCTTGTTTAAAAATCGAAATTTATTAATTAAAAATCAAAGGCATTTAATAATTAATTAATTAATAAAAAAAAATCGAATGGAGCGCTTTGACATGGAGGTCGGCCTTTATTATCTAATTAAAATCGTTTGAAAATTGATTTATATCACCAAGTCGGCCTTAATGAATGGAAGAGGTGAGCGCTATAAAAGGAGAGTGAAAACTATCATTTTTACATCATTATTTTATCATTCAAGTGCGAGCTTTCATCCCAATCAAAGGTGGTGCGAAATTGTGTTTGAAGAAGTGCGAATATCATCCAAAGGTGGCGCTAATACTTCCAAGGTGGTGCGATATTTGAAGATCTATATTGAGCGAATTTGCTAAGATTTGAAGGTCACGTTAAAGGCGATATTTGAAGATCACGTCAAGGACAAAGGTGGCGAAATTGATTTCTTGAGAAGATCACGTTGAAGATCATTTATACCTTAATTTTGCCTAGGCGAATTTTGTCCTTTTTGCATTCTAGAGTTAGCTCTCTATTGAGGTATGGCGATTTGATTTTATTGTTTTATTTATTCATCGTCATATTTTAAATTTTGAATTTTTGAAAATTTTGAATTCCTAGCTCAATCGTTTTATTTTAGGAAATGATAACTCAAAGACTTATCATGAAGTTTCCTAAAATACTCTCTAATCTATGTTATTTATTGCAAAATCTAGCTTCTCATTATGAAATGTTGTGTAGGTATGGCGACCCCGAAGACGGGAGCATCCACCAGTCGCTCAGCTCTCATGAAAGAAGATCAGAGGACCGAAGAAGTGGAGACCAAGATCGTGTCGAAGTGGAGCAACATTGGAGATACAAACTTGGGTAACTTTAGCACGAAGAAGTTTCGAGAGGTCCCTTACATTGGCAAGCCATCGCCTGTCGCCCGGAGAATAATAGAGAGTGGCATCATTAAGGCGGCCGGCTTTCCTCCAGCTATTCAGTGCCATGAGTTGATGATCGAGTGTGCCCGTCACTATGATCCACAGTCCAGGACGATCGTGTCCAAAGAGGGTAACACTTTGGCGTACCTTTCAGAGGAAGCTATAAGTGAAGCTTTCCATCTTCCAGAGCACAGGGACATGATATACAAGAGCATAGAAGGAGCCAGATCAATGTACGAAGATGATCCAGATGCTTGTCTAAGCATTATCAATAAGAACTGGTTACTCAAGAGCCGTCCCTGTCTAAGCAAGGTCCCGAACACACCGCACAGGATTGATTTCCAGGAGGAGTACAGAGATTTGATTACCATGCTCAACCGAGTTACAGGAGCCCCTCATGCCTTCTATTTTGAGAAGTGGATGTTTTACTTCATCCAGGTGATTGTTCAAGGGAAAGGTACAATACATTGGGCTAGGATGATTAGCCATTGCTTAGACGTACAGTTGAGGAGACTCAAGGCTACTAAGTCCTTCCACATGAGTTCATATGTCATCTATGCCTTGATCAGGAGTGTTGAATACGCAGGACTACCTCACAAAGGAGTGATTGGAAGAGGACCCGGCGAGGTCAGAGCTTGTGATTCCTATGCCTACTTGCATCATCCGCCAGGGAGCAACTATAAGTTGGTTAATGATACTTTCACGATGAACATCACAAGGACGTTGCAAGGTGGAATCCACAACAGGTTATCTCAGGATGCACAAGAATTCATAAAGAGGTACGGTGCTTGGTTCATTCAGTTTCCCAAGTTCACTTATATTAGAGTGCATGGATGTCCTTTACCTCCATACATGTTGCCGAGATACCCGACAGACAGAATTGTGTTACTTGAAGTAACAAGACAGTTGGCAGCATATGTGAAGGCATTCAGACACAGACATCAGAATGGAGTTCCAGTACCTATCATTTTGGGTAATTCAGTTGAGGTATGTCCTAATGCTTTAGCTATGGATGACGCAGAGAAGGAGTTAGCCTTGTATTCTTTTTCATCTTTTGCTTTGAGAGAAAGCTTTGATCCACATGGACATTTAGAGGAGACAGTCGGCAGGAAGTTTAGACATGAGTATCAGATTGAAGATTTTATGATGAATCTCTTAGATGATCTTGAAGTGAAACGGAAAATGCATTCTAGATTGCCTTTGGATTTCATCAGGAAATGCAGGATTTACAGAGTGGCCGACCAAGCTCAGGACAGTGGCAGACATATCCAGTCTTCCTATGATAGAGAAAGCAAAACAATAAGGTTAGATTGGAATGAGCCCGAGGTCGTGGATTTAGATGCTTTGATGGCACCAGTCTTGTCTTGTACTCGCAGATGGGTTGACATACAACATCAGAAGTTGAGAGAACAAGGCATAGCTATGTCTTTCACTTTGGAAGAGAAACCAGCCGAAGGTGGAGCTAGTGTGAGTGAAGGCAATCCTAACCCTAGAAATTCAGGTGAAGGTAACCTTCGATGTGCCAGTGAGGGCAATCTCCATTCAAGAGGTTCGAAGAGGAAAGAGAGACCTGGAAAGAGAGAATCTTCCAAGAAGAAACAAGAGGCTAACCGAGATCGATCATCCGGTACTTCTTCTAGACCAGAGAAGAGAACAATTCAAGTGGAAGAATCCATGGAGTCGATGGTACAGAACGATAGGCAGGAAGAAGGACAGGCACAACATGGTTCACCCGATGGATCTCTCCAAGACTATGAGTTAGATGAAGACAAAGAAGACAATGAAATAACATCTCCTCCCAGACAAGAAGAAATAGTGCATAAAGAGATTCAAGTTCAAGAAACCAGATCGATTATCCCAGATTGGTTGAAGGAAAGATTAACCAAGGTGATCGTAGTAGAGGACGAGGACAATGCAATTGATTTAGAGAGCCTTGTTGGACGTTCACACGAAGTAACAGAGAAGAGAAAGGCTACCAAGATGTCCAAGATGATTCGAGATGAGACTGGATCCAGGAAATTGCAGATAGCTACACCGGCAGCAGACAAATATGAGGGTGAGATCCTAGCAGAAGAATATGATATACAGACTTTTGAGTTAGGACCACCTACAGCAGAACAGACTTTAGATGATGCTATCGATTCATTTGAAGCATTGAAAGACAAGCTTAGAGAAGAAATGGAGAAGAATAGAAAGCTAGAGAGAGAGGTCGGTGCATGGAGGACATATTTCAGTCACATCAATGAACCTTTGGGACGTCAGGATCCAGTTAGATCACCAGTGCAGGCACTTCCACTTCAGTCAATCAATGAAGCAGAAAGATTTAGGAACATGGTCCAGCGTACAAGTAATTGGATGGATAGATCTCATACAGTGGCCATAGAGTTTGTAACAAGGATGATGAAGATTATTCATCAAGCTATCCAGGTTCTCGAGATGATCCACAATTTGATGATAACAGTAGCTGCATTCGCCCATACCAAGGACGTTATCATTCCTGTCTTGAAAGTTATTAGACACACATCAAGGAAGATTTTAGCGCAGGAGAAGATCTTGGATGGAGAGCCTCACAGTTTGTTTCATTGGTCAACCTTACTCCATATGAAGAATGTTTTCTTTGAGGACATCAGTACTAGATGTAGCCAAGTTGAGGAGGTGATCAATCCGATCCAGGACAGAGTGTTTGAGGTACTTCGTACCATTCTTGGCAGAAGGATCGAGGTCGAGACAGATGTGGATATGCAGGAACTAGAGGATAGAATCAAGGTCATCTTTTGCAAGGACGCAAATGTTACAGATGAGCAGTATGATCAGATGTTCGCCATCATGCTCCTGATTGAGAGGACGAAGGAACTTGAATCTACTTGGGACGCAGCTCTTCTAGATGCATTCGATCAGGTCATCCACTTAGAAGAGAGTATGAAGAATCTTCCCGAGATTCCAATCGCAGAAATCGAAGGAATCGTGACAAAATTCATTGCATATGCTAAGAAAGAGAATTGGAAAGGGAATAAGATTCTGGATGAAAGGTTGTTACAGATGACATGACATCTTATTTCTCATTGGTTTATGCCTCCTAGGTTTTTGTGCCAAATTTAATATTTGGCTATGTATTTAATATTGTTCAGTAAAAAGGAGGCCATTTGTAACAAACCCTAATTAGGGTTTAGGTGTCATGATCTTGTCCATTGATTTACTTTCAATCTAGACCTTTCATTGTAATTGGGGATGCTATTTATACCCCCATTTTTCATTTCATTTGGTAATAGAGAAATAGTGAAATAGTGTGAGAGTTAATAGTTGATGTAAGAGAGATTAGAGTTAGAAGTAATTTTATTTTGTAGTAAGATTGAGCTTTGAAGAGAGAAATTCAAGCAATTGTTGTATATGATGACTTGGAAATCAATGAAATATTGAAGTTATGGTGTTTTGTTGCAAATTTCTTGAGTTATCTTCATGGTTGTTTGATCTACTTGAATCGTGCTCAATCAAAGTATTTTGTTAATTTGAAAGACTAAGTGTGAGACTTGATATTTGGTAGGATTCGTACTCCAAACCACTAGCTTCTTGCTGATTGTAGGAACGCCTTGCGTGGTCGACTGGAAAAGACTTTGAATCCTTAATCTTCAATCGTTATCGCATCTTGGATATGTACCTTCGTGGTAGTGTCCTTGATCTTTGAGGCATTGAATATCATTTTATTACCTTAGAAGATCGCACTAATTTCAATTGAGTTGTTATTTTATGGCAAAATTGAAGTTAGTTGAATCTTGCCAAGTCTCGTCCATACTAAGTCATTCATAGGGCTAGATTAGATTAGACTTCTTTCAAACCCTATCCTTTTGTTATTTTTTGAAAGTTCCTTTAGTTTAGAAAATTTTTGAGCTTTCGGAATACGTAAGGCCCCTTGGAGGAAACAGCAAATCACATCATACCGCTGGAAGCTTGTCCACACGTAGAGACCCTACTAAAAGAACCTTGGAGTCTACCTAACTGATCCTTTACGCGAATCTTCAGCAGTTAGAGACTATTTTCTCAAGAGAGGATAAGATGCCTATTGGTATTTTATTCTGTGTATGATGGTGTACAAAATACACGTCAACAGGTACTAATTTACAAAAATCCATAATGGTTAATCCTAGACCAAAAAATTAGTTTAAGGTTATAGTTTATGTTTAAAATAAAAATCCCAACCATATCCCTAAACTAACAATAATTTAGGGTTTAACTTTAGGTTTTCCATTTATGTTTAATAGTAGGGTTTAAAATTGTTCCCGTTTTTCAAATTATAAACCTTAACATTAAATATAAGAAAAAAGCTAAAGCTAAACCCTCTACGCAAAATTCTAACCCAAAATTGAACTTCAGATTTATATAATAAAAACCATAAAAATTGAACACAAAACCTTTTGGATTGATTATTAGGTTAGGCCCTAGGGTTTAATTTTATTGTTATAAATCCTTTAGAGTTTGCAATGTTAAAAAGCTTAATAGTTAGGGATATTCAGTAATGTTAAAAATTTTCATCTTGAAGGTTTAAAATTAATTAAAAAAAGAAAAAAGCTCCTAGCCTTTATTTACTGGATGCAAATTGTGAAGTTGCTGAAGACCTTAAATGCAATGTTGACTGTTGATGATACAACAAACAATTCTCAATAAATGAATAGGATGACAATAAACTAGATTTCAAGTTATTAGCCTTGTAGGCACAAAATGAAAAAAAATCAGATTTTGTAAGCATATTGGTGTGATGATTAAATTATGCCTCAAAATTCATGCCCAATTTTATAAAGAATAGGCAATTTGAGTTGACTCAGTTTGCTGCACCTTGCAAATGCCGAGCAATTGTGATTACTTGCAATTTCTGCTACATAATGCAGAGTGCTATTTTAATCCCCAATGATAGCTCCACTGCTGTCACTCTCCTGAAGACATTATTAGATTCAGTAATTTTGACTAAGCAATGGTTTGTAGCTATATGTACCCTGTTGTGGTTGAAGATAAAAGATGTGGGTTTTTCTTTGCTTTCTATCACATGTGGAATGTACTCCTTTAGCTGCTGTGGTGTACCTTGTAGTTCTTAGGGTTAATAGATTGCATCCTGAGTACCTCAGTTTATCGCTTTTATAGTTGCTTTGGTGCTTCCTCCTGTTGATGATGTTATAGGCACCACCTACTTTTTCTGTGATAGCTTGTTGGATTGTCAGTCCCATTAACATATTTTGGTGGTTCATTGATATCAACAAATTTTCTTCCTCTGGACCCAATAAAGCTTATGTATACAGAAAACAATATTGAAAAACACCTTTGTCTCCAAAGTATCATGGACAAGTTATGTAATTCATAGGACTGAGTTTGAAGAATGGTTTTTGATGGTAATTACTCTAATTATTATCAATTCAGATAAGTTTCCCGTAGGTTTCCAATTATCAAGAACTTTTTTAAGAACAAAGTAGTAGTCTTCAAGAGAAAATGGTTTTATAATTCAGAGTACTGGTATGATGATGGTTTTGTCTATTTGCTCTGAAAAAGACTTTTATTGATTGCTCAGGAAAGATTTGTTAAACGTCGGCAACGCCTCTTGGGTCCTAATGGTTCAACACTCAAGGTAAAGTAAATTATAATATTCTTCTGAATTTAATATGGCTTTGGTCTCCATATGTTTCTCAATTTTATAACAGTGGCAATAATCAGGGGAGGGAATGAGCAGTTAATTAACATGTAAATTTGATTTTTTAAAGATCTGATCTGGATTTTGTTTGTGCTACAGGCTATTGAGCTCTTGACAGGTTGCTATGTTCTTGTTCAGGTGAGATATTTTTTGATTGTTTTCTTGTTTATAGGTTCTTTCATTTGATTAATCTAGTGAATGGTAATCTCTCTTCATTGCTGTTATAAAATTAACTTATTGAATTTAGTAGATTTTTTTTTCTTTAAGTGATGTAAATGCAACATTATCCTGCAGGGAAACACTGTTGCAGCTATGGGATCATTTAAGGGATTGAAACAAGTCCGCAGAATTGTTGAAGATTGCATTCGTAATATACATCCTATTTATCATATCAAGGTAACAACACAATCTTGGTTCCAAAAGCTTCTTAATTTTTTAGTTGCTAATTGGTATAGAACTGATAAAAAATTGTTGAACTATATCCTGATTATTGGTGTGGCATATTTATGCTATCAGGAACTCATGATCAAGCGGGAACTTGCCAAGAACGCAGAGCTTGCAGGAGAGAATTGGGATAGGTTTCTGCCTAAGTTTAAGAAGTGAGTTGTTTTAATCCCTTTCTGTCTCACAAGTTTTTATGGTTGTGGTCTAGATTTTGCAGAGTCGGGATGTTGTACTAAGATGAGCTTCTATTTTCTAAGTCAAGATACCATTATCTTAAGCAATTATGTATTTATTCTTGTAGTAATGATTTTAATGATATCCATGTTTCCCTCAAGCAGGAGAAATGTAAAGCAAAGGAAGGTGAAGCAAAAAGAGAAGAAGCCTTACACGCCATTCCCTCCACCACAGCAACCTAGCAAGGTGGGTTGGAGTGTTATAAAGTAAAAATATTAGAATTCAAGATCTTTACCATACGTGTAGTGAGCAGACACAAGTGAAGTATAAAACAACATCTTGAAAGAACCAAGAAATTGCACCTTCTCTTATCCACAGTCACAAACAAATGTTTACCAAGGAGGAGAATGAATTCTATTTTCGAATGATTTATTTACATGAGAGAAGTGTATAGAAGTATTACAAAGACATCTAATGTTTTCAATGCCTATTTTCAAATTCCATTTTTCATCGTTCCTTTTAATTTGTTTCTATCAACCCTTAGTCTGAATAATTCCACCAATCCACTTGCATATTAAGTTGCCCAATTTATGAGTTATAACTAAATAACTATGGTTGACGTGCCAACCATGAATGGACATTCTTATCAGATATTGCACAGCAAATAGAACTAAATTATGAAACCGTTTCAGTTTTGTCTAGTCTTTGTTATATGTCAAGGTAAGTGGCTTAATATCGAGATATACTAAATTTTGAATCTGATACGAATTAGTAATGTTTTCTTTAGTTATAATCTGTCTATGAAACACCTCTTTCTTTTCTTTGGATACCTTTTGCACCTCATGCAAGTGTGCAAGATCTGTACACACTTTTTATATTGAGCATCTTGATTCTTTTTGCAGATTGACTTACAACTAGAAAGTGGAGAATATTTTTTGAGTGAAGAAAGAAAAGCTGCAAAGAAGTGGCATGAGAAGCAAGAAAAACAATCAGAGAAGACAGCAGAAAACAAGAGAAAGAGGGAGGCAGCATTTGTCCCTCCAAAGGTCTGATAACATTAGTTTACTTTTATGCCAATAATGAACAATGTTTGTCTGGAAGCATATTCTCGGAATTGCTTCTAAATACATTTTGTTCATACAGGAGCCAAGCAGTTCAAAAGCATTGCTTTCCGATGCCAATAAATCTGCTAAGATTTCAAAGGAAGAAATGGAAGCCATTACAGCATCTGTAAAGGTAACTTTCAGAGATTCTCTTTTGTAAGTTAGCTTCTGTTTTGTAGTGTTATCTTTGGCTTCCATTTTGATTCCTCTGGCCTTTTTTCTAGATTGTTATTTTTTTGGGTATCTGTTGGGGCCCATGCCATTGAAACATTTTAAAATGGATCTCCACCAAAAATTGCAAGGACTAACAGATTTTTATGCTCTCAATTATTTATTTAATAAAAGCTGAAAGATTCACCAGCTATGTAAATACTTGTATGAAATTGCAAGTAATCTCTTTCTACAGTCTAGTGGCATCTTATTAGTCTATTGAATAGTTTGATGCCTTTTGTTTCAATGTAATTGTTGCATAGTCTATCGAGTACTTTGTTTAGTTCCACACATTCCTTTCATGTATATATCTCTATCCTTCAGAATTTCCTATTTAAAAGGTTTTTATTTTAAAGTAATTGTTGCATGGTCTCGAGTACTTTGTTTTGCCCAACAGTTCTGTCATGTATATATCTCTATCCTTAAGAGTTCCCTTTTCATATGAAACATGGTATTTACCGTAGCATTTCATTACTTTTTGAATTTTTGAGTTATGCTCTTTTGCAGAAAAAGGCCAAAGACCTTGGTAAGAATCAAAATGCTGTTGATACTGGGCCAGAGTCGTACATTGCAGCTCCTCTACAATCTGTTCAGCTTGCTAATGGCGAAGGACAGAAAAAGCACAAGAAAAAGAAGAGGAAGACAAATCTCCCTGAATCTTGAGACAAAGTATGTGTTTGATGAGTTAATGTGCTGTATTTTGTTTATATAGGGCCTATGGTTTGTCTTGTGCAATTCTTTGAAATGGTCTGTGATACTTGCTGAGATATGAAACCAAAATCAAATTCATATTTTTGGGGATATATTTCTGTTTCTTTGGTAAGAATGCAGTAATTGATAGAACACCCATTTGGTTTTACATATATAATCTCAAGTGAGGGTCCCTTATCTTTGTTCTCTATGTTTACATTTACTTGAGGCGTATTCTCTTTTTCAACATTTTGAAAGAAAAGCTTTAAAAGGTAAGAGAAAAATGGTTTTTAGAAACACAATCAATTTTTTTAAGTCATTTGGTAGTTCTTTTCAAGGTTGTAATTAAATTTGAGACTGATTTGATGAGGCACCGCTTATGTGATGCAGCTTCTCTCCAGAGATTTCGTCCAATTATTTTACTGGTCTATGGATAATTTACAAATAACTAACGTTACTTGTATGGTAACTATATTTTACTTGATCTAAGGATAGTCTACAAATTACCAACATTATTTGTATGGTAATTCTGAAGCAATCTACGATGCAAGTTAATGTTTACAAATTGCTTTAACCGTTGGTTATTTTATCTTGAAATTTTGAAGGTCAATTTATATGGTATTGGAAAAAGTTCATGGAAAGGATGTAGTATTGGAAAAAAATTCATGTAAAGGATGTATTTATGATACTAGTGAATTGGAATATTAGCATGTCAGTGGAGCGATTTGTTATTTACTATCAAAGTGCTTTGTTGCCTAATACGTTCTTGATAGTTGAATGAAGGATTCTATTATGATCACTGCTTAAGTATTTAAAAAGATGACTGTCCATAAAGGTCACAGCCTAGACACATAGTAAAGTAAGCCACAATCTAGACCGAAGGGATAACTAAATTTGAGAATGTAAACTACATACATTTGAGAAACACCATGAAGAAATAGAAACTTGCAAGCACACATGACCAATGGGCTATTCATCAAACTTGGTGACATGGGGTTGATCCTATCAAATTTACCTGTCACATCTCCTAGTGCCACCTCAAGACCATAGAAATGTCAGCATAACTCCATGCCTTTAAATATGCTTGTGGTCAAAGGCTTGTTGTTGCAATCTGTCGGGATTAAGGTGCCTCAACCTTAGAGTCCAAACTTGCTAATTTAATTATTTGTTTTATTTTTCCACTTTGGAAGTCTTGAAGTTTTGAGAATTAGTGTCATATGTTGTTGAGTTTATGATAAATTTTCTATTATGATTACGTCGGTTTCTAGTTCGGTGAAAGAGTCATGGGGAGTTATATTTTGGCAGATTGCATTTATTATTTGAGTTCACTTTTGACAAGTGGTGTGAGGTAAGAAAGACTCTTTTTTGGTCATGGTAACTTCTATGTTGTACTTACATTACATTTGGCAAGATGACCATTATGGAAGAGATAGGTATTGTTGCTTCGGAAGTTGCTATGTGCAACGTTTCATTGGATTAGCAAGAAGTTGCTTGTGACACAATTTACCTCATGGGCTTTGAAGTTGGTTTTGGAAACCATGTGCACATGCCACTTTGTGATGAGCTCTATAAATATGTTGATGCCTTAGTGGTTTTGTATGAGACAAGTTGAAGGGTTGTTATGTTGGAATTATTCTCGAAATCTCTGTTGTAACTATTCCTGAAAAGCATTGGCTTTGTGCATTGTATTGTAACTGTTGTTGTTGCTGAATAATACAATTGAATCTGGCTTTTGGAGTGGGTTTTTTCTCGAAAGGGTTTTCCAACGTAAATCTAGTGTTGTGGTTTTATTTGTGAAATCTGATTTTATGTGTTTATCTAATTTGTAATTGTTTAAAAGTTTGTAAGAAATTTCTGCATCACCTCTCCTATTATATTTAGCATTTGGAAGTGTTATTCCGCACTTAGGCTTCCTTTCAATTGGTATCAGAATCTGGTTAGCTTTATTATTGTTGTTGGGTTGACGGGATTTTTGTGTTGATCTAGTTTCAGTGGGAGTTTTGCAGTGGAAAATTTCATAACTTTGTTGCAAGTTAGATATGGCAAGTACATCCAGCAGAATAGAGATGAATAAATTTAATGGTAACAATTTTGAGTTGTGGAAACTCAAAATGGAGGACATGCTCGTGGATAGAGATCTATGGGTTTCAGTTTCCTCGACAAAACCCCCAAACACATCGCAAGATAAATGGGACAAAAAGGATTGAAAAGCCAAGGGTTTGATAAGACTCTGTCTGGCTGATTCAGTGCTCCTGAATGTCCATGAGGAGAAGACTGCAACTGCACTTTGGAAGAAGCTTGGTGATATTTATCAAGGGAAATCCTTGGTAAATAAGTTATTCCTGAGAAAGAAGCTGTATTCTTTGAGGATGGAGGAAGGAGGGTCTGTTGCAGATCACTTAAATGCGTTCAATATGCTAGTTGCTCAATTGAATTTTGTTGATGATAAGATTAATGAGCAAGATAAATGCATTCTTCTGTTATGTTCTTTGTCAAACTCATGGGATCACTTTGTGATGGCCATTAAGAGCACAACAACCACTTTCAAAATGGAGGATGTGGTTGGTTCGTTGTTATTTGAAGAGATGCGAAGAAATCTTCTGAGATGGTTGCCTTAGTTGCTCGTGGTAGAACGATGGAGAAAGACAAGAAAAATGACAAGGGTAAATCAAAGTCTTCGGGGAGATCTAAGTCTCTTGGTAAAAAGAACGAGGCTAAATGTTGGAACTGTGGCAAATCCGGTCATTTCCCGAAAGATTGTAAAGAGGAGAAGAAAAAGAAAAACAAGAATTCCTCTGATTCCGATTTCAATAAATCCTCTCAAGATGACGTGGATGCTTTTGTCGCTGCTTTGACAACCCATGCATCAGAAGATGTATGGTTGATTGACTTAGGTGTTTCTTTCCACATGACCTTTCACAGCGATTGGTTTTCGAAGTATGAAGAATATGATGATGGGAAGGTGGACTTGGGTGACGATTCTCACTTGAAGGTTGTTGGCCATGGAAGAGTCAAGATTCAATTCCCTGATGGTAGAGTGAAGGGGATTGATGGTGTCCTGCATATCCTTGGTTTGGCACGAAACCTCCTTTCAGTTAGCAAGTTGAGCGATGTGGGAGTGCAGGTTGTTTTCTCACAAGGTGGATGTAAGATGACTAGAGGTTCTATGGTTCTTGCTAATGGTGTTCGGATTGGCACTCTGTATAAGCTGGATGCATGTGCGGTTCAGTGCTATAATGGAGGGAATTTGTCACCTCAAGGATGGCGAATCCTCAAGGACAAATTGTCCTTTCGATTACCTTTGCGAACTGGCGCTAAGATGAGCCAGGGGATAACAAATTTATACAAGGTGCGGTAGCCACTCGAGAAGCGTCTCTGAATGGCTCTACAGAGCCTCTGTCCTTGGGACAAGCGCGTGAAGTTGGGACACCAGCGCGACGCGCTGTCGTCCTATACAAACGGATTGTAGAGTCCGAGCAGAAAGTCCTGGACACGCTGACAAAACTTATAAACTAGTTAAACAATATTGGAAATTATGGAAAACACAGATTACGAAACAAAATAAGGGAAATGCTAAAGGATAGGAAAATCTCACAACCGGTCCACGCTGTGAAGCCTACTGCAAGATAATCTCCTCTTTGCGAAGCTGTGCCTACATGCATGCAAGAGAGAAAATGTTGGGGGTTATGTTTCGGAGTCTGCCTAAGTCAGACCTCATTTTGGTGTTTCCGCCTCCACAGACAACCCAAAAAGCCACGGGAAAGGAAGATGATGAATAAGCTGATAAAAAAGAATGTAAAGACAAATACAAAGACAATGCTATGCTATTTGGTAATTGGAAAATAAACGAGATATTGGAAGTGCAAGATAGAGTTAGATTACTCCCTTAGTGGTTGGCAAGTGTTGGAATGCTTGATGAACTTGGTAGCTTGACGATGTTACAAGAATGGTGGTGGTGTCTCCAAGAGCTTCAATTTCCAAGAGTAAGTCTCCCATCTGCCAAAAGATCCTTTGGAAATGTCCCAAAACCAAGGATATAGGCTAAGGGACGAGCTTGAATGTCGGTGGCCGCGCAGGGAGGCGTTACGATTCCTTATTGGTGCGGGTCGTAACATTCCAATGACCACCTGCTGGCTGGCAGGTTTGCGAGACGGTAGCACGTTGCGCGGACGTCTCTGCGCTGCCTCTGCGTCTGCGTCTGCGTCTGCGTCCTGCGAATCTGTCAAATCGACAGAGTTGGTAATGCCTTTGGGGAAGCTGACATAGACTTCTTCGGTGGACAAAAGGACATGTTGGCAAACCTTGTCCTCCAAGCAGCGTGGGGGAGGCGCCACATGTCGCAATTGCTACTAAAGGTGATATTTTTGACTCTACATTTTGCCTTTACTTTAGCAAGCATGTCGTCGTTAAGAGATGCAAAGCTAAAGTAGGAAAGGTAGAAGAGGTGAAGAGGAGAAAATATCGCGATGAACTTGCCCTCGACGATATGATGCTAGAATTTTGGAATAGAAATCGGTCCTTGGAACATCGACAACACTCTAGCTACAGTTTAGCCTGATGGATGATAAGATATGATAAAGAAGTTGGAACAAAGCACAACAAGAACAAGCCTCACTGTGGAGGAAAGTCCTTGATGGTGAAAAGATACAAGATAGGGCGACTGTCATTGGTACAAGATACGCCGATATGGTTAGGATGATGCGCCATGTCGAGAGCCATATGATAGGGCGTGCTAAGTCGGTATGGATGACCATACGATAGGGCAAATTAGAACGCCGATATGGATAACCATATGATAGGGCAGATTGGTTGACCGACATGGGTAGCCACATGCTAGATTGCCATGCGATAGGGCATTTGGAATTGGAACATAGTAGATTGGCCTCTACCAAGGCAAGAAAGATGATGCAGATTGGAAAGATGGTTTAGCTCCTATGTAGGCAATCTTTGGAACAGATCAAGTGGTTTGGCCACCACCTAGGCGCAAATGATAAATCAAATGCATGAAAACGCATAAAAATAAAGACACAATTGTAGAAATGATGATATGATCCCCCCCCCCTCCCCTTCTTAGAATGATATGCATGGAAGGCATGTCATTCTAAGGAGAAGAAGAGTTGTGGCACGTCAACATAGCGAGATGTTTCCGTGGAATGCCACCAAGAGATAGTGACACATAAATGTCCACAACATCAAAAGATGCAATGCAGGAGGACAAATAGAGGAATGTGTATGAGGGAAAATCCCTTGTATTCAAGCACCTATGGAGTAAGTCGGGTCCTTCAGGAGAGCACAACGGATAAAATCAGTCAACCTCCCATATCCAAGTACTTACGGAGTGACCTGGGTCCTCTGGGAGGGAAGAAACAGATAAACCAAACATGGGGGAACACAACCACACACACATGCAAGTAGATGGAGATGAAAAAGAAAAGTCCTAACGATCAACCCTTAGGAAGGGATCATACTGCAGGAGATCATCGTCCTCAAGAAGAGCCTCGTCCTCCCAATTGAGGTCATAGGGAGAGGGTGGGCGAGCTCGAAGAGGGACTATTGCAAGGGCCGCACCGGGTGCCTCACCAACAATGAGACAGACGAAGCAACAACAATGTCTTCGTCTGCAAGCTCAGAGGAGGTGAGGGCCAATGATCGTGTGAAGATCGTAGACGAGGCCAGAATGTCTTCTAAGGAGTCGAACATGTAGGCCTCCGAGGAGGTAGCATGTGACTTACTTGGAGAAGATGGAACAAGGGCAGGACTGTCGACCTCGGGAAGAGGGGCAATGACGAACTCGGGAGAAGGAGAGGCCTTCTCGATCATGCAAACAGAGACAGGCAAACCAACAGGCACTGAGACAAGCGAGGGAAGGGATGAAGAACATACCTGTGAAGACTTGCGCCGTCGAAACTTCGAAACAGGGCCCTACTCAAACTTGTGTTTACATAGGATAAGAGTGTCAGGCCTCCTATCAACTGGAGCAGGCTGAAGGACCTTGAGAAAACTCAGATGCTAGAGTGGTGGCAGAACAGGTGGAGCAATGGAAGCTGCGTTGGAAACCACCTGTATGTGTGACATATCCAAAGTCACTGACAAGGGCGGAGTGTCCGATAGAGAATTGATAAGCGGAGGCTCCAAGGAAGGACTGATGAAGACCTGCATTTACTTAGGGGGAGGGTCATCAAAGGTCCTTGGAGCAGTGGGAAGTAAAATTGAAACTGATGTAGAAGCGGGAGCCACCAAAGGAACAGGCTTCAAAACAACAACGCTGGAGGATGCACCATCGGACTGTAAGGCAACGTCAAGCGCTCGAGCCTGGGCCCGTCATAACTGTTTACGCTCGCGCGCACGCTGGTTCTGATGGTGGGGACCACCAACCACAGTCTGAGATGGATCGGGAGCATCATGTTCCATAGGAGAGGCCTCCGAGATCGACTCAAGGAGAGGAGGCCTAATCGATGAAACAGGAGGGACATCCTGAATGGGCACCACATTCACAACGACGAGCGCTTGATCTCGCTTCGCTCGAGGAGCAGGTGGAGGAATAGGAGGCGTCGATGTGGTCTATGATGTAGATGCTAGTAGAGACGAAGGAACACGAGACGAGCGCTTCCCTTTCACATAGCGAGATGGCCTAGGGATATCGGCCATGATGGGAAGCTTGAAGGGTGGGCAGGCCGTGGACTTCGGCAGTGAAGGTGCCTTTCCTTTGGCTACACTAGGTGCAGTCGCAGGAACATAGGACACCACTGGGGTCTGCATGGTCCTAGGCGGACGAGGAAATATCAGTGTGGGAGTGGGTTTAGCCTCGACCCCCTGTGATGGAGGGACATGTAGCACAACTCGTTCCAAGACCGAGATCTCGGGTGCAAAAGTTGATGTAGGAGGCGACAAAGGTATGACAGGTTACGCCAACGTAGAAGTCGACTCCCCCATCTTGTATTTATAATACACGGTATAAAAGGTCACCACGAGGAAGCATGGGCCCAATCGGGGCAAGCCATAAGTGATCTAAAGAGAAGTCCCCACATGCAATCAACGGTCAATAGCCAGTGTCCTGGACGACATGCACTGTGGCCTCATGAGGAAACTTTAAGTACTTGTGAACCACAGAAGGAACCACCTCCATGGCGATCAACCATTGGATCCCAAGTCTGACTCGAAAGAGATCAGATTGAGGGATGATAGTAAAAATCTAGGACACTGCCTTGGGACCTACCATGACTGTCAAGGTGATGCTGCCCAATGGGTTGATAGAGAATCCATGGTGGGTCCGCAAGGTAGTGCGACACTCGTCATAGATTGGCCTATGCCATCCATTCACAAAGAGTGTCTCCTCCGTGATTACATCGACTCTGCTGAAGGGGTCAACCATCACACCTGTGACAATTTGACCATTCAATCGAGCAGGGATATAGAGAGGAGTAGGCTCTCTGCAATATGGGGCATCGAGCGATGTGAATGAGAGGAGAATGCAGATACCTTCCCCATTTGGGTAGGGGGGAGATGATAGGGGTGACGGTCACATTATTGACATATGGACCACCATCCAAGGCCGGATCGGATGTAGAAATCACATTTGTCGAGTGCGGAGGAAACGGGTTGGTATAGATCTGCAAGTCACTGTTGGTTTTATCTACGGACTTGTGTTTCCTTGCGTCAACTTTGATAGGCCCACAGTCGATGTGGTCTTGGACAATGTGTCTAAGACGATAACATTTCTCAGTATCGTGACCAGGCACACGATGGTAATGACAATACTTCGGCCCATCGAACCAACGGGGGTAGGGTCGGCTATCTGACAGAGGTTTAGGCTTAGGTAGGGTGATAAGGTTGTCTCACAACAACTGCTGCATGGTACTCAAATAAGAGTTGTTCAATTTTGTGAAGACTCAGTTTTGTGAAGATTGAGAGGCAGCTATCGGAGGAGTAGCCGCTACATTAGCCATGACTGATTCCTCCGAGACCCATCTAAGGACGTGCCAAGAAAGGACCCACCACGAGGGTTCGAAGAAGAGTCTCCGAACTGCGTCACAGTGTGCTTATAATCGGTCAAGGCAGAGCACATGGTGGCAAAGTTCTGATAACGATTTAGGGACAACTTCTGTTGCAAGTTGCGTATGAACATACGCTGTAAGTCGTTATCTGACAGGGCAAAGGGGATTTTAGTTGAGATCGCCTGATATCGTGAGATAAAATTCGTCACCTTCTCATTTGGTTTCTGCTTACAATGAACAAGGTCGGATATAGTGACCTTGCTGCCTATGTTAGCGTGAAACCTCTTGAGAAAGAGATCCATCAGCTAGTCAAAGGTGTGGATGGAGTGCTCAGATAGAGAATTGTACCTCTCCAACGCAGTCCCTTTGAGGGAACGAGCAAACAACTTAAGGAGAACAAAGTCTACACTGTGATAGTCACTGCACATGGTCATAAATGATTCGATGTGAGTGTTTGGGTCACCATCGCCACTGAACCTATCAAACTTCAACGACTTTGCGGCCGTTGAAAGGATGGTATTCAGGACAATGATGTCTATAGGGCTCTTCCTATAGTACGCGGGTGCAGATGATTGGCTGGAAGCCGAAGCTAGAGGAGTGAGTTGCAACTAAAGCTGGCCCATGTTTTGCAGTATTGTATTCAGAACCGGGTTCGTGGGCGGAGGAGGTGGTGGAGCTGTGCCAACTCCCTTGCTAGATGACATGTCGACTGATGTGGTACTAGCAGAGACAACTGCAATATGGGCAACAACGGAAATAGCAGTCGAGTCATTGGCCATACCTGTGTAACCTAAAGGAGCAGAGGAGGCACTGATACTCGGGATGGTGGAATCCACCGTGTGGGTTCCCAACCTCGAGATGCTAACACCGACCTGGGACCCGAATGGATCAAACTGGGTGTCCACAAGGGGTACCTCGGCTAGGGGCACATGGTTTTTAACAATCATGGATAGGGGCCTCAGCATCTCCAGGCCTATCCTATCGGATATCAACATGTCTCTCAACATGCTGACGACATTCTCGGCCTGGGGGAGGACGTTCTCTCGGTTCAGGAATCCCTCAAAATCTCTCAGATTCTGCTCTAAAGAATTGATCTTCTCAAAATCGATAGAGACAACAGAATCGTGATCATTAGCAGGAGGGGAAGATGAGGTAGAACCTCTAGGAGAGTTAGGTTGCGAATTAGAAGGGGAAGCCCCCCCAGTTAGAATAGATTTTAGACTATGAGAGGTCAAGAATTCATTGGGATTGGATGACTGTTCACCCTGCATGGTGTTGGGTAGAGGAGGATTGTAGCGATCAAGAGGGAAGCTCCTTCTGGACGACCTCTTGACTACGACTCCTGTCGCAATCTGGGTCGTAAAGCTCATAAGCTGATCGACAACCAAATCACAAAACAAGGATACCTATGCAAGTCTTTAGAAAAAGATGTAGGACTATTTTGCTTTGATGTGTTTAAGATAAAAAACGTGAAAGAGAAAAATATGTTTGCTGTTGTTGGTTTGTCTTATTCTCTCTCTTTAATTTTTATTTATTTTTAAATGTAAAGTTTAAAGTTTTTGAATGTATGTGATGAAAAGTAAAACAACTATACTAAACTAGAAAAGGAAATGAGATAAAGCAACTAAGCTATACTAGAAAAAGCAAACACACACGAATCCCCTTTCACGTCGGGTTCACCAAAATGTATTGGAGGGAATTTGTCACCTCAAGGATGACGAATCCTCAAGGACAAATTGTCCTTCCGATTACTTCTGTGAACTGGCGCTAAGATGAGCTAGGGGATAATAGATTTATACAACGAGCGTCAACCACCCGAGAAGCATCTCTGGATCACTTTGCAGAGCCTTTGTCCTTGGGACGAGCGCGCAGAGCTGGGACACCAGCGTGGCGTGCTGTTGTCCTGTACAGACGAAGTGCAGAGTCCGAGCAGAAAGTCCTGGACGTGCTGACAGAACTTATAAACCAGCTAAACAATATTGGAAATTATGGAAAACACAGATTACGAAACAAAATAAGGGAAATGCTAAAGGATAGGAAAATCCCGTAACCGGTCCACGCTGTGAAGCCTCCTGCAAGATAATCTCCTCTTCGCGAAGCTGTGCCTACACAGATGCAAGAGAGAAAATGTTAGGGGTTGTGTTTTGGAGTCTGTCTAAGTCAGATCCTCGTTTTGGTGTTTCCACCTCCACGAACAACCCAAAAAGCCACGGGAAAGGAAGATAATGAAGAAGCTGATAAAGAAGAATGTAAAGACAAATACAAAGACAATGCTATGCTATTTGGTAATTGGAAAATAAACGAGATATTGGAAGTGGAAGATAGAGTTAGATTACTCCCCTAATGCTTGGCAAGTGTTGGAATGCTTGATGAACTTGGTAGCTTGATGATGCTGCAACAATGGTGGTGGTGTCTCCAAGAGCTTCAATTTCCAAGAGTAAGTCTCTTGTCTGCCAAAAGATCTTTTGGAAATCTCCCAAAACCAAGGATATAGGCTAAGGGACGATCTTGAATGTTGGTGGCTGCACAGGGAGGCACTACGATTCCTTCCTGGCGCGGGTTGTAACCTCCCAACAGCCACTTGCTATCTAGCAGGTTGGCAGGATAGTAGCGCGTTGCGCAGACGTCTCTGTGCCACGTCCGCGTCTTGCGAATATGTTAGATCAACAGAGTTGGTAACGCCTCCGGGGAAGCTGACATGGACTTCTTCGGTGGACAAAAGGACAAGTTGGCGAACTTGTCCTCCAGGCAACGTGGGGGAGGTGCCACATGTTGCAATTGCCAATAAAGGTGATGAGAGTGATATTTTTGACTCTACAAGTACAATAGTGCTTCTATGAAGTCCAAGAAAAGGGCTTTGGATTCTTCTTCCTCACTGTCAGATCAAGTAGAAAAGCAGACTGTTGTTTCAACATCTGATGGTCGTGCTTTTTGGGTACCTAAGGGTGCCTAATGCTTTGGAGATGAAGCTCCCAGTTGTGAAGACAATGTTGTGGCACCAAAGACTTGGCCACATAGGTGAAAAGGGCTTACAAGCCTTGAAAAATAAGAGCCTTGTTGAAGGCCTTGATGATTGTAATCTCGAGTTAGACTTTTGTGAACATTGTGTATATGAAAAACAACACTGTGTTTCTTTGTATTCCAGTTGTCATAAGTCTTCCAGGGTTTTGGACAATGTTCATTCAAATGTGTTTGGTCTTGTTAATGTGCCTTCATTAAATAGATCTGTGTACTTTGTTTCTTTCATAGATGACTATTCTAGAAGGACATTTGTTTATTTCCTCAGAAGTAAATCTAAAGTTTTCAGTCGGTTTAAGGAATTTAAGTCCTTGGTTGAAAATCAGACTGGTAGAAAAATTAAGTGTTTGAGGGTGGATAATGGTGGTGAGTTTTGTTCTGCTGAGTTCGACAGGTTTTGTAAGGATCATGAGATTGAAAGACATAAGGAAACTCCGTATACACCACAACAAAATGGATTTGCAGAGAGGATGAACAAAACACTGATGGAGAGGGCTAGGAGTATGATGAGTGGTGCTAGGCTTGAACAAAAGTTTTGGGCTGAGGCTGTAGCCACCGCATGTTATCTGATTAACAGATCTCCTACTTTGGCGCTTGTTGAAAATACCCCTATGGAGGCATGGTCTGGCAAAAGCCCTCGTTGAGACATCTTAGAGTCTTTGGCTGTGAGGCATATACTCATGTGCCTAGTGAAAAAAGATCTAAATTGGAGAACAAGACATTGAAATGTATCTTCATCGGTTATGGTATCGGTGTGAAGGGGTACAAGCTTTGGGATCCAATTGCAGAGAAGGTTCTCTATAGCAGAAGTGTTATCTTCTGTGAGTTAAAACCTTCCATAATAGATTTGCAGCCAGAGAAGGAAGAGAAACATAAAAAGGAGGTAGTTCAGATTCCACTCACTTTTGAGAGAGTTGAACTACGTACTCCTGGGGGACCTGATAATGAGGGGGGCTCTAGCAACTCGGAAAGTTTAGAAGAGGAACAAGATCCTCAACCTCAATGTTTGAGGTCTCTGCATGAAAGGCAACAACCTGACAGATATGGCTATTCATTTGAAAGGTTTGGATATTCTATGTTAGATTCTAGTTGCATTTATGCTTTGATTATTAACACTGACGAGCCTAGGACTGTTAGAGAGGCTATGGGTATGCGTGATGCAGATTCCTGGATGAAAGCCATGAATGAAGAGATGGCTGCATTGAAGAAGAATGCTACATGGGATGTGGTAGCTTTGCCTGAAGGACGGAAACCCGTTGGTTGTAAATGGGTGTTCAAGAAGAAACTTGGTCTAGATGGCAGTGTTGAGAAGTACAAGGCACAGTTGGTTGTGAAGGGATATTCCCAGGTGGAGGGAATTGATTATGGAGAGATATTCTCTCATGTAGCTAAGCTGACATCCATTCGACTTTTGTTATCACTCGTAGCAGCTTATGATTTGGATGTCGAGCAGATGGATGTGAAGATAGCTTTCCTTCATGGTGACTTGGAGGAGGAGATTTACATGTCATAACCAGAGCACTTCATGGAGAAAGGTAAAGAGAATCTGGTATGCAAGTTGAAGAAATCTTTTTATGGTCTTAAGCAATCTCCTAGAATGTGGTACCAAAAATTTGACACCTATGTGTTTTCATTGGGATTTTTGAGATCTAAATCTGACCATTGTGTTTATTACAAAGATGAGATTGGTCATATTCTCATTATTGTCATGTATGTTGATGATATGTTGTTCATTGGAAATGGGAAGAGAATGATTTCAGATTTGAAGTCTCAGTTGTCAACACAGTTTGAGATCAAAGATCTAGGTGCAGCTAGGTACATTTTGGGAATGGAGATCAAAAGGGATATATCTCACAGAAAGCTTTGGGTCAGCTAGAGAAAGTATGTAAACTCTGTGTTGGAGAGATTCAACATGACAGATTGCAGACATTTAGTTGTTCCTGTTCTACAAGGGATGAAGCTTTCTGTGGAAGATTGTCCAAAGTCTCCTAGCATGACCAAAGTTCCTTATGTAAGTGCTGTTGGTAGCTTGATGTATGCTATGGTCTGTATGAGACTAGATATTGCACAAGCAGTGGGAGTCCTTAGTCAGTTTATGGCTAATCCTGGACAGGTGCATTGGGATGTTGTGAAGAGAGTGTTCAAATATTTGCGGGGTACTTCCGACTATTCCCTTTGTTTCCATGGTAATCCTTCTGGACCTCGACATTCCTTGAGTATTCATGGGTATGTTGATTCTAATTGGGCAGGTGACATAGATAGCAGAAGATCCACCAGTGGATATGTGTTCACGATGTTTGGTGGTGCAATGAATTGGATGAGCAAGTGACAAGCTGTGGTCGCTTTGTCTACAACTGAAGCAGAGTACATGACAGCTACACTTGCTTGCAAAGAAGCCATTTGGCTTAAGAGATTGTGCTCGAATATTGGTTTTGATGCAGGACAAATTACTATCTGTTGTGATAGCCAGAGTGCTATATGTTTAGCGAAACATCCTACATTCCATGCCGGAACAAAGCATATTGATGTATAGTTTCATTTTGTTCATGATATGGTGGAAGATGGAAAGGTAAAGGTGGAGAAAGTTGAAAGTATGGCGAATGTTGTAGATGCACTGACAAAGCCAATGAGCACTGAGAAGTTCAGATGGTGTGCCAGTTCTATGGGCCTTGGGGCCTTGAGCAGTTGGCAGAGTGTTTTGACACTTGATAGGTCTTCGACAAGTGGGAGAATGTTGGGATTAAGGTGTCTCACCCTTTGAGTCCAAACTTGCTAATTTAATTATTTGTTTTATTTTTCCACTTTGGAAGACTTGAAGTTTTGAGAACTAGTGTCATTTTTTGCTATGTTGCGTTTATGATAAAATTTCTATTATGATTATGGCGGTTTCTAGTTCGGTGAAAGAGTCATGGAGAGTTATATTTTGGCAGTTTGCATTTATTATTTGAGTTCACTTTTGACAAGTGGTGTGAGGTAAGGAATGGACCTATTTGGTCATGGTAACTTCTATGTTGTACTTACATTTGACAAGATGACCATTATGGAAGAGATAGGTATTGTTGCTTCGGAAGTTGCTATGTGCAACGTGTCATTGGATTAGCAAGGTGTTTCTTGTGACGCAACTTACCTCGTGGGCTTTGAAGTTGGTTTTGGAAACCATGTGCACAAACCACTTTGTGATGAGCTCTATAAATATGTTGATGCCTTAGTGGTTTTGTATGAGACAAGTTGAAGGGTTGTTATGCTGCTGGAATTATTCTCAAAATCTCTGTTGTAACTACTCTTGAAGAGCATTGGCTCTGTGCATTGCATTGTATCTGTTGTTGTTGCTGAATAATACAATTGAGTCTGGCTTTTGGAGTGTGGGTTTTTTCCCAAAAGGGTTTTCCCATGTAAATTTGGTGTTGTGGTTTTATTTGTGAAATCTGATTTTTTATTTGTTTATCTAATTTGTAATTGTTTAAAAGTTTGTAAGAAATTTTTGCATCACTTCTCCTGTTAGATTTAGCATTTGGAAGCGTTATTCCGCACTTAGGCTTCTTTTCACAATCGTGATTGGTAGACGTACACGAGCCATAGGATGAACATTTAAGCTAGGGGGATTCACCTTTTAGGTTTTAAGGCCAAGAACTATACTTGATACATGTTCCACTTGATCGAATCTGCATGAACAATTAAAACAAGGTGATTTGGAGGCCCTATTGGCACCCACTACCAACTCTAAAATTCTTGTAAGGAATTTTGGTTTATTCAAAAAATCTAGAGTGATCTCCATCCATATTTTGGGTGTAGAAGTTTATGATTTCCACCTTGCTAGCCAAGAATCCTTTGCAAGCACACAACCTGTCACAAAGGAAGATCAAGCAAGATTAATATGCTCAACACAACTTGAGAAATTTGTATTAATTGCACAAAAAAGATTATGATTACAATTAATAAATGAATACTTAAGAAATGATGAATGGAACCCTAGATGCAAACCCTGATGCTAGATTAAATTTGCTAGCGCCAAGTGTCCCAATCATAACAAATGAGACAACTTAAGCTATTATTAGGCTAATTAAATAAAGGTAAAATGCACCTAGTTTAGCTTAAGTGAATAAAATAATTAAATGACCTAATTAATTAAATATTTAGATAAGGTGTTCTAATTACTCCAATAATCCCTTTAAGATTAACTTAGGGACTAGCTAAAAAAGCTAAGATGAATGCAAAATGCAAGTACGAATGGGTCTCGACAACTAGCTTTGATTAGGTACCCATGTACAAACAAATGCAACTCTCACAAACAAAGAAAATAAGAAAAACTAGTGAGAGAAAACTCCTCTAGAAGAGAGAAAAATGATTGAAAAAGAATTCATGTGACTAAAGCATGAAAAACTCCACATGTCACCCCAATTACTGAATCGATCACAATAGTACAATCAACATTCCCCCATAGCAAAGAAGAGGAGACAATATATCCCCCCATGAGAGAGAAGCTCCAATGAAGGCTGCTAAAGATCTAAGAGCAACGGACCACGTTCCTCCCTTGAGGAAGAAGCAAATTAAATGGCCAAGACAAAAACAACTCCATGAAAGGAGATGGAATGAATAATCTCATGATGTGTGCCATGGAAGATTGTTGAACTATCCATATGTTTGAATCATGATATGCCAAATCAATTGAAGCAAATCCAAATAATTGTGAAGACACCTGATGAACAACCTCTTGAGACACTTAAAATGGGATAAGAAGAGTGCACGATTTGCCATCAAAGAGGAATGGAATCTCCTCAATCATGTCCCCAAAGTCTAGAGTGTGTGATGTATCATACAATGCTGTAATATTTGGCAAGTGCTCATCCCACAAGGTGGAAACTAGAAGGCAACAATCAACTTGCTGAATAGAATAGATCTTTGAAGAAGTAGGAGGTGGAGGAGTGTAATGTCCCCTATTTATACATGGTCAATTCCCAAGGGCAACATCTATGTTACTACCTTTTATCACTATTAATTGAGCATACCTAACTAATTCTTTGTAATATAACTTATGATGCCATTACAACCATGCCTAAACCCAAACTAATTTGACCCCATTCCCTAGGGTGCTTGGCTGCCTAGGGCGCTTGACACCACCTCCTTAATGTAGCCCAAATTATCGGAACTTAGTCTATTCACCCTTGGGGCCTGCAACCTAGATTTCAGGAGGAGTCCTTTCACCCTTGGGGCTTCCTATTGAAGTGGTTTTATTTTGCCCCTTCCTAGCAACACCCATCTCCCTTGGGGAATAGGAAACACATAACTGATTATGGTTTTAAGGATAGTTTAAGACATTTTGTTTATCAATTGTTTATTTATCTTGTGATCTATTTATTTATGAACCTTTGATTTGTATAATCAATTCTCTTATTTGATGTATTGAATTAATTGGTAGTTATGTTCTTGATGAATTTATTTATTTATTGTTGATGTATTTGTATCATCGTAAATCTGATTAAGTATTGCCTACCTTTAATCTTCAGAATATATATATATATATATATATATATATATATATATATATATATATATATATATATATATATATATATATATATATATATATAAGTGCTCATATATTGAACAAGAGATGCATAGCGTCAAGTTCCTGCCGATTGTTAGATGAGTTAGATTAGTGTTGAGGTTTAGTTGCCGAAGCATTTAGATTAACGACTTTAAAGTTTGGACAAAGAGGCATATGGCAGTAGAGAGTATTTGGAACCATGTAATAACGAGTCTTGAATACATTAGACATTAATAAAATTAGATGTTAGAGCTGTACACTGTACACAAATTCAATTTATTATGAGAAGATTGTATAAAAGAGTACATTTAATTAAAGCCTTGTCTATGTGTTACAATATGTGTTACAATATTTTTTTATTTTATAAATGTACATAAACCATGTTTAGAGTAAATGATCTATAGTTTGTTGTTACAATATAATGTTCTACATATATGTTGGATGCTTATATTTTATTGTTCTACAAAGTTTGGATGTAATTAGGGCTAATAACATTTTTGTACTTGTGCTTTAGGAAATTGTTGAATGTAGTAATCAAATTCATTATGAATATATATTTATTGTTTATCAAATTATACAAACACTTAAAATATAAGAAAAAAATCAAGTTATCAATTCCAAATCACAATAACATTTGCTTTGAAAATAGTTTTCTTTTTAGATTTACTTGTGCAATTTTGATGCAAAATACAAAATGATAAAGATGGAATTTGTACATATTTTCAAAAGCACTCTATACATGTGTTACCTTATTCTCGGCTACGGAAGAATATAATGCACTCATTTTAAATATGAAATTTTGTCTTTGTTTGAAGTCAACAATATTCTTCTTTATTTCTTGCAAAAGATTGAGCAATTTCATATTCAATAATCAATGTGATAAATTTTCTGAGCTCATAGAATTCACTAAGCTATACATGTTAATTGTTACAAACTTGGAAGCCTTCGCATTCAACCCTTGTTTGAGAGGATTGTATTCTGTTGTGGTCTGCGGGTTTTTGAATCGTTTGGATGTTGAACCATTTCTTTGTTGTGTTTAAGTTAAAAATAGATAGAAAAAGGTAAAAATGTTTTCTATTATTTAGGCTAGATAAATACCAAGCAAAAGAGCATTCAATTGTTAAACTTGAACTTATAAGCTAGGAAATACAAATTACAAATTATTGATACACGGTGCTATAAAATTGACCACTTCAGTTTTAATAAAGTTTTGTTGTAAATGTTCAATATTATAGTCAAATACAAAACTATGATTAATTGGAATTTTAATTTTTAAGACAAAATTGACATTTTCCCAGTATAATACTTGTGGCAAAGACAATTTTTGGTATATTGAAGTTAGTGTTTATTAGGTTCATTAGGCTTCTTTAGATGGTAATAAGTAAAATAAGTAAATTTGTCTCACAAAATATTTTCAATCATGTGGATATTTTTCAATCAAGACAAATCTATCAAACAAACTATGTAGATGATAGATTTAGTAAGCAAATGTACTTGTTTGCAACAATTAAACTATTATATTTTTGGGAGCACCATTTCTATTATAACATTACTAACTTAATACTCAAACAAATACAAAAAAAAATTACACTTGAATTTGCAATGGAAAAAAAATTAAACTGCAATCATAAAACTTTAATATTGTTAGATGTTGCATACAATTATTAGTTTCGCAGGATACTATTACATTCATTTAATTCAATTTTTGAATTAATTTAACCAATCAATGTATAGTATTAAAAATTTGAACATAAAATTCTATAGTTTGTAATGAAATTTCTTATTTTATAATTTAGAAAAAATCATTTTTCTCTTATGTTATTAGTTCATGTAATGTAAAAATTAAATTAATTTCGACAAATAATTCAAAATAAATGAAAAAAATAAAATCAAATTAATAAAAAGTGAGAAGCATGCTCTGTTTGGTACGACCTCGCATGAATGAAGGAATTACCTCCGTATGATTGTCACCAGCGGTATTTAATTAAGCTCTACAATTAATATAATACTATTATATTAATAGTTAGAAAAGCCATTGTATTAATACGTGCTAGTGCAACTTTCTAAAATAAAAATTGAAAATTAATCTACATAGTTTATGAGCTGGGCCTCACTCAAATTAGAAGTTCGGGAATCTTCCCATGATTTGAGTTGAGGGTTGGTCATTAATATAGTATTTCCCATTGCAAAGTAAATTAGTTAGCATGTAATTTTTTTTGGGTTTATGTTGATTGGATTTTTAAATGTAATAATATATGCATTATTGTATTAATATTATTATAATTAAAAAATAATAATATATTTATAAATTAATATAGTGATAATATAATACAAATAATAAAATAAAATAATAAGAGAATAAATATTATAATTAGTGTTAATAAATTCTTATTATATTATAATTATAATTATATCATAAGATAATAATAAGATCATGTTGGGTTCTCAATTTTTTTTTTTTTTAAATAAGAAGATTCTAATATTATCATTGTTTGATTGTATGTAAAAAGAAAACAATAATATTATTTTTATTTTATTTCTTGGATATGAAAATCTTAATTGTTTGATTGTATGTAAAAAAAAATCAATAATATTCTCTTTTATTTTATCTCTTGGATCCCTTTAAGATTAAATGATCATCATAATTATATGCAATGGAGGAGCTACCTTAAAGTTATTTTAGTATTGCTATACAAATTTACAAAACAATCAAATTTAATAAATAAAACAAATTTATTTTATTGTTTTTGAATATTTATTTAGTCATCTTGAACTCTTTTTACACAAATATCTACAATGTCACAATATGTTTCAAATTATTTTATTACCAATAATAATTCTAGATTTTAGGTTTTCTATAAAAAAACATCATACCAAATGCTTTTCCTTTTTGTTTTCTATCCTTTCTATATATCTATCTCTTTATCTCTATCTCTTCATTTTAAACTCTCCCTCTCTATCTCTTTATATTTATTCCTCTCCCTCTTCATTCCCTCTTATCTCTCTATCTATTTCTCTCCCTCTTCCTTCTCTTCCTTCTCTTATTTATCTATTTCTGGCAAGCTTGGTTTTGGCGTTTACCCAGTTTTAAAGAGGGCTATCCGCTTTTGGCAGTTATTGCATGTTGTTGACTTGCTGCGTGGGTTTAAGAGAAAGCGTACAATCGCTGGCTAATGAAGGCTGTAGAAATGTCCAAACAAGATACAAAAAATATTTAAGTTTGATGTGAAATGCACGGGACCAATTATGTCTAACATGTTCATATTGCAAGACTTCCTAAGATATGTTGCACGGTAATTTTTAGGCATTGCTTTCATAAACCATTACATTTAATTGAAATATTAAATAAATTGAGTCTAATTTTATTGATATTTTGAATTAAAAATAGTTCTTTTATTTTTTATGTATATTTATAATTAATAATCAGTAATTTATTTTTCATCAATAAAGAGATTGTATCAATATCTATTATTAAAATAAAAAAATGGAATAATTTCAAAGGAAAGATAATGGATTTGGGAATTAACTTTTAAAGTTCTATTAGACTTATTTACCTCATAATATAATCTAAAGATGAAATAAAAAATTCATGCTTTATATGATTTCAAATAAAATATTGTTAAAATTAGTATGTTATAGTGATTAGTATCAATTTAATATCAACAATTTTTTCTTTGCATAGAGTGATAAAACACATGATTTTTTTTTTAGATAATGTTGCCTACATATTTTTTATATTAGTATATAGAAGCAATTTTGATAATAGAAGGAAATAATCTTAATCATTAGTTTAGAAAGATAAAAAAGAATTTGTATGTTTCTAAATTTTAAATATGAAAATATAATATTTTTAAATTGAAAAAATCAAAATCACATGCTATAAAAAATACTTCAAAATTTATATATAATTTTTGAAGGGATCAAAAATATTTTTTATGTTTCTAAATTTTAGTAATAAAAATATAACGTTTCTAAATTATATTTGCATAGAATGATAGAACATATGATTTTTCTTTTTTGTTAAGATAATGTTGCAAGCATCTTAGTTATGAATTTAGAAAGATAAATAAAAAAACTTGCACGTTTCTAAATTGTAAACATAAAAATAGAAAAAAAACTTGTATGTTTCTAAATAGTAAACATAAAAATATAAAAGAAACTTGTATGTTTCTAAATTGTAAACATATAAATATAATTTTTTTGTATGTTTCTAAATTGTAAACATAAAAATATAATGTTCCTAAATTAAAAAAAATCAAAATATAATGTTTCTAAATTAAAAAAATCAAAACTACTTGTTTAAACAATTTTAGTCATCAAAATATAATATTTCTAAATTGAAAAACTCAAAATCAAAGTTATATAAACATGTGATTTTTCTATTTATCTCTTAATTTTTATAAGATTAGAGTTAGAATAAAGTAATTAATGTTAGTCAAAGGAAAGTTTAAACTATTTTAAAATTTATATTAATATAAGATTATTTTAATTAAAAGAAAGTTTAATCTATTTTAAAATTCCTATATATATATTACAACAAAATTTAAAGGTATTAATCTTATAAAAATATTTAAATAATGAAAACTAATTCATAAGAAAAGTACATAATAATGAAGTTATTTTTTAATATTTTATAATAAAATGATAATAAGTTTTATAAATGAATTATCCTATAATAGCAACTGTAACATAACCATAACTTGAAACCTAACCTTAACAATATTCATTATGCTTGACAATAAAACGTAACCCTAACCCTAAAAAATTAGCCCTATTTACATAATGCAAAACACATCCCTAACCCTAACTCCATCCCTAAACATAATCCTAACCCTAACTTTAAAATCTAATCCTAAATCCTAGCCCTAGCCTTAACCTTAACACTAATACTAAACATGAAGTAAACCTAACCCTAACCATATCCCTAACAATAATCCTAAGCCATAACATTAACTATAATCACAATTCTAATCATGATATAAATCCTAACCATAACAATAACCATAACCTTAACCTTAACCATGATGTAAACCATGACCATAGTCCTAATCCTAACCACAATCTCGTAAACATAATCATAATTCTAACCCTAATTATAACACCAACTGAACCATAACCTTAATAATAAACCTTTACCCTAACCCTAGAACTTAACCCTAACCATTATCCTAATCCTAAAACCTAACCCTAATCACAATCCTAACCATAATCCTAACCCTAACCATTGATGCTAAACCTAACAATTATGTAAACCCTAATCCTAGCCATAATCCTAACCAAAACCCTAAACCATAAGTCTAACAATAATCCCTACACCTAATGTTATTAAATCATAAGCCTAATTCTAACCCTAATTGAAATCTAATATGAATCATAACCCTAATTTTATTGAAGCATAAGACTAATTATAACCCTAATTAAACTCTAATATGAACCCTAACTATATTTAAAACTTTACCATAATCAAACCCTAACCTTGATAATATCCTCTAGACTTTATTGAACCCTAAACCATAACGGTAAAATTAAGTATAACCCTAGAATTGAATTCCAATCATTACCTAATCCTAAGCATAACTCTAACTATAGAATTAAACCCTAACTACAAATTCAACCTTTATCTAACCCTAATTGAATCTTGACCTAATCCATACTATAACACTTATTGAACCCTAATCCTAATTGAATTCTAGCCCAAACCCTAATCCTAATCAAACTTTAATCCTAATTTAACTGTAACCCTAATGTAATTGAACTCTTATACGAACACTAACTATAATTAAAACTTTACCATAATCAAACCCTAACCTTGACAATTTCTTTAATCTGGAACTAATTGAACCCTAAACCATAACCTAATCCCAAACTTCAACCTTAATCTAACCATAATTGAAACCTAACCATAACCTAACCCTAAATTTAATTACAACCTTACAATTAAGCCCTAACTATAACTTGAACCCTAATCTAACCAGAACTAAATCCCAGCCTAAACTTAATCCTAACCCTAATTAAACTCTGATCGTAATTCAACTCTAATTTTAATCTAACCCTTACCATAATAAACATTAACCATAATTGAACCCTAACTATAATTAGCTATAATCATAACCCTTAACTCTAATCCCTATAATTGAATGCTAATCCTAACCTAACCCTAAAGTTAACTCTAACCATTTAAATAGACCCTACCTACAACTTCAACCTTAATCTAACCTTAATATGAACCCTAAACCTTATTGAATCCTAATCCTAATTTAATACTAACCCTCACCCTCACCATGCCTTATCCTAACAATAACCCTAATTAAACCTTAACTTCGACATTAAAATAAAGCTTTATTATATAATACTAACCCTCATACCATGCTTTATCCTTAAACACTAACACTATTTGAATATTGTTTGTAACTCTAACCATAATTAAATCCTATTTATAAATTGTAATGCTAACCCTAACCCTAATCAAGATGTAAATCCTAACCCTAATAATAACCATAATTATAACCTTAAACCTAATTGTAACCCAAACCCTAAACTAACCCTGATCCTAACAATGATGTAAACCTTAACTATCATCCTAATCCTAATCCTAAACCCTATCCCAAACCCTAACCCTAACCCTAACCATGATTTGAACCCTAAACCTAACCATAATCCTAGGCCCTACCCTATCCATAGTCCTAACAATAACCCTAATCATGGTGTAAATCCTAATCATAATGCTAACCCTACAAACCTAACCCTAACCATGATGTAAACACTAACATTAATCCTAACAATAACCCTTAACCCTAACCCTAACAATGAAGTAAACCATAACCCTAGCTATAATACTAACCTTTACCATGATGTAAACCATAACCTTTACCATAGTCCTAACAACGACTCTAAACCATTACCCTAATAATAACACTAACCCTAAACCTAAACTAACCTAATCATAAGCCTAAATCCTAACCCTAAAACTAGGGAATGACTCTATAACTGTTAAGATGCACCAATCATCTATTACAATGTATTAATAATATGTGAAGGGTATTAATATCTTGGTGTATCCTAAGGGCTAGATAGCTATTTCCCTAAAAATAACCCTAAACCTAACCCTACCATGATGTACACCCTAACCCTATCCATAATTCTAACCACGATGTAAACCCTAATCCTAACCATGATGTAAATCCTAATCCTAACCCTAACCATATCCATAATTATAACCTTAAACCTAACTATAACCCAAACCCTAAACCCTAACCCAAACAATAACCTTAACCCTAACCCTAACCATGATATAAACACTAACATTAATCCTAACCCTAACCCTTAACCCTAACCCCAACCATGATGTAAACCCTAACCCTAGCCATGATCCTAACCATAACTGTAACCCTAAGCCTAGCCATAAACCTAACCCTAACTCCAACACCAACCATGATGTAAACCATAACCCTAACCATAACTTTAGAGCTTAACCCTAACCTAACCATAACCATAAACCCTAACTCTAACAATAATCCTTAGCCCTGACCATAAAATCTAATCCTAATCATAAGCCTAACCCTAACTCAAAACCTATCCCTAATCCTAAGAGTACATCTTATCCATAATTCTAATCCTAACCATAAACCCCAACCCTAACCTTAATCTTAAATACTAACCCCAATCATAACCCTCACCCTAACCCTAAGCATGATGTAAATCCTAACCATAAGCCTAAACCTAACCCTAACCATGATCTTAATCATGACCCTAACCCTAACCCTAACCCTAACCCTAGCTATGATGTAAACCCTAACCCTATCCATAATCCTAAGTATGACCCTAACCATAATCCTAAACCTAACCTTAACCCCAACCATGATTTAAATAATAAACCTAATCATAAACCTAATCATAATCCTTACCCTAACCCTAACCATAACACTAACCTAACCATAATCCTAAGCCCTAACCATAACAATAATCCTACCCTAAACTTAACCGTAACCCGAATTTAACGTTAATCCTAATCTATTCCTAACCTTAATCTAGCTCGAACCCTAATCCTAATTGAGTTTTAATACTAATTCAACCCTAACCTTAATATAATTAAACCATGACCCTAATTCTAACCCTAACTTTGATGTAAACCCTAAACATAATTGTAACCCTTACACTATACCCTAACCATAAACTTAACCTTAACACTAAACCCTAATACTAACCATAATCGTAAACCCTAACCCTAACCATAATCCTAAACCGAAACCAAACCCTAACCTTGATGCTAACCCTGAGTATGATATACACCCTAACCATTATCATAATCCCAACCTTAAACCCTAACCCTAATCTTAACCCTAACCATGATGTAAACCTTAACCTTGACCATAATACTAACCTTGACTTTGATCCAAAACATAACCATAAACCAAATCCTAATCCTAACCATACCCCTAGTTATAATTCTAACTCTAACCCTAACTTTAATTATGCTTACCCTAACCCTACCTTTGATGTAAACCCTAAACATAATTGTAAGCCTCACAATAAACCCTAATCCTAACCACAAACTTAACCCTAATATTAAATTGTAACCATAACCCTAACCTAACCATAATCCTAAACAAAAACCAAATCCTAATGTTTTTGATTAATTAAAAATAGGTTTTAAGGGACCCGAAACCCAGATACATAAGAAAGATATTCAATATAGCAACAAAATACAACATCAACAAAACACCAACAAAAAGAACAACAACAAAGGAAAGGACAACAAAAGGCCAGCAAGAAATTGGCCTCAAGCCCAACAAAAGACAACAATTAGAAATTCTTCATGGTTTCTTCTGCATCCTGTACCAAAAGCATCATAGCTTTTGCCGCTTCCCTCAAATCATTATTTTCTTGAGCAGTCTGGCTATCTTTCATCTTCATTTCCTTCTCTGCCATAGTCTGCCTGGTTCTGCGCCTAGAGGTCTGGTGTTTTAGGCTAGAAATAGGAGCATCTTCAATAACCATGAGGTCCTTCTCCTAGTTTTTCTTTTCCAGGTGGATCACCAGCGCATTCATGTTCTGGGAGGAGACTTTTAGAACCTGGAGGCTATGATCCATAAGGCTTTTCAGGGCTTTCTCATTTCTAGCCACCCGGGCATTGACATTGTCCTTATCCTCCTCCACCTGTTCCTTCAGAATTTTGATGACGTCCTCCAGGTGTTTTAGGTCGCCTTTAATCAAGTCTTTCTCTTGCCAATCTTCCATTTCCATTTCTTCCTCCGCTTCACTATTCTCCATCTCCTCGTGCTGCTTCCCAGAATCAGGCATGTTGATCAACTTGTTGATCTTAACTTCCAACTCCCTCTGTTTACCCTGCATGCTGGTAATGTTTTCCACCACCCACTTCTGAAAGTTGAAGAATTCAAGGGTGCAATTGCGGGCGGTATTCAGTATGGTTTCCATAGAATCCTTGCTTTGTTCCGTCTCCTCCTCATTAGGGTTTTCACCTTCCTTAGGCTTCAGAGCCTCTTTCTCAATTTCCGAGCCGACAATATTATGTTGACATTTCTCAGAATTGCCCCCTTCCTCTCCTTCCCCATACTCCTCCTTATTGATCTCCTTTTCAGAAATTTCTTCATTATTTTTTCCTTCTTCTTCCTCACAAAGCACATCCGTTTCTTCCTGCACATTAATCTTCCTTTTTTTATGGGAAGGGGTTTTGGTCTCCTCAGTCGAACCAGAGTCTATGCTTTTCTCAGAAGTCTGAGCATTGAGGATTTTTGGGTCATCCTTTGTTGCCCTAGTCTTATTCTTCATATATTCATAAATCAGCAGGATGAGACCCTAGTGCGCAAGAGGGTAGGAGCTGGGTTTTTTAATATGGTCGGCCAAACTCTCGTTCAGAGAAGAAGCAAGATAGAAGGGCAAATAAATTTTCACCTCATGGCGGAAGTGGTTCAGGATGGCAAAGTGATAATTGTAAATTTTCGTAAACCTACCATCCACAGTTAAATATTCCATTAATGCCCTAAGAATTTTTTGCCATAAAGGTTTTACCTGTTGGGGGTGAAGTAAGAGATATTATCCTTCTTCTCCAGGTTGCTCTTCTCATCCTCCATCTTAGGGAAGTTTTTGAAGGCCTCAGCAGCGTACTTTCTATCCCTATAGAATTTAGTCCCCTCCATCTTGAGCCCTGTTACCTCCGAGATCAGGCTTTCATCAATGTGCCAGATTTCCCCAAACAGGGTAGCCCTATTATTGCTCCAGCTTTTTGCGAACCCCTGAGAAATAGAGCTTCTACTACCATGGAGCTTCTCCATGTAATCCATGAACCCATGTCGGTGGAGCCTTCTCCACACCTTCCTTTCGCTCTTCCAGTGCTCACACCCGGACGGTTCATTCCTGTTAAGGCTGCCTCCCATTCTGCTTTTTCAGGTCACAATCACCTTTGTTACAGCTCTTGGCCCGCAAGTAAAACTCCGTGTTTCTGGTTTCTCCTTGAAAAGATACTTTCATAATTTTGAAATTGTTTTTCATGTTCATACGAACCTGGCTATTATTACAATTACCTCTCGCACACATGTGTTCTTGGTAATGATGCCTAGAAGCACTCATCGACTGGCAGTTCATCCGCCTCCATACTCTGTCATTGGTACTCGTTCCCCAGAATTCAATCATAATATTTGCTTGCTCCATTAAGGCGATCAAAAAATAATTGTTCCTTAATCTCCCACTTAATGTGATCTTCCCCTATATATTTGATCCCCTTTTCCAAATTAACCCCTTCATTAGCAAGGATATCCGCTACCTTGTTACCCTCTCTAAAAGTATGGGTTAAAATAATGCTAACATAGTTATTAAGGATAGTCTTAGCATTTTTAATAATATTAGCAATATTCCAGGAGACTGAACTAATCCCTTTGAGGGCTTGTATAATATTTAAGGAATCCCCTTCAAGCCAGATTTTTTTAAATTTGAATTCCTGGGCTAACTGGAGGCTCTTAAGCATGGCCATAGCTTCAACCACATGGTTGTTTCGGACTCCAAAAGGGGAAGCAAAAGTAGCAATACACCTTCCTTGAGCATTTCTGATAACTCCACCTCCACCAGCCTTTCCAGGGTTCCGTTTGGCAGCCCCATCAAAATTAACCTTTATCCAGTCATAATCAGGGAACCTCCAAACAATGTTTTCTCTCTTCTTCTTGTTATCCACTCCGTAGACCTTATCAATCAGGTTCCATTCAGTAATAATGCCTTTTTCCATATCATTCAAATTTATAATAGTCCATTGCTGATTATTCTTTTGAGGGATGTTGATGTTCTCCTTTATAGCCCTGAATATTTTTTCAAAGACAACTTGAGTATTACACTTTTCTTCCCTAAATATCCTGTTATTCCTTTCTTTCCAAACGCCCCAGCATATCATGGGGAGGGTCAGGGACCACATGTTTTTAATAATTTGGCAATTGGTAGGAAAATTCCATTGCCATATTATATCCTTAATGCTTTTGTTCATGACCCAATTAATTTTCCATTTTTCCCATATTTTACACTAGATTTCCCAAGTGTAGGAGCAATGAAAAAATAGGTGATCAACTGATTCCTCCTCCTTTTGACAGAGCTCACATCTGCTAGGGAAATTGAAGCCCCTTTGAATTAAATTATCAATAGTAAGGATACTATTATAGGAAGCAAGCCAAAAGAACATGTTGACTTTTGGGATTAGGATGCTGTTCCAAACTTTATTCCAGAAAGGATTGTGGATTTGAGAAAAAGTGTTTTTGTAAGCAGAAGAAACTGTGAATTCACCTTTAGGGTCACTTTTCCAGAGGAAAACATCATCATAGTTGTTGTTAGGGGAAAAGGACAACAACTCTTTCTGAATAGAGGAAAGACCAGGATGGATGTCCTCAAGATTGACCCATTTATTCTCGTTCCAATAGTCAAAAACCATCAACCCAAACCTCCTTTTACATTCTTCAATGACTTGATTGTTGTTTTGATCAAATAGGGCTTCATTCTTCATCCAGGGGTCTTCCCAAAACCTTATTCTGTCACCTTTTCCAAGGACCCATCCAGCTCCAGCTTTTGCAACTTTTATGGCTTTGGTTACACTATTCCAGATGAAAGATCCAGCCGAGATATCTTCATCATTGAGGATCCCTTGGATAGTCTAATTCTTAATGTATTTATCAAACCAAATTTGGCTCTAGTCTTTCTTAATGTCAAAAGCTCTCCATAATTGCTTGGCAAGAAGAGCTTTATTAAAAGTTTTAATAATTTTAATCCCCAACCCTCCTTTGTTCTTTGGTCTACACACCTTGTCCCAAGCAATCAAAGGTATTCTCTTCTTTTCTTCAACTCCTGACCATAAGAATCTCTTTTGAATTCTTTCCATAGTTTCAACAATTTTTGCCGGAATACCAAACAGACTGAGGGCATAAACAGGGAGATTTTGAAGAGTAGCTTGGAGGAGCTGCATTTTCCTAGCTTGAGATAACATTGAACCTTTCCATCCTGCAAGTCTCTTATTAATTTTATCAATGATCATATTCCAGAAAGAGTTTGGGGGAGCCATCCCTAAAGGAAGACCCAGGTAGGTAGAAGGCAGCAAGTCCACTTTACAACCAATTATATTGGCTATTCTCTGCTGTCTTATGACTAGAGTATTGAGAAAGTACATAGCTGATTTGTCCTAGTTAACCAGTTGACCAGTTGCCAAAGCATAGGAGTTGAGAGAAGTTTTGAAGGCTTCAGCCTCCTTGACTAAAGAATATCCCATGATGATAGTATCATCAACAAACTGTTGATGAGTGCAAAACACATTGGCAGAAGAAGGTTGAAGACCTTTGATAATTTTGCTTTGTTTCAATTTATGAATCATTCTACTCATACTTTCAGCCATAATGGTAAAAAGGATAGGTGTTATGGGGTCTCCTTGTCTTAGCCCTCTAGAGTTTTTAAAATTTTTTGTAGGAGATCCATTAACCAAAATAGAGAACATAGGAGTAGTGATTAGTTCTCTGATTATTTTGATAACCTTACCATCAAAACCAAAAGCCCCCATGATTTTAAATAGAACATCCCATTCAACTCTATCATAAGCCTTAGCCAAATCCAACTTTATCAAGAAACCTTCTTTCTTTGCAGCGCTGAGAGAGTGAATGTTCTCATGAACAAGAATGATTGAATCAAGAATCTGTCTACCAGGAACAAATACTTTTTGCTCTTCAGATATGATGAAGGGAAGCATCGCCAACATTCTTGTCGTCATCACTTTGGATATTATTTTATAGAAAGAGTTGCATAGACTAATAGGCCTAAATTTTCCCATACAATCTGCCCCAGCAACTTTGGGGATTAAGGCAATAAAAGTGGAGTTCAACTCCTTAAGGATTCTTCTGGACCCAAAAAATTCTTTTACCGCATTAACTGTATCCTTCCCCACAATATTCCAAAATTATTGAAAGAAAAACATAGGGAATCCATTAGGGCCCGAAGCTTTATCCCCTTGAAAGGAGAAGACAACTTTTTTGATTTCTTCAGCAGACGGGATGGCGACAAGGGTCTTATTCTGAAAAGAGTTTATAATATTAGGAATATTGCTGACCAGATTGAGTTGATGGGTTTGATCAAGCTCCTCATTACTAGACAACAACTTCTTGAAGAATCTAACAGCTTCATCCCTGATTTCATCCTTATTTGTCAGAGTGCTGTTCTCAACAGTTAACTTGGTGATTCTATTAGTTGCCTTATGTTTTAGGGAGGTCATGTGGAAAAACTTAGTGTTTCTGTCCCCTGCCTTCAGCCATATAGCCCTGGATCTCTGTCTCCAATATATTTCTTCCCTTGAAATTATGGTATGAATGTTGTCAAGGACCTTATCTTCCATGGCTCTGGAATACTTTGTGTAGCCCTCTTTCTGAATGGATATTTGAATCTGGTTCAGTTCCTCCTTTAGCTTTTTCTTTGAATAAAAAATATCACCAAAGACCTTTTTGTTCCAAGTCTTAATGTTGGTTTTGACATGTTTAAGTTTTTTGGCAACTTTATACATGGCTGTTCCATTAATATCAAGATTCCACCATTTAGCAATGGACTTTTCAAGATTGGGGTGGGATATCCACATCTTTTCAAAGCGAAAGGGGAATCTTTGATTTTGCCTAGAGTTCTCAGCAACAAAGGAAATGGGATAATGATCTGATCCAATTCTATCAATGACAGAAAGGGAACAACTATGAGAAAGAATCCAATCATTAGAGAGAAGAGCTCTATCAAGTCTTACCTGGATAAGATCTTCCCCATATCTTTGGTTTGACCAAGTGTAGGAGGCTCCACTAAGATCCAGATCAATGAGAGCAATGTCAATGATAAAGTCCATCAGGTTGGATCTGCTTTTAGGTTGAGCTTGACTACCTCCGAATTTTTCTCTATCTTGCAGAGGAGTATTGAAATCTCCCATAACAATCCAACTGTTCATAGAGAATTTTTTCCTTTTTTGCTGAACTTTTTCCCAAAATTTACTTCTAGCATGTTTGGAATTAGGGGCATAGATGTTAGTTATAACAAATTCCTTCTCATCAAAAATATTTCTAGCTTTTAAGGATAGAATATTGCCATCCTCTTCAATCATGTCTCCAGAAGTTGTGCTTTTATTCTAGAATATAGCAACTCCACCAGAGGCGCCATTTGAGCTACTGCCACAGACTCCCCCATTTTTAAAAAACTTAATTTTCTCCACTTTTTCTTTGCTCATTTTAGTTTCCTGAATCAGGATAATATCCGTATTTTGATCTCGAATAAGATTCCTTAATATATCCTGTTTATTGAGACCATTTAGGCCTCTGATGTTCCATGATATTACCTTCATTTTGAGACCTGGGGGTAGGACTCCTTGATAGTTCTCTGCCTTCCATCAGCTATGCTTTGTTTACTCTCCTAGTCCCTGTGCCATTTCATGGTTTTGCGTCCTGGTGGGGATCTTGATGCCCCAAAATCTGCCTTGGATCTGGTTATGGTTTTTACTCCATTAGGACCTCCTGTCTTCTTGGTCTTAATTTTCTTTTCATTTTCTATCATGTTTTCTTCTTGTTGTTCTGCCCTGGATTCATCATTTGCCCTGGATTCATCTTGTATGTTACTCCAAAGCTTTTCTCTCTTCCAGGGTGAAGTGGTCATATTTACTTCTATGTTCCAGATTAAGGCATTTAAGTTTGCTTGTGGTGATCCAAACTTGTTGCTCCTTCTCATTTCTATTTCCTGTTCCTGAAGCTCTTTCCCTAAACAGGGTTCTTCTTTCTCTGACATGGGTTCATTTCGTTCCTCATGATGCAAGTCAGTGATATCCTCAATCTCACCATCCTCAAGGTCTCTGTACTGATTTCATCCTCCTTTTCTTGCAACTGAAGGGCTTCAAAGGTATTACCTATTTTGATCTCAAACTCCTTAGTTTCATTCTTCTTGTTCCCCTTCAAAGTAGGGTCTTTAGTTAAGTCATTGGATTCATTTTCCTGATTTTCTGTAAACAGATTTCCACTTTTTTCTTCTGCCTTATTGCAGACTTTGTTGTTATTTTTTTCTTTCCATACCGGTTTATTAATATTTTTGTCTTTAATCATAGGTCTTTTAGGGTTGCTGGGACAAGCCTTAGCCCAATGACCTGCTTTTTTGCAAGAGAAGCACACAAAAGGGAGAGATTCAAATTCAATGGTTTGTTCCCATACCCCAAGTTTGGAATTTATATCAATGGTACTTGGGAGATCCATATTCTATGAAATGTTGACGCAGATGCGTGCATACACAAGTCTCTTGCGAGTTGCAGTCATTGGGTCTATCGCAATAAGCTCTCCAAAGGAGTTAGCAATTCCTGAGAAAACATCCTCCACCCAGTATTCCAACGGTAGTCCAGGCAGTCTTACCCACACAGGGGTAGATTCAAAAAAGGAATCATTTAGTTCCATGTTAGGGGTCCATTTTCTTAAAGAAAGAGATGATTTACCAAACATCCAGGGGCCTCCACTTAGAACTACTTCCAAATCTTCCCCGCATGAAAAAGAAAACACAAAAAAACCCCTTGGCAGGGTAGAAACTTCAACCTGTCCTTTCATTCTCCATTTTCTTTTAACAAAGGATCTTACATCCGCAATATTAGGTCGGGGTCCGACAAAATTTCCCACCAAAGAGAGAGTCATTAAAGAAATGCTATGATCAATAACCAAATCAGGAACCTCTATCGCAAGTTTACCTATTCTATTGTCTGATATATCCTTCACAAAGGGGAGAGAGGATTTACTAGTCGGTTTACCAGAGGCATGTCTAGCGAAGAGGCTATTCCATGGTTTAGGTATTCATCCCTCCTTAGTAGAACCTAAAATAGCCTACACCACCTCGGGACAAGAATCTTGCTTGTTTTTTAACTTTTCAGGATCGGGAGGAGGGTCCCATGTTCGTGGGTCCCCATCCTGTCTTCCATCCTCATCATTAGCTGTATGTCCTTGAGCTGCAGTGGATATAGACCCAGAGGACCCAACATTGCTGTTCCCTCCATTTCTTGAATTCAAATTTCCCCCTGCAAATGCTGTTCCCTCCGATGTTCCCTCCATTTTTCATCAAAAATAACATGCAACCAAATCCTAATGTTGATGGTAACCCTAAACATGATATAAACTCGAACCATTATCGTAACCCTAATCCTAATCATAACCCTAAACTGAACCATGATGTAAACATTATCTGTGACCATAACATTAACCTTAACCCTAACACTAACCATAACCATAATACTTGTCATTAAATAAAGTTTAATATATCTTAGATTTTAGTATTTGCTTTGGTCTTACAACACATATATATTATTGAAAATAGTCTAAATAGATTTTAAATTTCATATATCTTTCTGTAATAGTATAATGATGTAATAATATAATTTATTTTAATAAACATATACTATATAATTATATATTGATTTCTTTTATATTTTCCATGTTGCACTGAGATATATACCTTACTAGCATATATACATTAAATTTTAATTTAATCTTATATAAAATACGCAGAGAGATATCCTTCTCAAGGAGCCTATTTGACTTTAGGGTGTAATTTTAAAAAAAAATAGGCACCTTGACAAGGATATCCTCTCAGCGTATTTTATATAGATCAAATTAAAATTTAAGGTATATATGCTAGTAATTATTTCAAAAGAAGGTAAATTAATAGATGAAGTAAAAATTAATCATACATATCATAAATAAAAATTGTATTAAAAATTACTTTTATAATAAATATAAATAAAATTTTAAGAAAATAATAGTTGTTTGAAGAAAATTTAGAATTTAAAAATTTATTGGATAATTATTAAAATATTATTTAATATAAAAAATATTAGAAAAATTCAAATTAAATTTTAAAAGGAAGGAATATTAGAATTTTGAATAGCTCATCAAAATCATAATGTTTTATCCCTCCCATACATGAACAAAATCTGCCAAAGAAATGTATAATAACATTATCTAATTAATTCCTATTAATGGGTTTTGGTATATTTCTTTTCAAATGAAAATGTTTAAGGGGTGGTAATTTATTGAGAAACCATGTAGTACCCCTCCTTGATCAACCTCTTTTTATATGTTTTGATTGACTTCAGTGACTGTTCAATGGAACATTATTGTATATTGATTCAGATTATATGCGATGTTATTTCATGCTTTATTTGGATGTATGGTGTATGCTTTTATGTAGTATTTCAGTGCTTATGTTTAATGTTATTTTATGGATCATTATCATGGACTGACACTTTTACCTTATATTGCGATGCGTTATTTATATGTTGCATGTTTGCAAGTGTATTGGGATGTGAGGGGATGATTTTCCTTCACTCACTCCGGTGAGACAGTGAACGCCACGATTCTCCTTCATCGGTGTGCATGCTGTGTCTGTATATATATAAATATTTGTCTATATGCACATATGGATTCTTTTGGTGCAGGACATTGTAGGTACTAGTACTGGGTAGGTATGGGGTATCGACTCCACCTGGTTTCATAGGTTTGAGCGTGTCTTATATATCCGATGGGAGTGGAGGAGATAGTTGTTGTACCCTAACTTGACCCACAGTTACACTCGTGTGAGTGTTGTTAGTGTAGTCTTTCTCGTTTGGCTGGTATGCGAGTCATAGTGCTTTGGTTTGGTCATTTGTGAGTCATCATTTGATCATCCTTTGTCTTGCATGCTTCCATTTATTTAAATGGTTATTTAATTGAATGGATGATGCTATCTCATGTCAGCGTAATTAGTTAATTATTATACTCTTTGATTATTGATTTATTAATTAATGATTTGCTAGATTAAATGGTTAAATGGGTTATTTTATTGTGTAAAGTGCATTAATATATTTTGTGGAAGGAAATAAATAATTGCCTAGCCATTTAAATGATATATGCTTATGTTGAAAGAAAGTATTTTGGAAAATAGAAAATAAAATAAAAAGCTTTTCCTTTTACCTTCCCATTTAACTTTTTCATTTTAATTGTTGGAAAAGAATTGTTTTTGGAAAAAGGTAAATCTGATTGCTGTTTGCTTTTAAAAATATTTAAATCTGATTGGATGGAATAACTTTCAACCTAGAGAGTTTAGGTTAAAAATTATTTTTCCATATATGCCTAAAAATTCACGGGAAGAAGAGGCAGAAGTTCTGGAGAGAAATTTGGAAAACTATTCTGGAAGGAGGAGCTAGAATTCGAATTGGTTTGCAAGGGTTGGGATTCTTCCTTCATTGTGCTTGCTAGTTGCTTCCAAGTTGGATAATATATTCTTGTTTTAAATTTAATTTGGATTTTTCAGTTTGCTTCCTGTGTGTTGAAAATATGCAAAATTCCTTGTGGTTTCATGTGGAATGATAGAAATGGAAGAAAGAATGCCTATGGTTCTTGGTTTTGTGAATCTCAAATCATATGTTTGCTTATAGGAAAGAAATGGTTCATTTCTCTATCTGTTGTGTGTTTTGTTCTTGAAAATCAATTTCTTGTCTTACCTCTTCTATTCAGAAAGAATGAACTAGATTTAACTTGCCGTGTGCTTTCTAGTATCTTGTTGCCCAATATTTGGGGTTCTTGTGGGGTTTTATTTCACCATTTGCCTTATTGGTACATATCCATTTGAAATTTGGATTTGGCACTGTGTATGTTTGTGCCCGTGAAATAACCTGGAAATGAAACGTTTCTCGTGTTAAACGATTTTGTGACTTATTGGTTTTTAAATGCTTAAGGAGTAAGAATTGTTATTTAATTTGGACTTTACCTTACCCCATGGCAGGCTAGTCCCACCACGCGGGTCGGCAGTGTCTGCTGCCTGCAGGTAGCAGTGCTATCGGTCGGCAATACTGCTACGCGGTAGCAGTAATACCGATCGATAGGACTGCTACCGGTCGGTAGCGGCTGCTACCGGTGGTAGCAGCACTACTAGTCGGTAGGACTGCTACCGGTTGGTAGCAGTGCTACCAGACGGTAGCATCTGCTACCGGTCGGCAGCAATACTACCGGCAGGTAGTGCCTGGGGCCTCAACAACGACACTGCTACAGGTTGGTCTCGACCCCCGCATAACATTGTACCCTAAGCGGTACAAATTCCTATGAGAAATAAAGTTAATTTTTATAAAATGGAATATATTTGTGAAGGGGTTTTAGTGTTAAATGAAAATGGTTATTTTCCATGTGATTTTTATTATGTAGTTTAATAAATTTATCTATGGAAATCAAGGCATGAATTAGGGATTCAAATTTGTTAATTTGGATGTATTATGGAAATAAATTAAATGCCTGTGAGAATTCATGTTTTTATTCGGTTGAGTATTTGATGTGAATTTTATCCTTGATGGAATATTGATTTGGAAATTGAATAGATGTGAATGGTAGAAGAGTGTTTTATTTAATTTTCAATCAATGATGTTGCAAGTGCTTATGATGCTGATTTCTCAAAGATTGTTGGAGTGCGAACTTAGTGAATTAGCTTTCCTTGCAAGTGTATATTGTGTTATTTCTGGTCTGTGGTTCAGTAGTCCTGTGGTGGCGTATTTGGTACCTTTGACTAAGTGATACATGTTGGCTTCGTTGTCTTAAACATGTAGTGTCTTCGCCTTATGGTTAGCCAAGAGTGAGTATGTCCTTGTTTGACCACTTGTTTCAAAAAGTGGTGTTATGGCTGTCTGCTTCGCCATAGGGTCCTCGGGGAGTGACCTTGTTTGTTTAGTGTCCTTTGAGAGAGTGGCTTTTGAGAAAGGGTTGTGCCCAAGTGGTAGGCATTATGACCCTGCAAAAGTCAAATAATAAGTGATTATCTAATTAATTGATTAGGTGGGTAGTTCATAACATTAATAAAGATATTGTACCTCGCACATAAGTGAGTGCTTGTATTAAGGCTCATAATGTAGTGAGAAGGCCTGGAATGGAAAACCGACCACCTTGTCTTCATGAAAGGCTAGAAGGGTCCGCATGAGACTTAGTTGGAGTCGGAGGTTCGGGAGAGGTTACCAGGACAGAGAGTCGGGACCTATGAGGGCCTACCGAGGTAACCATCAAGATATGCAATGACACTCTGTCTTTAGGTTCACTTGTGTGCGTGACGTCGGTTCGCTTGTGTCTTGTGATATCAAGTCACTTGTGTGACTGTGATGTTGAGTCACCTGAATTATTGTGGAGTCTCTTTGTGATGTCATGGAGTCGTATTGTTTTGTCAACCATGTCATGCTTTTGCTTGCTTGAGGGTCCTTAGCTATCTCCTAGCATGGTGGGGTGATTCCATTTTTGGAATTACATGGTCGGGTGGTAGTGCCACTTCCCATCGGATGTTCTTGTTCGTATCTTCATGTGAGGATTGGCTTCGCAGGTGCTTTCGACTGACGATGTAATTGGCAGACATACAATGTTCTCATCGGTGAAATATTCTGGAGTCGTCTCACTTCCGACTCAAACCACACAAACATCTGATGAGGATTTTGTACGTGCGATGACACTTCGTAGTCGGATGGTCATCGATGTCTCCGAATGGACCGACAATACAAGCGTCGGATAAACAGCATCACAGTTGGTGTGAAGTTCCAAATCGCCGTCGGCTTTGCAACAAAATCTACTAATTCCGACGACTTCTTTGACCGTCGGCAGAGGCCATTAGATTATCGTATTTCCGACGGGCATGGCATCGTCGACTAATCTGACGTCGAGTTTTTGATGGTTGATTTTGTTGGCACTTTGACAAAAATTTGTCGCAAATTTGACAAACAGCCATTGAAAATCAGCTCCGAATGTACTAGTGCGAGAGTCATACCCTACTAGCGTGATCTCTCAAGTGCCCTGAGTCCAAAAAATTATCAAACTTTGATAGACTGTTTCTTCCAATCCAGGACACATATGATTGATCTGTTTGAACTTGTGGGGTCGCGTGAGGCTCCTCTACAATGGCCTATCTTAGTTTTTGATGACTCAGAGCCATTTTCAATTGGTAGCATTTTTCGCCTGCTGCAAAAACCGTCACTTGCATGCAATGCAAAGTTGCAAGATAGGCTAGAATTGATTTGGTTCATTGTGTGCACCAATCGAAATCATGAGAACATCCGAATGGCCAGGTTTACGCTAGGAATTCTCCTTTCGTGCATTGCGAAGCGCCATAACATCGAGAGTCATACCCTATTGACATGATCTCTTAAGTGCTCTAAGTCCAAAAAATTGTCAAACTTTGACGAACTGTTTCTTCCAATATAGGACACATATGATTGATTTGTTTGAACCTGTGGGGTCACATGAGGCTCCTCTAAAATGGTCTATCTCGATTGTTGAAGACTCAAAGCCATTTTCAATTAGTCTCATTTTTTTGCCTGCTGCAAAAACCATCAGTTGCATGCAATGCAAAGTTGCAAGATAGGCTAGAATTGATTCAATTCTTCGTGTGCATAGAACGACATCATGAGCGTATCCAGGTGGGAAGGTTTATGCTAGGCATGCTCCTCTCATACATCCCAAAGTGCCAAAACGTCGAGAGTCATACCCTACTGGCACGATCTCTCAAGTGCCTCGAGTCCAAAAAATTGTCAAACTTTGACAAACCATTTCTTCCAATCCAGGACACATATGGTTGATCCGTTTGAACCTGTGGGGTTGCGTGAGGCTCTTGTACAATGGCCTATCTTGGTTTTTTGTGACTTAGAGCTATTTTCAATTGGTAGCATTTTTCGCCTGCTGCAAAAACCGTCAGTTGCATGCAATGCAAAGTTGCAAGAGAGGCTAGAATTGATTTGGTTCGTCATGTGCACAAAATAACATCATGAGCGGGTCTGGGTGGGTAGGTTTATGCTAGACATGCTTCTCTTGTGCATCCCAAAGTGTCAGAACGTCAAGAGTCATACCCTACCGACGCGATGTACAAGTTGCTTGACAATTTTTTTGACAATAATGACAATTTTTGCTCAAATTGTATCTAGACTCAATCTATGACTCCTATGACTCGATAATGACTCAAATAATTCTCCATGATTATACAAGAATCAAGAATTCTCATGATTGACCTTATCACATCACATAAACTCAAAACATAGTCACAAAACATAGACACAAAAAATAGTCACAAAACATTGTCACATATTATTAAAAAACTTGCCTCTAAATATGGTCAAATCAACTCTTGGCTATTTGAATATACAAAAAAATGTCTTACAAATCATCTCATGGGCTTTTATACAAAATTTGGCATTACAATATGTGCGATTCAGCTCATCGCCATTTTAATATACAAAATTTGGCATCCAAATATGTACAAATCATCTCATTGCCATTTAAAAATACAAAATTATGCCCCTAAACATGTAAAAATAAGCTCATGGGCATTTATATATACAAAAAATGAATATAGAACAATTCATCGATGATATATATAAAATTCTTAGAATCATTCTACTCTGAACCGTAGAACCAATCAAGTGAGCCTTCAGGATCGGCTCTAACCCGTATTGCCTCGTGATCAGATTCACAAACTTTCCATAAAATCTTGTTATGAGGTCTACCACGATACTTCATCAAATGAATATTTGTTGCAACAACAAGTTTAGAGAAATGAAGAGTATGTCTGTGTGTTTCAAAGTCGTCGAACAACCAAACATCAAAATTCTTGATAGGGTATCTCCTAAGCCATGTTCCTGTCACGACAACAAACCCTATTGGGTACTCAATACCCTCTCTGTCAATGATTGTGGCTGTTAATTTTCTTATAGGCTCAACACAATGACACAAATAGTAATCCATTTCTTCTTCATTGTTCTCTTCTGCAACAACTGCATACACATGACCTGCATTTTATAAAGTGATAAATAATGCCAAAAATAAAGTGTGATGTACAACAAAATGAACCAAAAAGAATATTTGCAAAAAAAATAACTCAAAAAATCACCTCAATCCACTAGGTCAGATACATGGTCAAAATCCATTGATGTCTCCGTTTGGCTCAATTGTAGTGCTTTGGGAATTTGATATGTATCAATGGGAAACAACGGTCTACAAGACCATTTGTCAACCCACTCTTGTGATTCACATTATTCTCACAAACAATACATGCATGAAGAGAAAAAACATACCATCTGTCTCATATAAATTACTCATGAACTTGCATTTGAACTCATAAATGAGTGCATGCCACTCGATCCTGCAATTGTACAACAATCTAGATAGTTTTTAATGTTAGATTTAATGATCAACCAAAAATATCTACGAACCATTGACGTACCTGGATTACCTAGATCCATCGTAGACTTACACCATCTCACAATTGTTTCTGCACCTATCAACTCAACACCACCTTCGTACTTCAATTCTTCTCTAGCTAGGGCTCTTTTTACACATGCTCCTACACCCTCGTGCTCTCCCTTACCATGTCCAATGCCCGTGACATTCTAAAAATGTTGTACATTGCTTGTCATATGCATCTTTATCAACCAACAAAACATCCTTGCATTCTTGAATTGTGCGGTGCAATTATCTGACCATATTAAGTGTTGGTTGTATTGTATGTTTCTTTCCTTTAAATTATCATAGAAAACTTTAAAGCATCCTTGTACAAACTTCGATGAATGAGTACAATCATCACTTATGTAGAAGTGATACTCTCTTACAACCTTTCTATCCTCCTCTGTGCTATCATCTGCATGCATGAATGTTATGTGTACAAAAATAGAAACTTGTGTAGAATGATAATACATAGATTGCACTTTATTTTGAGGTTGTAGTGTATAATTTTCAGAAAAATCAACGATAGAGACAATGGTGCCAAGAAGAAATGTGTCCTTATATAACTTTAATTGCTCATCTAACCATCAAGCTCTATGTGTATGCATTATGTACTCATAAACTAGTTTATCTTGAAACATTTTCATAAATTCAGGTACACATATATCATTTTTCACTAGCTCACATCTCTTCAAATCTTTTCCATCTTTAACTCCATATGTGACTGTCTTGTATTTTTCAAAAGAAACTAACTTCCTACCAACTTCATGTGTGCTCTCCAAATGTACACATCTTGTTAAATGTTGCAAGCCACCACATATAACACAAGAACCTTCCAAACAAGGCATCTTATAATAAATACAACCATCATGTCTATAACATAGCACAGTTGAAATAAATTCTCTTACTGACTTAGGAGGTGCTTGTATATTGCATTCCTGCAAAATATCGTTAGTGTGCAAAGTAGAACAAATATGATGAAAAATATCATAGTGCATGAAAAATTCCACATGCATCCTACAACAACACGTGGTGCATACATGACTAATCTTAATATAAAAAGGTTTTGCCATTTCAAAAAATCTTTGAGAAATTCTTATTTGAGAATTTTTTTGAAGGAATCTTTCATAAAATTTTGTTTGAGTCATATCCAAATAGTGTTTGGTATGTGGCTCACAATTTGTAGACCCGATTCGCCTTCTAACAACATCTCTTTGGTTGGGCAAAACTCTTGTGTTGTCATGCCAAAATCTTTCAATTTATGTTCTTAGTGCATCAACAACAACCTTGTCTTTGCGTGGTAGTCTACCCGAGAATGCCCAAAGAGAATTATTGTTAGGTTCCTCTATTTTTTCTCGCCTCTGTAATGCTTTACTTAATGTTGTTCTACTGACATTTAATGACTTGTTTTGCTTATCAAACGATCTTTTTTTATTTTCTTGTTCATTATGGTTGATGTAATGACACGTCGAGTAGCATTAGAATCTTTAGTATGTGATTTTGAACCAATAGCTTGATACACATCAAATAGATTTCTCACAATAGTTCTTTTGCTGTTACTTTCAGATGATCTTAGGCCTAGAATTTTCATTGTCTCTCTAAAATTCAGAATTTTACTCATTTGAACAATTAATTGACATCTTACGGTTTGATTGAAGTTTTCAAAATAGTTTTGCCATATTCTTTTAACCATTCTCCTACAAGTTTGTTCATTCATTTTATCGGGCATTGGATTCAATATGTTCTCATCAATGTCAATTAGATACTTTGGTTTCCTACAAATGATTCTAGGAGGTGTTAACATCGGTGCATTGTGTACATTCAATTCATCAAATAGAGTAGGTGTATGTTCATCATTTAATTGATTATTCAATGTGGTATCTTCTTCAATTGCATTAGGTTCATATGGTAAATCAAATGTCTCTTCTTCAATTGCATTAGGTGCATTATGTTCATTTGGTAAATCAAATTGAGATGTTGAGGATGACATACCTTCTTCTCCCATTGTTCTTATGTCATGTAATTTCTTCATACGTTGCCTTTGTCTTTCCTTTTCAGCCTCTCGTTGTTCCATCATTCCTTGCTTATTCTTTCCCATGGTTGATATCGGTTGTCCTAAATAGAATCATATTACATATATATGTAAACAAAAGTTCATAAACAAACAAATAACCATAAATATGCATCTTATCATTATTTTTTTAAATCAAAACTATTAAATAATCACAATAATATTGACAAAACTAATAAGAACAACAATTCAATCATTTGAAATCATGGAAAAACAAAAAAATCACTTACTTCTATGTATAAAATAGTGATAGAAGTGCAGACACAGTTGTAGTGGGGCCTTCAATGACCTCAAAAACTTCTTTTGAGGCCGTTGAGGCTGTTGGGCAAATAAAACTATGTCTAAGTATCCCATACACGGTATATTAATAACCATGTGCACGCTATTATTCCTAGAGAGAGAGAGAGAGAGAGATGGGGTATGGAGGAAGGGAGAAGGGGAGAGAGGGAGAGGGAGGGAGAGAGAGAGGGGGAGAGAGGAAGAGGGAGGGAAAGAGAGAGAGGGAGAGGGAGAGAAAGAGAGGCACCTTGTATGCGCTTGAAAGGGGGAGTGAGGGAGAGAGAGAGAGAGAAAGAGAGAAGTGTGAGGGAGAGAAATAGATGCACCTTGTACACACTTGAGAGGGGGAGAGGGGGAGACAATACACATATGTGTGTATATATATACTTGATATAATATATAAAATATATTATATATTATTATATACATATATATAAATTATATATTATATGTATATACGCATATTATATATATAATATCATATTATACACACACTCAAATTTTAAACAAAAGTAGCGCGTATGCGCTATTTATAGTAAAGATAGAGCGTACGTGCTTCTTACACCATAAGTACCCCGTATGCACTTTTTATACCATAGGTACCCCGTACGCTCTTTTGACAATTTAGGCCTGGAAATAGGCCTGTATGACAAATCTACGGTTTGAAATTTTGATTTCCTTCCATTTCCCTTCTTTTTGACATGTTTTATTTTATCAACTTGGTTTCTCAACTTTGTCATCATCGGGTTTACACTTCATCAAGTGGGTATTTCTAAAATTGCCACCATATTTTCACCCATCTTTTGATATTTCTAACCATATAATTTTTTTTAAATTTGAACAACAATAACATATTATTATTGAATTTCTTTTACCAGTGTGTCCATAGTTCTCACAAACATATGTGCACCATTTTTTTAATAACTTTTGATCTACTTATCCAAATTTTAAAAACTTTATATATTATTGTAGTGCACTTGATTCTTTACAATTTTAAAAAAAAAAGTTGTATTTTTAATTTTTTAGTGCAACTTATGCTTCGTGCACAAATAGGTACCTAATTTTTCAGGATGTGCTCGATTGGATAAATCATAATAAAAAAATACTCAACAAAAAATTACAAAAAAATACACATCTTCTAGTGCTCACTCTTAACTATCTTTCTGCCAAAGGATTTGTCAAAATACTAAATCTAACTATGACTTTTTTGATGCGCACGTCAGACACTATGTTATGTTTTTTAGAAAAAATCAGAGTTTGTTTTTCGTGCGCGGAGGATTTGATCCCCTTAATCTTATCCAATTTTGACAAAGTTTAGTAGTTTGGAAACTAGATTCAGAGTACTACAATATTTGTTCTTTGATTATCTTCATATATTGAGTGGATGACTTTCAAATTTTGCCTCCAAGTTCAGGTTCACCTGATTTCAGAAAAATAGTGTCCACTTGTACCCCACTTTTTGACCACCATCTTTGTGCACTTACCCCCTTACCTTGTTTGTGTCCTTTCCTTTGTCCTTTAGTTGGATCGATGGCTCCCCCCTTCCCTGACTCAAAGATAAAACAATTTATGACAGTTTGGTGAATTCTGATCTTGTGATTGAACATTTGAATCATACCTGGACCTTGGGTTGAAACAAAGGCCAGTGGGCTAAGTCGCTGGGTAAGTTTTGGACTGGTCACTCAGAGCCTAAAAATAAATTTTTTGGTTGGCAGCCGCTTCTGAATAAACTCCCCTTGAAAGATAATGATGGTGTCTATTTCCTATGTAAAACTTGTTAGGTACCTAAAACTGTATTTCACTTGTTCTTTGACTATCACTTTGCAAAAGAAGTCTGGTCTCTATTTGGTATTAAATTTGATATGTTGTCTATCTCTTATAAGGGGGCTGTCCTAGTTCATATTAAGAGCTGCAAGGGTATAGCTAATCTTTTTGGGTCTATTCTCTCGCTTGAAATTCTATGGTTGATTTGGAAATTTCACAATGATGATGTTTTTAATGGCAGATGTAGGAACCTTACCGAGTCTTTGAGGAGACTCATTGTGCATCTGATTTATCTGCAGGTCACAGTGGTCATTAGGTTGGATGAAGATAAGTTCCAGCAGTGGATTGAGGATGGCTCTACCATAGTACACACCAAAGAGTTATCCCATGGCTTCACATGGGACATGCTGCACAATGATAGGTCCCCATTTGAGCAAGCATTGCACAGGTTTGTGAAGTTCCTAGATTTGAGGCAAGACAACTTGGATGCGCTTAAAAAGGAAGAAGATCATATCATATCAATAATGGTGCACCCTCAAATTGAGCAGATTACTCAAGGAAGAGTACATGTCTGGAATGATGGGGTCAATGGCTGGGTTGCTTGGGTTCTTTCGGTTGGGAAGAATAGTCTTCCCGAGGGTGAAAAAGAACTCACCCGATGACATTTCTCTTTGTAACATTTTGTGCATCCTCATGAGATAATTTTGTAATGCTTACGCTATGTACTCGTTGTGACAATCTGTGTGATGGCTTCGCAAGGCCTCCGTGACACTTCAATTTTTTTGAGCTGGGTGATATGTATTGGCGTTTATCTTATATTTAATCCAAAAAAAAATAGAAATATTATTAATGATGGTTGGTAGATGCAAAATCTGTCCAAAACACACAATGCAACCAAACAATTAAAGAGTGTACATTCTTGAGGACCACCTAGACAAAACCCCGCCCTAAGAACAAAATACACTCCTAGTCCAATCCAACCTTATCAGGTTGCCTAAATTCACACAATATGAAGAACTTTAGTTCAAACCTACATGGTACAAAGAGGATACATATTGTGAATACCATAGGGCTCAAGGAAATAAGAACCCTAATTGTATAAATTAAAAAATTCTCATTTAGGATCTTATTGATGGAGGTGATATCAATGTTGAAGATCATCCCAATAATTATCGCATTTATAATATCCATAGTCCCGATATGTCCCCCTTACCTAGTGAGAAATAAGGTATATGTCAAGATACTTTTCCCAAGCATGATCAGAATCACCCATCCACGTCTAGAAATGGCTCATCCTAAAATATTCACATTAATAATATCCATAGCTCAATAATAAATCACTTCATATAATTTGGTCATAACAAACCATCTTGAAGAAGCTTGCTCATAAGAAGCCTACATCCCTCCCTCCATTCCTTCATCCCCTAAAGCTTCACAACAATAGTCCACACCATCTCATCAAAAAGCTCATCCAATAATAACACCTTTTAAGGCTTACCCCTAAGAGCTACCCACAATGGATAATCATGAAATCCAAGTTAATCCTATTATTGGTACAAATCTAATCTATAAACGAAAAAGATTAGACAAATCATTATCATTTACTTCATCACCAATCAAGCGTGCTCTATATCTAGTCCTATTCAATTTAATCTATTACCATCATGTCAAAATATTGTGTCCATCTAAAAAATCCCCATCCATATCCAAATACATACTCCATCATTAGAATTGGATCTATTACAAAGAATTGTCCTACCCTTAAACTATTCTTATACATCTCCCCCTTTGCTGAAAAATCACTTGTAATAGTTATCTTTCATTGCCTTACTTCATAATCATGTCATTGTGTTATGTCTTGAATGGAGAAGATTGACTTTCTTTTCTTATGTTTTTACAATGACTTCATATGATTGATCTTACAATGCCACTTACAAATACATGGAGGATCTTACACCCTCACACGTTCAACAGGTTAATAATGTGGCTTTTTCTAACAGTTTGACTGTGTAATCTTTTGGTATTGTTCTTTCTCTAATTTTTTTGAAGAGTCTTCCAGGAGCAGAAGCATAAACTCAAAAAATTAAATATTGCAGTATAAATTAGTTAAAAGAAACAACTAAAAGAATTAAATGAAATAACAGAATAACAGAATAACACAATAACACATGAATATAGATTCATGTGGTAAACCTTTGACAAAACACTATAGAAATATCCACCAGGCAAATTCCATAGCTAGCTACCGCTACCACATGCTGTTATTACTTTTACAATCTGAATTTGTAATTCACAACAACATCATAACAATTGTTGCAATCTACAATTCATATTACACTATTGCTTTCAAGACAACAAAGATATATTAGACTATTTCTATATTACAATCAACACCCAACATATAAATAACTTCCTTAATTCTATTAAAGAAATTAGAAACATTCTCACATGATCTCCTTAACTTTGTAAAAGAAATTATAAATTTGTTAAAAAACAAACAAACTATTATTTTAAAAAGTAAAACTAAATCAAAAATTTCTATATTTTCTTCTTTTGTTATCATTAACCAATAATTATTATCATCATCCAACAATTTTTACCTTATATGATTACTTGATTCCAAACAGTATTGTATGTTGATCACTGCAGAAAGTATTTACAGCCTGTACTTTCTAAGGTGTAGAATAAGACAACATCCACTTTGCCATCCTTTTCTAACATCAACATGCAGACCAATTTTCTGCTGTGGATTGTACGGTTTTTTTTTTGCAAGCAGAAGCATAAAATGCACAACAAATAATCTTTGAGAAATGATTCAGGTATATTCTGTGGAAAATTCAGAATAAAAAATCAAGTGAATCGTATAGAGATTTGGGTAACTTGAAAGTCAAATTCCTTTTTCCTTTTCATGGAATACGTGTGGAGATAGCATGTTGAAGGACTCTAAAATACAACAGCAATTCTCTATTAATGATAGCATAAGAAACAACAGTGTTGCTGAAAACTTGTATTCAATAGAACATTGAGAATTCAACTAACAACTTTACCAGGTCAAGATTGGAAATGCCAGCTCATCCTTCAATGTCTGTCTCGATATTTGGAGCTGATATAAATGTTCATAAATCTAAAAATTGTATATAATGTAAATTATTAAATACTTAAAAAAGACCTTACCTTGGATAAATAATAAACTTAATCAAGACATATTGGAGTCGCTTATATGTACTGTAAAATACTGAAAAAGAAATAAGGTCTTTCACAAGACGAGGGAATCCTGACACTCTCAGAATATCATTTTAACATCTGTTGTAAATAATAATAAAAAATATGATCATAATCTTTTTTTTGGTATGACTTCTCCAAATGATATACTTCATTAATAACTGAACTACCAGTTAGTTAACTGAAAAGCATTTAGTTAAAGAAAATTCCTACAATCTAATGTATGGAGAAAAAGAGATGTTTTACTACAGCTCCTACAACTTCTGCTTAAAAAGAGTCATATATAAAGATGAAATGAAAGTCTTAAACTGCATTATGAATTCAATGAGAAGCATCTAAAGGCACATGCCAGCAGACATGATTGAGATAGAAATATTATACTATAGCTATAGTCGGAAAGGATCTATATTTTTATTCCTGCAAGCAATCATAATTAAACTTGGGTTCAATAATTATCTATTTTTGAAAAAGCTGATAATTGAAGTTGGGTTCGAACGACATCATCTTCGCCCACGTCACCAGCTGTGGAGGCGGAGGAAGGCGTTGCCAAAACCCTTCCTTTAAATTAAATGCAAACACCATTGGACTTTCAATTGGGAATAGACCGCTGAAGCACAGGTAATCTCCTACACAAATACACTTGAACGGCGAATAAAACATTTCATCAAAATATTGAGGGAGCGAGAGTGGAGGGCTTCTGCCAAATTCTTTCCACTTCCAAACCAACTCATCTTCCTCGTCGTGAAACAACTCCCAGATAACAATACCCATCTGTTTTATCAAATCATGAAAAAACGTTGGCGAATCATTATAAAACTGGTAATGGTGATTTCCGGCAACTGGAGGGATGTTGACTGCAGACGGCTCCTCTTGAAAGGTCCCCACCACAAGAAGGGACGATTCATATGAAACCATATCAAATACATGCAAATCCTCATCTTGAAACAGAGATAGATTATACAGTTGCAGATCATGAACCATTTGGAGGGGTAATGGAGCTACTCTAACAGGGCTAATGAAACCCTCATCTTCGATTTTATAACCAATTATAGTCGCAGGAGTTATTCCCCTCCAAAAAAGAAGGCCATTGCATTCAACAATTTCATTACCAACTATACCAGGTCGCTTTTCTCCTGCAAACTGAAACTTGGACCTCCATGCATCTTGAAGATAGTGGTAGATTTCGAAGGAAAATTTTTCAGAGTTCGAACAAACTACCAAATAGGGCTCTTTGTTTCTTCCCTGTACAATATGGACAAATTTGTCAGTCAAATCCACTTTTATCTTTACATAAGATCTCAGAAGGGGATTGCAAACATTTAATTGTCGAGAGGTTTCTCGAAAGAGCAGTAACCCCTGCCCTGCACTTGATAAATCTCGTCCTGGGCTTAATAAATCTCTCAAAGAAAAGACGGGAAGAGAGTCCTCCATTTCTGTGTCATGAAGATTGAAAACAAATAATTGAGAATCTGGGAGAAAAGAGAGAGAGAGTTCTCTCCATTTTCGTGTGGGGAAGCAGTAGGCCACACATTTCCAATTTCCATTCTCTTGTTGACCACATATAAGAAGCCATGGACTTTGGGTCGGCAATGAAGACAGAAAGTCCTGGGAGGACAAAATACAGTTCCATTCCTTACAGACTGTCAGAGAGCTGCAGATTGATTCATATGGAAGCTTTGCGAATATCATCTCCTTCATTTCTTCAGGCAGCTTAGATATACCACCCTCCTCTCCGTCTCCTTCAATTGTTGTAACAGATTCTCGCTCCATTTCTTTCAATTCTCTCTCCATTTCAATTGTTGTAACAGATTCTCATTCCATTTCTTTTGAATCTCTCTCCATTACTTTGGGCTCTGGAACTTCCCAATGATTGATGACTTGTATTCTTAGAACCCTTGATTACGAATGTATATTTTTATTTGAATGTTGGGTTACATCATCTTCACATTTTTTATAGGCGTTTGAGGGTGGAGGACGTCTGGGCTGAGTGTAGCCGACATGGAGAAAATATAAATTAAAATAAATAAGATAAAAGTTAATAAGAGTGACCCAGCGAAAAAAATTAATAAGCGTTAAGATTTATGCATTTTAATTTGGTGTCCCAATTAATAAATAAAAGTAAAAATAAAATATGGAAAGCAAAGTTTTCTTTTGTAAATATTTTGTTATTGAGCTAAGAGCAGACTACATGCATTAAATATAAATTAAAATAAATAAGATAAAAATTTACATATTTATGTTACATGTATCAAGGGTGAAGATCTATGCATTTTAATTTGGTGTCCCCTAAGACTATATGTGATCTTATTAAAAAACAATTGTAATGAAGAGATTTGAACTCAGCACCATCTAGGTGCTTACAACATGGCTATGGTGATCTTATTTAATTTTTGATGCTTGAAACTATTAACAATTGTAGCCACCAATAAATGAAAAGATAAAAAAATAGCATAATCATGTTAAATGTATTGAGATATATTTGCATTTTATTTTGGTGTCCTTCATGATTATATGTGATCTTTAAGAGTGCTATTAACAACTGTACTGACCAATGTAAAAAAAATATATGGAAAGCAAATTATATTTTTCTTTTGCAAATATTTTGTTATTGGGCTAAGAGCAACTAACGTTGATAAAATGTAAATTAAAATAAATAAGATAAAAATGAGTTCCATCTGTTAGTTTTGTGTGTACCTACATTGTAAGATGTATGATTTTTCTTGGGGGCATTTTATAGTAAAATGGTTGATTATCTGATAATAATCATGTTTCCATGGAGGGTTTGAAGACATAATCATTGCAAGAGAAAGGTGTTTCCTTTTTTATTTGATAACTTTTATTTCTTATAGGTCTACTTTTTCTCTCTCTTTTTATATTAAGTATAAGGAGTAAACCGAGAGTACATAAAGATCACTAAATCGAAAAAAACATAGTGTCTTGCAACTTCCAACGACTGAGGCTGCTATAAACTTCTAAACATCTACCTATATATATATATATAAAATTGGTGTTGTTTACATAGTCAGGACTACAAGTGTATAATGGCATTCTGGTGCATTTTGTATGACCGGTGAATAATATGGTTGTCATTGTTGGCAACATCATTTCCCAAGTCCTCACAGTCTATCAGTAGTAAGTAGACTAGTATACTGAGGTTAACCGGCTAAGCAATAAGTAAACAGGGTAAACATGAGTAGATTGGCAAGCCGTGAGTAGACCGGCAAGCAGTAAGTAGACCGGCAAGCAGTAAGTAGACCGGCAAGCAGTGAGTAGACCGGTATAGAAGAGGTGCACCGACTAAGCAGAGAACGGATCGGTATATAGGAGGAAACCGACTAGATAGATTTTGATCGGTACACTGGTAGAGTCTGTAACCGACAGACTGGTAACGTTCAGTTAACATTCAGTTAAACCGAGAGACTTCTCCAGTCAACCGACAGACTTATCGGCATGTTCGACTGTCTCTACAGAGATTCCTACAATGATTTCAGGGGAGTGATTTAAGGCATGGTAACAAATTTTTGAATAAGATGTTTTCGAGGGAAAGTTGGTGACAGACCCAAGGGATAATAAATTCACATAATTCATTCTTGTAAAAAGTTGTTGTTCATGTGAAAAGTGTTAATGTGAAAGTGAACACAGGGGGAGACTAACAGGGTGCATAGCCGAGTGATAGAGGACCGACAAAGTGCAATCCAAGGATCAGTAAACTAACAAAGGGCAAAGCCGAAGGTACATTCAAGAAATCGGTGTTGTGTAGAGCAGACACAACCGATGTAGACATAGTGTGAATTTTTAGTGTGATCTGATCAAGCTAATCAGTAGCCAATCCAACAGATCATCTTTATGTTGCTCTCTAACCATTGCAACTAAAATCCCTTAAGAGGGTGGACTTTAACAGGGCCCTTTGTAAAAATCCCTTAATCGAGTGTCATCTTAATTGATGATCTTAAGACCTTTGATAAGGATACCTTTAATAGGGTAAAGGCTCTAACAGGCCTTAGACAAAATCCCTTAACCGGGTGGCACCTAACAATGTCTTTGTAATCTCCTAATAGGGATGGCTCCTTACCGGGCATACTCCAGAAGAGTACAAATTTTGTGAGTTCCTACTCACACTGTGGTTTTCTCCCATTTGGGTTTCCACAAGATAAATCTTGGTGTCACTGTGTATCTTTTCATACATGCTTATTCTTATGCAATAGTTATTTATATTGATGAATGTTAAGTTAGTGATAACTTAAGTTAAAAGTTTTAATTAACCGGTAAAGTGATGATTCACTCCTCCCCTCTTAGCACCGGTTGGGACCAACAATTGGTATCAGAGCCATATTCCTCTAAGGTGAAGCTTGGCAGCTTGAGGATAAAGATCATGAAAGAATACTGCTATCAAAAGCATATTGATGAAGCAAATGAAATCATTGCTTAGCTGAAAGAAAGACTAAGAAAATCTCTTGCAAAAAGGAAGAAATTAGCACAACAACTAAATGAGAGTCAGGACATCATAGATCAACTCTCTGAACATAGTGGATTTGAAGAAGCAGTCTCAGAACTCATGGAAAAGAACAAGAAAATGACCGAAGAAATCACACATCTCAAAAGAGAACTGAAGGTCAGGCCCTGAGAATGACCGAGATATTGGAAGCCAACAAAAGTGCCGATGAAAGAAAAAGGGAAGCAGAAGAAGAAATGTCAAAGGCCAAAAGAGCCAGGAGGCTTGCTGAAGATGCTCTGAGAGAAAATGATGCAATCATGATTGAGAAAGATGAAGAAATCTGAATTCTCACTCAGGAGAATGAATACATACATAAGCAACTGCATGACAACATAGAAGAAAAATAAAAGATGGTGAAAGAGATTGAACAACTCAAGAATGAGTTGAAAGCTGAGAATGAGAGAAATGAGAAGCTGGGAAAATTTAATGAAAGCTTCGAGAAGTTAGATAAATAGTTGAAGGCTCAGAGAAGGACAAAAGAAACAATTGGTCTTGGTTACCCTGGTACAGGTCATATGGAAACTGGAGAATCATATAAATCCAAAAGGATGAAGGATGATAAAAGGAACCATTATGAAGTGAAAGGTATGAAGTTATCTAAATCCTCCTGTAATCATTGTGGTAAATCAGGTCATAAGACTAACGACTATAGAAATAAACCGGTTAGTCAAAAGAAGTATTTCACATTTGATGGTTATTGCCATAATTGTCATAAGTATGGCCACACTGCTTATGAATGTAGATCTCAATCTAACAGTATTCCAAATAGAAGAAGTTTTAATGGACATTGCTTCACATGCAATAGGTTTGGACACAAATATGAGAATGCAAGCTCAAACCAAATGTATCAAGACTACCATTCAAACTGGTTAGTCCTAATAAAAGGAATAATCAGTTCAAAGCCACCTGTTTCGCTTGTGGTAATCTTGGTCATGTTGCAGCAAATTGTAGAGTGAGAATGGGGTAGAAAAATAATGCAGGACCATGGAGGACAATTGGTATGGCATGTTTCAATTGCCATAAGATCGGTCACTTAGCAAGAGAGTGTAGGAATCAATCCTATAATCGGTCTGGAGACAAGAACTGATCTGGCAAGAAGAAAGGACAAAATGAACTGAAAGGAAAGAAGACAATTGAAGAGGTAGAGAATGAAATGAAAAAGAAATGGATGAAGAGAAAAGAAAGCAAAGAAGGAGAAAATCTTCCAGAAATCAAGTCATCATCCATCAGTGATGACAGTTCCTCTTCAAACTAGGCATACCGATGCTCAGGGGGAGCACATATGGTAAGATTACTTTTTAATCCCCTTAACAAATATAAGGATATGTCTATTTGCATAGTTGTGATGCATAAAAGCTAGTCTAAAAGTCCTTGGTTGAAGAATGTCTTGTGAGTTAGTTATTTGTGTATCGGTATCGGTAACAAATAATCAGTAAAGTCAAATCAGTGTACTTTAAGTTGTAAGTTTCAAAACTAACTATTGTATTGTAATGCTGATAAATCTCAAAGGATAAATAAGGAAATGTCAACACGATTTCATTTATCTTATTTTTCTTGTGAAATCTCTTGAGCTCCTGTGCGATCAAAGGTGACTTGAATCTTGCTAAGAAATATTTGTGCGGGAAGTTCAAGCAGAGTGATAGTGGTGTTTGGTATTTATAAGGAGAATGTATTCAACTTTGTCTGAGAAAATTTTGTTGGAAGGTCATCATGGCAGTGCCAATTTCGACTCATGTGTTGGTTGAAGCTATCAAAGAACCCCAACCCGAGTTCAAGCCGCATCCGATGAAAGCTGGTGAAATCGACATGACCGGTGCTTTATCATCTGTTCCCTCTGGTGTGTTGTTGGTAGAAGACATTCACTCCTACATTCATTACAAGCTCGAAGAACTTGGAGACAAGTTCATTCGAAATGAGTTTAAAGGGTTCTGTGTCAATGATCAATTGAAGGAAGAATTTCTATCTCTAAAGACCAAGGGTTTGGCTAATGTTGTTGATTTTCCTGATCAGTTTCATGATGACTGGGTTAGGTATGTACTGAGCAGGGTTCATGATCAATTTTTGTTGTTGGAAGCTCAAGCAACGATCAAGATTACAAAGGAGGTGATTCGAAGAGTGACAGGGTTTAGTGCAACTAGTGAAGCATTAACCCTAAGAATGATTTCATCATTTGAAGTCATTCTGTTAACCAAATTCTGATGTGACAGTAGAGAAATGACAATCACCCATATTGAGGATGTTGAAGTAAGATTTTCCTCTGCAGTGCTGGGTTACACAGTTTATCAATCAAGCCGGATGAATAGTTTGTCGAGCGGTGCCCTACATGCTAGCTATCGAATTATCAAAGAGGATGCGACCTATGATAACTGTGAGATGATTAAAAGCCAATTTATGGTGAGCATGGAAAGAATTAATAAGGCCAAGAAGCAATCTTTCAAATATGGCTCACTACTGGTATGTATATTTTTCTATGTGCAAAATTTTTTCCCTGGTAAGGGTAAGGTAGTATGGTATGAAGAGAAACTTATCATGGTTCAGATAGGTGAAATGTCTAGGGATATAGGAGATAAGTTTGGTGAAACAATGTGGGGATACTTTAAGGAACTCCAAATTAGGATGCACAAGAGGGAAAGAATTCCAACTGGAATAGTATAGAAATACAAAGACAACATTTATTTCCTTGTAGACATAGATTGTTGTATCATTCAAGCAATTCAACCCAGAACCTTTTGGGTTCCACTTATGGGTTATGAGGTTGCAGTAGATCTTGTTAAAATTCATGTCAATATGCTTATGTCCAAATTGGTAGACTCGAAGGCAAAGAGATTTGGAATATGTGAGGAGGCAAGCTCCAAAATAAAACAGGAACTTCAGGTGCCAATCATGAAAAGAAAAGTAAGAAGAATGATTGATACCCTTGACAAGAAATATGGAAGTGAAGCATCCGGTGCCACTACCTCCATTGGTGCTAGTGAGGAAACAGGGGTCACACCTGCTAAAGATGAAGAATTAACAGGTGGAAAGAAGAAAGCATCAAAGACAAAACCTAAGGGGACTGCAACAACCAAGCCGACAACATACTCAAAGGAAAAGGATCTAGGTACTCCTGTATCTTCACCAATTAAAGATAGACCGGTAGGAGTGACTTACACCAGAAAGAAAAAGAGTGACTCAAAGCTCAAAACGGATGAGAAAGAGGGTGATATCACTGACACCCTATCAGATGTGGAAATCAAGGAGGTTAGAAGAAGTGGAAGGAACAAATCCCCAATAGTTGATGAGTTGGTATATGGAATTAAAGAATTTGGAGGTCTATCCGGTGTTGGGAGAACATATTCCCTCAGTAACGAAGAAGACAAAAGGAAAATTGAGGAAGCCCTGATCTGGAACTTGCACAAGTTTTGTAGGACTCCTAGTGAATTATATGGCATAATCCCATCAAATTTGCAAGATCAAATTGAAGGGAAATGGAAAACAACTCTAGCTACTGAAAAGGAACTCAGAATAAAGCACTCATGGAAGTGCAACATGACTTAGACCTTGATGAAGCATGCATTCAACATTTCAAAATAAGGAAGAGAACTGGGAGAGTGGCAGTAGGTGAAGTTGGAGCAGTACATGTTGAAGGTGTTGCCTTGTGGAAGAAAATTATGGATTAGCAAAAGGAAGCTGAAGAAGAAATTGAAAATGAAACAAAACAGGACTAAGGTGCAGTTGCCCTTGACAAAGGAAAAGCTAAGGAAAAAGACTCCACTGAAGACTTTGATACTTTGATAGTTGAGGACATCATAGGAAATATTGTGTCAAACATCCCCAATTTGACAAGGGATATCGAACAACTGGTTCACACTTCATCGGTGAAGTAAGCTGATCAAACTAAGCTTCCTGGTCAAGATGAAGTGATAGTTGAAGACATTCCTTATGAGAATACACCTCATAGAACCTTATTGACACCAAATCCTATTCTCTCTGAAGAAGGAAAAGAGGAAGAGAAGAAAACATAGGAAGGAAAAGAGGAAGAGAAGAAAACAGAGGAAGGAAAAGAGGAAGAGAAGAACACAGAGGAAGGAAAAGAGGAAGAGAAGAAATTAGAGGAAGGAAAAGAGGAAGAGAAGAAAGAAAAGGACAATAAAGCAATGATGAATACTCCTCCGACAAAGAGGAAGTTAGATTTAGAAAATGAAAGTGAGGAGAAGAAGGTAAGAATCATCACAACAACTAGCTCAAAAGTTGAGATTGTTGAAAAGGAAGATGAAACAGAGGAGGAAGAAGAGGGAGACTTAGTCATTGATATAAAGAAAATGACTCCCAAACAATTGATGAAAGTATCTGCAAAACTGAGAATCCAAGATGAAAAGGCTAAAATGAGAGGAAAGAAAAAGAAGGCAAGAATTCTCAATTCTTCCAAGGCAATTCTCTCTGACCTAATTCTGGCTATTGCAGTTGATGATACTGCATCCATCATTGATCAGTTGAATAATCTTGTTACAACAATCAGTTCAGAGGCAACCGATTTGGAGAAGGTTGCAGTAAGGCAATATGAAACGAAGAGAGGAGATAACTTAATGGAACAAATATCAGCTGGAAAAGTTGCCCTTTCCACCAGAACAGAAGAAGTTCAAAATATACTGGAACAAGTTGGTCATTTACTGGTGAAATCTTTAAGTTTTCTTGCTTTAATCAAAGATTTAGAAGACAAAAGAAATCAGATTCAAAAAGAAATTCAAGATCTGATAAGCTCTTTTGATCCTCTTACTAGTTCAACATCAACCTTTACTCGAAAAGTCAAAATGATAAATCATGAAATCAGACAGCTGAAAGAAGAAGAAGACAAACGAAGTCTTAGTTTGTTAGAGCTCCAGTTCTATTTAGCACCAATTATTGATTTTATGCAACTAAATATTAAAGAAGCAGACTGCCTAATAAATGAACCCGACGACAAGACAGTTGATGATATGGAGGTCTTCATTGCAGTCTTACACGGCCACTTCACCATCATGAAACAGGTTCAATCTTCATGGGAATCTTCTTTGAAAGTGGCTCAAGAAAACTTCAAAGAGATTTTTGCTTTATTTTGACAAATTCTTTTTGATAGTCTTTGCCATTGATGGCAAAAGAGGGAATTTTGGAGTCTTGTACAGTGTGAGTTATGAGTCACAGGGGCCAGAACTGACATAGTTTTGTAGTATTTGACACCAATGACAAAGGGGGAGTTTGTTGGCATTCTGGTGCATTTTGTATGACCAGTGAATAATATGGTTGTCATTGTTGGCAACATCATTTCCCAAGTCCTCACAGTCTATCGACAGTAAGTAGACTGGTATATTGAGGTTAACCGACTAAGCAATAAGTAAACAGGGTAAACATGAGTAGATTGGCAAGCAGTAAGTACACCGACAAGCAGTAAGTAGACCGACAAGCAGTGAGTAGACCAGTACAGAAGAGGTCCATCAGCTAAGCAAAGAACATATCAATATACAAGAGGAAACCGACTAGGCAGATTTTGATCGGTACACCGGTAGAGTCTGTAACCGACAGACTAGTAACATTCAGTTAAACCGAGAGTCTTCTCCAGTGAACTGACATACTTATCGACATGTTCGACTGTCTTGCCAGAGATTCCTACAATGATTTCAGGGGAGTGATTTAAGGCATAATAATAGATTTTTGAATAGGATGTTTTGGAGGGAAATTTAGCGATAGACCCAAGGGATAATAAATTCACATAATTCATCCATGTAAAAAGTTATTGTTCATGCAAGAAGTGTTAATGTGAAAGTGAACATAGGGGGAGACTAACAGGGTGCATAGCTGAGTGATAGAGGACCGACAAAGTGCAATCCAAGGATCAATAAACTGGAAGAGGGAAGAGCCAAAGGTACATTCAGGAAATAAGTGTTGTGCAGAGCAGACACAACCGGTACAGACATAGTGTGAATTTTCAGTGTGATCTGATCAAGCTAATCAGTAGCCAATCCAACAGATCATCTTTATGTTTCTTTCTAACCATTGCAACTAAAATCCCTTAATAGGGTGGACTTTAACAGGTCCCTTTGTAAAAATCCCTTAACTGGGTGTCATCTTAATTGATGATCTTAAGACGTTTGATAAGGCTACCTTTAATAGGGTAAAGGCACTAACATGCCTTAGACAAATCCCTTAACCAAGTGGCACCTAAGAATGTCTTTGTAATCTCCTAACAGGGATGGCTCCTCACCGGGTGTACTCCAGAAGAGTACAAATTTTGTGAGTTCCTACTCACATCGTGCTTTTCTCCCATTTGGGTTTCCATGAGATAAATCTTGGTGTCATTATGTATCTTTTCATGCATGCATATTCTTCTGCAATAGTTATTTATATTGATGAATGTTAAGTTAGTGATAACTTAAGTTAAAAGTTTTAATTGAGTAAAACCGGTAAAGTGATGATTTACCCCTCCCCTCTCAGCATTGGTTGGGACCAACAGTGTATATAACATCCATGCTAATACAAAATGCACAAAAAAAGAATTAATTCATAGATGGGATTGGCAGGATTAGTCCATCCAGGCAACTCATCCCTGTGAGTCTTGCATCCAAACGAGTCTCTGATCATCTCTCAACCTTGCTATGTGAATCATCTGCTGGCGCACCACATAATTATTACCCCTGATCTTGTCCATGAGAGCGTCCAAAGCATTAACAAAAAGAGTTGTTTCCATGTCCAGTTTTTTCTTACTATACCTATGAGAAAGATCATAGATGAATACCCTAGTATGACCATCCTAAAGAAACCTTGGGAATTTCCCCTTGTTCAGTTGCATCACTATGGCTACTTGCGAGGAAATGAAATAATGGGCGAGTCTACAAAAAGACTCAGTAAGAACCCTCTCTTTCCTTTGAAACAAATCTTCATTTTTGATTTTCCAAATATACCAAAGAATCTCATAGGACAAAATATTCTAAAATAGATTGCAATCCTTTTTGATACCATGAATATTACTAGTAATGATATCAAAAGTGTTAATATGCAAAGGGATAGAAATGCCAAACATAAGCCATATTTCTCTGGAAATGAAAAAATCAAAGAAGATATACCTAGAAGTTTCATTGACTTCACAAACATTGCATGTAACATCAGTATTATGATCAGGCCTTATCAACAACTTATCAAGCATTAAGAGCCATTTGAATGCCCTTTTCTTGGGGGCCATGAGGCTGCTCCACAACTTCTTAAACAATTTACTCCACTGAGGGAGGGTAAGATCAGAGTACCAATATGAGTTAATGTGTAACAATATGTTATCATTATGCATCAGAGAATTGTAGACAAATTTTACTTTCATATTACATAGTAGAGTACCATCAAACCAAGTGAAGGAGATAAACCTGTCATTAATAGTAACACATCTTTTAGGGAGCTACAAAGCAACACAAGCACCACATATAGTATTGTAAGTCCTTCGATCAGAGGCAGGAAGATCAAACTTACTAGAAAGAGCATCCCAAGAAATGATATTGTTGTTAGGAAAGAAATCCTTGAAGCAACAAATACCTTTACTGGCCCACCTTTTGGCCGAGCAACCTTGGGTGAGCGCTAGGGGTTTATTATTGTGATAGAGGTTCCACCAAATAGAGCTTTCTCCACAAATGAGATCATTTCTGCTGGCCTAGCTATTAGTAATTCTATGCCTAATAAGTTCCCAAGTCCTTCAGGTTGATTTGAACGCAGGTGAGCGCACAGTAGAGACTACAAAACTACTAGAAAGAAGGTCACATAATGGAAGAGATTTCTAGGACTTTGCTACCTTAGGCACCCCCAAAGTGAAGTTATTTATGATTAAGACCTTTCATGGCTCATTTCCCACAAAGGCAAGAAAAATCTATTTTGCAACAAGTGTTATCCCTTGGGATTTAATGTCCTTAAGCCCCAAACCTCCAATGAGTTTGTCCATGCATCACCACTCCCATTTAACTGAGTGAATCTTTCATCTATTTCCATCTGAACAAAGGAAATTCCTGATGGGTTTCTGAATTTCATTAATTTGGTAGTTACTGAACATCCAAATAGATGCATAATAGATACTGTAGGAAGATAAGATCTTCTGACAAACTTGAACTCTTCCTGCAAGAGAGAGATAATGGTTGTTCCATTTGTTGAGCTTGCCTTGAATTTTACTTCTAATCCAAATCTACATGTCTTTAAGGCATGGAGAGACAAAAAAGGGAATCCCAAGGTACCTAGCAATTTTATTGGGCCCTCCCCATTGATACCCATATGGGGCAAGCCAATCTGGGGGATGATCATCCCAACTCAGTAGTGTGGATTTGGCTTGAGAGATTCTATCCTCAGATGTATCATAGAAAACCTTCAACTTGGTTATCAAAGAGTCTATGTTACTTTTAGATAGTTCAAGGAATAAAGCGGTGTCATCTACAAAGTGTATATTAAGAAGATCAGTTTTATCTGGGAGGACAATCCCTCTAACTTTGGGAGATAAATTATTCTCTCTTAACAAGTAAAGTAGAGCATCCGAGGAAATCACAAATAGAGAAGGGGCAAGAGGACAACCTTTCCTGATAGATCTACCATGATGGAAGGCCTGAGAAATGGACCCATTGATTTCAATTTGGGCATAGGCATCCTTGAGGAGGACCTGAACAAACTGACATAAAACCTTAGGGAACCCAAAGGCTTCAAGCATCATGACGATGAATTTCCATTCAACTCTATCATAGGCTTTCTCAAAGTCTATGAGAAACATGGATAGTTTTTGATCTGAGAGCTTGATGCACTCCATAGCCTCCCAACTATTGATGATGTTCTCTAAAATGAATCTGCCTTTAATGAACCCTGTTTGAGTAGCACAAATAAATTTAGGGAGTATGTTCTCCAGTCTGATGGCTAGGATTTTAGCCAAAATCTTATAGGAGACATTAAAGAGGGTGATGGGGTGCTAATTTTTAATAAGGGCTTTGTCCCCATATTTGGGAAGCAACTTGATAAGACCTCTATTTATGTCTGCCCCAAGGTATCCTTGGTCAAAGGCTTCTATATATATATCAAGTAAATCAACAACAATCTAATTAATTTTGGCCTTATAGAACTAAACTGGGAGCCCATAAGGGCCAGGGGCCTTGCCATTATTGAGTGAGTTGATGGCCTTCTTGATCTCATCCATAGTTATAGGCCTACTGAGCATCTTCCCTTCCTCAAGTGAGATCAGATTGGGGATGAGAGAACGACAAAACTCCCTAGCATGGTGGGAGGTAGGGGATTCCTTGGAGGAAAAGAGCTTTTGGAAGAAGGACAAGAATTCACTCGTAATATCTTCACCAAGAGTAACCTCTCTATCTTCCACCCATAGTCGGTCAATTTTCTCTCTAGTTTATTTATGCTTCAACACATTAAAAAATAATTTTGATCCTTTGTCTCCCATCTGTAACCACTGCACCCTGGGTGTAGTCATAGCCCCCAATATCTTCCTATGTTGGATCTTTCTTAGCTTATCTTTGACAACCACCACCGAGTGAGAGAGATTGATATTGGTAGGATTTCCCTGAATCAATTCCTCGGACTTGTGCAAATTAGTGGTGAGGATATTCTCTGTAAGTCTTCGGTCTTTATCTTTTTTCTTACCAACGGTCTTAAGGACTTCTTGCCAACTGCCCATATAAGTGCTCCACCTCTTAATGCAAGAGTTGGAATGAGTGTTCCATTTGTTGAAAAGCCCGATAATGTGGATAGTAGCAAGGACATCCGGGTCCTCTAGCAAATTGGTATTAAGAATGAACTTCCCATTCCTGACAACCTTCTCAAGAACACAATCTCTAATATAGACCTAAGAAATGATGGGGTGGTGGTCTGAGAGTGAAGAGGGCCAGACCACCACTGAGCAACCCTGCTGGTCAGGTAAAAAGGAAAAGAAATCTTTCTTGGCATAGAACCTGTCAAGCTTGGAGTAGATCCTGTTATGACCTTTCTAGTAGTTGCACCATGTAAGCCAAATCCCCTTGTGAGTAGATCTCATACCTTCTAAGGGGTCAAACAATCTCTTTAAGCTTTTCAATCTATCCCAGTAAATATTTTTACCACCTTTCCAATCTAAAGTCATGCCTACCGTTTTATCATCTTGATGTTCTACCATATTGAAATCTCCTCCCAATATCTAGGGGATGTCCGGAAGGGAGGAAAACCATTGCCATAGATCAACTCTCTCTTTATAGTCATTGGGAGCATACACTGTGTACAAACCAAAAGTAGAATCACCCTCTTTCAAGGAAACCTAAGCAACTCTATTGCAAGGGGAGATCCCAGAGTAGAGAATGGATGATTTCCACTTGGGACTGATGAGGATCACAACTCCACCCTTGCCTCTTTCATGCTTTGTGGAGATCCTTAACGCATCCCTCCACACAAAATTGAGGTTGACATCAAGGGTGAAGTTGGTAGCCTTAACCTCTTGAAGCCTGACAAAATCCAAGTCTTTGTGCTAGCTGAAAAGTCTCCTAACAATGTGCTTCCTATCGGGGGATTCCAACCCTCAGATGTTCCATGAGATGTACTTGATTAGAAACCAATATCTTATTTAAACTCCTTGGCATTTTTGAAACTGCTAAAGAATTTGGGCATATTAGATTTCCGATCTAGTCTCTTATGCAAGGTAGAGATCTTGTTCTTGGAACCTCTAGGCCTACCTCTCTTGCGTCTAGGATGCTTTTTAGATTTATTGTCATCCTTGGTCTCGACTTCCCTTCCATCCAAAGCCTCCTCATCCAATGATTCACCATCTCGATCTCCATCTCCACTAGTGACCAAGAAATTGGAGGTTAACTTAGCCTCTACTTTGGATTCATAGATACTCACCAAGGTGTCATCCTCAGGGGTATTGGAATCATAGATGCCAAGACTAGAGAGCATGGGAAGATTGTTAGGATTAGCTTTGCCAATCACTGGGTCAAAATATATGATCTCAAAGAAGGCACTCTCAGAATCATCAACATTGTTAGTCTTAGAGGGGGTAGGAATCATGAGATCAATGGGATGGGATGGGGGTATCTCCCTTCCCCACGAAAATCCAAGGATTCAATACAAGTAGTCAAATCCTCAGCCAACACTGGATTATCTACAAGTATGTGAAATTGGTTGGAATCCAAATTCAAAGAAAGATTATTGGGGGGAGGGGTAGAAATCTCCACCCTTCCTAGCTCATTGGTGTCAGGTTCGAGCCCTTCAAAATTTTAATAATGGATTTAAGTAGAGTGTTTATTTTTATTAGCAAATTTCATCCTAGGCGGAGCATCAAGAGAATCATCTTCTATGGGGGCCGCGATAGAGAATGTTATCTCTTTCCCTAGCCCTCTAATTTTCTCCAATGCTAATTATTGAATGCTTTTCTTCTTATACCTCTTGTTTTTCTGAGACACCACCTAGAAGCCATCGTTATTCATCTCTTCAAGTTGTGAGATACCTTTCGACACTCCAGAATGAGGGGGAGGGTCGACATTAAAGGCCCCAAATGCAGCAAAATTATCAAGAACATGGAGTTCTTTCGGAATAACATTAGGGAAGTCAGAGATTGCCTTGTGTAGCATCGTAAATTGTACACCCTTGCTAGGGTGGTACAATTCCACGCTTGGTTTAGCACCCGCCTTAGTGTATTTTGCATCTTGCATTTCTAATCTCCTTTAAGAATTTAATTAATTCATTAAATTAAATCTAAATTCATATTTCATCACTTCACACATTATAAAGTTGGGCCCTTTACCCTAAGTGTGGCCCTTTTTATTTTATTCCTTTAATAAATCATTAAATCATAAACCCTAATTATGTCTTATTTCAACCTTTAAGGCTCGATTTCCCATATCAAAACATCTCAAAATCTATTGTAACTTTGGGATTCACTTTAATATCATCATATCCAACGACCCTAAAAATTTGGTGAAAAGTTGGTCGGACCGGGTGCAAGTTGCACTTGGTCCTTGACATTTTTCCCAAAATTTTAGGAGCATAATTCAATGATATTATAATTCTTAAACCCAATAAATTGGTGGCAAATTAAAATCTTAGGTCGGCCTAAAGGTGAAATTAAGATCTAGGGTTTCATACATAAGAGCTCTCTTTCTTCATTTTGGAGGTAGAAATCTAAGATCTAGAGGATCTTTTAGCAAAGCGACCACAAGGAGCCTTCTATGTAGCAAAAGAGCAAATCTTTTGAAGTCTTCAATAAAATTCAACAACATCTATCAAGAATTCATCAAGCATTCTTTCATCAATTGGGGGCTTTTGAAGATGTAGGAAAGCAATAGGAGATCACCGACTGAAGATTGGCTTGAACCCCTTGGGGTTGGGTATGGTTTCATGTTGTTTCCATGTCTTTGTATGAACCTCATTACATCAATTTGATTTACATTCATGCTTTAGATCACTTTACATCATTGATTTAGAGCATTTACTTTGTCAATTACAAGTATTTAGGGTTTACTCTTAAGGGTTGCTCTAGATTGTAGGCATTCATCCTAGGGTCTTGCACACATAAGATTCTTGCACACACTATTTTACTATACAAATCGGCTATTTGTTGAGGTGGAAATTACCAAAACAGGGGTTTGACTAAGGCAAAACTCTATATAGCCACCCAAAACCCTATTTTCAAGTACAGGTGTAGATTCGGGATCCGAGCGTGGTTGTAAATTTCAAGACTGATAGAGCACACAGACACAGTTCCAGGGAACAAATCTAAGCAAAAACCACTGGGACAAGGGCATGGCACCTTGGTCCTACCCAAGACAGTAACATGGCACTCTAGTCCTCCCATATTTTGGCAGGACAACAATTTACAATCTTCAAATCTCAGCTTGTCACTTACAGCTTCTAGTCACAAGTGCACCTCTGAATTTGTCTCCTAATTTGTACTTTCCAGTAGTATATCAATTATTCTCAGTTCTGCATTTTCAGATTAGGGTTGCTTGTGTATACTTGCATTCGAGGTTAATTATTCAAATCTGCACTTTACATTTCTCCTATCTCTCATTTATAACAAGGGAATAGAAACCCTAAGAGGTAATCCTTGGCTCTCTCTTCCTCACAAGAAGTAGCTAAAGTGCATTACCTCCCTAGGCTCTTTCGCATTCCACGAGTGTTTACATGAGAGTGTGATTAGGGTTTGTTTACTTAGTCTCACTTTTCCCCCTACACATCTTTGGTGAACCCGACGTGAACTCAATCTTATTTTAATTGCATTGCATCTTTAGATCTAGATTTAGTATCTTTCATTTGCTTTATAAACATAAAATTTCGTAAAAAAAGAGCTTTCTTTTATTTACTTGCATTGTGTGTTTAAATTTCATTCAATTTCCATTTCAAAATGTTAGATTTTTATTTGCAATATGTTCATACCTTTGATGATGTATGCAATTATGTTTATTATGAGTTTAGTAAGGATGAATTTGATGAAGCTCTAGATGAGTTTTTGAACCCTAAGCCTTCTAAGCCCTCATTTTGCCAAAAAATTATCAACCTTGTTACTATGCCATTTCGTGGTGATGAGAAAGATAAGTTGAATGATTCTTCTGATGGGTACATTCCTATCAACTCCTCCACTAGATATAGAAACATGGTTTCCTACAACAATTCCCTTTATGAGGAGATGCCTCCTTTTGAATCAAAACATAAACCTTTCAATCGATATGACCATGCCTTGTTGGATGATTCCCTTGATGACTTTATATCTTTGCCTGAGTCTTCAAACAAAAACAATACATCTAAAAGATTAATCAACATGATAAATGTGAATGAACATAGTAAGCCTCTTTTTGTAGTCCAAGGTGCTTATCCTTCTTCAACTTCACAACTTACCAACCAACCCCTTTTCACTGTTCAAGGTGGATATAGTCATGATTCCTTTAGTACTCCTAACAAACCTATCATTATTATGCAAGGAGAAAATCCCACTAAGAGTCCTTATAGTTATGTTGAACAACTAAGTAAGGAGAGTCATCATGCAATTGCCCACAATTATAACACAAGAAACAATAGGCAACCTAATCCTCCTCCAATTATCCCCACTTCTCTTCCTAATCCTCAACCTATTCTTCCTCAAGCACCTCGTATTTCACCAACTCTTGGTAAGGAATATGATCTTATTGAACAACTCAAGGCTACTCCTTCCAAGATATACCTTTGGGATTTGATTCAAACTTCTTCAACCCATCATGGAATGTTACAAGATGCCTTGAAAAATTTAAATGTCCCACCCATAGTGACATCCAATAATACATATTCCTTGATTGACTCTATCACATCTCCTAAGGCTCAAATTGTGTTTACCCAATATGAGTTACCCACTAGTGAGATCCAACATCAATATGATCCTTTAATGATTGTGGTTATCATAAATGATAGTGCAATAAGATGAACACTAGTGGACAATGGTTCTGGCCTTAATGTTTGTAGCATTAACTTGTTGCATAAAATCAATGTCGATACATATCTCATTAAGCATGATTCTCTTACTATTCGAGGCTTTGATAATGTTGCTAAATGTTCATTAGGTATCATCAATTTGCCTGTTAAGGTAGGTCCTATTACTTTACCCACACCTATTCATGTCATGCCTGGAAATTTGACGTATAACCTATTATTAGGGAGACCTTGTATACATAGCATGCAAACTGTCCCTCTACACTGCATAGGTAATGTAGCGTCCTAAAATTGCGACACTTGCAATTTCGACCGCATTTGGGTCTTCACGATGGCGACGCAACACCGAACCTGAATGGAGACCTCGAAACTTGTTCATGACACCAAAAACTGCATTTTTCAGCACCCTGGCTTGATCCTCCTTGCACCCTGCTGCCCCTGGAGGTGGGACCATGGTGCTCAGTGCCCTGGTCCTCCAGGACTAGGGCGCCTAGCGCCCTGGTCCCCCAGGACCATGGCGCCCAGTGCCCTGGTCCCTGGCCCTATTTTGGGCCCGATCTCTTATGGGGCTTCGGGTCTTTAAGTTTGCAAATTGGAAAATAACATTTCCTGGTCGGCCTAAGGTCAGGAAAATCAGTCTATCAGCCCTAATTGACAAGTATATAAACTACATTTCCTCTCTCAAAAAAAGGGGAAGGACATATGTGTACAAGACGTGAAAACAACATTCAAGCATTCAAACATTCAAGCATTCAAGCATTCCTTCAAGCAATTGAGCATTCTAAGTCTCCATTCAAGGCTAAGTGTTGCATTCAAGACAAGGATTCAACCATTGAAGAGGAGATCACTTATAACACATTACATACAACAACATTTACACCTTCGCATGTAAGAATACAAACATTCTTACAACAAGGTATCAGTACTTGTTTACATTACATTTACAGCATTCTCATTTCTTGGTTAATTCCAAAACCGGGGTTTGACCTAAAGGCAAACCCCTCATCCCTAACCCCCCAATCGTCCTCTCTTTTCTGTGTGTAGGTTGCAGGTGCGCGGCTGTAATTGAAGATCTGGAATCCTTGTGCAGAGATGAATAGATCCACCTTCGTTTCATGGATTTTTCGGAGGACCGTGTGCACGTCGGGCGCCATCGTCCCGTCAACTTTCACTCAAATTTGCTGAACAGCACCGTCTCGACATTTTACTACTAATTCCAGGTCTGCAGCTTCATACCATATCCCTATCTCTGTTTATAAGCGAATATTTCCCACTTTACATGCATTCCTAGTTCAATCTTTCTATCTACATTTCTTTACAAAAGAGGGTATCCTTGATGTCTTAACCCTTGAAACTCATATAGAATCCAATCTTGCATTGCGTGGGATTGGATCTTGTGGGTTTCAACCCCTCTTTTGAATGTAAAGTCTCCCCTAAGTGAAAACCATCAACCCTAGTGACTCTCCCTTCTCTCTCCTTGGAGTTGGGGAGGGGAGAACAACTAGGGTTTGATTTTTCCGCTTTACATTTTGGTGAACCCGACGTGAACATTCTCATTCTGATTATTCATGGTTAGATCTGAAAAATTTGCTTCCTTAATTACATTTCCATGTTTGATCTTTTGCAAATTTTAGAGGTTGATTGCATAAAAACCCTAAAATTTTCTTTTTAGTAATTAAACTTGTGAAATGTTTAATTGTTAATGCTTGTTTCAGATCTACCCTTCTATTGCAAATTGTCAATTCATATTTGTGCTTTAATTCTGAAAATTAAGTGGTTAAGTGTCAAAACCCTAATTTTTAAAACCTCCTTGATTCAACCTTTGACTGATAATTTCACTAATCAAAACACCTCCAAATCGGCTGTAACTTTGGATTCCGCAATAAAATCACAATATCTCTCATCCCTGAAAATTTGGAAAAAAGTTGCGAGGACCATGTGCACCCCGAGCGCCATCGTCCTTGACATTTTTTCCGAAATTTTGGGAGCGAGATCTTACTGTATTTTTCTGCTAAAATCCAGAATTTTGGCTGATTTTATCAATTCTAACACTTTCAAAATTAAAGTCAAAGTTGGTCTAGCGATTGCTTGGATTGAGGCTTCTAATCATTCAAAAATTGTTGAAATTGAAATTTTTATCAAAATTGTGTTTCTTACAGTCCTAAATCTGAGAAGTGTGTTGGTATTCATTCGAAATTTCAGTGCTTTATTCAAATTTTTACAATTTGTGACTTTTGAAATTAAGTGTTTAATTGCAACAACCTTGATTTCCACTTTCAAAATTTGAATTTTGCATGAAATTGAGTCAATTTTTAAATTTCAAAACTTGCATTGCTTTCAGTATTCCATCCAAAATCATAAAATTCAAAATTTCAGTTTCCCTCTCTTTTTCAAAATTCAAATTTTACATTTTTCAACAATCTTGGTAGGGTTCAATTTTGAGATTGCAACTTTAATTTGGCCTATCTACAGATCGTAAAATCACTCGATTTTTTCAGATTAGCTTTAAAATCATCATAGCTTTCATCCCTGAAAATTTCGAAAAAAGTTGCCAGGACCGTGTGCACTCCGTTCGCCACGGTCCCGGACATTTTTTCCGAAATTTCGGGAGATTGTCCTGATTATATTTAACAGCTTAAATCTAGGAGATTGGCTGATTTTATTGAAATTTGCTACCTATAAAATTCAAAATCTTCTCTCTCTCTTTAGTGCATGAGTTTTACAACAATAAGCCCTACTTACACTATTCCCGTTAGACGAAGCCTTAGAATTAGATCTTTCCAAGGTTTAATTACTGAGGAGATGGAACCTAATTTGAATGGCATTTTTAACGAGGACATGGGTAATTCCTTTAATCCTCTTAATGATGAAGAAGCTCTCCATGAGGTTTCTGTAGAACAACTTTCAAAATTGGATAACCAATTTGACGATTTTCGACAATGGATGTCTCAAGAATACCCTGATAGTCAAGCTCTTTCATTAATTGAGGGTCTAAAATGTATGGTTCAAAATGATAAGAATGGAATTGATATTTTGCGTGGTATTGCACACATTGTGGATTCGAATGTGATGCCGATGAAAAGTTGTGCCGAAACTTTGGGTTATACACAACCTCCTACTCAAGTCAATCATTCTATTCCTTTGACAACTCCTATTGCTAGTATACCTACTTTTACATCAAACATAATGACTACTTCAACACAAGATATTCCCCCTATGATCACCAGTCATGGGGGCAATCCCTCTTCTTCAATCAACCCTCTTCCTTCATTCAACCCAACTTCTTCATTCATTCCTTCAATAAGTGTTCCTACTACATCTCCACAAATAAACATGACGCAAGGGGGCAATTCATTTAACCCTTCCATTCCTCCTTGTAGTGTTCCTCCTTTCCAATCATCTCCTATGACTAACTATCATAGTGTCCCACCACCTTACTCTCTACCTTCTTTCAATAACATAACACCTCCATCACAATCTAACACGTCTAATATGAATTCTTCGACTGAAGCGACCATTAACAATCTTGCACAAACTGTCTCTTCTTTACAACAACAAATTGCCTCTATGAATCAATCTAAGTTTAGTGTGCCCACATTTGATGTTGCGAGCCCACTTTCTCTTGACATTGTTCGAGCTATCCCCCCTAAACATGTTGAAATTCCGCATTTGGAGCTTTATAATGGTAAGGGTGATCCTCTAACACATGTTAAGACCTTTCAAACAATATGTACTGATTTTGCTTATGACCAAAGGTTGCTTGCAAAAATGTTTACTAGAACATTAAGAGATAAAGCCCTACAATGGTATTGCTTGTTACCTTCCTATTCTATTACATCTTTCGAACAGCTTGCAAATGCTTTTATTCAACAATTTCAATACAATATAAGTCCCAAAGTTACTTTGATTGATTTAATGCATTGTAAACAAGGTGTTAAAGAAAGAGTGACTGATTTCATTGGTAGATATAAGCATTTGTATGCTCAAATTTCCTTTCCAGTACCTGACAATGATATTCAAAGAATCTTTATTTCTAATTTACAAAAATATATTAGAGAAAAACTTCTGTTTTCTGAGTTTACTTCTTTCCAACAGTTGTGCGCAACTCTTCACAATTATCAACTGACTGTGAGTCAAATGGAACAAGCAAATCCTATGGCTCCGAGTGATAAGGGTGATAGTAGTCAACAACCATTTGGGAAGTTTAAACCGAATAGAGAGTCCATTAAATTCAATGAAAACATCATCAACAACAATGTGAATGCAGCATCAGGTGTGCCTCCTATTTCTAAATTTTTCAAGAAAGAAAGAAAATTTACTCCTTTGAACGAATCATTGCATAGTATTATGAATAAGTTATTGGAACAAAATGTGCTTACTCTTCCTCCTATAAGGCAAATAGATCTTGCAAAGATTAATTCGCCCTATTTTGATAACAAATCTTTTTGTCAATTTCATCGTCATCCTGGGCATGATACTGAAAAATGTTTTGCTTTAAAGGGGAGAATTCAAGATTTGATTGATAATAATACTATTTCTGTTTCTGGTGTGAATGATAAAGGCAACAAATCTGTAGCTCCCCCAAACCAAAATCTTCAGATTTTTACTGATCCATTGCCTTCTCATACCTCTAATGCGATTGATACTAATGATTCCTCTGTCTCACCTGATGATCTTGTGTCTATGACTCCGAATGTGATTAACTTTGTAGAGCAGTAGAAAATCCCTAAAGAACCTTCCATCACCTTTGATTCCAGTGAAACTATCAGGGCACTTGATGGTCCTTTATATATAGTTGCAAAAATCAAGAATACACCTTGCCGTGGAGTGCTTATTGATCCTTCTCGCATTATTAATGTCATTACTGAAGAATTCCTTTTTACTTTGCAATTGAATCAAGTGATATATGATGAAACAAATGTGGTTGTGAAACTATTTGATGCATTTTCTTCTCCTGCAATTGGTTCTATTACATTACCTATTGAGGTCCATAACAAATCCCTTGATGTGGACTTTGCTATTATTCCATCATCCGAACAATTTCGTGTGAAGCTAGGCTATCCTTGGCTATCTTCCATGAAAGCTATTGCTTCTCCTATTCATAAGTGTTTGAAATTTCCCCATAATGGTAAAGTTGTTACTGTCAATCATAGTCTCTTTAAACCAGCTGAAAGAACTTCTAGCGTTCCTATTGATTACTTTTGGCCTAAACAATTCCAATCTCTTCCACCGCGAAGTGATCATCTTTTCAAATCTTATCAAAAGTGGAAAAAAGATATGATCGTATCTCTAAGTGAGCCTAGAACACCCAAACTTGATATTCCTATCATTCTTGAGAAGGCAGTTCTTCCTTTGAAAGATAAAACTAATGTCTTTTCTCAAGAAGATTCCCAACCCATCCCTATGGATGTGTCTATGTCTATAAAACTTCCTAAAAGTAGACCTATACCTCCTCGTCATGATGGACTTGGTCTCCTTCCTAAACCGAATATTCCTCCTTTGTATGGAGCAGTTCCTCCTCCTTCCTCTTATGGAGAGAAGAGACCTTCCTCTTCTCCTATTGTTCAACCTAAGAGACCACAACCTAAACACCCAAGTGCTAAGGATGAGAACATTCCTCCTCCTCAATCTTCTCAAATTCCTACTAAGACTAGACGAAATCGTTCTGCACGTGAACGCCGACAAAAGCATCATCTTAGAGCTCAGGCAGCTGCTTCTCAAACTTTGCAATCCCCAAAAACACCTTCAACTAATATTATTCCATTTTCTCCTCAGCCGATGATTGAGCCGAAATCTCCTAAACATAAGATGCATGATGGTCTTGATCCTGTGCGAGTTAAAGATCCTATTTTTATAAATCTTGATGATGATATAGATGAAAATGTTATTCATGATGAAAATGTTACTCCTGTTCATTCCGATAGTGAATATGAATATGTTGATGTTGATAACCATTTATCTAACGAATTTTCTAAAGCACTTATCCTAGCTCCTAGACAAGAACAACGTGGCTCGGAACATGAACATAGCCCTTGTTTGGATCTTGTGATAGCTCCATCTGCTGTGTTGAATGTTCCTCCTCTAGCGTGTTTCCTGCCTTCCCGAAATATTGATCAGCAAGATCGGGGGGTAGATGACGTGCTAGACTAGTTTCATTAGCATAGCATATTCTCTCCTCTCTTGATCTCTTTTTACTTCTTCTATGTGTTATTCTCATTCTTCTATTTGTTGTCCTTAGTGTTGTCTACTTGAGGACGATGCAAAGCATTGAGATCTCTTGGTCTCTCTCATGTTGACTCAAAAGACACATGTGTTCCCTTCATCTAGGTGACCTTCCTTGATTGGGGAGTGAAGACCAATTATACATACATACATATGATATACATGAATTATCATACAACATACTGACCCCGAGGAAAGCGAAGTCACCTTGTGCTTTGTGTTCTGTGTCTATTATCCTTGGGCTTATCTCACACTTGGGGGCTAAATCCTTGTGATAACGCGCTCCTTTCCTTTCTCATTTCTTATATGTATCACTACCTTAAAGCAATCACCCCCGATGAGGCGTGTGCGATCGCTTTAACGTAGGGGGGCATACATCCCGTTCATATCTTTTCAAGATACTTGAAAATTTCTTGACAAATTTAGCTTTGCCTTGAAATTTTTTGATATCTTTCTTGCATGACTCATAGTGAGGGAACCTTACTACTGACAGTCATGGTTCTCCCTCGTGATCTTCCCTTTTACTTTGTCAATCGAAGTCGTAAGATCCTTAGTCCACTGGGGGCTTGGTGTATCTTGCCTCCTTGACGTGGTGAAAGTTTTTCAATGTTGTTTCCTTGTACTTTACCGGAAGTACTGGCGTACGCTTATACTCCTGCTAAAGTGGGGGCTAAATGTAGCATCCTAAAATTGTGAAACTTGCAATTTCGACCGCATTTGGGTCTTCACGATGGCGACGCAACACCGAACCTGAATGGAGACCCCGAAACTTGTTCATGACACCAAAAACTGCATTTTTCAGCACCCTGGCCTGATCCTCCTTGCACCCTGCTGCCCCTGGAGGTGGGACCATGGCGCCCAGTGCCCTGGTCCCTGGCCCTATTTTGGGCCCGGTCTCTTATGGGGTTTCGGGTCTTTAAGTTTGCAAATTGGAAAATAACATTTCCTAGTCGGCCTAAGGTCGGGAAAATCAGTCTATCAGCCCTAATTGACAAGTATATAAACTACATTTCCTCTCTCAAAAAACGGGGAAGGACATATGTGTACAAGACGTGAAAACAACATTCAAGCATTCAAACATTCAAGCATTCAAGCATTCCTTCAAGCAATTGAGCATTCTAAGTCTCCATTCAAGGCTAAGTGTTGCATTCAAGACAAGGATTCAACCATTGAAGAGGAGATCATTTATAACACATTACATACAACAACATTTACACCTTCGCATGTAAGAATACAAACATTCTTACAACAAGGTATCAGTACTTGTTTACATTACATTTACAACATTCTCATTTCTTGGTTAATTCCAAAACCGGGGTTTGACCTAAAGGCAAACCCCTCATCCCTAACCCCCCAATCATCCTCTCTTTTCTGTGTGTAGGTTGTAGGTACGTGGCTGTAATTGAAGATCTGGAATCCTTGTGCAGAGACGAACAGATCCACCTTCGTTTCGCGGATTTTTCGGAGGACCGTGTGCACGCCGGGTGCCATCGTCCCATCAACTTTCGCTCAAATTTGCAGAACAACACCGTCTCGACATTTTACTGCTAATTCCAGGTCCGCAGCTTCATACCATATCCCTATCTTTGTTTATAAGCGAATATTTCCCACTTTACATGCATTCCTAGTTCAATCTTTCTATCTACATTTCTTTACAAAAGAGGGTATCCTTGATGTCTTAACCCTTGAAACTCATATACAATCCAATCTTGCATTGTGTGGGATTGGATCTTATGGGTTTCAACCCCTCTTTTGAATGTAAAGTCTCCCCTAAGTGAAAACCATCAACCCCAGTGACTCTCCCTTCTCTCTCCTCGGAGTTGGGGAGGGGAGAACGACTAGGGTTCGATTTTTTCTGCTTTACAGGTAACTTAAATTCATTTACAACAATAAGACATATACCTTGCTAGGTGATACTAATCTCCACGCTTGTTGTAATGCCCCGCCAGGAAACCCCGAAGGGATAAAGCTAAAACACATGAACGAAGTGCAAATAATTTTTTAAAAAAAAGACACAACATAATGATACAATGAGTTATCAAAAGCTCAAATAATACAACGGAAGACTAAACAATACCTAAGGAGTTTCCCAACGTGATTACTTAATTTAACATCTAACTCAACTCACAATATTTGATCCAATTAATCAAGTTAACTTAATTTCATGTTATTACTTTAAACAAAGATATAATTTGTTCAGTAAATTAAAATTATAAATAATAGGATGCGTTCATCCATTATGGTTGAAGATGTAGCTAACATGAGGAAATTCACCCATTAAAGTTAAAATTAGATTACATGATGAGTTTATCCATTAAGGTTAAAATATAGATGGCACAATGAGGTTCATCCATTAGAGTTAAAGCTATGGATAACATGACTAAGTTCATCCAATAAATTTTAACCATTTATTACGTTCAATCTTACATTAAACACATGCCATGCATCTAGTTCCATAACGTACTTTAACTTCATCATAAACTAATGAATACTTTCCATGCACACTTAATTGCGCTATCGATAACTGAATATATTCCATTAATCAAATCTACATTCTTTTATGATCCCTATTACTGCATTTAATAAAATGACTACATACATGCATTTATGATTAATTTCATCTAATCCCCATTATACATTTTAACATAAAGCATCCATACATGACAAATTAAAAGGTAACATAAGAATGGAAAACACCACATAACACCGAAATAATCTTGGAGTTCACCCCTAGTGGGCTACATCTCCGGGTCTACTCAACTGCAAGACCCCTCTGATACTTAATCAATAGAGAAGAATACATAAGGTGCACATCATTTACAATCCTGCCATCAAGGTGAACATAACCAGTAATACATACGACCACATTGGTAAAATAAATACATAAATGATCCCCGTATAGGAAAGGATCCAACTAAACATAATAAGAAGCAATTATAAAAGATCAACTGGAGCATCCACGAAACTAAATCTTCGCAACCCATCATAAGAATCCCATGGTCTCACATGAATATCAAGTTCTCATGAGGGCAATAAATATCAGGACAACTCCACAATCGTGCTTCTATCAAAGGCAACACAACAACACACTAGCGAACATATTCAAGCAAACTCCTAAAACCCAGGAATACACAAGGTCAAGCAAACAAAGTTCAATATGGTAGGATTACCCACTTGGTCAAATTGAAATTCATACAAGGTGCACTGACTGACGGTACTCTAACTAGAGACCTGACCAGCTTTGGTCTATCACGAACCAATATTAAACACTCGCACAAAGGACATGATCGAATACGAACCATCACATGAACACAATCAAGATTTAGGATCAAGGACATAAACCAGTACCCAAATAGACAAACGACAATAACCAACAATTACAAACAAGGACTTGCCATTCCCTAAGCAAATGCGAAAACACAATTTTGAACATGCACAAGCATAAACCAGAGAACAAAATCTTTTTCCACATTAGTTAAACATTAAAATCGATCCAGTTTTCTAGAGGATCTAAGTTTGATTGCAGTAATCTACCTCATCTAGGTACAGGTCGTTCATGGTTTTCTAACTCGCTAAGTTCGATTGCATCATACAATAACATAAATACATCATCATGAGTTTTCAAACCATAAATATATTAATATAGTAAGAAGAGCACCCAATGATATAAAATCAATTATTCTTTAATCACATAAACATATGATATTCATTTTCAAAATAAAACATCATTTTTATTTTATCTTGACACAATTTATCTATACTTAAAAAAAAAAAGAAACATAAAAGTAATTACATAATTCCAAAAATCACTAATTATTATATTTAACTTGCAAAACAATGACAGTTACATCCATACGACATATACAAGAAAATTTCCTCTTTTACACAAAATTGAACCAAATAGATTTCAATTCACAATTGACTGAAGACAGGTTCATAAGCATTATGATTTCCAAACAACCCTTTTTTTTTCAAAAAAAATAATAATAGTCAAATGCCATAAATTAATTTAATTAAAGATTTTGGTTTCCCAATAAACTCATATTGACTAAATTGCCTATAAATGCAAAATTAAAAAATAAGATCCATATATCATTATAAATTTCAAACAAATCATATCAACTTAAATTTCATTTTCTATCAGCCATATAAAAATCTCAAGTCCTTATATATATATATATATATATATATATATATATATATATATATATATATATATATATATATATATATAAACACAGTCACACAGTTTTTATCATTTCTCAAAAACCCAAAACTTGGTTTACGAAATTTATACAAAAGTTATAATGCAAAGTCACCAAGAAACCCAAAAAATTTCGTAGAAACCCAGTTTGTAAATTTGGAGATATCGTTGACATTCTGAAACAACATAATAAAAACTTCTACAGGGGTGTCATTTTGGAAACAAAATTTGGCAACATAACAAGATGCGAGGGAAGAATTTTTAAGCCAAAATAATTCCTTCCAACTTAAATTTAATGGAAATAGAACATGAATCAAAACTATATTCAACTAGAAATTGGAAATCAAATAACAAAATCATGAAAAGTTTTCCTCTCCATTTCATTTTTCCCCAAATTTTAAAAAATGGAAACTGATTAAATTTAAACCCCCAAATAAAATAAACTCAGAAATAAATCTCCAGAACTTCTTGGTTTTCACATATTAACAATTTTAGAATAACCAGGCTAGAAGAGGCAATCTTTTCTCAACCAAATATCATATTTGGGCAAAAGAGAATCCTTTTTCACACAATGTTTCAACCAATCTGCCAAAACTCTAGACTAATTTTCAATTTAAAACTTAATCAAAACATTCAATGGAGTTTAAACAAAAATTCATCAAGAACAACCAAACCCCCAATATTTGTTCTATTTATTATTATTTTTTTAAAAATCAATGTGAGCAAATCAGAAACTGATTTGAAAACAAGGAATGAATTCAAGGAGGTATACATTCAATATCTCATTGCTATTCTACTCTATTCATCAATCAGAAAGATTATTCAACAACAAACTCATTTCTTTCAACCCTAACAGTAAATTTCTTTGGCAACAAAGAAGACAAATAAAAGAAATCCTACCTCCATACGCAATCCTGGAAGAGATTTGAAGGAGAGCCCAACCCGCGAGCTCGGAAACCTTCTTCCACACAATGCCCCAAAATTTCTCTAGAGGCATCTTCCAAAAAATCTCTCGGCCATATTTTTCCAAAAATCATTCCTCGCAAAATATTTTTCCAACCCTAGGTTAAATGGCAAAGTTTTTGACCAAAAATCTCATTTCTAAATAAAAATACTTTTACCCAATTTATTTCTAATTTCGAAAAAATCAAAATGCCTCTTCCTCATTTAATTTCTAATTCTCTCAATTTTAACAAAATTAACCTTTATATTCCAAAATATTAATGAGGGTAAAATATTTTTAATTAAAATAAAATCCCCAAATTCATTCTTTCAAAACTATATCCAAAATATACTAAACTCGCTTTTCTAATTAAAATTGATTTTCTTATATAATTAAAATCAACCTTTCTATTTTAAAAAAAACCAAAAAACCAAGGGAATTAAATTAATTCTATTTCAAATAAATTTAAATCTTTCTTTTCCAAAAGCATAAACAGAATAAATTAGTCAATTAAAATTAACCATTTAATCGAACTTGCTATCAACTTGAATTGAGCAATTCTAATTAACGATTAATCGCATAAAGGAGACCTATTTAATATATTCCCTTAATTACTAATTCATAAACACACATTAATCAAATTAAACATTAAGGATTAATTACTCAATTTAACCACACACAAAAACACGC